>NC_059114.1:29914442-30542095 GCF_020740685.1 Jaculus jaculus
GAACAATTATAGACCATGGTCAGGAAGGAGCCAGCATCGACCGTCTGCTCAGGGAAGGGGGCTCTCCGTGGTCAGTGGAAGCTTAGCTACTGGCCAAGCACAGGCCAGGCCAGGCCAGGCCACACCAGCCAGGAGCCCATTGAGGCCCAGGCAACCAAGAAGTACCATCTACCATCCATCTGTCCTCAGTCTCTCATTACCCATATCAGCCCAGCACATGGCCAGTGCCTCCGGGGGTGTGTGTGTGTGTGTGTGTGTGTGTGTGTGTGTGTATTCTTTTTACTTATATTTGAGAGAGAAAGAGGCAGAGACAGAAGATGGTTGCACGAGGGCCTTCAGATTGCGGCAAACAAACTCCAGAAGCATGGGCCAACTTAAGCATCTGGCTTATGTGAATCCTGGGGAATTGAACCACTAAGCCATCCCTCCAGCCCATGGTTTTGTTTGTTTTCTGAGGCACTGGGATGGAACCTGGGTCACATGCCAAGCTGGCAATCCTTCTACCACTGAGCTGCTGGGTCCCCAGCAAGCCTCCATTTTCCAGCTGAAAAGCTGACCGAGTCCCCAGAACCAAGGGGACTATACCTTCCCGGCTGTCACCCTACAGCCCATGCCTTGGGAACAGATTAAGAAAGAGATCAGAGTTACAGCAGGGGAGAGGATGGAAGGAGGTCCTGGAGGGGAGGACATACGCAGAGGAGGCTATAATCACAGAGCCCATGTGGAGTCACCCCAAGGCTGAGCAGAGCCATATCCCCAACAGTCCCCACCTGGCTCGCCTTGGTGCCCCACCAAGGCAAAGGTCACAAGAAGAAAACAAGAGCAGAGCCATCAGAGCCCAAAGGCCCTGGGCTGGGGGCTGGAGTGAGGGTAGGACCACCATCGATCACTAGAAGCAATTAATTGCCTAGGTCAAGAGATGGGAAAGAGATTTGTCACCCAGGGCTCAGGGGACGTTCTAGCCAGTCTAGGAACCCCAGGCTGTGAGGGGAAGAGGACCCTCCTCCTGAGTGCACACAATGATCCCTCTTCATGTCAGTTTGCCCTCATTTCCCCACACCAGACCAACCAGCAGAGGACAAGAACGACCTTCCTGCCTCCAGCCCCAATACTGCACACAGAGGAACAGTGAGGCCCACTCAGAGCCAAGCTGCACACTGCTGTCCTTGGAACCCTGTGTACATGACCCAACCTCACAGGTTGGGGACAAGGACAAAAGCAGCTCCAGTTGAGCCAGTGTGGCTTAGTCCTTAGCACGTCCTTGTGCTGCTCTGAGGGACCTTGGTGTTGCTTAGCTGATACGGTCACAGGGTTCCCAGCCTTGCTGGACACCAGCCCCAGGGCTCAGGGAAGAGGTTCAGCTTCACCCACCCACCACCCAGCAGGCCACAGGCACAGGGCTCTGTGGTCACCAGAACTGTAAAAACAAGGAGCACCTACACAGGCAGACCCCACCTTGATCCTCCATGGATAGGATGGAGAGCCATGGGCCTGGGGGTCCTCCTGCAGATCTGCACCTCCCCACACTCTGGCTTTGCAGCCCCTTGTAGTGAGGTACTATCCATGTCTCCCTCCCAACTCCACCCAGCGCCCAGATGGGGAAACCGAGGCTCAAAGAAGCCAATCAAGGGCAACCTCAAGGCACTCTTCCTGATGTCTCTTCCAGTCAGGCTCAGTCAAAAGCCAAGGTCATGGGGGACGGCAGCTTCTGAGTCAGAGCAAGAATCTCAGCAAAAGTGAAGCACTCCACCTTCCCAGGAGCAAGCCACTGATTCACCCAAGGCCAGACTGGAAATTTCTGCTGGGTGGGGAGGGGGTAAAAATTGCCTGGGCCTGCACCCCTCCCCCAGCCCAGGGTTTGCACAAGGCTGCAGCAATCAGGCTAAGCAGTAGGCAGCCTCCTCTGCCACCCCCATGCTGCAGGGCACAGACACCCTCTGTGGCAACACCTCAGGCGTGTCAGCAGGACCATCCTCAACACGGGCTCTCCTTACCCCCCACCCCCATCCTGCCCCCACTCACAGGTAGGCCACAGGATGGGGTCTGAGATGCAGGCCCACATTCTACCTGTACTGCTCTCCATGTGAGCTGCCGTCTGAGTGCTTGGGTGCATAGTACATGGAAACTCCATTCCAGAGACAGCTCTGAGGCAGCAAGCAACAAGCCCATAAGGTGCCCAGCAGATAGTAAGAGCTTAGTAAAAATTAAATAAATAAAACAAAATAAAGCATAGTCAGTTCTCAAATGTATTTATTGAGTTGAAATTTACATAACAAAGTTATTACAAAGTGAATAATTCAGTAGCATTCAGTGACCTCCCCACTATCTAGAACTAGATTTCCAGAATATTCCGCCACCCCAAAAGGAAATCTTGTCAACACTAAAGTCTTTTCTCAAGTATCCCTCTCCCCTAGTCACCAGTAATCTGAGCATCTCCAGAGACTTGACTTTTCTGGACACTTTTATATTTGAGACAAAGAGGCAGAGAGAGAGAGGATAAATGGGCATGCCAGGGCCTCCAGCCACTGCAAACAAACTCCAGATGCATGCACCACCTTGTGCATCTGGCTTACGTGGGTCCTGGGGAACTGAACCTGGGTCCTTTGACTTTGTAGGCAAGTGCCTTAACCACTAAGCCATTTCTCCAGCCCTGGGACATGTTTTATGCAATGAATCCTAACTGGGGCTTTTGTGCCTTTTCAGTGCCAAGGCTCCAGGTGCATTTCCATCATTCCTACTGCAGCACCTACTGATGCTTTGTCCCTCTTTACAGTTGAATAATACACCATTGTGTGGATGGACCAAGTATATATATTTTTAATGATTTTTTTTATTTATTATAGACAGAGAGAGAAAGAATGGGCACATCAGGACCTCTAACCACTGTAAACGAACTCCAGATGCATGCACCATCATGTGCATCTGGCAGATGTGGATACTGGGTAATTGAACCTGGGTCCTTAGGCTTCACAGGCAAGTGCCTTAAACACTAAGCCCTCTCTCCAGCTCAAAGTATGTATTTTTAAATAAGAAAAATATGTGTACTGAGTAATATGAAACATACCTCGACAAAGCATATATGTCTGTATGAGTAGACATTTATGTAGCTAAATAAATCCATTTTCAAAAAACAATGATTTGGGGACTGGAGAGATGGCTTAGTAGTTAAGGCATTTGCCTGCAAAGCCTAAGGACCCAGGTTCGACTCCCCAGTACCCATGTAAGCCAGAAACACAAGGTGGCACATGTGTCTGGAGTTCGTTTGCAGTGGTTGGAGGCCCTGGCACACCCATTCTATTCTCTCTCTCTCTCCTGCCTCTTTGTTTCTCTCTCAAATAAATAAATATTTTTTAAAAAGCAATAATTTGTAAAATTATATACTAAGCATAATGACAGCAATGATGTAGAAAATAAATGAGGGTCACAAGGTCCCTCTTGGCAGTAATTCTCCCCACCTCATCCCTGAACCATAAGGGGCCTCATGAAGTATCCATCTGAGCTAAGACCCAAGTGACAGCAAGAAGACAGCCGTGGACGGACAAAAGCAAAGGCCCAGAGGTGGGAAGGAGTACAGCCAGAACCAACCAGAACTGCAAGAGACAATCAGGGAGGCAGGAGGGCTCCTCAGAGCAACGGGGAGAGAAGCGAGAGTGAAGACTCTTGTGGTCCTTCCAGCGGGGCTGTTTAAGCCAGGAGACAGGGGCCGGTTTGCTGTTCTTCGTTTCACTGTTGTCATAATTGAAATGGAAAAGCAGAAGGTCCTTGGCAGAGACCACCCTGCAGCATGTTCTTACCACTGCTGCTGTGGCCTCAACCCACAGTTGACAGCATCATCATGATGGCTTCTGTTACCCCACCACCACCAACTGTCGGAGCAGAGGGGACACATGGCAACACCTCATCCCAGACATCTCAAAACCAAACAGGGTCAGTACTGGCTTTTCTGATGAGACAGTCTCCATGTCATAGAAGTCACCTACCCTGACAATTTTTTGGTAGCCATCAAAACACCCTTCCTTGGCTGGAGAGATGGCTTAGCCTGCAAAGCCAAAGGACCTCAGTTCAATTCCCCAGGACCCACGTAAAGCCAGATGCACAAGGTGGCACATGCATCTGGAGTTCATTTGCAGTGGCTGGAAGCCCTGGCGCACTCTCGCTCATGCGCGCGTCCTCCCTCCCTCCCTCCCTCCCTCCCTCCCTCCCTCCCTCCCTCTCTCTTTCTCTCTCTCTCTCTGCCTCTTTCCCTCTGTCAAATAAATAAATAAAAACGAAGTATTATTAAAAAAAGAAACCTTCCCAAGCATGCACTAGCACTGGGTCTCTAATATGTCCTTCTGAAGCTGAAGCACCCGACCTCCCTTCCCTGGAACCTGCGCCCAGCCACGCCAACCTTTCTGTTTCAGTGACACAGAGTGAAGGAAATGTTCCAAGTCAATGTGACACCTGCTGTCAGAGGCTGATGGACACTGATGGCTAACCTCTCAGGGCCAGCCTGAAACATGGAGACATGAAGGTTAGAGGCACCAACCCAGCATGTGCCTGCCAACGCTGGGCATTTGTAAGAAGCTCACAGGCCTCAGGCCAGCAGCAAGCGGCAGTAGAAGGGGCTGGAGGCGGATAGAATGGCCCAGGACAGATCCCTGCAAGGCCCAGCGGGGCAGGGGGCAGGTGGAGAATAAAATCCCATGCTCCCTCCACAGGCCAGGTGGCTCATGGCCTACAAGGCTTTTATCTCCTGAGGAGATAAGCCGCCTGCTCAAGTTCTTGGTCAGGATCAAATGAACCCACTTAATCCCGTTAGGGATCTCTGCTGAGCCGGCTGCTGGAGCCTGGGGAAAAGGGTGACTGAGCATCCGCTGGTGGAGACTGCCACCAGCACCGCAGAGCCGGGGGCGGGGGGGGGGGGGGGCACATGTCCTACCCAGCCTGGGGCTGCCAGCAGAGGTGACAACATAGCCATGTACAAGGTGACTTACTGAATCCCCAATAGCAGCCCAGGAACCAAGTGTTGTTATGTGCCCCTCTCCAGATGGGAAATGACTCTCAGAAAGGAAATGACAGCTCCTTGTCAGACCACCTGCACCTCTCAGGATAACCCTTATCCCACATTAGCCAAGTAGCAGCTAAGGCAGAACAAGACTTAAGTGTCCCCCAAAAAGAAATGCCAAGGTAAGAGTGGTGGGCAGCGTGTGCACTGTGCCTAAGGGGAGTGGGGACAGATGGTGAAAGCACTTGGAGGAAAAGAACCTACAAAAAGCCAGACACCAAGGAATCCTTTTGCATGGGGCTTCCCCCAAGCCCCATGAAACACTGGGCGGTGAGAGGACCGTTACCAAGGACTCTGCACAAGGTCCACAGGCTTGTCTGGCTGTCACTAAGGCAGAGCTAGGGCTGCTCCAACACCAAAAGGTAGAATCAAAGGACAATGCACAGGAACATGGGCCCCACCCACTGGGGCAAGTTGGTGCATGAGACTGTGTGAGGGCCACCACAAGAGGAAGCTCGGTCACGGGCTCAAAGAGGCAAGCCTTCCTGTCCCTCGCCACACAGCGAACACAGGTGCTTTACTCACTGGACACCCAGGGCCAGCAGACACTTGCTTTGGCCTCATCCAGCATGGGGCTTCACAGCCGTGTCATGTCTCCATGAGCACATCTGGCAGGTCAAGACCAAGTCTGCCTCATCATCCATGAGAACCAACACTGAGTCAGGTGTGGGTGATACAAGCTTGTAATCTTAACATTCCAGAGCTGGAGGCAAGAGAATAAGGCCAGCCTTGGCTATGGAGTGAGTATAAGGCCAGCCTGAGCTACATGAGATCATCTTCCCCTGCAGGGCTGGCTGTTCTGTGCTGCAGCTTTTTGTGTTACTTTCCAAAATCTGTCAATAGGCAGCTGCCAAGCCTCCTGCCTGCTTAGCCAGGCAGCTCCAAAGCAAGCCTTGGCAGGGTGGTCACACCTCAATAAAGGCACTATACAGGAAGGGTCACACCTGAACCCATGAATCCTCCATGGTACACAAAGAAGGTCTCAAAGCCACTTCCCACGCACAAGTCACCAATCAAGAAGCTTGCCTCCCCCCCCCCCCCAAGGCTACCCACAGTATCAGCCCAATGGAGACAGCAACAAGTACTACCACTGGTGACACATCCTAGGGAGTGCATTCCACTTCCACTTCCTTCCACTTCCACAAACAATCCAAGAAGGCAAGCACTGTCTCATCCTTGTTTTACAAACAGGGAAACTGAGGCACAAAATGATGGTAACATGCTGAGGACACACTGCTGGTAACCACAGAGGGGAATTCCCTTGGGTTTATGGCTGTCTACACAGGCAGGGGCCACTGCCATGGTGACTTACTTATTTGTTGCCACTCCTCTGTCACTTTTGACCTACAAACTGGCATGTCTACACGTTCACAGTGACAGCAGACTTAAGGGCGTTTCCTGCAGTGACAAGGTCCTATGACCCCTGCCAGAGGGACACAACAGGGTTCAGGCCAGCAGGGAAACACGGAGGGCAGAGGAAGCAGAAGGTCATTGACCAAAAAGGCCCACGCCCAACCAAGAGACAACTGGGCTACAGTCCAGCGAGGGGACGTGGTGGCCTGAAAGTCACCTGTAATCTTTCCTTAACAAAGGCATCAGAGTCAAGACTGCAGGCACAACTCCACTGCAGAGTAACCTGGGCAGGGCAAGCCTCAGAGCCTCCTTGGACAGCAGCTGGAGGGAAGGAGGGAGGGAAGGAGGGAGCATTTCCCACTGAGGCGCTCGGTCACTTATTGCAGCCTTGGTTCCTGGCTGCAGGCCCGGAGGCCTTGGGACCAGAGCTGAGTGACTTCCTCCCTTCATTGCCCTGGGCATCAGGACACCTTCCCCTTAGGGACAGGGCTAAGGCCCAGAGGAGTACCAGGGAGAACCAACCATGGCTTGTCACAGGACATGATGGGGACACACTGTTCCCCTGGCCATCTGCTGGGACCAAATGCACTCTGGCTTTGAAGGAATAAAAAAAGACAGGCAGGTAGGCATGGTGTCGCACGCCTTTAATCCCAGCACTCAGAAAGCAGAGGTAGGAGGATGGCCATGAGTTTGAGGCCAACCTGAGTACATAGTACATATACAGAGTACATAGTGAACTCCAGGTTATCCCAGGCTAGAGCAAGACCCTACCTCAATACAAACAAACAAAAATACTAGGGATGGGGAGATAGCTCAGTGGATAAACTACTTGACACACGAGCATAAGGACCTGAGTTCGAGCCCCAGCACCCATGTAAAATGCCATGTATAATCTCAGTGCTGGGAAAATGAAGACAGGAGGATCCCTGAGGCTTGCTGATCAGCTAGTCTAGTCTAATTGGTGAGTTCAGGTTCAGTGACAGACTTTATCTCAAAAAATAAGGTAGAAGCCAGGTGTGGTAACGCACGCCTTTAATCCCAGCACTCGGGAGGCAGAGGTAGTAAGATTACTGTGAGTTCAAGGCCACTCTGAGAATCCTCAGTGAATTTCAGATCAGTCTGGGCCAGAGTGAAACCCTACCTTGAAAAAAGCAAAACAATAATAATAATAATAATAATGAGGAAGAGGAGGAGGAGGAGAGCAATGACATCAACCTCTGGTCTCCACACGTACATGTACACACACACACGTACATATAAGTGCACACACCAATGTACACACACAAAGACTGATTTAAGCACTCACATACCCCTGCCTCATGAAGCTCTTGGTGTCAACTCCTTTCTCCCCAGCACTAGGCACTACCACTTACAGCCTGAAGCCCTCTGTCACTGGGCATCCTATAGCTAAAGCCCAAAAGGGATACAGCTACCACCTACATGAGTGTCCCTGCTTCCCTGGTCCTGCATGATGGGCAGGGCTTTTTGCTGCTTCAGAGGGCTCATGTGAAACAGGATAAGGCCAAGTGTGGGCCTAGGGGCATCACACCCTCCACTCCCTTCTCCAGCACCCTCTGCCTCCTGTCTCCCTGGTACGGGGACCCTGGGCCCAACCACATAATCCCTATAGTCTCTATTGTGGTTTGAATGTAAAATGGCATGCCCCCCCCCCACACACACACACATATAGGCTCCTATTTTGAACTCTTGATCCCCAGCTGGTTTGGGAACGTTGTGGGGGCTTGAGGAGGTGGAGCTTTGCTGGAGGAAGTGGGTCACTGGGGGCTGGCCCTGAGGGTTTATAACCACTTCCTATTTATTTGCTGCCCACTATTCCTTTCCCACTGCAACTGGAATACATACCCTAGAAATACAAGCAGAATAGACCCCTTTCCTTCCTCAAGCTGCATCTGTTCCCGGCAGTGAGACCTGATACAGCCTCCCAGCTCAAGCTGGCTTATAGCCTTAGTTCTCTCTAGTCACAGCTCTGACAATCAGGACATCTTTGTCGGGACCATTATCTCATTAACAAAGTCCCTGAAAGAACCGCTTTAGGACTCAGTGGAACTTCCAAGACCACACCCCGCACACCTCCATTCCTGCAGCCCACTTTCAGTGGTCCTGTGACTCAGTCTCTCCATTCCCACAGGGCACAGGCATGCCCAGGTCTGTGGCCTATATGACAAACACACATCCCCAAACTGGCAGTCTAGCCCTTGATGAAAATGTGACTCAGGTGGAGCCCTGGGGACGAATGCCTAGAGACCTCTCTGGGTTAGCAAAAAGTAACTCATCAATCAACAGTCTTGAGCAACCTTTCTCCTGACCAGTCACAAGACCCATCAGGGACACAAGGAATGAAACCTGCCAAGAACAATACTGCAGGAACCAGGCCCATAACGTCTGTGCAGCCCACAGGTGACAAAGAAAGCCAGGCTTGGTGTGGCTGCGTGGGAAGCCTTGTCCAGAAGGCCAAGTGGTGCAACCTCTGGAATGCAGGGTTGAGGCTGTGAACCAGGACAGGGACTCAGAGACACCCAAACCTGCTCAGATGACCCTGGCACAGATCAGCACCTCACAGGTGGGTCTCCCAGGAGCCAGGGCTCCCAAGGAAAATCCAGAGGGGCAAGGCAAGTCCTGCTCTGTGATACGAACACAGCATTAGCAGTATCAAAGATTACGACAATGAATGCCAACCCAGAGCCAATGAAATGCTATCCTTGCTCCAAAGTCCTCTGTCACTTTCCTGCTGGAAAATGGAGAAGGCATGGGTCCCAGAGAGGGTGTGCTACAAGCACACTGCAATCCAGCAACAGAAAGCCTCCAGCGCTCAGCGTCCTTCTGCAATGCCCCTCCATGCTGACTCCCCTCTCCCAACCTCCATGCACTCTCACAGCCTCCTTCGTAACCTCTTGAACACCCAGAAACATTCTAAATGCACAAACACGGTCCAACGCATGACCAGGGGTCTGAGGTACACGGAGGGTATTGCAAGCCTGCAGGTCACACAGCCAGCCTGAAGTGCCAACATGCCTCCACCTTGGTGTTCTTGTGAGGCTGCAGTGACAGGGACAAGCAAGCAGCATAGCTTCTTGCCAGTAAGGCTACTTCTACCAGGTAGGACTAAGCCTGAGGCTAACCCCGAAGGAACAGGATGGTCAGGGCATAGACATAGCTACAATGTTCAGGGGCTAGGCACACAGCAGATCAAGGAATGTCCCCAGACTCTCAGTCAAGGGAAAGGGTCCCAAAGACAGACCAGACCACACGAAAGAGTGTATGATGGCTGGAGGGATGGCTTAGTGGTTAAGGTGCTTGCCTATGAAACCTAAGGACCCAGGTTCGATTCTCCAGATCCCACGCAAGCCAGATGCACATGATAGCACATGTATCTGGAGTATGTTTACAGTGGCTACAGACCCTGGCACACCCACTCTCTCTCCCCCAATAAATAAATAAATAAAAGTAATTTTTTTTTTTTTTGGTTTTTCGAGGTAGGGTCTCACTGTAGCCCAAGCTGACCTGGAATTCACTACGGAGTCTTAGGGTGGCCTTGAACTCATGGCGATCCTCCTACCTCTGCCTCCCGAATACTAGGATTAAAGGCAATCGCCACCACGCCTGGCAAAAGTCAATCTTAAAAAAAAAAAAAAAAAAAGATTATATGAGTTTTGTGCTCTGAACCAATGGCAACACCATTGTGTACCTCGGTTTCCCCATCTGAAAAAGGAAACTGTCAATGCTGGGCTCCCTGGTGACTAAGGCTCAGGTGGGCCAGCCCAGGATAGATGTAATAGAACTGTCATACCACAGCTTCAGCAGCTGGGGCAGTGAGGGGCTATCAGCCCACAAATGCCTACAGACACTGCTCCATCTTAAGCCACGGCAGGCAGATGGTGAAACATCCCAGCATCTCCCCGCACACCACACTCCCAAGCTCTCAATCTACAAGGCAGGGGACAGAACATTCACCCATTTTACAGAGGGGACACTGAGGCTCCCGCTCACCCGCTGCTCAGAAGCCCAGCTCACCATCCTGGGGTCATGGCACCGAGCAAGAGACAGCTAGGAGTGGCTCCATGCTCTGTGGCAAAGATATCAGACAAGTGGACCAATGGGCAACTGGGACATTAAGCAGCCCTGGGCAGGAGCCCCGCACCCCGCCCCCATCCTCTAGTTCTAGAGCCCAGGATACAGCAAGAAATAGTGACAGAAATCCCTGCCCGCATGACCACTACGCAGCAGGAGGGAAAGTCTTAAGGCCAGAGGTTAGAAGCAGCAATGGACAATAGCTAAAGAAAGGAAGGGTAGAGCTAGAGAAGGAGGGCACATTTACCATCAGACAAATCCAAAAAGAACCTTTGGAGGTGGGCACAGCTAAGCAAAGACAAATGAACTGGCCCTGCAGATGTCTAAAGAAAACTGTTCCTACAGAGCAAGTGCAAGCCGGGCGTGGTGGCGCACGCCTTTAATCCCAGCACTCGGGAGGCAGAGGTAGGAGGATTGCCGTGAGTTCGAGGCCACCCTGAGACTCCATAGTGAATTCCAGGTCAGCCTGGGCTAGAGTGAGACCCTACCTTGAAAAACAAAAAAAAAAAAACAGAGCAAGTGCAAAGGCCCTGGGGTAGGCATGATTCAAAAAATAGCCACAGGCCAACACAGCCGGCGCAGAGGGACTGAGGGCCAGGGCTGCGGCAGCAGTGTGGGCCTCCCAAGCATACGGCTTTCACCCTGAGACAGGCAGGTTCTCAGCAGGAGGGTTTCACCTGACTTGGGCTTTGTTTAGGTGTTTTTGTTTTTTTTTTCTTCAGACAGTGTGCAGTGTACACATGTGACCCAGCCTGGACTTGAACTTGAAATCCCTCTGCCTCAGCCTCCCCTGTGCTATGATTCCTGCCTGGAACCACTGTGCCCAGCCTGACTTGGAAATTTAAATCTGTCAGTGGCCATGTGGAGATTGATGGCAAGGCAACTGGTGAGAAGCCAGTGTGAAGGTACTGCCCTCGTGTGCCAACACTGACTTGCCCAGTTCTCAGGAGTCCAAAATCAAGGCAAAAGCACTTATCCCTCTGGGGCCCTCACCCTTTCCATGGGCCCACAGCACTCAATAGCTGGCAGACACAGTACTCCTCCCCTCACCTCTGTCCCAGAGCCTGCACATTTGCTGCACTTGTGAGGACTCGGCTATGCTAGATCTGGGACCCACCTCACTGCAGGGTGATCTTGCCCTAACAACCAGTGTCAGTGGTGACCCTCTGCACAGGTCATATCCTGGAGTTCTTCAAAAAACATGAACTGAGGCAGGGGTGGCGCCCGATTAGCCTAGGCCAAGGGACAAGTGGGACAGGAAGACACCGAGATTGGCACAGGCAGGTCAAGATGACAGTCCCCAGCTTCCCAAGACTCAGCTGATGACACGGGTTACTGGGGAGCCATTGTAAGAGATCTGGCTCAATCCTCAAGACCCAAGGGGGCTCTAGGGATGACCCTCTCCAGGCCTTATAGCCACCTTGTCTCACAACTGCCTTCTTGCCTAGTGAGCAGGCCAGGGGCCAGGTAGATGCCATGGCCATGGGATACCAGGCTGTCAGGGACACTCCCAGAAGGGTTCAGTGGGCACCGAAGTTAGCGTGTCTGTATGAAAACAGTCAGGACTGTAATGTACCCCACAGCCTGGCCTCTGAGGCTTATCCCAAGGAAACAAAGAAAAAACCTCCAGGCCTAACAGTCGTCCCCACAGGGGACTGTGGGAGTGACCCAGAGAGGGAGGAGAGGGACAGGAACTGGGCACACAGCCTCCCAGACAGTGACAGCCAGCTCATTCAGGAGGCAGGGGAATGCTGTGGCTCAGTGAGGTCACACCCTCTATCTGTGGTGGGCTCCAACCGACTAGTGTGCAGCTGGGGCTCTGAAGTAAGAGGTTGCAGTAGACACCAAGCAGAGGCAAGAGGCTGGCACAAGACAGGTATCAGGCCTGAGCCAAACACTTAGGGCCGAAGCGTAGGTTAGGGTGAGGGATGTCCTGGCTTTCTCTTGACCAGCTCAGATTTGATGTCACTTTGAGATCCTAAGACAATGACTACAAGGCTGAGGGCATGCCATCCAACCTTGAAGTCAGTGCTACGGTTCAGGAACCACGGGTGGGGGAGGGGTTTGAACCAGCCCTGCTTTAGTGGGCCCCTGGCTCCCTTTACTTCAACCACACCCTGCGAGATCACCTACACTTCCCCTGGGTAAGCAGAGGGACTCTGCTTGGAACCCAAGACTATCCCACGACCCTGTTGGCAAACCCTACCACCTGCCCAGGACTGACCGACCCTAAGACAGCTCAGGTACCACTCATGCTCACATACACAGCACTTGCCAGCCACCGCCAGTCATTGAATCTTACCTGACTCCACCACCAACAGTCTCCTGTGGCTGACTTCCTGCCACCACTCTTCCCAATGCAGCACCACCCCAAGGAAGGCCTGAGTAAGCAGGGACATCTGACAGTAATAGGACAGGATTCCAAGTTCTCTGGGCACTGACAGGTGATACCATGCTGCACAGAATTCCTTCCACTTGGACCAGGCAGCTGTCAAGGACCCCAGCATCCCCAGAGGAGCAAGTCATCCTCTGCCACCTTCCCAAGACAGACTTAAGAAAGGAGCCACAAAGCCCTGCTCAGTTCTTGCCCCAACACTCCCCGGCCAGGCCTCAGTTTTTATCAGAGAATATTTGTGGCAAAAGCACCACCACCCACAGTACTCAGGATGGGCAAGAAAACATCCCACAAAGCATTTTCCCCCCAGGCCTCAACCCTGCTCCACCCTGCCCCTCCTGCCCCTCAGCTGAGGCAGTTCTCTGGAATTCCCATGGTAAGATGAAATCAGAGCTGGAAGTCAGCGCAAAGGGAAAAACCAGGACAGAAGACTCTGGAATGAGGGTGATGTGGACAAAAACCCAAACACAGGCCAGTGGTGTTAAAGGCAGGCTACAAATGTGGCTGTGAACATCCTAGCAACCAAAGCAAAAAGGGAAACAGGGCAAGTCAAAATCTCATGAAACTGGAAACTGTGTATGTACTTCAGAGGCAGCAGGCCGATGGCCTCTACCACTGCTTGTGTGCTGTGCCCCACAGCAAGGCTCTGGGGTCACTCAGCATTGCCTTCATACCCACGTTCTCTTTGGGCCCCATTCCCTCAGCTGTAAAACCTGGGGAGGCTACACTGAGGTTAAACGGTGCAGAGTGCTGTATTATGGATTGGATGGGCAACATTTTCTACCCGGGTCATGGGGGGAATGGTCACTAAAGAGACCAGCAGGCCACATGCCAGAGAGCCAGGTTGGGGGGGGGGGTCTTGGTTGAGTTCCAATGAAGCTTTACTCATGGACATGCCCATTTGCCCATCACTGAATTCTACAGGCCATACACAAGAACGTTTCTTTTGATTTTTTTTTCTAACCATTAAAAATTGCAGCAAGCACTCTCATCCAGGCACACACAGTACCAGGTTGGGGGGGGGGACCTGTCTAGGGCCCCTTTCAAAGCATGGCTATGCACTACACACACACATTCCAGTATAATGTGAAATGCGGCTGCACAGTGTGACACCAGGGACACACACATGCAAGCCCACAGAAGGCAGACATATGTCCCCAGTGCCTACAGATAGAAACTCAGCTGTGGCTGTTCTGGGGACAGACACCAGGAAGTAAAGACTAGGGACCCATGTCTGTATCTTGCATGGTTTTCATTTTCTTACAGGCCCATGTGGGTTTTTTGGTTTTGTTGTTTTTTGGTTTTGTTTTTTTTCTTAATTTTTTTCTGTTTATTTATTTGAAAGTGACAGACAGAGAAAGAGGCAGAGGGAGAGAGAGAGAGAATGGGCACACCAGGGCCTCCAGCCACTGCAAACAAACTCCAGATGAATGTGCCCCCTTGTCCATCTGGCTAACGTGGGTCCTGGGGAACTGAGCCTCGAACCGGGGTCCTAAGGCTTCACAGCCAAGCGCTTAACCGCTAAGCCATCTCTCCAGCCCTTGTTTTGTTGTTTTTGAGGTAGGGTCTTACTCTAGCCCAGGCTGACCTGGAACTCACTCTGTAGTCCCAGGCTGGCCTCAAATTACAGTGATCCTTCTGAGTGCTGGGATGAAAGGAGTATACCACCAAACTTGGCCCCCCAACTGCTTTCTTTTATAAAATTGTATTAAAATTTGTATGAGCTGGGCAAGGTGGCACATACTTGTAATCCCAACACTCACGAGGTAGAGGCAGGAGGGTCAGGGGTTTGAGGTCATCCTCAGCTACATAAGGAGTTTGAGACCAGCCTGAGCTACATGAGATCCAGTGTCAAAAAATGGGGGAAGCCAGGTGTGGTAGTGCTCGCCTTTAATCCCAGCACTCAGGAGACAGAGGTATGAGGATCGTCATGAATTCAAAGCCATCCTGAGACTACATAGTGAATTCTAGGTCAGCCTGGGCTACAGTGAAACCCTACCTTGAAAAAAAAAAAAAAAGAAGAGGGGGAATCCATTTCATCTGGGTGTGGTGCACACATTTAATCCTAGCACTGGGGAGGCAGAGGTAGGAGGATCACCATAAGTTCGAGGCCAGCCTGAGACTACATAGGAAATTCCAGATCAGCCTGGGCTAGAGTGAG
Source organism: Jaculus jaculus (assembly GCF_020740685.1). Taxonomy (NCBI): domain Eukaryota; kingdom Metazoa; phylum Chordata; class Mammalia; order Rodentia; family Dipodidae; genus Jaculus; species Jaculus jaculus. The sequence goes on from NC_059114.1 coordinate 29,929,488, forward strand.
ACCCTACTTTGGGAAAAAGAAAAGAAAAGAAAAAAGAAAAGAAAGTCCTTTTTTATGAAAGCTAGAGCTACTGGCTGAGACTGGAATGCATTAATTTTTGTTTTTATGGTTTTTGATGAAGGATGAATGCCATCATTAACCCCCACATGCCAAACTAGGAGCTAAGGCTATGTGCAAAGATATTCATGGCAGTCAGGTGTGGTGGTATATCTATCTCTCTCATCCCAGCACTCAGAGACTCAGGAAGGATTGCTGTGAGTTCCAGGCCAGCCTGGACCACAAAGCAAGTCCCTGTCTTGAAAGAAATAGATGTACTAGGTGCACTAATCCATAGCAGAATAATTGTGTCCCCCCCCACTTATGGGAGGCAGATCATCTCCCAAGACAGAAGTGGGGGGTTGCCAGGACAGTGTGAACACATCCACATCCCTCTGGTGACCCAGAGTTGCCCAGTTGGTGTGTGGTCACTGGGCAGTAGCGTTCCACCCAGCGTCTGGGAGGGAAACCACCCATGCATGTCTCAGACCAGCACTGCCTGCTGAGCTCGAGGAAGCAGCAGCAAGGGAGGAGGCAAGGGAAGAAGCGGGAGCCCCGACCCACAGGAGCTTGGGACCTTGGAGCCATGGCCAGGCAGGGCAGACCAGCACAAGTGCGTCAGCCAGGTCTGCAGCGCAGCCTCGAGGGCCATGCGGCCACACTACCCACACAGCAGTGGCCACTTGCCACATGTGGTTTCTCACTTTTACTATAATTAATTCAGAATAAAGTTCAGCCAGGTCTGGTAGCAAGCCTGTCATCCAAGCTACTCAGGGGGCTGAGTCAGGAGGATTGCAAATATGTCAGCTGGGCTACAAAGTGTGTTCAAAGTCAGCCGGGCAACTTAGTGATACTCAGTTTCAAAAGAGCAAGTGAAAAGAGGGCTGGGGATGTGGCTCAGCAGCAGAGTACCTGTCCAGCATGCAAGAAGCCCTGGGTCTATTCCCCCACCCCACACACACACACAAACACCCACCCATTGTAAGTAATCATTATAATAACAAAGATGATAATAATGAATTCCAGTCCTAGGTGGTTACCAACCTCCCACACAGCCAAGAACTCAAGACCCCCATGGCTTGTAGCTCAAGCTGGAGAATGTAAAACCACCCTGCCACTACAAAGGTTCCAGTGTATGCTGCCCCATGGCCTCCGGTGAGAAAGAGGCCGAGAGTAGTTGCCTGTCCAGAAAGGTAAGCAGCGGACCTAGGCCAACCCCTCCAGTACAGCTCAGAGCATGAAAACTCCCAGCAAAGTGGGGAGCACGCCGCCATGAGCCTGACCTGCTCCCAACCCCAGCACCCCACTCTACCTTGTGTAAGCTGATCAGGCCACTACTCACCACAGGGATGCTCCAAGTTCAAGTGAATGAACACTAAAGCCACCTGCTCAGCAGCTAGTCTGGCCATGGGCACTGGTGGCTATGTGGAGATGGCACAGCACCAGCACAGGAAGTCACCACAGGAAGTCGCCACACGGGCTTTCCCAATCAGCCAAGCAACCATTCTTTTATTCCCCTCCCTTTTCAGGATAAGGAGACTGAAGCTAGGGACGCAGAGATTTGGCCAAGTCCTTGATTTAAGTTGTCATTCTAACTTCAAAGGCATATGGATCATGGGTAAAAAGGGAAGCTATCTTTGCCTCCCCCATCCCATAGCTCTTGCCACCCTCCCAAGCATGTCAGGTGTCCCTGGAGCCTGGCACCACTGCGATTATAAGTAGATGGAGGACCCCCACTCCCAGGGCAGAGGGAAGCAGCAACCGAGTCACCTGTCACCAACCAGGGGCCAGAGACGAGCCTGCCATCGCCAGAAGACAAGCCTCAGGTCAGGTAGAGATCAGGCCACTGCAGGCTCTTCAGCAGGCCCTTAGGAGGGAGGGCTGCGGACAAGGGCAGTTCACACATCTGCTTAGCGTGCACAAGGCCCTTGGTTCAATACTCAGTACCACAAAAAATAAAACAGGGAGAAAGGCAAACTTCAAAGACCTGTGTCCCTAGGATAAACTCTTTGCTCTCCAATAAGTAAGCTAAAGTGATAGCAGTAGGTCCCAGGCCACACATGGGCTCATCCACCCACAGGACAGCAAGTGCTCAGGTAGCCCCCATCTCAGGGGCTGTAAACTAAGGCTGAGAGGTCAAGTAACCTGCCCAGAGGCACACAGTCTGGAGCTGCAGAGCTGAGCATCAAATCTAACCCACACTCCCACCTCAGTCTGCTCAATCCCCTTCCTTAATTCCCACCAGGGGGCCAGGGAGCCACTTGACAGATGAGGGCCACCTGCCACACTGCTTGTGAGTGGCTAAGCCAGGAACTGAACTCACTGGAACTGCAATGCAAAATTGGCCACCTGCTTGGCAACAGCAGATCAAACAGCCGGTCCCAGCCATGTTCAGATGCTTAGCCAGGGGCCCGTGTGGACAGGGCAGTGTGGTGTGCCTGGCCTCGGGCCTGCACTTTGCTCTGATGGAGATGCCAGTAAGAACACCAACTTACTCACCATCATCAGCACACCCACCATGCCTTGTGACCTTGGGCAGCCTCACCCTCTGCCCTCTGCCCTGTGGTGTCATCACAGAAAGTAAATGAAGCGGTCATGGGCTTGGGCATGTCCCCAGCCGTTTCCTCAGGGACACACTAAGCCAGGCGCTCCAGGCCTTGAGGCTCCTTAGATGTAGTTTCTGAGCCCCGTTATACACCATGCTAAATAATTCAAACCCTGTTTTCATTTCAAAATAAACACAGCCCTGCCACCAAGGCAGATGCCAAAAATCTGCATGAATGTTTAAGATAAAATGAGACTTCAAAGGAGTGCCAGGCTTGCTGCTGGCACCACCCCTTCTCCAAACCCTAGAAGAAGTTCCCAGTCTGGGGAACGAGACCCTCCTCCTAGCACCCAGCACAGATCAGAGAAAAGTTGGCTCCTGTTTCATCCTCCTACAGTTGGGCAACGCTATCTGCCACAAGTCCCTGCCACACGTACAGTAACCTGACCAATCTCAGATCTCAAGGATTAGCCCCACATTCAAGCCTGTGTGACCTTGGGCCAGTCACTGGAATCTCTGGGCATCCATGGCATTGTCTATAAAACACGAGAGTCATGACCCCACCTCAGGGTATTCAGGTGGATCTGTGCGTGATGAACACACAATAAGTGCTTGCTGAATGCCGCTGCTCTGCCATGCTCCTCTGCCCCAGAGTTCACTGCAGGCTTGAAAGTAGGTTCTCGGTCTTCCCACCTCTGCCTTTTCCTGCACTCACCTGACCCCATCTCTCCCTCCCAGGTGGACCAGGTCCTCCAAGTCACCTCTCCCTCAACTGGCACTGTGCAACCCAGCCCTCCCCAGACAACAGCCTCTGCTCAGTCCTGCTGGCATCCCCTGGGCACTTCAGCAGGAATCCCTTGTAGGAAGCCATCAGCACTGTCACCTGGGAGGCAGCTATGAGATGTTGGAGACATGAACAGGAAACAGGGAAGGAAAGGCACACACAGAAGTAACAGCTCAAGCCCCTGGTGAAGGCGCTTGTGATGTGGGATCAGTGTTTGGAGGACTGGAGGACTGTCTTCCCTCCAGCTAGGTGGTGAGACAGTGCCACCCCCATCACAGGGAGGAGCAGCAGCTTCTCCCTACCAGCTTTGGTGTGGATGGGACACAGTGAAGGACTACCCTGCACATCCAGCCAGCCAGTGGCAAACAAGGAGACCAGCCACCCCTTGGTCTGGGCAGTGGGCAGTGGGGTAGCTGGCACCCCAGCCCAGTACAATCATGCTCCCAGCTCTAGCTTTCTTGCAGCTCAGTCCGGTTTGCACAGCTGAGGGAAGCTTTGGGAGGGGGTAGGAGTATTAATTGGGAAAAAGGGAAGGGATTAAGCCATAAGCCCCTCACTGACGGGGGAGGGGGGGGAGGCTCACAGCCCCACGAGGGGTCTCCATTCCTCACCGGAGCCTGACAGCCACATTACCACGGCCATGGATTCATCAATAGTATTGATCCTGGGCTGGCGTAAATAGCTCCGTGGGAAGAGGCCTGGGCTGGCTCCCGCCCCCGTGTCTGGGCCCAGGCACCGCAGGCTCCCCCAGCACCCAGCAGCCAGAGGCCATGGCAGTAAATTTCCAAGCAGGGACTACAGCAGTGGGTGCAGGAAAGACAGACAACACCCAAGATGCCCTCAATGCCACGAAACAATTCCATGCGGCTGGGCCCGCAGCCTGACTCAGTCTTTGCAGGTGTTCAATGGGCTGAGACAGGGCCCCTGTCCATCCTGGGAAGGAAGGGGTCCTTCATCAGACTCCCTCAGGCCCCCAAAGGGGAGGCAACTCTCCCTCCGGGTTTCCAGACCCAATTACAGGTCAGGTTTGAGAATCCAGAACTAACAACAGTAGTCATAGAAACACATACAAGGACCCTCTGTTACTGCACTCTGTTCTCACCACCAGCCCAGACCTGGGGACTATTTTTACCCTTATTCTGCAGAAGAGAAGCCTGCAGCACACACTGGCCAAGTCATCCCAGGACCACACCATCAGCAGAGCAATGAGAGCAAGATTCGAACCCAGGAAGTGAGCTGCAGACCCAGCCCAGAATGCTCCACCACCCCAGGTGGGACTCTACCTCCCTCAGATTGCTCTGCCCCCTCCTCACCAATTAAAAAAAAAAAAGGCCACCCACGAAGTCCACAGCAGTGGCCTGAGATGGCCCCCTGCACGCGCCTGGCCCAGAGAGCCCCCTTCATCAAAGCAGCCGCAGGGACCAGAGCTATTTAAAAAGGGCAAAGTCAAGACCACAATAACATCCCAGCGTGCCGGGACCCCCACCCCCACCCCAGCAGCCCCCAGGGATCCTCGCCCTCCTCCCTCCTCCCTCCCTCACACATCCCTCCTCCAAATCTGCAAAGAAGAAAAAAAAATGGTAATAAAACCAGTTCTCACCAACAGGGGGGAGGAGGAGGGGGAAAAGGGAGGAGGCTGAGCTGGGAACAGATCCGCCCCCGCCGGCTGCACTGGCCCCAGGGGCGCGGGGACCCTGGCTGGCACCGAGTCAGCTCCGGTGTGAAAACAGCACAGCGGCCGCTCGGTCCCCGGGCGGACTGCGGCGGGTGTCGCGGCGGGGCCTGCTCACGCGTGTCGGGGAGCGCTCTCTGGGCGCGGGGCTCCGCGGCGCAGCTCGGACGTGCAACTTCCCAAAGTAGCGGCGCCCCAAGTATCCGGCCGGGCCCGGAGGGCGCAGGAGGCAGGCGGCGGGGGAGGGGAGTCGGGAGCCGCGTCCACGCGGGGCGCAGGACACGCGGACGGACGGCGGCACCCGCCCGGACGGACTTCCCCGAAGTTCCCGGGTTCGTGGGGCCCGCGAATCGCCTTCCCAGGGTAACCCCGGCGCCAACTCCGCCGCGTGCGCCGTCCCGGCCCCGGCCCCGGCCCCGGCCCGGCGCGGAGCTCCGCCCGACTCACCTCCCGGGGCGGCGCCGCCGACTGGGCCCGGGCGCCGCGCGATCTCCACCGTTCGCGCTACGACGCGGGTCCCCGGCGCGCGGGCCGCGGCTGGGCGCGCATGGCGGGCGCGGGGGACGACGGGGACGGCGGGGACCGGGTGGCGGGGCCCGGCCTGCGCTGCCCGCTGCTCGGCTCCCGGCGGCCGCGGCGAGGGGGCGGGGCGGGAGGCGGTGGCTCGGCTCCGCGCGCCCGGCCCCCGGCCGCCTTAAAGGGCCCGCGCCGCCTGCCCGGGCCTGCGCGCGCACCCGCCACGCGCACCCGCCGCGCGCGCACAGCCCGAAGCGCGCCGCCCGGTTTCAGTTCCGCAAGGAAGAAGGAAAGGAGGAGCGAGCGCCTCCCCGGCCCCGAAATGCACCGGAATCGCATTTCAGCTATTAAATAGTCACTCAGGAGTGGCCCAGGGATGCGGAGACGGCGCCCCGGGGAGAGCCACACACAGAGTCCGCGGGGACACGCTGGGCCTGCGCCAGACAGCAGCAGATCCGCCCCGGGAACTTGCAGCCACCTCCGCAGGCACCACTGACCTGTGCCGGGGGGGGGGGGGGGGGGGTCGACGGGGAAGCAAGAACAGTGATTCGAACCTAAGAGACTGGGAAGGTGGGAAGGCCCCTGCGAAGTCCCAGTGAGCAGGGCCGGCCACTAGAAGGTGCGCTGCAGGAGGGGAGGTCAGTGTGCACTCACGGGAGTCTATCATTGTGTCCTTGAGTGAACACACAGACGTATGCCCAGGCTGTGCCCTGATAAGCACGGGGTACCGTCCCTGGCACGACAGACAGCTGGGTCCTTGAGGACGCCATCCCCGGAGGCCTCTCAACCCCACGTCTTCCAGAGCGCCAGAGGCCATGAAGCCCAAGCATACAGCCACCTCCTCCTCTTCTGCTTCCCCCCAAGATGTTGGGGAGTTTGAATTTTTTTTCAGTTCAACTTTCCATTTTAAGAGTGGCGTCTCAGCAGATTGGGTTCTGCCCGCATCTGAGCGCCTCCAGGGAAATGAGGACCGCTGCTGCGGCTGGAGGCGGCGCTTCCAAGGTCTCCACCCCTGGGATGCTGAGGCTCTTGGCCCCTGCTGCTGGGTCTCTCTCACCCTCAGCCCCCCAGGCTTTGAGTTTGGGAGGGTCATGGGGGGGCAACTGAGGCGACGTCTACAAAAAGGGAAGTGTTGAGTGGGCGGGTGCTGCTGGGAACAGGAGGGGTCATAGGTCAGGAACCTCGCCTTCCTCCGCTGTACAGCGGCTGTCCAGCCTGGCTGTGGGAGTCACAAGTCGGAGACCAGTCCTACACAAGACCCGCCAGGGTGAAGCAAAGACAAGTCCACCCTCACCCCTAGCCAACCTTCTGGCTTGCCCCCTGGAGTCACCTGGGGACACTGCCTGTTTTGCATATCATTTGCATCTGCCCTGAGATTTGTCCCTGCTGGAGGATCTCTCCAGGTGTCTTCCAGGCTCCTCCAAGCTTCTGCCTCCAGAGGGCCACCCTCAGGCACAGGAAGGGATCTGGCATGTGGGTGGTTTTCAGCTTCATAATGCCCCAGGACCACCTGGAAGCCCCTCCCAGGGAGCCCAGGGGTCGCCTCCAGTACCCATGGCCCCATCATTCCAGATAGAGCCACTGGTGGGGTTGGGGTGCATTCTCCAGAGGACTGGCAGTCTTCTTGCCCACCCTGTCTCCTGGCTGTAAAATCCCATCCTCCTGGGCACGCTGACCTAAAAAGCATCTCAAATATATTGACCTCCCATGTGACAGGGAAACTGAGTCACCAGGAGATGAAGAATCTTGTCTGCCTAACTCCCTCAGCTAGTGACTCCATGTGGGCCACCTCAATGGGCTCTGAAGGGACACTGGCTCCAAGGAGCCTCTACTGAGTGCCAGCCCACTCCTACACACTGGCACCACAGTGGCTGCTTCATTTATAGCACTGTACCCTGTCTGTAATGGGATCGTAGGGGCAGTCACAGGGACCCAGAAACAGCCATTGGGAGCCCCAGCTTTGAGTGCCTGTCCAAGGACACAGTGCCCTGCCTACAACCAGCCGATACCAGTGAGACCTACCATCTCTCAGAGTGCATTCCAGACATCATGGGAGCCCATTCTACTGGAGCAGAGGTTCAGGTACAGAACTTACTAAAAGGACTTACTAAAAGGTAAACATGACTCCAGCCAGTCTGCACCTGAGCAGAGCACTGTCCTTTAAATCCTAGTGGGGGAGGGGCTGAGGATGTAACTCAGGTGATGGAGTGCTTGCCTAGTGCGCGTGAGGCCCTGGGTTCCATCATCAGCACGGCATACATCAGGCTGGTAGTGTATGACCATCATCCCAGCACTCAGGAGGTAGAGGCAAAACCATCAGGAGTTCAAGGTCTTCCTCAGCTACAAAGTATGAGGCCAGCCTGAGCTATGTGAGGCCTTGTCTAAAACATGTGTGTATGTATATGTATATATCTCCTAGTGAAAGCCTGGTCTAGTGGCACAAATCTATAAACCCAGCTACTTGCAGGCTGATGCAGGAGGATCTCAAGCTTAGGCCTGCCTGATCTAGTGAGGTCAAAGTCAGTCTGGATTTAGAGAGGCCCTGTCTTAAAAATAAAAAAGGACTAAAAAAAATAAAAATATAAAAGGACTGAGGGTGTAACCATGGGTAGAGTATTTGCGTAGCATGTGCTAGGCTCTTTGTTAGCTCCACAGCAACATGGTAGTAATAACAACTAATAAATAATTCTCAGTAGGCCAAAGTCTACCATAAAGCTGTGTCTCCACCATCACCCTCAGTCATTCAACCATTTCTTCCCAAGTGCTTGGCAGACTCGACAAGTGTATCCCCACCCAGGACCTTTGCCTTTGCATTCCTTTGCCTGAGCTACATGTCCTTATCTCTAGGTCCTGAGTCAGCGTTGCCTCCTTCAAAAGCCCCTCACTGACCTCCTATGTTGAGAAAGACCTAAGGCACTTGCAAGTCCCACACCTGGTCATTTTCTTCGCCACCAGAAACCCCCATGGGCGTTTGTCACTTAGATATTGTCCCTGAGAGCAGAGACTTCGTTTGTGTAGCTCACTGCTGCATTCCCAGCACATACTAGACACTCAGCCACATTTGTGGAGGCACAGGCCTGGCATCCCACATGCAGCTGGTGGAGGTGGGGTTTCAGGAGTTCAAGGCCAGCCTTGGACACACGAACCATGTCTCAAATGGCAAGCGTTTTGAGGAAACAAGTTAATGAATAAAGAAATACAATATAAAATAAATAAATGTCTAGGAACTGGGAAATAAAGTTCTTGTCTGGCAAGCATGAGGACCTGAGCTTGGCTCCCCAGCACCCACTAATAAGCCAGGTAGGGTGAGGTAGGAGAATCAAGTTCAGCCTGGGCTACAGAGTGAGTTCCAGGTGAGCCTGAGCTAGACTGCAACCCTGCCTTAAATAAGAAGGTGGGGTGGAGAAAAAGAAGAAAAGAAATGTGTCCAAGACAGGAAAAAAAAAAGAGGCGATTGGCAGGCAGTTGTGGGCCCTTGGAGAGGCCGAGGCTGCCTCGGCCCTGAATGTTGCTTTCCGGACTTGCTGCTCTGGCATTATTTCAAAGTCAGCTGTAACTGTCCATGGTCTCAACCTTGGGGTAGGTGAAGACCCCCACCCAGGTGGCAGCCTGCACTCCAGCAGCCCACTCCCGCTCATGACAGCATGATTTCAGATTAAATTTCTGGTCCTCCAAGGCAGGCGTGGGGCAGCAAGCATGAGAGAGAGTCTGAGCAGCCTGGACCCCCACCGCCCCAGGGATCAGGCAAGCTGTTGCAGTACATGTAAAGGGCCTGTGGCATTCTGTCAGTGGCAACCAGCTAGACCTTGTGCACACACACAGAACTGTGTCTGCAGGAAAACTGCACCTTTGACATGCTTAAGCCATAAGCTGGAAGTCCTGGCCTGAAGGGGAGGTAAGTTCCAGAGGCACATAGGCCTGCGACATATCCTATACCATACCTGTCCCTGTGCCTGTGGGCACCCTTCTTTTTATTTTTAATTTTTTTATTTATTTACTTGAGAGAGTGAGAGAGAAAGAGGCAGAGAGAGAGAGAGAATGGATGTGCCAGGGCCTCCAGCCACTGCAAACGAACTCCAGATGCATGTTCCACCTTGTGCATCTGGCTTACGTGGGTCCTGGGGAATTGAACACCTTAACCACTAAGCCATCTCTCCAGCCCCTGGGCATGCTCCTTTAAACCACAATTAAGCAAGCCAAGTACCAAATGCCTTGGGGGAGGCAAGTGACTGTTGGTGGTCCCAGCATAGCTCCAGCCCCAAAGTGGAGGGATCTGCTGGTAGGAAGCCATGCCCTGGTTTCCATGAATCACACGGTGGGAACCCTCAATGACACCTGCTGTGTGCTGGCCCCTGCAGCTGGGTCAAGCCTGCTGACCACAGAAAGCTTTCAGCCACAGGATCTGCCCAGCTGCTACTATCTGGCTCTGAGGGGCCTGAACCCTTTCCTTCCTCACAGCCCATTGCAAGAGTCCCTGAACATGTGGCTGGGGCCTGGCCCTCCTCCCCTTGCACACTGTATGGGTCCCTTTGCATCTCAGGAGGAGGCCTGAGCTCTGCAGGGTGCCTGCCTCCTGGGGCACCTTCCACTGCCCAGTCTCTCCCTGCCACAGCAGGGGCAGGAACAGGGCAGGGGCATCTGTGTGGACCACATTGCATTGGTCTTGGTTTCAGGAGCCAGAAGCCAGAGCACCTGCATGACCATCACTGCAGTTGGCTCCAACAAAACATCAGCCTGTGGCTGGATCATCTTGAGCACAGGAATTGCATCCTGAGGCTTCCAAGATCCAGTGCAAAAAGCCCATGGGCCATGTTGTGCTTTTTAAGCCGAAAACATGCTGGGGAGCTAGCATAGCAAGTAAAGTGTTTCCCCCACAAGCATGAGGTCCTGAGTTCAGATTCCCAGTACACAGAGAAATACTAGACATGGTGATGTGTGCCTGTAACCCCAGTGCTGGGGAGGTGGAGACAGGAGGATCCCTGGGGTTCGGTAGCCCACCAGTCTTGCCTAATTGATGAACTCTAGGTTCATTGAGACTCTGTCTCAAAAAATAAGGTAAAGAGTAATCAAATAAGATGTCTGACATCAACCCCTGGTACACACATGAACAAAGCAAAAATGGGTTGGGAGCCAAGTGTGGTGGCACACACCTTTAATCCCAGCACTCAGGAGGTAGAGGTAGAAGGATAGTTGTGAGTTCAAGGCCACCCTGAGATGACAGTGAATTCCAGGTCAGCCTGGGCTAGAGACCCTACCTCGAAAAACCAAAAACAACAACAACAAAATGAGTTGGATAATCCTGCTTCCATGTGCCTGTCTATACACAGGTACACAGGTATACTTCTGGAAGGAATTCCTTGCCATACCCCTAGCCCCAGGAGCATACTTAAGTGTAGATAAACATACCACAGCTGGACTAGATGGCTATAAAAGCTCTGAAAAAATAAAATAAAATCAGGAAAGCAAAACTGTGCAGGGGTTGGAGATCAAGGAGGGACCTCACATGTGGCCAAAAAAAGAAAAGCTAGTACCGGTCTGCAGGTGCGCAGGTCATGGAGTAGTCCAGGAACAGCAAAGAGGCCAGCAGAAGTGTTGGTAGAATGGCTGAGGACCCAGGAAACATGTTGGGAGCCAAGGAGCAATGGGAAGGAGGAAATGATGGCACTGAGAAAATAAGGCCAGAAAACCAACAGGGTGTCTACACCCACAAGGATCGCAGTGCCTGGGGTGGCTATCAGGGTCCCCGAGTGGCCTGGGAGCAGGGCAGTGGGGTGGTGAGCCCGGGGCAGGCTGTGGGCCTGGGAACGGGAGAGCCCAGGAAGAGGGCATCTGGCTTTGACTGGGTCCCATGTGGAATGTTTAAAGCTGCATCAGAAAATTCCTGCTTTTTTCCGGCCTGGACATCTGGTTTAGACGGGGTGGAGCTGTGAGGCAGACCCTCCAGGCATCTCTGGGCCTCATTTGTGGGCTCTCTGCAGCATCAGCCTCTGGGTGGCCTGACCCCTACCCCACCCCCAGCCCTGGAAGACAGCACTGCACGCACACATACACACAGAAAGGCTCCTGCCTATACTTCACAATGACCCTGTGGTTTAGAACCTGATGGCTTTAAGCAGCTTGAGGAAGGACAGCCTGGGGTGAGGCCACCAGCCCAAGGCCATGGCAGGCATGATTCTGGGTATTCTCACACTGGTCCCCCTGGTGGCAGCAGGCACAGGAGTGGATTTTAGGCTCTAAAGACCTTGGCTTTCTTCTTAGGGGGCAGGGGGATCACTAAAAGCCCTCCAGGCCAGATGAAAGGTCACACATGGCTCTGAATCCCAGAGAAGGGCTGACCTACAAGAACCAAGCCGTGGTGGGGGGACCCGTGACGAAGGCAGTGGTTCTTTGTCTTCCAGTCACTTAGCCATTGTGGCTGAGGCCAGCCAGCCTGGCAATGAAGACAGAAGCAGAGTAGTGGCCTCCTGGCAGGGATAGGAAAGGGATGGCCATCTTCACCCCATCTGTCCCCTCATCAGGTGGTCTGTGGCCTCTGAAACCACAGGGCCTGTTCTCCAAGCTCCCCTGCCCGAGGCTACTGAAGGAAATCTACACCCAGCAACCCTGTGGGCACAGGCCTGGCACTGGCACCATCATGGGCTCGAGGAAGCCCAGGCCTCGGTGTGTCTCACCTCCATGTCTGGAGGCCAGTGGGCACCTGTGAGATCCTTCTACCACGCAGAGCACCCAGATTGCCAGGAAGCAGTCAGGAATACAGAAAGGTCATAGCTGTGATGCCACCTCAAGAATGCCACTTGGGGGGAAAAAAAAAAAAAAGAAAGCCACTTGGAACCCAGATGCCTAAACAAAAGGGGAGAGTTTGAGATGTAATCTTGGGTGAGGAACCTTGCTAAGATGGCGACATTCAAGCTAGTCATAGCCAGAAGGGAAAGGAATGACAGTCTGAGAAGGCGAGGTGAGATGGTGGTCTGGATCTCGGTGTACTCAAGGACCACACAGAACATCAGTGAGGCTGGAGGGTAAGGAAAGGCAAGCCTTTTTTCAGTGTTCCCCATCTGTAAACTGGGCAGGCCCTGTGCCCAGTATGGGGTGCTGTGCTGGTGCATTCCTCCAGGCAAGACAAGCTCTTTCTCTGTGGGCACTAGGCTAGCTGGGCAAAGCAGGGCTGTAGTGGTTGATACTTAGAGCTAAACTGCTTGGTTGTGCAACCTGGGGTAGGCCACTCAATCTTTCTGTCAGTTTCCTAATCTCACAGGTCACCATGAAAATTAAATGATAAACTATGTCACTGAGCCTCCGGATAACCTTAGCTGGAACTATCACTACTGTCCCCACCACACAGACATGGTTACTGAGGCTCAGAGCAGAGGTGAACTGGCAGCCCTGTTCCATCCATCAGGAAAGTGATTCCCATGCAAGCCAAGCTATGTGGGGCTCTGGGGCAGGGTCACCACCCCAAGAGGTCCAGGGGGTGGCCCTCTGACTATTTGAAGAAGGCAGGTCACTAGCATACAACAGCAGCCCCCACAGCTGGACCTTGGACCCACACAAACTGCATCTGCCACCCAGGACCAGCAGCTGTGCCGACTGTCAGAGGCAAGAGAATCACAACAGGAGGGCCTGGGCCGGAGACCACCTTGATCCCACCCTCTCATTTCCCATTCCACTCTGCTCCAGTCACGCTGTCTTCTCCAGTATGTCTGTGGTGCAGCCTCAGGGCCTTTGCCTGGGCCATTCTCTCCACTTGGAATTTCTCCACAGGGCTGGGGGTTGCTCCCTCACTTCCTGCTCTTCCCCCAGCTCCCAGGCCTCCACTGTTTAATTTTACAAATAACCTGTCAGCCTTTTATTAGAAGGTCACAGAACCAAGAAGAGATGTGCATGTGAGGTGTGTGACAAGATATAAATGATGGAATGATAGGTTACAGATAGATGATAGCTAAATAGATGGATGGCTAGATCGATAAATGCTGGGTGAATGACAGAGATGGGGCATCCCCAGTGTCCAGTTTCCCAGCTGGAGGCCCAGGAGAGTTGATGGTGTAGCTCTCCCTCTGAGTCCAAAGTCTTGAGACTCAGGATGGCCACACATGTGATTTCATCCAAAGCCTTGAAATCCAAGAAGAGCTGATGTTTGAGTTCAGATTCAAAGGCAGGATCACCCAGATGCCTTGGCTCAGACAGACAGTGGTTCTTTCTTCTCAGGCCTTTGCTCTGACCAGGTGAGGGCCTCTCCATGTTGAGGAGAGCCATTTGCTTGACTCATTCCACCCACTCAAGTGTCAAGTCAGTTGCATCCAGAAACTCCCAGAATAATGTCTGCTGTCTGGGCAGCCTGTGGCCCAGTCAAGCTGAGCCATGTCACTCCCATCAGGGATCTCTTTATTTTGTCAGCTGTGTGTCTCCTGACAGGGGTGTCAGCTCAATGGGAACACGGGTCTTGTCTGTCTTGCTAGAGGCTGTGTCTCTGGGACCCAGGGCAGCACTTAGCAGAGGGTAGGCATGAATGAGATGGCTATTGAGCAAATGAATGAATGAGCATAACCATTCATGTTGGCTTCCCCTTGTTGTAACCGAATACCTGACAGAAATGAATTAGGGTTTTTTTTTGTTGTTGTTGTTATTTTGTTTTTGTTTTTTCCCCCAGCGATAGGGTCTTACTCTAGCCCAGGCTGACCTGGAATTTACTATGTAGTCTAAGGCTGGCCTCAAACTCAAGGTGCTCCTCCTAACTCTTCCTCCTGAGTACTGGGATAAAAGGCATGCACCACCACGCTTGGCTTTATATTTTTATTGATTTATTTGCAAGCCTATTTATTTGTCAGATGAAAGAGAGAGAGAGAGGGAGAGGGAGAATGAAGATGAGTATTTCATGGCCTGGATATCCATGACCTCACAGTGCCTGACACTTCCTACACAAGACCATCATAAGAGGAGGAAAAGATCATGACATCAAAATAAAAGAGAGACTGATTGAGATAGAGAGGGGATATGATGGAGAATGGAGTTTCAAAGGGGAAAGTGGGGGGGAGGGAGGGTATTACCATGGGATATTTTTTATAATCATGGAAGTTGTTAATAAAAATTTGAAAGAAAAAGAAAAAGAAAATGAGCATTCCAGGGCCTTTTGCTATAGATAATGGACTCTAGACACATGAGCCACTTTGTGCATCTGGCTTTACATGGGTACTGAAGAATCAAACCCTGGCCATCAGGCTTTGTAGGCAAGTGTCTTTGACCTCTGGGCTACCTCTTCAGCCCCTGACAGAAACAATTTAAAGGAAGATGTATTTATTTATTTTGTTTCACTGTCTCAGAGAGTGAGTCATGGCTGCTTGGTCTCATGCACTTGGGCAGAATGCCATGCTGGCCACACTGTGTGCAGAAAACTATGCATTACCAGGGTGGACAGGAAAGCAGAGAGAGAGGACACAAGAAGGGACCAAAGCCTCACCCTCAGTGACCCACCTCCTTAGCTGGGCCCCCTCCCAAAGTGTCTACCACCTCAGCACCACACTGGGGTGCCTTGGTGATGGTGCACAGCCAGCATCCAAGATGGCCCCAATCGCTGCCACTTAGGGGTGAGGGCGGCTATGCCTTCCCTGTTACATGGAGCAGGGTTGACCTATGTGACCAGAGGGACATGGTAGAAGTGACGATGACATCTGGGCTTCTGTCTCCCATGGTTATTCACTCCGAGGGACGCCAAAGCCCACATAGTGGGAACAAGCAAAGGGCCACTCACCATGTCCAACTGGCCCACCTCAGGCATGACCCCTCCAAGTGACTGGTTGCAGTGACTCCAGCCTGGCCCTGACCCCAGCTGCAAGAGTCCCTCAGCTACAGCCTGCCTGGGCTTTCCTGAGATGCTTACCCTCAGCGTTTTCTCTTGAGATTTCAGGGTAAGCTAAGGTGATCACAGGGTGCAATGACAGTCTTGTCCCTGCTTCATGGCCTCAGGCCTGTCCCAGTACTACTTGGAGCCTCCATTTACACAGTTAATGAGAATGATTGCCCCACAGAGAAATCAGCTTGGAGCCGAGCTGGAAGCCCAGCTGCTGTCATAGTTCTGGAAGGTGCTAAGCAGGCTACTGGGAGAGAAAAGGCATCAATACTCTTACCCAGCAGTGGACTCTGTGAGCTACACAGTTGACCAGCCAGGCAAGATGTTGGCAGGTAATGGTTGTTAGGGCGCAGGAGACATTGATCAGTTGTACCCACATAAAGCCAGGTGCACAAAGTGCCATATGTGTCTAGAGTCCATTAGCAGTGATGTGGACACTGGTAAGTTATCCATGCTTCTGCAGCAAATGCCTCCCCCCCGCCCACTCATTCAAGCAAAAACAGCAAAGTGGAAGGGGGTGAGTTGAAAAGAACAAGGGTTACAGGCGAAGAGGAAAGGAGTAATGAGGTGTGAATCTGATCAAAATTATATATGTATGAAATTAATAAAAATAACAAAGGTCGGGCATGGTGGTGCACACCTCTAATCCCAGCATTTGGGAGGCCGAGGTAGGAGGATCGCTATGAGTTTGAGGCCAGCCTGGGACTACAGAGTGAATTCCAGCTCTGGCTGGGCTAAAGTGAGACCCTATCTTGAAAAATCAAATAATAACGGGAAAAGGGAGTGATTCTCCCCACCCATGAAGGTTATAAGTGGCTGAGGTGACAGTGCCGTGTGGGCATGGAAGCCACCCCGAGGGCTGCCACTCCCTGCCTAGCTCTCTAAGGCTCAGAGTGTGATCTGAGGACTTCTACTAGTGAGCGGCCAGTGTTGGGCCACACCTTGACTTGTGGCAAACACTGTGACACACTGAGGATGTTGGGCTCATTTGGGCTTTCTGGTTCACACATGTGTTTTAGTTCATCTCACTGTGGTCACATGGCATCCCAGGATTCCTGAGATAGTACATGGGGAGCCAGGCCCTGTCCTTCTTCAAGGAGGTGACAAAATTGCACTTCCCAGCACCCTTGCAGCCAGGCATCACCATGGGAAGTGAGTAACAAGCAGGGGCCTGTATCCAGCTTAGCCCATTTAACTCTACACAAGGTCACATCTGCCTACTCTCTAAGCCACAGTGGCATAGCCAGGGACACAAGGGACTTGGCCCCTGAATCATAGCTGGAAGGACTTCCCTACCAGCCAGAAGCATACCTTAGAAATTTTCTGTGGATATGGAGGTGGTGATGGTTGGTCCCAGTGTCCCCACAAGGGTGCCATGTACATATGGCCTGCTAAGCACCCACATGCTGGGGCTATTTGTTACCCAGAAGCAGTTTCTTCACAGACAGACTCTGACACTCTGCCCTGTCTTGGGAAGTATTGGCATGTGCTTTCTGGCTCTTGCTTACCTTGTCTAGTTCAGTGGATTATTCCAGAAAGGCCTTTAGAGACTTTGGGAAAACCAAAAGAATGGAGTAGGCTTGGGTGCAGAAAAGTGATGCCAGGGATGAATGGTCTCCAAAGTGTTGAATCCACCCAGCACATGACAAGAAAAACAAGGGATAAACGGAGGCTCAGCATTTTCCACAGCAGGGAGAGGGCCGAGCTGACACGGAGCAGGGACTGGAACTTTGCTGGGCACACACATCTTGTTCCTGTGGGGTCCAAGGTCTAGTGAGAGCTGCTAGATAAAGACTAATGTACAATGTATGTGGTCATTTCAGCTGATGATATGGGAGGAAGACAGGAGTCAAGGTCACGCAGGGCATCAGGGAAGGCTTCTTTGGGGTGGTAAGGAGGTCTGTCTTAAGGATATTTGCAGACAGGCACTTCAGGCAGGGGGAGCTGTGAGTGCAAAGATCCTGAGGCAGAGTGGGGGCTTTGTTGACACAAATGTTCTTGTGTGCAAAACTGTAATCCACCCTGCCTCATCCCCATGGGTCATGCTTCAGAGCAGCATGGGGCAGGGAGGCCCATGGGAAACCACTGTCTAAGAACTGATGGGTGTGCTTCAGGATGGGTGAGGGGACCCCTCCCCCAAACTGCCCTCAGAGGAGAGCCTGTGCGGAGAGAAGGATGTGACAAGTCTGAGTGGGAGCAGGTGCTCCAAGTGAACCTGGGAGGCAGGCACTTTGGCCGTGTGGGAAGAGTTCCCAGTAGCCTTCTTCAGATTTCCTTTGAAGATGCCTGTGGAGAGCACACACTGCTGGCATGCAAGGTCCCCTGGCCCCTCTCTCCCTGCTCCTCCTCAGTGCCATGGGTATCCCCAGCCCCTCCTTCTGGAGGGTCCTGACACACAGCCTATACCTAGGGCCAGACCACAAAACTGGGGCCACTGGGGAATAAAGGTCTAAACTGGGGAAATCCTGGAGGGCTCCAGGCAGAGGCAGGACTTGCCCCCAGAACTGGTTAGCAGCAGCTAAAACTGGCCAGTTCTTCCCTAAGCCCACCTCACACTTCTTCTCCTGGAAGCCCACCAAGAGCCCCTAGAGTCACAGATACAGCCATCTTTGCTGTCATGCTGTCATAGAACCCCATCTCCATGTCAGAGGCCCAGAGTGCCACCTAAGTTCATCTCCCATGGCTCTGCCACAAACCATCCCACACACAGCCTCCAAGCAGCATGGGATTCTTACTCACAGCTCTGGGGACAGGTGTGAGGTGGGTCTCCAGGGTCTCTTTAGAGGTTCCTAGCAGAAGTAGCCCCTGGCCTTTTCCAGTACCAGCAGCCTGTGTCACTCCAGGCTCTGCCCTGACTTGCCACTGCTCTCTCATAAGGACCCTATGATGATGTGGACCCACACAGGTAACCTTGCCTCCTGGCCCACTACAAATTCCCTAACCCAGTCCCCTGCAGAACCCCTTCTCCCAAAGGTGAAAAGAAGATGACAGGGCTGGAGAGATGGCACAGTGGAACCCAGGTTCAACTTCCCAGTACCCACATAAAGCCAGATGCACAAAATGGCACATGTATCTGGTGTTTGTTTGCAGTGGCTAGAGGCTCTGGCCCTCTCATTCTCCCTCCTCTCTGTCAAATAAATAAATGAATATTAAGCTAGGTGTGGTGGTGCACGCCTTTAATCCCAGCACTCAGGAGGCAGAGGTAGGAGGAGCACCGTGAATTCAAGGCCACCCTGAGACTACAGAGTGAATTCCAGGACAGCCTGCCTGGGCTAGAGTGAGACACTACCTCAAAAAAAAAAGAAAACCCCACAAACACACACACACACACACACAATGACACACCTGCAGGTTTCAGGAAGTTGGGGGCTGTAACCAGCAGAAAACTGAGGTAGGAGGAGGAGGAGGAGCCAAGCCACCTGACTCAGTCCAGAGCCTCTGTGGTGGCCATATTTGGGGTGATGTCTTAGCTTGCCTTTTTTTTTTTTTTTTTTTTGGTTTTTCAAGGTAGGGTTTTGCTCTAGCCCAGGCTGACCTGCAATTCACTATGTAGTTTCAGGGTGGCCTTGAACTCACAATAATCCCAGTGCTGGGATTAAAGGTGTGCTGTGCCACCACACCCGGCTAGCTTGGCTATTTTTTTTTCTTGCCACAGGGTCTCATGTAGCTGAGGGTAACCATAAGCTTGTGATCCTCCTGCCTCTGCCTCCTGAGTGTGGGATTATAGGCATGCAGCACCATGCTCATTGCTTTGCTTTTGTTTTTGTTTTTAATGATTTTTTTTTTTTTTTTTTAAGGCAGGGTCTTGCTCTGGCCCAGGCTGACCTGGAATTCACCATGTAGTCTCAGGGTGGCCTCGAACTCACAGCAATCCTCCTACCTCTGCCTCCCAGGTGCTGGATTAAAGGCGTGCACCACCACTACCCCCAGTTTATATACTCATTTGAGAGACAGGGAGACAGAGAGAAAGAGGCAGACAGAGAGGGTGAGTATGGGTGTACCAGTGCTTCTTGGCACTGCAAATGAGCTCCAGATGCATGCACCACTTAAGTGCATCTGGCTTTACATGGGTACTGGGGAATTGAACTCTGGATGTCAGGCTTTGCAAGCAGGCACCTTTAACCACTGAGACATGTCTCCAGCCCCTCAGCTTGCTTTGATTTTATCTGGACCTGTATGCAGGCTCTGTGGTCACCCTGCCTCATTAAGTCATTGAACAGACACTAAGCACCCACTGTATGCCTGGCAGTTTCCCAAGACCCTGGAGAGGTGATGGTCACAGGCCAGTCCTGTGGACAGAATGCTGACAGGAGGAAAAGAAACCTGAACTTAGTAAGACCATTATCACATCACACTGCCAGGCATCGAGAGGGAGCATTTCTGAGTTGGGTTAAGTGCCATGACCCAGGTTCTTCCCATCTTTCTGGTTTTCACTCTGATTGGTTCTCATCTCAAGTCCCACTACACCACTATGGACCCCAGACATAACAGCTGGTAAACGAAGAACAAGAACCCTTTCCCCGAAGCCCATGGCTTTTTGATCCAAACCTAGGAGAGGAACTAGGTCTCACCCCCTTGGCCTAACAAATCCTGATAATGAAAATAGGGTCCCAGGAATCCAGATGCCCTCAGAGATGAAGATGTGACACTTTCCTGAGGTACATGAAGAGGCACGGGCCGTAGCTTCAATCAGGGCTCCCAGGAAAGAAGGCCTAGGTTCAAATCCTGGCTTTGCTGTGTTTGCTCTGAGGGACACTGGGCCTTAGTGTCCTTATCTGTAAATGGGGATAGAAGAGGCCCTTATTCCCAGGGTCAGAGCACGCCAAGCCTGCACTGGGAATGGCTCAGGGGGATCACCTGCTCCTCCTTGGGCAGTTGTCAATCTCCATTCCAGCACTGGAGCACAGGAAGCATCTTTCCAGACCCACCCTAGATGCAGGATGTGAATCCTAGGGCCCCCAAACTGGCCACCAAAAACAATAATAACATGCTAAGTGCCAGCACAGCTAAGGACATCACTTATCCTTCCCTTGTCAGCCACATGGACAGTGGAAAAACCAAGGCTCAGGCAATAGAACCACCTGGCCCAGGCCCTCAGAGCGGCACTGGGGGCGGGGGTGGGGGGAGGACTAGGATCTGACTTCTGCCCTGGGCCTGGCTGATGAGGGCCAGCTCACTGATGTGTTCCAGTGGCCCACACAGTGAAAGGTCAGGATCTGTTGGAATGTGGCTTCTCAGAGGATGCAGGTTCAAGGCAGCCTGAGAGACTGAGGGACAGCTTCTCCCAAAACAGCAATCAAGAGCTGGGCACAGTGGTGCGCCTTCAATCCTAGCACTCAGGAGGCAGAGGTAGGAAGATTGCCATGTGTTTAAGGCCACAAAGTGGCCTACAAAATGACTACAAACTGAATTCCAGGGCTTGCCTGGGCTAGAGTGGTACCCTACCTCAAAAAAACAAAAGAAAAAAATCACAGGGTGGTGAAGTAGTGATCTGGTGGAGTGCCTGCCTAGCAGGTAGGAGGCGCTGGCTCCACCCTCAGCACTGGGAAGATAATAAAGTGAAACAAAAGGAACACCACACCCTTGCATACATGTGGCACACAAGCCATGAGAAAAGTGCCTGTGTCATTGGTCACCAAGGGTACAAATCAAAGCCACAGTGAGTGCCAGCGCCTACCTGCCGGACAAAGAGTTGGCACGGCAGCACCTTCCTGTCCTCCCAGCACTTGGGAGACAGAGGCAGGAGGGTTACAGGCTGAAGTACATCCTGGGCTGTGTAGCGAGACCCTGCCTTAAAAGAGGGAGCTGGGGAGATGCTCGGTGGGTAAGAGCATCTGCTGCCCAAGCATGAAGACCTGAGTTCGATCCCAGGCACCCCTGTAGAGGGGGTGGGGGAGGGGCGGAGAATGGAGGATTGCTGAGTCTCACTGGCCAGCCAGTCTGACCAAAAACCAAGGAAAAAAAAAGGACGGGGGGAGGAAATGCAATAATAGCACATGTTGAGGAGGATGTGGAAAACCTGGGGGATGGTGGCTCTCCAAAGCTGAATGCACCTGTAGTACTTGGGAGGCTGAAGAAGGACGGTCAGGAGCCCAAGGCCAGCCTCTACTACATAGTGAAGCTGAGGCCGGCGCAAGCTACATGGAACCCTGTCTCAAAGAACAACAAAAAGGAGGCTAAGGGCTGGAAAGATGGCTTAGCAGTTTAGCGCTTGCCTGTGGAGCCTAAGGACCCCAGTTCGAGGCTCGATTCCCCAGGACCCATGTTAGCCAGATGCACAAGGGGGCACATGTGTCTGGAGTTTGTTTGCAGTGGCTGGAGGCCATGGCGTGCCCATTCTCTCTCTTTCTCACTCTCTCTCAAATAAATAAATAAAAATATTTTTAAAAAAACTTTAAAAAAGGGGGCTAAGCTGGGTGTGGTGGCTTGAATCCCAGCACTCAGGAGGCAGAGGTTGGAGGATCACTATGAGTTTGAGGCCACCCTGAGACTACATAGTGAATTCCAGGTCAGCCTGGGCTAGAGTGAGACCCTACCTTGAAAAAAAAAAAAAACCCACTCCAGACTCACCCATCATCTTGTGCATTTGGCTTTAAGTGAATACTGGAGAATCTAACCTGGGTTCTTTGGCTTTTCAGGCAAGCATCTTAACCACTAAGCCATCTCTCCAGCCCCTGTCCACCTCTTTATGAGATCGGGTCTCTTACAGGCCTGGAGTTTACAGAGAAGGCTGGGCTGGCTGGCCAGTAAGCCCCAGGGATCCTCCTGTCTTTTTTTGTTTTCCTTTTTTCTTTTTGGTTTTCTAAGGTAGGGTCTTACTCTAGCTCAGGCTGACCTGGAATTAACTATGTAGTCTCAGGGTGGCCTTGAACTCATGGTGATCCTTCTAGTTCTGCCTCCTGAGTGCTGGGATTAAAGGCATATACCACAATGCCCAGTTAATCCTCCTATCTTTGCCTTTCCAGTACTGGAATAATAAGCATGTGCCACCATGCCCAGCAATGTAATTTTACATGGGTTCTGGGAATTGAACTCAGATCCTCATGCTTGAGAGGGAAGCACTTTACCATGTGAGCCATTTTTCCTCCTTCTTCCTTCCTTCCTTCCTTCCTTCCTCCCTCCCTCCCTTCCTTCCTTCCTTCCAAGTAGAGAGGGAGAGAGAAAGAGAGAATGGTCATGCTCTAGCCACTGCAAACAAATTCCAGATGCATGTGCCACTTTGTGCATCTTGGCTTTACATGGGCACTGGGGAGTCTAACCTGGGCCATCAGGCTTCAAAAGCTGAGTTCAGCCCCCCGCCAACCCTCTTCTTTTGGCTTTTCAAGATAGGGTCTCACTCTGGTCTAGGCTGACCTGGAATTCACTAGGTAATCTCAGGGTGGCCTTGAACTCAAGGCGATCCTCCTACCTCTGCCTCACGAGTGCTGAGATTAAAGGCATGCTCCATCATGCCCAGTTCAGCCTCCCTTTTTAAAAATATATTTTAGTTATTTATTTGAGAGTGAAAGAGGCAAATAGAAAGAAAGAAAGAATGAGCCCACCAGGTCCAGACACATGCACCACTTGTGCATCTGGCTTTATGTGGGTACTAGGGAATTGAATCTAGGTCTTTTGGCTTTGCAGGCAAGCACCTTAATCTCTAAGACACCTTTCCTTCATACATACCAAAGGAAATAATTCCTAATATGATCCGCATAGAGGGCAGTCCAAATGGAGCAGGTTTGGTTCTGAGGTAGGCCTGCAAACCATGTGGCCCATTCAGGGTGGGCCTAGATAGCTGAAGCTGTCAGCCGAGAGGTGTCCCCTTTGGATTGCCACGCTGATGCGATCTGCTCTAAGAACTGTCAGCTCCATCTTTGCTGGTTATGAGGAGATCCAAAGTTATCAGGAAATGAATAACAGGACAAGTAAGTCAGACACACAGCAGGTGCAGATGCCCAGGGAGAACATTGAGTGCCTGGGACCAGCCATTCCTGAAATTATAACTTCTGGACATTTTGGCTGAAGGCTCCTCTGTGTGTGTGTGTGTGTGTGTGTGTGTGTGTGTGTACATGCACGTACTTCAAAGCAAGATTTTGCTCTATCCCAAGCTGACCTGGAATTCACTATGTAGTCTCAGGGCATCCTTGAACTCACAGTGATCCTCCTGCCTCTGCCCCCTAATCACTAGGATTAATGGCATGTGCCACCAGGCCCCGCTGAAGGCTCTTTAAACTGGATTTCTTCCCTCATCATAAGTGTTTGGACTAATATAGATTATTAAGATAAGTCTGTACAGTTTACAAACAGATATTGATGAAGAGGGATTACCTAAAAACTCATGGGGTAGGAATGATGGCCAGACAACACAAGCATAGAAAATACAGAGCAGGTCCTTAACCAGGAGGTGCCAGTCCCCACCATACAGACAATGGAACTGCTGTGTCCCAGACTCCTTCAGGCTGGCCTAGTGAGTCCTCTACAGCCATCTGGTCTACTGGGGTGGTCTTCCAGGAACACAGGAAATTGATGGGAGCCACCAGGAGGCCCCTCTCCTTCCTCAGCCTATGGTGGCTCCTGTCACAGTGATCCTGTTTTCTTTAGTGGGGCTCCATAATTGACTGTTAAACGAAGCAGGATCAGGATGGCCCTTAAAGAGAGGGATCTTAGGGGCTGAAGGGATGGCTTAGTGGTTAAGCCTGTGAAGTCTAAGGACCCCGGTTCGAGGCTCAATTCTCCAGGACCCATGTAAGCCAGATACACAAGGTGGCACATGCATCTGGAGTTCTTTTGGAGTGGCTGGAGGCCCTGGCGCGCCCATTCTCTTTCTCTCTTTCTCTCTCTCTGCCTCTTTCTCTGTCAGTCTGTTGTTAATAAATAAATAAACAAAAAACTTAAAAGAAAAAAAAAAGGAGAGATCTTAGGAGTCACACCCTTGCCGCCACACCTGTCCCCAGCTGGCCTGTGTCCCTTATGGGATTTAGTGCTAGCCCGTCTTATCCAATCAGATCTCTCTTAAGTGCGCACCCCGCACAGGTGTGGGTGGATTTCTCTTCTAAACCCAGGCTGATTGGCTGGGCCCCTGGGGTAGGCGTGCCCAGGTGTAGTGGCACAAATTTTAAAGTACATCACCACGGACCCACGACCAGAGTAGGGCATTTTTCTCTTTCTCTGGAACTAGCAGCATTCTTTTTTGGGGTCTTTGGACGGTAAGTTATCTCTCTCACTCCGGCATGTTGGGGTGGGAAAAGACACTTTTTATTGCTGTCTTCACTTTAATCTTTTTGGAAGAGCACATTTTTAAAATCCGTTTTTATGTTTCTTCCTAAGATCTATGTGCCTTTATGGGGGGCCCTGGGCTACATGTGGCCCATGTGGGCTTTTGGGCTCCATGTGATGTATCTCTCTTCTCCCCGCCCCCCTCAGGTCTCTCTCTTCCCCGCTTCTTTGTAAGGTCTGAATAAAATGTGGTATTTAAAAAAAATCAATTTCTGAATCTGGAATTGCCAATTCTTTGGTTAGTCTGCAGATATGAACCCAGGGCTTGAGGTTCCAGAAGGCTCCCCAGAACCCCAATTATCCCAGTTACACTTCTAAACAGCAACAAGCCATCTGGCCATGCTGTTCCCAAAGCTATGAGACCCTCGCTAGATAGCCATCTCCACTTGGGGCTTCCAGAATCCAGATGATTTCTCCTTTTGGAAAACTGGGGCCCTCATCATCTTGAGCTCCGCTTACATTCCAGCAAGTTTCCCTGGGCCCTCTTCTATCCGCCTTCTGGTCAGAACACATCCAAACACCTCTTCAACACAGATCCCTGAGGCCCTGAGATTTGTCCTTGGTGGCAAAGGTGGAAGGTTTTTGCCGTGCCAAGCAGAAGTGTTTGCTTCCTGAAGTCTGACCACCTGGCCTGCTCTGCAAGCACCCAGCCAGCTGCCTGACATTTCCCCACAGTTTCTTTCAAAATTCACCCTGAAGCTGGGCGTAGTGGAGTACTCCTTGATTCCCAGCACTTGGGAGGCTGAGTTGCTGAGGCCAGCCTGGGGCTACAGAGAGTTTCAGGTCAGCCTGGACTGTTTATTCATTTATTTGGATTTTGAGGTAGGGTTTTGTTCTAGCCCAGGATGACCTGGAATTCACTATGTAGTCTCAGGCTGGCCTTGAACTTATGGTGATCCTCCTACCTCTGCCTTTCCAGTGCTGGGATTAAAGGCGTGTACCACCATGCCCAGCCACTTTGGGTTTATTGAGATGATCGGGTTAAGCTCTAGAGTGGCATTACTTTGTGCTTGTGTGTGGAGGCCAGAGGACAACTTTGGGTGTCATTCCTCTTCAGGGACCATCCACCTGGAACTTGCCTTAGAGGTGGGTTATTAGAAATAGTTTTCTCCCAAAAATATGAGTGAGATGTGAAGGGTTGCATGGCTGGGATGGGCAAGGCCATTCTTCCTTTTAGGGAAATGTCCCTGGTGCTTCCAGAAGTTCAAAATCCATAGCCCCCATTTGCTGAAAGCCTGAAGCTTCCCCTGTTGTTGCACAGAGCAGCCCACAGATCTGCAGAGGAGCCAAACTGAGAGGCAGAGCTAGCTTGGAGTGGCTGGCTGTGGTTAACAGCCACCAGTCTGGCCCTCCAGTGCAGAGCTGAAGGGCTATGCCTGGGCTGGAAAAGCAGGGTCGGTGAATTTTCCCCTTGTTTGGAGAAGAGGACTACATTTTTCTGATAGGGTCAGAAGGAACCTGGGCTTTGACCCCCTCTAGTGACACCACCTGCCCTGCCATATCAAACAGGCTAGCTGTCAAGGTGACTTGTATAGAGGACTGTCCTGATAACACAAGGAAGGAAGTAGTCAATGGACATTTGGGGGAGTGTGTGTGTGGACACAAGTATGCCACAGTGTATGTGTGGAGATCAGAGGACAACCTCTGTGTCAGATCCCATCATCCTTCTTGTTTGAGGCAGGGTCCCTCATTGTTCACCACTGTGTTTGCCAGGCTGGTTAGCCATGAACTTCTGGGTGATTCTCCTGTCTGCACCTCCCATCTTCCCTAGAGGGGCTGGAATTACAGATGCTCACGACAGCATCCAGCTTTATGTGGACTCTGGGGATCTGAACTCAGCCATCTTCCCCAGCCCCCAGGAGACTCTCATGAGACTGGGGTATAGCCTAGGTGAAGAACAAGGCAGGGTTCTTGTCTGTGGCTCCATGGGCCCCGACGATCACTTCAGATAAGATGCAACCATGGCTGTGCCCAAGGACCTTCTAGCCTTTTCTGTTGATCTGACTTCTGCTTCTGTAGTTAGCTGTTCTAGAATTTTTGTTTGTTTGTTTTTGTTTTTCGAGGTTGTATCTCACTCTAGCCTAGGCTGACCTGGAATTCACTACGTAGTCTCAGGCTGGACTCGAACTTAACGATGATCCTCCTACCTCTGTCTCCCAAGTGCTAGGATTAAAGGCATGTGCCACCAAGTCCAGCCTTGTTCTAGAATTTTATTATTGTTTTCAAGGTAGGGTCTCACTCAGGCTGTCCTCATATTCACTTCATAGCTCCAGGCTGGCCTTGAACTCTCAGCGGTCCTCCTGAGTGCTGGGATTAAAGGCATGCACCAACATATCCAGCTTGTTCTAGAATTTTCCATAGTCAGAGCCACACAGATAGCTTTTTTTTTTTTTTAACTTATGTGACATTTCCAGGGTTTCAGCTTTCACTTTTAATTGCTGACTAGTATTCTACAATACAAACAAAAACATGCTCATCACTCACCTTTGATGGGCACTGGGGCATTCCAGGGTGGGGTGATAATGATAAACCCTGACTTGAGCCTTGCTTCTGCCTTCATGTGGAAACTACTGCTTGGGATAAAGGAGATCCCATATCTGCCCTAAAGAGAGGCCACAGTCATAGCAAAGGCTCAGGGGCCGCCCTTTCCAGGTGTGGGACCCTAGATGAGGAATTTCCTCTCTGACCTCAATCTCCTCATCTGTAAAAGGGGGGGTACAAACAGAATCTACCCAGTGGGCCATGGAGAAAAGCACGGACCACAGAGCAGAATCCCAGCAGGACTGCAGAGACAGCAAGCATACCTCTCACCAGGGACACACTGCCCAAACCCAGATGAGCAGGGCCACCCAGGACTACAGATTTTTTTCTCTCTCTGTCTCTCTCAGGTCACAATGAGGCCCAGGCTGACTTTGAACTCCTGATCTTCCAGCCTCAGCCTCCCAAGTGTTAGGCTTATAGATGTGCACCACCATGCCTGTTTTATGCAGTGCATCTTGAGATTTGGGAAGAACAACAGAGGAACATGATCAGCTGAGCTAGGGTCTTGGGGAGGAGTGGGTGAGCACAGGGGTGGGATGTCTGAGATGTCCCCACAAACAAGCTTTTCAAAGGTTTGGGCTGGAGAGATGGCTCAGCAGTTAAAGAGATTGCCTGCAAAGCCTAACAACCCTGGTTTGATTCCTCAGTACCCACATAAAACCAGATGCACAAAGTGGTGCATGTATCTGGAGTTTGTTTTCGGTGGCTAGAGGCCCTGGCATGCCCATTCTCTCTTTCATTCTCTCTTCCCTCCCACCTTCCCTCTCTCTCTCCCTCCCTGTCTCTTCTATCTCTCTCTCTCTGTTTGCAAATAAATTTTTAAAAATGGGGGGAAGGGGGAGAAATGGGTCAGCAGTTAAAGGGCTTGCTTGTAAAGTCTAACATTCTGGGTTCAGTTCCCCAGTACCCACATCAAACCAGATGCACAAAGTGGTGCATGCATCTGAAGTTCCTTTACAGTGGCTAGAAGCCCTGATGCAGCAATTATCTCTTTCTCTCCCCTGGCAAATAAACAAAAATTTTAAAAATTTAAGTGACAAGGTGCCAGGCATGGTGGCACACACCTTTATACCCACACTTGGGAGGCACGGGTAAAAGGATCACTGTGACTTTGAGACCACCCTGGGACCAGAGAGTGAGTTCCAGATCAGCCTAGGCTAAGATAAAACCCTGCCTTGAAAAAAAAAAACAAAATAAAGAAATGAATAAAAAGTGACAAGGTGAAGGGGCCCATGGAGATTATCAGTAATGTACACCCACCAAGAAAATGAACCCACCCAGGTGGCCAGCTACGCAGAAGACCTGTGGGGTCATGTTTCCAGGGACACATCATGCCCTGGGCCTCCACTGCTCTGGACATCTGGGGAGCAGATGGAACCAGTCAACCGTCTGATGACAGGAAACCACAATGTCAAGGACTTGGGTGGAGGGTGGACAACATGATTGTATGAAGAGACAAATATGGATTCAATAAAATATTCCTTAATGAATGACATGACTTATAGAACATGGGACATTAAACAGACGTAAGTAACTGTGCCCACCATTGCTCTGGCACTGTGACAAATTCTCAGAGAAACAACTTAAGGAGGGATGATGGGTTTCAAGCTCATGACCAAGCAAAATCACTTCTGTGGAATACTATGTTCCAGGCAAGTTGCTGCATTAGCAGCAGCCAGAAAGCAGAGGAGACAGGAGGGGTTAGGGAGTGCAAATCTCTTCCAGGACACACCGCCCCCAGCGACTTGCTACCCCTCCTACTCAGACCCTCAGATTCTCCCTTCAACACGGGATCCATCCGTCAGTGAGGTTACAGCCTGAGGGTCCTGTTTCCTCCCATAGGCAGGCTTTTTTGGGGGGGGAGGAGGCACTTCAAAGTTAATCACAGCCATGACCCCATTATCAACACATAAGTAAATACCTGGTGATTTCATCAATTTCTTGGAAAGCTGAGGCAGGAGGATGGCAACTTCAAGTCTAGCAACACTGAATGAGTTCAAGGCCAGCTTAATGAGACTGTCTCAAAAAGTAAAACAGAGGGGCTGGAGAGATGGTTCAGTGGTTAAAGCATTTACCTAGAAAGCCAAAGGACCCATGTTAAACTCCCCAGGACCCATGTAAGCCAGATGCACAAGGGGCACATGTATCTAGAGTTCGTTTGCAGTGGCTGGAGGCCCTGAGGTGCCCATTCTCTGTCTGCCTCTTTCTCCTCTCTCTCTCTCAAATAAAAATAAAAAGTAAAACAGGGGGCTGGGGACACAGCTCAGTGGTAGGTAGAGTGATTGTCACACTTACAGGAGGTCCTGTACTGCAAAACAAATAGACAATATATATACAACTACTTGACTCCTTAAATATGTAAATTAATCAGATTAAAATATATGATTATTTTATTCATATCTTTAAAGTTTTAGATTTAAATTTTTCAAAAATGTTAAGGCATCGTCTTTGATCCCAGCACTTGGGAGGCAGAAGTAGGAGGATCACCATGAGTTCCAGGCCACCAGAGACTACATAGTGAGTTCCAGGTCAGCCTGGGCTAGAGCAAGACCCTACCTCAAAAAAAAAAAAAAAAATGGGGGCTGGAGAGATGGCTTAGTGGTTAAGCACTTGCCTGTGAAGCCTAAGGACCCTGGTTCAAGGCTTGATTCCCCAAGACCCATGTAAGCCAGATGCACAAGGTGGCGCATGTGTCTGGAATTCATTTGCAGTGGCTGGAGGCCCTGGCATGCCCATTCTCTCTCTCTATGTCTTTCTCTCTCTGTTTGTCACTCTCAGATAAATAAAAATAAACAAAAACTTTTATTAAAAGATGTAAGAGCCAAAGGAAGGGTAGGACTCCTTACAACATGCTCCTCCAGAAACAAAATGGCCTGGATATCCATGACCTCACAGTGCCTGACACTACCTACACAAGACCATCAGAATAGAAGAAAAAGATGATGACATCAAAATGAAAGAATGATTGAGAGGGGGAAGAGGTATGATGGAGAGTAGAGTTGCAAAGGGGAAAGTGGGGGGGGGGAGGGAATTACCATTGGTAATTGTCTATAATTATGGAAGTTGTCAATAAAAAATAAATTAAAAAAAAAAAGAAAATTGTTGTGGGCTGAAGAGATTTCTCAGTGGTTAAGGTGCATGCCTACAAAGCCTAATGACCTGGGTTTGATTTCTCAATACCCACATAAAGCCAGATGCACAAATGGGCACATTTATTTGGAGTGCATTTGCAGTGGCTAGAAGCCCTGGCATGTCCATTCATATTTTCTCTCTCCCTCTCTCTATCTTTGCAAATAAGTAAATAAAAATTAAAAAACAATGTTAGAAGCTGGAGAGATGGCTCAGTGATTTTTTTTTTTTTTT
This sequence comes from Jaculus jaculus, assembly GCF_020740685.1. Classification (NCBI taxonomy): domain Eukaryota; kingdom Metazoa; phylum Chordata; class Mammalia; order Rodentia; family Dipodidae; genus Jaculus; species Jaculus jaculus. The sequence continues at coordinate 29,960,047 of NC_059114.1, forward strand.
TTTTTTTTTTTTTTTTTTTTTGGTGTTTCGAGATAAGGTTTCACTCTAGCCCAGGCTGACCTGGAATTCACTATGTAGTCTCAGGGTGGCCTTGAACTCACAGCAATCCTCCTACCAAGTGCTGGGATTAAAGGCGTGCACTACCATGCCCAGCTCAAAAATATTATTTTATTTATTTGAGAAAAAGGCAGATAGAGAGCGAGAGAATGGGCACACCAAGGCCTCTAGCTACTGCAAACGAACTCCAGATGCATGGACCACCTTGTGCATCTGGCTTACGTAGGGTACTGAGGAATCAAACCTGGGTCTTTATGCTTTTCAGGGAAGTACCTTAACCACTGAGCCAACTCTCCAGCTCACATGTGGCATTTTTCATCCAGCTTTTACAAGGGTGGTGGGGAGCCTGGAGCTCTGGTCTACAGGCTCACAAGCAAGTGCCTTTAACCACTGAGCTATCTCCCCACCTCACCATTTTCATTTTTATTGTTTTGCTCCTGCTGGGCTCTGTGCATTGTGTGGTGGCCAGGTGATGGTCCACTCTGGATACATACATGGGGCTCCTGGGGGTTGGCCAGGGTGCCAAGGATGGGCCTCAATACCAGGTACTGGGGGCTGTAGCTGCAGACTCTCTTCTTGACCAAAATATGTTGGCCTGACCTGCAAAGGATGAAGGCCATGGAGCTGCAGCAGGCAGGGCCCACAGAGGGCAGAGGTCTGTCAGTTCCTCTCTAGCTTATGCCACAGACATATTGGGAAGCTCCACTGTCAGTAGCTTCTCAGCTGATCCATCATCCCTGCCACCAGAAGTGCTGGCTGGAGACCAGGAGGCCTTGTCCCAGGGCTGTGGCTTGGGCTGAGGGATAGCCAAGACTGCTGCCCAGTGGTCTGGGTCTTCCCTGCCTCTCTTCTCCCTGCTTGACCCTTTCTGAATGGGCACTGGCTGGCCTCTCACTGCCATAGGTTGCGGACTTCCCCTGTGGCTGAGCCTCCTTCCTGCCCAGTTTGTACCCTCCGGTGAGGGAGGGATTGGCAGACAGCCTTGCTGTTGTTAGTTCACAGGTCTGTCTCCTCTCCACAACAGCTGCTGTGGGGTCTTTGCAGGCCTGGAATCCCTAACACTAGTCAAGGGCCTTCTTGTCTACTGCGCGGCAACACTCAGCCATTCTGGCACCAGGCACCATTAGAAGCCATCAGCATGCCTTTCCTTTTAGGAACTCTCATGACCTTGGGCTTGGAGTCACTGCTGTACCGACCTCACTGAGGACGAGGCTGACGCCTTTGGGGACATGCATCGGAAGGCTCCCGACTCTACACACAGACCCTGAAGCCAGAGAACACAGCGGCTCCACCACCGGCAGAGTTCAGAGCCAAGTCAGAAAACCAGAATACTAGCGTTTATTTTCCCTCCAGCTCGGGAGTTCTAATGACTGTTTATTCTCATAAGCGTCTAATTGGTGGCTCAGCCTCCGGCTTGAGAGCTGTGCCAAGTGTCTGGGATGGTTGCTTTGGTGGGTCGCCTCCCCCGATTTCATTGTCAGACAAGCTGACTTGGGGCTCACCTCTCTGGCTGGCGTGGCCGGTGGGACGCGGTGGAGAGAAGGACTGCCCGGGAGGCCCCCGCAGGCTCCGCCCCTGCAGGGCTCGGAGCCCCTCCCGCTGGGGAGGAGCCATGCGCCTCCCACCGCAGGTGGACTGTGTCGCTCCTCCCACTCGGAGATGGCCTCGGGCCCCTCACCAGCAGGCAGGGTTTGACTCCGCTTCTGCCCAGCCTCGTGGAAGGAAACATTTGTCACCCTGTGAACTCTTCTTCCCCTCCTTCATCCCCCAAACCAGAGAGTCACCTGCTTGTTTTCCCAACAGGGACAAAATAAAGACCTGTGGCTTAGCAGTTAAAAACACTCCCGTGCAAAGTTTTCTGCTCTGGTTCGAGTCCCCAGAACCCACATAAAGCCACATGCAAAAAGTGGTGCAAGCATTTGTTATGCATTTGCAGTGGCAAGAGATCTGTACACACACACAAATGTATATATAAACAATTTTTTTAAAGAACCTTTGCGATAGAAGAGAAAGTTAGGATAGGGCCAGAAGGAAAGAGCTGGTGACAGTCTGAGGAAGACAGGAAATTTCTGTAATCCCAACACTTGATAGGCTGAGCTAGGAAGATCCTTGCACGTTCAAAGCCAGCCAGGGCTAAGTGAATTCTAGGTCAGCATGGGCTACAGAGTATGACTGTCCTTCAAAATGCCTTCAAAATATCAAATAGAACAATATCCAGGAGGCATCAATACACATAAATTACAAGGTCTTCCCTCCACCCCTGGGGTAGGGTCTCACTCTGGCTCAGGCTGACCTGGAATTAACTATGTAGTCTCAGATTGGCCTTGAACGCACAGCTATCTTCCTATCTCTGCCTCCTGAGTACTGGGATTAAAGGTGTGTGCCACCACGTCCACTTGTCTTTTTTTACAGAGCAAGGTTAGTAGGGCATGATTGCCCACCCTGAAATCCCAGCACTCAGGAAGGATTCAGGAGCCCAAGGTTATCCTTTGCTACATAGGGAACATGAGGCCAGCCTGGGCTACTTGAGACAGAATGAAAGGAGGGCAAGAAGGGAGGGAGGGAGGAGGAAGGAAGCCAGGCATGGTGGCAGGTCTTTAATCCCAGCACTGGGGAGACAAAGGAAGGATTACTATGAGTCGAGGCCAGCCTGAGACTACATAGTGAATTCCAGGTCAGCTTGGGCTAGAGTAAGACCTTACCTCAAAAAAGAAAAAAGAGAAAAGAAAAAAAAAAAAACACAGAACTTTCATCTTTCTGCTTAGAAGAGGCTAAGGTGCAACTTTCTTTGCTTGTCTCAAATCCAGGTTCATTGGACACCAGCCACCTCCACCATTCCTCCCAAGTTCAGCCCCAACGAAATCAGTTATGTATCTGAAGTGCCCCGGAGGTGAGGTCAGCACCACATCTGCCCTAGTCCCCAAGATCAGTCTCCTGGGTCTGTCACCAAAAAAAGGTTGGTGATGACATTACCAAGGGAACTGGTGATTGGAAGGGTCTGAAGATAACAGTGAACCTGACCATTCAGAACAGACAGGCTCAGATTGAAGTGGTTCTTTCTGCTTCTGCCCCAATCAGGAAAGCCCTCAAGGAGTCACCAAGAGAGAGAAAGAAGCAGAAAAACATTAAACACAGTGGCAATATTTCTTTGGATGATATTGTCAGTATTGCCCAACAGATGTGCCACCAGTCTTTGGCCAGAGAACTTTCTGAAACTATCAAAAAGATCCTGGGCACTGCACAGTGTGTGGGGTGCAATGTGGATGGCTGACACCAAGCGGCATGCTAGCATAGACGACAATAATGGTGCAGTGGAAGGCCCAGCTAGCTAAGAAGCATAAGAAAGAAAAGGTATTTCCATAAAAGATGAAGAGGGAAAAAAGGAAGGAAGGAAGGAGCAAGGGAGGGAAGGAACAAAACAAAAAAGCAAGGTTTGCAGATAAGGCGAGCTCAGATTGACAGCCCTCTCCTGTCCCCTGCTGCTGCTCTGCCCCTGTCATCCCTCTGCCAACAGTATCCCCAGGGCTCCGAGTTGAACCATATCCCTAAACAGACTCCCAACCTCAGAATGTGACCTTATTGGGAAATAGGGTCCTTGCAGACACAATACCTTGAGAAGAGGTCACAATGCAATCAGCAAATCCTGAATCCCAGGGTGCCTGGGCCCTGTGAAAGAGGACAGAGGATGGACAAAGTGGCATGAAGACAAAGGTGGAGATGGAGCCACAACACAGGACCTCTGAGGACTGGTGCCCAGTGAACCGCAAGAGGCCAGATGAGACACTACTGTGGTCTAGTCCTGTAGGCTTTGGGCCTCCTGAACTTGGCCGCTGTGCCTCTAGAGCCCAGAGGAATGCAGTACTTGGATTTGTAATTTGCTAAAACACTCAGGTGTGGTGATCTTCTTCAGGCCCACTGTGCCCTGCACAGCAGCCTTGGACTTCAGCCCATGACAGAGAGCTTCTGCCCCAGCCACTGTCTTCCCTTGCCTGAACTACCGCAGAATCCTGATCACTGGCGTCATCAGCAAACCTGCTCCCAAGCCTTTCCCAGGAAGTGCTTTGCACCCTGGAGCTGGCCTCCGTCCCCACCCATGGTGTCCTACCTTGCTCCCAATGAAATCCCAATCCTTTGAGCAGCTCAGTGAGGCACCCTTAATCTGTTCTAATCTGAGTGTAACGGGGTCCTAGGGGTTCAGGAAAGTCCTTGAACTCTAAACCCTAGTTCTGTGTTTACTTCTTTTTTAATGTGAGGTAGGGTCTCACTCTAGCCCAGGCTGACCTGGAATTCACTTTGCAGTCTCAGGTGGCCTCCATCTCGTGGCAATCCACCTACCTCTGTCCCTGAAGTGCTGGGATTAAAGGTGTGCCCCACCATGCCCAGCGCTGTGTTTACTTTTAATCAAATAATGGAATAAAATAAGACTTACAAGGATAATCATTAAATTATTATATTTAGTGAGGGACATACAGTTAGGGAAATACCGAACCAAGGAAAGACACCCACATGGCTTGAAAGCCCGTATGCAGGGCCTGGGAAAACCGTGGAGGAAGAAGCAAGTTCAAAGTGCTCCTGCATCTGGGGAGCTGAAGGAGGTAAAGAGCCCACGTGGAGAGTAAGGGCTGGGCCTGGGGAAGGGGGCTCTCCTCTCAGCTCATCCCAAGTGGGCAGAGCCAGAGGGACCTCACCAGCAGCTGGAAGTTCAGGAGAGGTCAAGCAGCACAGAGAGCTCGTGATTCCCTCACACATATATTTATTACCTTATGGTGGTGGGCTCTACCTTCCAGCTCAGGTGAGCCAGAGGGATCACTGGTTGGTTAGGGTTAGGGACTGTCTCAGTAAGAGGCTAGCCCTGACACCAGGTTCTTGAGACTGAACTTGACCAACCACGATATTTAAAGCCAAGGAAGGGGCCTAGGTTGTTTGTGGAAAAAAAAATCTGGGGAAGAGATAAGAAGTCAGCTCACACTCTGATCCTCCTGCAAAGATAGGCCCAAAGACATTCCTGCTTCTTACTTTCAGGGCCCTAGTCACCCTAACTGCCTAAAAGAACTACCTGATCCCTCTTGTAATGAGGTTCTAGGGGTTCAGGAAAGTCCTTGAACCCTAAACTCTAGGTCTGTATCTACTTTTAATCAAATAATTGAATAAAATAAGACTGAGAAGGATAATTATTAAATTATTATATTTATTGAGGGAAGTACAGAGCTAAGGAAAGACACTTACGTGGCTTGAGATTCCCAATGGAGGGCCTTGGAAAACTGTGGAGAGAAAAGAAACAGATGAAAGTTCAAAGAGCTCCTGCTATGTGGGGAGCTGGAAGGGTTAAAGAGCCCATGTGGAGAGTAAGGGCCAGGGGGCTCTCCCCTTGGCTAGGCCCAAGGAGGGACTCTCCAGCTGGAAGTTCAGGAGAGGTCAGGCAGCACAGAGAGCTTGCTGCTCCCTCACAAACATATTTATAACCTTATGGTGGTGGGCTCTACCTTCCAGCTTAGGAGAGCCAAAGCGACAGCTGGTTAGTTGGGGGTTCTCTCAGAAGAGGCTAGTCATGATGCCAAATTCTGGGGGCTAAACTTTGACCAACCACAATGTTAGGGCTAGATTTAAATCCTAGGAGAGACCTCCCTCCCAGGAGGGGCCCAGGTTATTTGTGGAAAAACAGGTCTAGGGAACCAGACAAGAGATAAGAAATCAGATCATCCTTTGATTTCTAGCAAGTGCAGACCATGCTACCTTTTTACTTTCAGGGGTTACCCTAACTGCCTAAAAGAGCTGCCTGACTCCCTCCCACTCTCATGAGCAGCTCGCCTCAGGACCTTGGCACACCCTGCCTGACCCTTTCCTCACATGTCTTCCTGGCTCCGAGATACCCCTGCTTGCCCTCACCTTGCTTTGCTCCATACCTTTCATGGCTTCTCCTGACCCTCTGAGAGGGAAGATCACTCCATGCAGACTTGGCTGAGCTCCAAAGCCCTCCCTCAGGCTCTCAGAAGCCACTGTTCCTTCCTAGGGAGCCATCCTGCCGGAGTGCTGGCGAGGGTCTAGGACAGGAAGTGCACACAGCACCTCTAAGGCTGGCTGGGACAGGAAACACACACACACACACACACACACACACACACACACACACACACGAGCGTGCGCGCGGTAGCTCTAAGGCTGACACAGGAAGAACACACAGCAACTCTGAAGCTGGGACAGGAAACACACATGGCAGCTCTGGGCAGGACGGGAGGTGCACTAAGTAGCTCTGAAGCGGAGACAGGAAGTACACAAGGCATCACCTTACTTCAGCTGCGGCCTGTAGAAATGTTCTCCATCAGTCCACAGGGGATCTATATTCATCACTGGCCCCTAGGGAGGATAAGGCAGCCCCAGAGTGAGGCACGAAGCAGCATCAAGCTCTATCCCCAGTGCCATTCACTTAAATTTTTTTTATTATTGACAACTTTCATAATTATAGACAATTAACCATGATAATTCCCTCCCCTGACACTTTCCCCTTCACAACTCCACTCTCCATCATATCCCCTCCCCTTTTCAATCAATCTTTCTTTTATTTTGGTGTCATCATCTTTTCCTCCAATTATGATGGTCTTGTGTAGATAGTGTCAGACACTGTGAGGTCATGGATATCCAGGCCATTTTGGGTCTGGAGGAGCACATTTTAAGGAGTCCTACCTTTCCTTTGGCTCTTACATTCTTTCCGCTACCTCTTCCGCAATGGACCCTGAGCCTTGGAAGATGTGATAGGGATTTTTCAGTGCTGAGCACTCCTCTGTCACTTCTTCTCAGCTACATGGTGCCTTCTCAGTCATCCCAGAGGTCACCACCATCTGAAAAGAGAAGCTTCTCTAACCAAAAGTGAGAATAACATTAATATATGGGTATGAACATTAGCAGAAGTGCTTACTGGGCTGTTTGGTGAGCATAGCACATACATTTAGCCAGACCCCAATAGGTGTTACAGCCCTAGGGCTCATGACTACCCCTGTCACAGGTTTTCAGTATCAGGGATGTATTCCCTCCCATGGCCTCTAGTCCAATCAGACAGCAGTTGGTTTCCCCCATAACAGACATGCCACTATTGCACCCATTGGCTCATTTGGCCTGGCTGGCCAAACTTAAGGCTTGCAGTGTCCACTGTTGTTTATCTCCACTGGTGACTTCTCTCTGTCTCCCCCATGGAGCTGAACGCAGCGTAGCTTTCTTTTTCTTTTTCTTGTTAACTTATTTATTTTATTTGAGAGAGAGAAAGAGACAGAGAGAAAGAGAGAGGAAGAGAATGGGCATGCTGGGGCCTCCAGACACTGAAAACAAACTCCAGACCCATGTGCCCCCTTGTGTATCTGAACTATGTGGGACCTGGAGAATTGAACCAGGATCCTTTGGCTTTATAGGCAAAACACATTAACTGCTAAGACATTTCTTCAGCCTTGCAGCGTAGCTTTTTCCAGCATCTGTCAGCTGGTCTACAGGGTATAGGTTGTCAGCTCAGCTCCAGCAGGATTTCTCAGTGACCTTGCAGCCCAAGGATGTGGAATCTTCAGCAATAGGGTCTTACTTACCATCTATCCCTGGTGGGAAACCAAGAGTATTGGCAACAAATAGCCTGTAATGATTTTGGGGGGTGGGGGAAGGCATCAGGGACCTTCCTGGCCAACAACTCACTGAAAGGTATCCCATCCCTGGAACTGAAAATTTTCTAGTGACAATCTATGGCTTCTGGGTGTGCCATTGTCCAAAAATGTAGGTTTCCATATGACTTATTCATACACTCTTAGATTTTGATTAATCCTTCTCCCACCTTTCCTTTACTCAATCTCCTCCCCTTCCCCTACCTCATTTAGGTCTTTCCATCCCCAGTAATCTGTTCTTCTACTTACATTTATACAATACCATTCCCTTAAGTCCCCCTCTCCCTTATATCCCCTTTCTAGCTTACTGACCTCTGCTACTGAGTTTTATTCCAACTCACATAGAAGTCCAAACATTTGTTGCTAGGATCTACATATGAGAGAAAACATGGGGCACTTGGCTTTCTGGGCCTGGGTTACCTCACTAAATATAATCCTTTCCAGGTCCATCCATTTCCCTGCAAATTTCATAAGTTCATTTTTCTTTACTGCTGAACAGAACTCCACTATATAAATATATCACATCTTCATTATCCGCTTAACAGTTGAGGGACATTTAGTCTGGTTCTGTTTCCTAGCTATTGTGAATAGAGCAACAATAAACATGGATGTGCAAGAATCTATAATGTAGTGAGACAAGTCCTTTGCATATATGCCTAGAAGTGGCCTAGCTGGGTCATATGGTAAATCTATTTTTACCCGTCTCAGGAACCTCCACATTGATTTCCACAATGGCTGTACCAGATTACCTTCTCACCAACAGTGTATCTTCTTTTCCTCATCCTCACCAACATTTATTGTTATTTGTTTTCTTGATGATAGCCATTCTGATAGGAGTGAGATGGAATCTCAAAGTTGTTTTAATTTGCATTTCTCTGATAGCTAAAGATGTAGAATTTTTTTTAGATATTTATATGCCATCTGTATTTCTTCCTTTGAGAACTCTCTATTTAGTTCCATAGCCCATTTTTTAACTGGGCTGTTTGATTTATTATTTCTTTTTTTGCAGGTTTTGTTTGTTTGTTTGTTTGGTTGGTTGGTTTTTCAAGGTAGGGTTTCACTCTAGCCCAGGTTGACCTGGAATTCACTCTGTAGTCTCAGGGTGGCCTCAAACTCATGGTGATCCTCCTACCTCTGCCTACCAGGTGCTGAGATTAAAGATGTGCACCACCATGCCCGGCTTAGTTTTTTGAGTTCTTTGTATATCCTGGATATTTAATTCTCTGTCAGATGTACAGTTGGCAAAGATTTTCTCCCATTCTGTAGGTCTCTTTGCTCTATTCACAGTGTCCTTTGCTGTACGAAAGCTTTATAATTTCATGACATCCCAGTGGTTGATCTGTGGTTTTATTTCCTGAACAACTGGGTTATATTCAGAACAACTGGAGTTATATTCAGAAAGCCTTTGCCTATGTCAACATGTTGAAGGGGTTTCCCTACTTTTTCCTGTAGCAGTTTCAGAGTTTCCGGTCTGATATTAAGGTCCCTGATCCATTTGGACTTAATCTTTGTGCATGGAGAGAAATAAGGATCTATTTTCATCCTTCTACAGATACATATCCAGTTTTCCCAGCACCATTTGTTGAAGAGGCTGTCTTTTCTCCAATGAGTATTTTTGGCATTTTTGTCGAATGTCAGGTGGCTGTAGCTGCCCAGACTTACATCTGGGTCCTCTTTTCTGTTTCAGTGATCTATGTATCTATTTTTGTGCCAGCACCATGCTGTTTTGTTACTATAGCTCTGTAATATAGGTTAAAATCAGGTATGGTGATACCACCAGCTTTATTTTTGTTGCTCAAAATTGTTTTGGCTATTCAAGGATTTTTGTGCTTCCAAATGAATTTTAGGATTTTTTTCTATTTCTGTGAAGAATGCCAGTGGAATTTTGATGGTGATTGCATTAAATGTGTAGATTGCATTTGGTAAGATTGCCATTTTCACAGTATTGATTCTTCTTATCCAAGAACGAGGGAATAGAGATCCTTCACTTCCTTGGTTAGGTTTATCCCAAGGTACTTTTTTTTTTTTTTTTTTTGAGGCAATTGTGAATGGGAGTGATTCCATTTCATCTTCTGCATGTTTGTTGTTAGTATATAAGAAAGCTATTGATTTCTGCATTTATTTTGTATCCTACTACATTGCTAAAAGTGTGTATCAGCTCTAACAGTTTGCTGGTAGAGTATTTAGGGTCATTTATGAATAGAATCATATCATCTGCAAATAATGATAATTTAATCTCTTCCTTTCCCATTTGTATCCCTTTTATGTGTGTTTCTTGCCTTATTGCTAAGACTTCCGGTACTTTTCTTTTAAAGACTTCTAGTACTATATTAATATATTTTATTTATTTGAGAGAGAGAGAGAGAGAATGGGCACACTAAGGCCTCCAGCCAGTGCAAACGAACTCCAGATGCATGAGTCCCCTTGTGCATCTGGCTTACGTGGGTCCTGGAGAATTGAACCTCGATCCTTCGGCTTTGCAGGCAAACACCTTAACTGCTAAACCATCTCTCCAGCCCTTCTTCCAGTAATATATTAAATAAAAGTGGGGATAGTGGACACCTTTGTCATGTTCCTGGTTTTAGTGGAAAAGTTTCAAGTTTTTCCCCATTTTACTCACTTTTATATGCTGCAGTACTGGGGGAAGCCCAGGGCCTCGCACATGCCAGACAGGTACTTGGTCACTAAGCCGTGCCCAGCTCTGCTTTGCCTACTAAGAAGAATGAGACGTAGACATGCTAAGATCAGATGCATAAATCTCTGGCTATAGCTGTACTGAGCCTTACATACTATGTCCCTGTAAAAAGTGACCTTTTGTTTTTAGGACACTTTCAAATGTACAGAAATTTGGGGCGAATATTCAGCTACCACATATGCTAGGCCCAGGCCTGGCATGTTAATGAACCTTAAATCCCAGGGTTCATTGCTATAGGAAATGACATTGCAGTAGGGAATATCATGCCAGAGACTTCAGCCACTGTGAATGAACTTCAGATGCATGCACCACCTTGTGCATCTGGCTTTACTTGGGTCCTGGGAGGTCAATCCTGGGTCCTTAAGCTTTGCAGACAAGTACCTTAAACTGCTAAGCCACCTCTCCAGCCTAGATTTCCTTGGCTTTTTGGGTTCCAGGACAACATCTTACCCCCGTGACTCTTTAGCTGGTCTCTTCTGAGACCTTCCTTGTTTCTGACAACCTTCACAGTGGTCACTCTGGGTGTTGCTAGCTGAAGACCTGGGAGAACTTTCAGGGTGTGGTGAGGGAGAGAGCAGGATGCTGTTTGTAGGTTCACAGTTGCCCCTGAAGTCAGCCAGAGTCTGTCACTCATGCTTCTGGGAGGGACAGGAGCTCCCATGGCTCTGGGGCAGAAACAGACTTTTTACCACTTGAAAATGAAAGAAGATCCAGGAAACCCAAGGGACAAAGCTTCCTCTGCCCTTGCAGCCCTGCCGCCTGGGGGCCCATGCTGGGGAACAGGTTGGCCCAGTGTGCTGGCTGTGACTTCAAAGGAGCAAAAGAGGCCACCTGGGGCCCAGCCAGCTCACCCACTGCCTGCAGAGCAAGAAAATGCCACCTCTGCATTAGTAGGCTGTGTCATCTGCCAGGTGGTCCTGCCCCTGTGCTGCTGGCTCCTCTGTGGCTGGGGCTGAGCTCCAGAGCCCTAAGGATGAGACCCACAGGGTCCCCAGGACGTCTCTAACTCACTGCACCCCAGAGCCTTTGTACCTCCTCTTCTACCACCTGAAACACATCCCCAGATCTCCGTGTGGCCTGCAGCAGGCCTTGGATCCTCCTGATAGGACACTGGCCACTGTCTTGTTGATCAGGGGAAGACTCCAGGCAAATGAGGCCTGGGGTGGGATACAGGGTTTTGGGCTGTTTGGAGCCACTCTTCCTCTTCCTTTTGGGGGCCACTCTGTTTGAATGAAGGATCTCCCAAGGCTTAGAGAGGCCGGGTGCAATCTGGTCCTGCCCTGGTCACGGAGTTCACATTAGGGACTGAATCTCAGTGCTGTCACATGTCAGCACCGTGCCCTGTTCATAAGCATATGGCCTGTGTCACTTGGCAAGGCCCCCACCTTTCCATTCTTTAGAAACCCAAAGCCATCACTAGGACATGGTGACTGTACTGTTGGCATTTACTGACAGTGTGGGCTGGGCATAAGAGCCCCCCAGCTCAGTGACATGAAGGTCATCATTGCCCCTGCTTGACTGAGGCACAGAGCCCCAGGGCACACAGATGCTGGGTGACTGAAGTAGAATTGAACCGCACTCAGGGGACACAGTCCCCACCCCCACCCTCCTGCCAAGACCCCCTTATGAAGGCCTTTGTGAGTCTCTCCCTCAGGAGTGCAGTTGCAGCTGTGGAAATGACAGTTCTTATTTCTGGAACATTCCTGGGGCTGAAGCCTCTGCCTCATGGTGTCTTAAAATAATTCTCCCAGGCCTAGGGCTCCATGTAGGAGACTCAGGAGAAAGCTGGCTTGCTTGAAGGCAGTTTCAGTTAGGGATGGAAGCCCCAAAAGGGAACCAGAAGATTCCACCCCACATGCCACTCCACCTTGGCAGGAATGGAACTCACTGCTGATGGAGTCATTCACAACAGCTGCAGCGACCCCTGCTGCCCACAATCTAGCAACTACCTAGGTGAGTTGGTCTCTGGGGTCTGCCCTTTAAATCTGCAAACCAATCTGGTCTTCCCGTTACATAGCACTTTAATTACATGTATGATTTTCCTCCAATCTCTGAAGCTACCGTGTGTGTATATTCCTTACACTCTAGATCTTCTACATGGTCTTCTCCTCTAAACTCTGGGCCTGCTACCTGTGTAATTTCTCTAAGATTAAGACAACCATGGGTAGAACTCTCTTTACTACTCAATTCTCACTACCTGGCACTCTCTCCCATTCTCTCCTATTCTCAAACCATCACTATGTGCTGTTAATCTTCTTCCCTGGGGAAGCTCAAGGGGGATGCTGTGCCTTCCACATGAGTGTGTTTTTTCTAAATCTCTCTACATAGGCCTCATCTCCCACATGCTTATAGCTCTGCTCCAGTCTCTTTCCCTAAAGACCTCCATTGCTCTTAAGTGAGCCTCATAAGCTCTGCCGTGACCTCCACATGACTTTGTTTCCAACCTTCCACGTGCTTGTGACCCTGCTCAAGCCTTCTTTCCAGATCTCAGTTTCCCTTAAACAAACACCACAATCTGTGATTTCTTGCTAAATCAACTCAATCATTCATAATTTATCCTTCTTGAGTCCATTTTCATAAATTCTTTGTTAAAATAGGACAGGATCCCAAATTATGGTTTATAAATTTGGGAGATCCTCCTGAACCCCCAAATCTTGCATCATCAGCATCCATCTCAGGTCCCATTCCTAAGTCCACCAAGAGCTGGCCCAAGCGTGGTGGGGGGAGAGGTGGGACCCAAGTCTGAGCACAATGGGCCTCTTCTGAGAACTGAGATGAGCAGATCTGGGAGGTCTGGGAGGACAGAGGCTGGACCCGGGGATGTCCCTGAACAGGGTCACCCCTGCCTTTGTGCAAAGAATGAGGCTATGTTTAGATCGCAAAAGATTTTTTGGATTTTATTTGTGTTTTGAGGACAAGGTGGCTATGTGGCTCAGGCTGGCTTGGGACTTGCAATTCCCCTGCCTCAGCCTCCCTGGTTCATGTTTGCACCACCACACCCACCTTACTCAAGAATCTTCTGAGCAAGGGTGTTCTGATTGCTCCCATGACCTCCTGTGAGTCACTCCACTTGGCATTGGGTCATTGATGCCTGTTCCTACGTTGCAGGTGAAGGAATTTCCTTTACCTTTCTCTCTCTCTCTTTTTCAAGGTAGGGTTTCACTCCAGCCCAGGCTGACCTGGAATCAGTCTCAGGGTGGCCTCAAACTCATGGCAATCCTCCTACCTCTGCCTCCTGAGTGCTGGGATTAAAGGCGTGTGCCACCATGCCTGACAGCGAATTTCCTTTTCAAGGCCAACTAATATTCCATTGAATGGAGCCGGGCACAATGCTGTCGGCAGTTTGGGTCACAGAACAACCTAGGGCTGACTCAAAAGGGACAGGTGTGTGATGCCAGGCACTCTTTCTATAACCTGGGTTCCAGGGTTGGCTACTGGCACACATCAGTTGTGAGTTGTCCCAGCAAGTGCCTGGGGAGCCTGCCCCACTTTGGAAACACCTTCCTCTCCAGGAGCACCTACTAAATGTGAAACAAAACTTGCTGCTCCCTTGCTGGAATCTTCCAGGTTCTTCCCTCTGCTCCTAGAACAAAGTTTGACAAGGACCTTGACGCTCCCCTCTGCCTTCTCCCACCTGCCTCCGCAGGTTGACTCTGCCCCACAGACCAGCCTCCCGCCCCAAGGGCTTGCACGCACTGCTTCTCTATTTGGTGACCGGTTTGTGCCCTGGGCCTTCTCCTGTGCCTCTTAGAAGAATCTTCCTCAGCTGCAGCCCAAACTGAAGAGAAGTCCTCCTTCATCCTCACCCCCATCTATCGTGAGGACACAGCCTGGCTTTCCAATGAAGTTCCCAGATCCCAGGAAAGTTCACACTGGCCCCCACTTGCTCCAGTGCCCGGTATTTAGATTAGGTTCAGCAAATGTTGGTTGAGTGAGTTACCCTGAGACAAAGCTGAAAGGAAGGGTTAAGGTGAAATAAAGGAAGTGAGGCTCAAAGTTACACAGCTTGCATGTGGGGTGCCAGGACTGAACCCCACATTGGCCTGGCCTTTCCCCGTTGACAGCACCTGAGGGATGGCTCTGGAGGGGACCCATGTGCACTCACTTGGCTCTACCCTCCACAAAACAGGGCCATGGCTGGCAGCCGGCGTCCCTGGGAGGCATGAGCTGGATGATGGTGGCAGGATTAATCTGCCCTTGGGGGCTGCGCTGGCTCTGGTCCCAGATAGGTAGTGACTGTCACTCTGATAGAAAAGGATGCCTCTTGCCATGGCAACGGGGACATCACAGGAGATGTGTTTGCCCGAGCACAAAAGGGGGTGTCAGGAGACACCCACATGCTGGCAGCAGGAACATGATGTCATGGCCTTGGTCTGGCCTGGGGATGGCTGCTGGGAGGTGGCTGAGTCTCCTGGCCCTGGCACTTTCTGTTCTTCTGGTGTGCCAGCACATCCTCGGCCTCTCCCAGCCACAAACTGGATACTGAGGCAGAGAGGCTCAGAGATCTCAGGATGCAGTGGCCTGTCTGGGTGGGAATGACATGGGGCTCAGACATCCAGATTTTCCCCAAGAACAGGGACAATGACAGCTTCCAGGTCAGTCCCAGTGACCACCTTCTCCTTAAGTGAGTGACTCCCAAAGATGCCATTCACTGCAAACATACCACTATCTAATTCCAGGACATTCCTGTCATCCCATGGGGAAGCCACATGTCTCTCTCTCTCTCTCTCTCTATCTCTCACTCAAATAAACAAATAAATACCTGTTTTTGTTTGTTTGTTTGTTTTTTAAGGGTCTCACTCTAGCTCAGGCTGACCTAGAATTCACTATGTATTCTCAGGGTGGCCTCAAACTCATGGCAATCCTCCTACCTCTGCCTCCCAAGTGCTGGGATTAAAAGCGTGTGCCACCAATCCCGGCTTAAAAAATATTTTTATTTATCAATTTGCAAGAGAAGAGAAGAGAGAATTGGGCACACCAGGGCCTTCTGCTTCTACAAATAAATTCAAGTCATATGCACCACTTTGTGCATCTGGCTTTGTAAGAAAATGCTTTTAACCACTGAACAATCTCTCAGGCCTATGTGTGCCAATTTCTTTTATAAAATATATAGTTTAATATTTTATTTATTTATTTGAGTGAAGAGGAAGATATAAGATATACATATATATCTTATATATATGTATATATATGTATATCTTATATCTTCCTCTTCACTATATATCTATATATCTCTATCTATCTATCTATCTATCTATCTATTTATATATATATATATATATATATATATATATATATAGAGAGAGAGAGAGAGAGAGAGAGAGAGAGAGAGAGAGAGAGAGAGAAATTAAGAACGGACATAACAGGGCTTTAGCCACTGCAAACTCCAGATGCATGTGTCACCCTGTGAATACTGGGGAATCAAACCCTGGTCCCTTGGCTTCACAAGCAAACATCTTAACTGTTAATCTATCTCTCCAGCCCCAAATTCTATGTGGATGTATATTCACATTTTTCTTAGGAGTGAAGTGACTAGATCTCACACCATAGGGAATCATCGGATTGTCTTCCAAAGGGGTCCTCAACCTCAGACTGTGGGTCTAGATGCTCAGCGTCTTCTGCACAGTGGTTGCTCCTATCCCCTGCCAGAGGCAATGGTTTTGAAGATGCCAAAAGGAACATGAGGCCTCACCAGATCTCCCCTGTAGTCCATTTCCAGTGTTAGAACCAGATGTCTACTGATGGCCTCTGGGAAGGAGAGGTCGCTGTAGAAATGAGGAAGAAGCCCGGCCTTCCTCTCTACCTTTGGATAGTGCTGTGTGATGAATGACACCCGGAGTTTTGCAGCCATCCTGTCACCATGAAAAGGAGGCCAAGATAATCACACAGATGTCAACTGAGAACCCAGCAAGCCCAGCCCAGCACTACCTATTTCCCAGTGTCCTCCTCAGTCAACAGCAAGTGACCCTGTGAGTCAGTCCACTGTTGGCTTGGGTTTTGTTACTTACAAACAAGTGGATTATTACTTTTTTAAAGACATGCACCACCATGCCCAGCTTATGTTTTTTTAAAATATTTTAATTAATTTATTTATTTGACAGAGAAAGAGAAAGAGAGAGAGAATGGGCACGCAAGGGCCTCCAGCCACTACAGACGAATTCCAGACACTTGCTTCCCCTTGTGCATCTGGCTAATGTGAGTCCTGGGGAATTGAACTTGAGTCCTTTGGCTTTGCTGGCAAACTCCTTAACCACTAAGCCATCCCTCCAGCCCCAGCTTATTTTTTTAATCTTTATTTATCTGCAAGCAGAGAAAGATAGAAAGATAGACAGCAGAATGGGCACACCAGAGCCTCCAGCCACTGCAAACAAACTTCAGATGCATGTGCCACTTTGTGCATCTGACTTTACATGGGTATTGAGGAATTGAACCCAGGGCATTAGGCTTTGCAGGCAAGTGCCTTAAATCCTGAATCATGTCTCCAGCCTACTTTTAAATTTTTTTATATTAATTCCTTCTTTCTTTTTTTTTTTTTATTTTCATTTTTGGAGATAGGATCTCACTCTAGCCCAGGCTGACCTGGAATTCACTATGTAGTGTCAGGGTGGACTTGAACTCATGGTGATTCTCCTAGCTCTACCTCCTGAGTGCTGGGATCAAAGGCATAAGCCACCATGCCCAGCATAATTAATTATTTATTTTTTTCCAGTAGGGTCTCACTCTAGCACAGGCTGACCTGCAATTCACTCTGTATTCTCAGGGTGGCCTTGAACTCACTGCGATACTCCTACCTCTGCCTCCCAAGGGCTGGTATTAAAGGGTGCACCGCCACACCCAGCTTTAATTAATATTTTTTCAAAGAAAGGTTTTCTCTTTCTTTCTTTCTTTCTTTCTTTCTTTTTCTTTCTTTCTTTCTTTCAGCAATTAATATATAGGGAAAGTGTGAACTGTACTGTTCTTTATTTAGCTATACAGTTTATTTGAGAGAGAGAGAGAGAGAGAGAATGGACACACCAAGGCCTTCAGCTGCTGCAAACAAACTCCAGAAGCACGTGCCACCCTGTGCATCTGGCTTACGTGGGTCCTGGGGAATCAAACCTGGGTCCTTTGGTTTTATAGGCTAGCACCATAACCACTAAGCCATCCCTCCAGCCCTTTAATTAGTTTTTTAACATCAGTCATAGTATGTCCTCTCCCCCCACCCCATTTCCCTGGGGGCCCTTCTCAGTAGAGTTATTGATATTCACTGTAGAAACAACCTGAGGCACAGCTTCCCCCAGAGACAGAGGCCCTAATTATCCCATAGGGAACACCTGTTTTGTTTGCTTGGTTTTTTTTGTTTGTTTTTCAAAGTAGAGTCTTGCTTAAATGCAAGTTGACCTGGAATTCACTATGTAGTCTCAGGGTGGCTTCCACCTCACAGTGATCCTCCTACCTCTGCCTCCTGAGTGCTGGGATCAAAGGCGTGCATCAGCTTTGATGTGAGTGCTGGGAGACAAACTCAAGCCTCATGCTTGCACAGCGAGTACTTGACCCACAAAGCCATCTCCCAATTCTAACTTTTATATATTTTTTTTTAAAGGAAGGTTATTTAGGACCTTTGCTCTTTTTAAAATATTTTATTTATTTATTTGAGAGAGAGAGAGAGAGAGAGAGAGAGAGAGAGAGAGAGAGAGAATGGGCATGCCGGGGCCTCTAGTCACTGCAAACAAACTCCAGATGCATGCACTCTTGTGCATCTGGCTTTACATAGGTACTGGGGAATCAAACCTGGGTCCTTTGACTTTGTCAGCAAATGCCATAACCACTAAGCAATCTCTCCAGCCCCTAAATTTTATTTCATTTTAGTTTTTAGTTTTTCGAGGTGGGGTCTTGCTAGAGTAAGGCTGACCTGCAATTCACTGTGTTGTCTCAGAGTGGCCTCAAACTCATGGTGATTCTTCTACTTCTGCTTCCTTAATGCCGAGGTTAAAGGCATGCACCACCATGCTTGGCAAATTTGGTTTTTCAAGGTAGGGTTTCACTCTAGTACATGCTGACCTGGAATTCACTATATAGTCTCAGGGTGGCCTTGAACTCATACCTCTGCCTCCCAAGTGCTGGATTAAAGACATGTGCCACCACACCCAGCTAAATTTTACACTTTTTAATGGCTGGGGGGAGGGGACAGCAAAGCAAGATGAGTATTGAAATAAAGTTTCATTTCAGACCCAATGCTGTGCTGTAGGAGCAGAGACCAAACAAAGGGATTTTCCAACCTCATCAGCCTCCTTGCAAAGTAACCTGAAGGAGATACAGCAGAGATCAGCTAAGGAGCTGCTGATAGGGATACAGGTGGGAACAGCTGAGCAGTTCCAGTACAACTCCAGGCTTCCTGCACTCTCCCATTCCCAAACCATCAGAACTGTGAACCTCAGTATTCAGTCCCCCCGCAGCAGGGCATCCTTGAGCAAAACACCAGATCCACAGCACAACATGGAGGGATCAAGGTGGGCACTCAGCATTGGTGAGACTGGAAGCCACCCCAAAAGTTAACGAGGCTGACTGACAAAAAACAGGTACATAGGCCTACACTGGAAGTGCTAATCTCTCTTTCCATGTCAGGGCAGGTTATGGGTTACATATTCTTGGTTGGCTTTACCATTCTCAATTAAGCTGTATTTGGGGGTTGACTATTATTGCCTTTGATGCTTTCAGATTTATCAGGCCTTTGTCTTTTGTTTCTGTCATTACTGGGGGCAGGGTCTGATTCAAATCTAGGCTGACCTGGAACCCAATTCAGAACAGAAATCTCAACCTCCCAGATGAAAAGATTAAGGGTGTAGAGCAACACACACCCTTAGGGATTTGGGCTATCTGTTTGTTTTAATCCCCACACTTGCATACTCTGTGCTGGTTTTTTATTGAATATGTATATATTGCTCAGTTGATGTTTAGAATTTGCCAATAAGTTGTTTCACCCAGACCACTATAATACTTGAATAGCAGGCAAACTCAACACTTAGGATTACTTCTGTGACGAGATTGGGGTACAAGAACTACACTTAAACTCATATCCTGAAGGTATATAAAGTTGGATCTCCACATATAAGAACACTATAGATAAGGAGAAAACCCAAGCATCAAATCAACTCAGGATGCAAAAGTCAATTGTATTGTAATACAAGAAACACAAAGAATCAAGACAATACAGTCCCACCAAAAATTATAAATCCATCAGAAATGACCCCCAATGAGACTATTTTAGATGAAATGCCTGACAAAGATTTTTTTTAAATAAAGATTTTATCTATACTCAAATCAAAGGAATTGAAAAAAACAAACTCCTGAAGGAATTCCAAGAGAACACTGGAAACCAGCTCAATGAAATGAGGAGGTCAGTACAAGATATGAGTAAGGAAATAGAAATACTGGGAAAAAAAAAAAAAAAACAGGCAGAAATTCTAGCACTGCAAAACAGTCAGGCAAATAAAAAAGTCTGTGGAAAGTCTCACCAGTAGAATGGTCCAAGGAGAGAACAGAATATATAAACTAGAGACCAGATGGCAGAATTAATACAGTCCAACAAAGAGAAAGACAAGCTAATAGGAAGGTATGAATGGGAATTTCAAGATATCCAGAACACTATGAAAAGATCAAACATAAGAATTCATGGCATAGTAGAATAATTTCACTCCAAAGGCATAGTATGCATTTTCAACCAAATTATAGAAGAAAAATTTCTCCAAATTGGGGGAAAAAAATGCCAATGATACAGGAAGCTTTTAGAACACCAAACAGACAAAACTTGAAAAGCATGTCTCCTCACCATGTTATAATTAAACTACTAAACACACAAACCAAAGAAAATATATTGAAAGTAGTTAGAGAGAAAAAGCAAGTCACCTACAAAGGCAAGTCCATCAGAATAACAGCAAATTACTCAACACAAACTTTAAAAGACAGAAGGGCTTGGGATGATGTATTCCAAATTCTGAAAGATAAGAACAGTCAACCAAGATTACTTTATCCTGCAAAACTATCTATCTAAATTGATGGAGAAATAAGGACATTCCACAGCAAAAATAGGCTAAAGGAATTTATGACAACTAAGCCAACTCTGTAGACAATACTTGAAGGAATCCTTCATGTTGAAGAGAAAGCAAAACATACACATGAGGAAATAAGTGAGTAAAGTTAAAACAGGAAGCACTACAAGACAAGAAGATTGGAGAAAATAAATACATACCTTTCAATAATAACTCTTAATATCAATGGCCTCAATGCCCCAACCAGTCATAAGAGGAAAGTTTATAGCTTCAAGTGCCTATATTAAGAAATTAGAAAGATCTCAAGTAGATGACCTAATGCTTCACCTTAAAGCCTTGGAAAAAGAAGAACAAGGCAAACCAAAAATCACTAGACAGGAAGAAATAATAAAGATTAGGGCAGAAATTACCGAAATAGAAACCAAAATACCAATCCAAAGAATCAATGAAACAAAGAGTTGGTTCTTTGGAAGGATACAAGATTGATAAACCTTTAGCAAATCTGACCAAAAGAGAGAAGAGACACAAATTAATTAAATTAGAGATGAAAAAGGCAGTATCACAACAGATACCAGAGAAATTTTAAAAATCATAGGGACATACTATAAAAACATATACTCCACTAAGTATGAAAATCTGAAATAAACGGATGATTTTCTTGATTTATCTGACCTACCTAAATTAAATCAAGATGAGATTAGTCACTTAAATAGACCTATAACAAGTATGGAGAACCAAGCAGTTACCAAAAATCTCCCAGCTAAAAAAAGCCCAGGCCCAGATGGGTTCACTGGTGAATTTTACCAGACCTTCATGGAAGAACTAACACCATTGCTTCTTAAGCTTTTCCATAAAATAGAAAAAGAAGGAATCCTACCAAACTCCTTCTATGAAGCCAGCATGACCCTGATACCAAAACCAGGCAAAGATAAAACAAAAAAAGAAAATTACAGGCCAATCTCCCTCATGAACATAGATGCAAAAATCCTCAACAAAATATTGGGAAACAGAATACAAGAATGAATCAGAAAGATCATTCACCGCTACCAAGTAGGTTTTATCCCAGAGATGCAGGGATGGTTCAACATATGCAAATCAATAATACATTATATAATGGACTGAAGGACAAAAATCACATGATCATCTCATTAGATGTAGAGAAAGTATTTGACAAAAGCCAACATCCCTTCATGATAAAAGTCCTACAGAGACTGGGAATAGAAGGAACATATCTCAGTATAATAAAGGCTATTTATGACAAGTCTATAGCCAACATATTACTAAATGGAGAAAAACTTGATGCTTTTCCACTAAAATCAGGAACAAGACAAGGGTGTTCACTGTCCCCACTTTTATTTAATATAGTACTGGAAGTCTTAGCCATAGCAATAAGGCAAGGGATCAAGGAAAAGGAAGAGATCAAGTTATCATTATTTGCAAATGACATGATTCCATACATAAAGGACCCTAAAGACTCTACTAGCAAACTGTGACAGCTGATAAATACCTATAGCCATGTAGCAGGATACAAAACAAATACACAGAAATTAGTAGCCTTCTTACATGCTAACAACAAACATACAGAGGATGAAATCAGAGAAGCACTCCCATTCACAATTGCATCAAAAAATGAATAAATAAATAAATAAATAAAGTACCTTGAATAAACCTAACCAAGGAAGTGAAGTATCTCTATGATAAAAAACTTTAAAACACTCAAGCAAGAAATTGCAGAAGGCACTAGGGAATGGAAAAACATCCTTTGTTCTTGGGTCAGGAGAATCAATATTGTGAAAATGGCAATCTTACCAAAAGCAATCTACACATTTAATGTAATCACCATCAAAATTCCAATGGCATTCTTCACAAAATTAGAAAAAACAATTCAAACATTCATTTGGAATCACAAAAAAACCTCAAATATCTAAAACAATACTGAGCAACAAAAATAAAGCTGGTGGTATCACCATACCTGATTTTAACCTATACTACAGAGTCATCATAGTAACAAAAACAACATGGTACTGGCACAAAAGCAGACATGCAGATCAATGGAGCAAAATAGAAGACCCAGATGTAAGTCCAGGTAGCTATAGCCACCTGATATTCGATAAAAATGCCAAAAATACTCACTGGAGAAAAGACAGCCTGTTCAGCAAATGGTGCTGAGAAAACTGGATATGTATCTGTAGAAGAATGAAAGTAGATTCTTCTCTCTCTCCATGGACAAGAATTAAATCCAAATAGACCTGAAACTCTGAAACTGCTAGAGAAAAAAGTAGGGGAAACCCTTCAACATATTGGTCTTGGCAAAGGCTTTCTGAATATAACCCCAGTTGCTCAGGCAATAAAACCACAGATTAACTTCTGGGACCTCATAATATTACAAAGATTTTGTATGGCCATCCAGAGGCAGAGGTGGGAGGATCACCATGAATTCGATACCACCCTGAGATTAAATAGTGAATTCCAGGTCAGCCTGGAGTAGAGTGAAGCCCTACCTTAAAAAACCATATATATATATACATATATATATATATATATATATATATATATATATATATATATGTAAAATGCAAGAGTATATGAGAAAGATTATTCACCCTGACCAAGTAGGCTTTATCCCAGAGATGCAGGGATGGTTCAACATATGCAAATTAATAAGTGTAATACACTATGTAAATGGACTGAAGGACAAAAATCACATGATCATCTCAATAGATGCAGAAAAGGCATTCGGCAAAATTCAACATCCCTTCATGGTAAAAGTCCTATAGAAACTGGGAATAGAAGGAACATATCTCAACATAATAAAAGCTACTTATGACAAACCTACAACCAACATAATACTAAATAGGGAAAAACTTGAAGCTTTTCCACTAAATTCAGGAACAAGACAAGGGTGTCCATTGTCCCAACTTTTATATAATATAGTACTGGAAGTCTTAGCTATACCAATAAGGCAAGAGACACTCATAAAAGGGATACAAATTAGAAAGGAAGAGATCAAATTATTATTTGCAGACAATATGATTCTGTACTTTTAGGACCCTAAAGACTCTACCAGCACATTGTTAATGCTGATAAGCACTTTTAGCAAAATAGCAGGATACAAAATAAATACACTGAAATCAGTAGCTTTCCTATATACTAACAACAAACATGTGGAGAATGAAATCAGGGAATCTCTCCCAATCACAATTGCCCCCCCCCCAAAAAAAAAAAGTACCTTAAAATACACTTAACCAAGGAATCGAAGGATCTCTACAATGAGAACTTTAAAACACTCAAGCAAATAATTGCAGAAGACACTAGGAAATGGAAAGACATCCCATGTTCTTGGATTGGAAGACTCAATATTGTGAAAATGACAATATTACTAAAAGCAATCTATACATTTAATGTGATCCCCATCAAAATTCCAATGATATTCTTCAGAGAAATAGAAAAAAAATCCTAAAATTCATTTGGAAGCACAAAAAAATCTCTAATAGCCAAAACAATATGTTGCTCAAAATTATTTTGGCTGCTGGTATCACCATACCCAATTTTAAGCTATATTACAAAGCCATAGTAAAACAACAGCATGGTACTAACACAAAGACAGACATGTAGATCAATGGAACAGAATAGAGAACACAGATGTTAATCTAGGCAGCTATAGACATCTGATTTTTGACAAAAATACCAAAAATATTCACTGGAGAAATGACAGCCTCTTCAACAAGTGGTGCTGGGAGAACTGGATATCTATATGTAGAAGGATAAAAATAGATCCTTGTTTTTCTCATCACAAGAATCAAGTCCAGATGGATCAGGGACCTTAATAGCAGACCTGAAACTCTAAAATTGCTAGAGGAAAAAGGTAGGGGAAACCTTTCAACATATTGTCATAGGCAATGACTTTTTGAATATAACCCCAATTGCTCAGGAATAAACTACTAATCAACTACTGGGATCTCATGAAATTACAAAGCTTTTGTACAGCGAAGAACACTATGAATAGAGCAAAGAGACAACCTACAGAATGGGAGAACATCTTTCCCAACTATACATCTGATACAGGATTAATATCCAGAATATACAAAGAACTCAAAAAAATAGAACAATAAGAAATCAAACAACCCAATTAAAAAATGGGCTATGGTACTAAATAGAGAGTTCTCAAAGGACGAAATACAGATAGCATATAAACATCTAAAAAAAGTGTTCTATATCATTAGCCATCAGGAAAATGCAAATTAAAACTACTTTGAGATTCCATCTCACTCCTGTCAGAATGGCTACCATCAAGAAAACAAATGACAATAAATGCTGGTGAGGAGGCAGATAAAGGAGAACACTTCTACACCACTGTTGGTGGGAATGTAATCTGGTACAGCCATTGTGGAAATCAGTGTGGAGGTTCTTGAGACAGCTAAAGATATATTTACCATATGATTCAGCATATACCCTAATGACTGTTCTCACTACCTTAGAAATACTTGCACAACCATGTTTATTGCTGCTCTATTCACAATAGCTAGGAAATGGAACCAACCTAGTTGTCCCTCAATAGATGAATGGATAATAAAGATGTGGCACATTTACAACAATGGAGCTCTATTCAGTGGTAACGAAAAATGAAAATATGAAATTTGGAGGGACATGGATGGATCTGGAAGGATTATACTAAGTGAGGTAATCCAGGCCCAGAAAGCTAAATGTTGCATGTTCTCTCTCATATATGGATCCTAGCTACAAATGTTTAGACTCATGTGTGAGCTGGAACCAAAACTTGGTAGCAGAGGCCAGTAAGCTAGAAAAGGGCTATAAGGGAGGGAGGAGAAGGAAGGACTTTAGGGGATGGTATTTATATACATACATACATATATATAAATAGAAGAACAAATTACAGGGAGTGGAATGACCTAAGTGAGGCCAGGGGAAGAGACTGAGTAATAGAAGAGTAGGGATGGTCAGTCAAAATTCAAGATATTCTGAATAAGACATATGAACACCTACCTCTTTGGATAACAGCACATCCAGAAGCCATAGATTGCTACTAGAAAATTTTCAGTGCCAGGGTGGGATACCTTCCAGTGAGTTGTTGGCCAGGGAGATCCTTGTTGCCTCCAAAACATTACAGGCTATTGCCAAGGCCCTTGGTCTCCTACTAATAAAGATGGTAAGACCCTATTGCTGAAGACTTCACATGTGTAGGCCATAAGGTTATTGAAAAATCAAACTGGTGCTGAGCTGAAAACCTTCTCCTTATAGATCAGCCAAATGAAAGCTAGAGAAAGCTGCACTTCATGTAGCCTTATGGGAGACAGAAGTCATCAGCAGAGAAAACAGTGGACACTGGAAGCCTCAGGTTTGGTCAGAGAGGCCAAATGACTGAACAGGTGCAATAGTGGCATGTCTGCTCTGGGGAAACCAACTGCTCTCTAATTGGACTGGAGGCCACTCGATGGGAGGGAATACATGCCTGATACTGAAAACCTGATCAAAACCTATGGCAGGGGAGGTCATGAGCCTTAGGCCTATAAAGCCTGCTCTTGTCTGGATAAGTGCATATATTATTCTCACCAAATGCCCTGCAAGCACCACACTTAATGTTCATATTCATATATTAATGCTAGTCTCACTTTTCGTTAGAGAAGCTTCTCTTTCTAGGAAGACCCAAAGGCAACATAATGCTGAGAAGTGACAGAGGAGTGTCCAGCACTGAAACATCTCTATCACACCCTCCGATGCCTAGGACCCATTGTGGAAGAGGTGGCAGACAGAATGTAAAAGCCAAAGGAAGGGCACCGCTCACTCCTTACAATGCAACTGCTCAGACAGAAATTGGCCTTGATATCCATGACCTCGCAGTGCCTAGCAATACCTTCACAAGACCCTCATAATAGGAGAAAAAGATGATGACATCAAATTAAAAGAGACACTAATGGAGAATGGAGTTGTGAAGGGGAAAGTGGGGGAGGTGATGGACATAGCATGGTTTATTGTCTGTAAGTATAGAAGTTGTCAATAAAAAAATTAAAGTTAAATAAATAAAATTTCATTTGAACCCAGTGACACTACAATCACTGAGCAGCTGCAACAAAGCTGCAAGCCACACCCAGAGCAGTCTGTCCAGCCTGATTTAGCATAGTGATCTATTTTTGATATTTTGAGACAGGGTCTCTTTCTGTAGCCCAGGTTGGGTTCAAACTCCAATCCTTCTGCCTTGGGTTCCCAAGTGCTGAGCCACAGACAAGCACCGTCACACCCAGGACTGTGATATTTTACACACCTCTCCATGTTTTCTCCAGATTGTGTCATCCATTCTTTCTCACGGCTAAGCAGTATTCCACAGTATGGGTTACCCAGCAATGCGTTTATATGCTTGCCTTAGACAGACATTTGGCTATTTCGAGTTTTTAGCTGGTTTGAATGAAGCTGCTATGATCTGTGTATTAGAAAGTAGAATATACGCCTTCCTTTCTCCTAGATAAATACTTGGGAGTGGAATTACAGGGAGTGGTGTATTTTATAGGATACTGATTGCGTTGCTAACCCCTTGCCAATCTACAACAGAAGCATCTGTTCCCCAGAGAAGACAAATGGACACAAAAGATCTGGAAAGCTACTCTGTATTTCAAAGGCCACAGGAAGTTGAGTTGGGGGTCAGGGGCATAACACTCACGGGCTGCATGTACTTCAGCTGAGGAATGGAAGCTCACTGCTTTACCTGGGCTGGAGGCTGGAAGTTCACTGCATGAACCTCAACTGGAGGCCAGAAGATCCCTGTGTGTGGTTCAGCTGGAGGCTGGAAGATCCCTGTGTGTGCCTAAGCTGGGGGTTGGAAGATCCCTGTGTGTGCGTCAGCTGGAGGCCGGAAGATCACTGTGTGTGGTTCAGCTGGAGGCTGAAAGATCCTGTGTGTGGTTCAGCTGGAGGCTGAAAGATCCCTGTGTGTGCCTCAGCTGGAGGCCGGAAGATCCCTGTGTGTGCGTCAGCTGGAGGCTGGAAGATCCCTGTGTGTGGTTCAGCTGGAGGCCGGAAGATCCCTGTGTGTGCGTCAGCTGGAGGCTGGAAGATCCCTGTGTGTGGTTCAGCTGGAGGCCGGAAGATCCCTGTGTGTCACATGGAGGTGCAGACATACTGTGCTGGCTTCACTTAGTGTCCTTACCTGGACGTGGTCTTTGGGTCACCAGCCACTTTTCCTGTCACCGTGCAGCCTGTCTGCATTGGCTGGCTAGCATGGAGCAGTAGAGGCAACCTAAAGGCACAGTGGAGCTCTCTCCACAGATACCCCAGGACTGATGGGGTACAGGGAGGCCTGAGTTGTGGGAAGCCCAGCCTTTGTGGGAGTGCGCTGGGCTGGTGGCAGGACAAGCTCAATCCTCCCATGTTATCTCCATCATGCAATCCACCCCTCCTATAGCAGGCCACCACCTTAGCCTTTAGGAAGATTCACAGGGACTCCAGCTGCTCAGGCTGAGGCAGAAGTATTGCAAGCTTAGAGCCTGCCTGGGCTACACATTGAATTCATAGTTATCCTGGACATCTGTGTGAGATCTTGTCTCAAAATAAGCAGTAAAAATAGTATGTGGGGGTGGGAGGGTTGTAGATCAGTGATTGAGCACTTGCTTAGAATCTTCAGTGAGGGGCTGGGGACATGGCTCAGCCCTAGAACACCTGCCTAAAATCTACCAGTGAGGAGCTAAAAGTGTGGTTCAGTGGTAGAGCACCTGAGTAGAATCCTCCAGTGAGGGGTTGAGAGTGTGGCTCTGCCATAGCGCTTCTGCCTAGCTTGAGAGAGGGTGGGGGCTTGTTTACCCAGCACCACCAAAGAGAGTGAGAGAGGAAGAGATTTCTAGTGCCTGGAATCCCAGCCACGCTCATCATAGTGCCTTGAGCAAAAGCCTTCATCTAGAAATCGTAAAATAGTATAATGACTTAGTTGACATAATTGGAACAAACAAGAGAGATGATAAAGCAGCTCAAAGCAGGGTTTCCCACCAGCCCCACTTCCTGCCCAGCCTGGGGTCAGCAGATCCACCACACAGGAGGTAGCTAGGGACCCCACATGTCCTTTCTTGACCTTGTGACCAAGCATGTCTCTGGGTCTGTTTTTGTCTTCCACTTAGGGTCTCTGAGGAATCCAGGCTCCAACAGCTGCTCGGCAAGTCCTGCTTCATGCCGTGTGTTCCCCTCTCTGGTCATTTCCTCACCCAGAACATGGGACAGATGAGATGCCCAGCTCCCCAACTTCTTCCACGCAATGTGTCTGCAAGTGCCAAGCACAGGCTCACCACCAGTGAGGGTCTAGCCCCCGACATCGTGGGCTGAGCAGAGGGAAGACACCCTTGCTTCGTCTTCTCCTCTCCTCTCCTCTCCTCTCCTCTCCTCTCCTCTCCTCTCCTCTCCTCTCCTCTCCTCTCCTCTCCTCTCCTCTCCTCTCCTCTCTTCTCTTCTCCATTCTTCTCTTCTCCTTTCCTCTCCCAGCACAGCTATACACAGTAAGGTCCCAGTCTGAGAGGAGACTCACTCCTGCTAGTTGGGCTGAGAGTCCAGTGAGGAAGGAAGGTGGTACTGTCATCTCCAGAGAAGATGGGAAAGACTTTCAGAAAGGGACAACCTGGACCTCCGTGTCTCAGCAGAGAAGATGGGGGTGTGGCAGCCCCAGGATTCATGCCAACACTAGGGCCATGTACACACCCAGACCTATACATATGCCCACACCTGTACACACACCCACACCTGTACACACACCCACACCTGTACACACACCCAGACATGTACACACACCCACACCTGTACACACACCCACACCTGTGCATATACCCAGACTTGTGCACACACATCTACACCTGTCTGTACATCCAGACTTATGCACACACCTATATCTGTGCACACACATACCTATATATACAGCTGTATACACACCCAAACCTGTACATACACCCACACCCACACACATACCCAGGCTTGCGCATGAGTACATACCAATGTAGTGTATATCCACACCTGTGCACACACTCCAAACTCTTCACACATCCACGCTTACTTACACTCAGCTCCAGGCTCCAGGTACACACCCAGCCTGTGCACACCAGCATTTTATAAGCGGGAAAAGCTATGCCCACTGCAGGGAGGGGTTAGATCCAAGCCACTGACTTGTAGCCTCCAGTCCAGTTCCTCAAGAAGGGGCATCTGTCCAAGAGGCCGGACACTGCAGGTATTTGGCCAGTGCATAGCAAGGGTAAAACCAGAGACAGCTGAAGACGGGAAAAGAGCATTTCTCTATGGTACATACCCAGCGGTTGGGTGTGAGGAAAACATCCCTCCCCCTAGGCTGCTAGACGCTTGAAAAAGTTGCTAAGGAAAAATGTAGTCTTTCCTGCAGAACTCTAAAAATAGTCTGAGGAAAACAAACCCCACAGCCCTGATTAGATGCCCAGCTGCCTTGGAGCCTCCTGCAGCAGCTGGCGTGTATGACTCATTGTCAACACATGTGTTGAGCGCCAGCTCTATGCCTGGCACAAATCAGTTGTTGGATTCAAAAGAAAAAACTACAGTCAGAGTCCTTCCGTCTATCAATCAGAAATGGTCAGCTGGGGCTGGGGGCACGGTTCCCGGGACACCACCTTTCAACTCTGGCTTGTTTCTGAAGCCCTTCCCCACACATGCTGCGTGTGGAGGTCAAGTCCTCGGGCTCTCCCCAGGGTGTTCCGGCTAAGTGGATCCACAAACCAGTGCCAAGGGAGTTTGCGGGGGGGGGGCGGGATTTGGTTGGCCTGATCTTCCCATTTAAGTGTCTTCTCTGTGCCAGAGCCTCACAGTGTGATAACTAAAGAGAAAGCAGGAGCCCCCCTCCAAAAAAAAAAAAAGAAAGAAAAAGAAAAAGAAATGGTCAGCTGGGAGCAACAGCAAGCAGGTATAGTGCCAGCAGGAAAGGGCAGGGAAGAAGGGCCTACGGCCATGACCCGGGACCCAGCAAGGGCAGCAGAGAAGGCACAGCTATGCCCGGCCCCGGGCCTGCTGGGTGCCCTCGTCCTTCCTTCCCCTCAAGAGTCAAAAGTCTGGTGTAGAACAGCAGCTGACTGGGTCATCTCTCACCAGGAAAAGGTGGCCCCTGGTTGGCAGTGGCCTGGGAGACAGACTCCAGGCACACCCTCCTGAGAAGGCTATCCTGATGGATGCAAGTTCAGTCTGGCAGGGAGAAGGGACAAGCAAGCGGTGGCCATGCGTCACATGAGGGGTCGTAGAACCCTAGAGAATGTCTTCTGGCTTTCCACTTCAGTGCCTCAGCCAGCAGTCAGAGCTTGGGAAGCTGGAGTCTGTGGAGCTGGTCCCTGCCTGGCTGGGAGAAGCCACACCTGGCAGTTTGCTACCCTTAGGCTCTTTCTACAGCAGGTGTGCTCAGCATGAAAATGCCATTGATCTGGCTTAGCTGGGGGCTCTGCTTTGGGGTCTGTGATGACATGTGAGCTGGATGTCAGCCAGAGGCTCCATCCATCTGGTGGGCACACACCCATGGCAATGGCAGGCACATTAGTTACCTGGTGTGAGTAGGCAAGCTGGGAGGTGAACCCAAGCCCCAAAGGAACTCCGGGTTGTGCCAGAGGGCATGGCCTGGTGTGGTGGTTTGATTCAGGTGTCCCCCATAAACTTAGGTGTTCTGAATGCTAGGTTCCCAGCTGATGGAGATTTGGGAATTAATGCCTCCTGGAGGGAGTGTATTGTTGGGGGCGGGCTTATGGGCTTTATAGCCAGTTTCCCCATGCCAGTGTTTGGCACACCCTTCTGTTGCTATGGTCTATCTTATGTTGGCCAGAGGGTGATGTCCACCCTCTGCTCGTGCCATCGTTTTCCCCTGCCATTGTGAAGCTTCCCCTTGAGCCTGTAAGCCAAAATAAACCTCTTTTTCCCAGAAGCTACTTTTGGTTGGGTGATTTCTACCAGCAATGCGAACCGGACTGCAACACCTGGCTTGACAGTGAGTCCTGAAAATACCAGTGGCATGGACTGGACATATCCAGGTGCTCAATTTCCAGATCAGAGTTCTAAGCTCAAAGTAACAGGGCTGCTGAGTTTGGGAGGTGACTAGGTGACTAGGGTCACAAGGGCCATGCAGTTATGAGTGTCCTTCTTAGAAAAGAAGGGACCAGAGACGCCCCGCTTCAGGAGCACGTGGAGGACCCACTGTGTGCTCCCACCTGCAGGGGGTGCGGTATACAAGCCAAGAGGAGAACCATCACAATCCCCTACCCCTGCACCAGCTCCCCAATGCCACATCCCCCCCTCCCCAGGGAAGTGCCTATTGTTTAGGCCATCCAGTGGACGGGAGCTTATCATAGAACCCAGAGTTAGACATCAGGGAAAGCAAGAAACAACATTTGCCCCCGAAAGGACTGAGCAAGTGGTGGGGGTGATTGGGAGGGGCTGAAGGTAGCCAGTGAAGGTGCTGAGGGTGGTAGATGGGGTCCCATCAGGCCCAGGAGCCCAGTGCAGCACTCTGAGCTGGCAGCAAGCGGCTCCCTCTGGAGCCAGAGCTCCCTGGCGGCCTGCTTCGAGGGAGAAGCAGTCAGATGCCACTCTCTTGACAGCCCTTCCCTTTCTTCAAGTCCAAAGAACTGGCCTCCAAACCACAGAGCGTCCTTGCAGTATCACTTACCTGCCTACCCTGAGGCTTCGCACAAAGCCCATTAGTGCGGAGCCTGCCTCTAGCCCCTGGCGCCTCCTGGTCTCCCGTGGGAGCCCAGCCTCCTGCCCAGCCCACGGTCTGCGGGAGCCAGCTTGCTCGTCCGCCCCGTGCCACAGCCCCTAATTAGCCCAAGCACCAGAGCCAAGCGTGGGCAGCCAAGGTTCCTGCAAAGTGCCACTCCACCTCTGCTGCCACACAGATAGGAAGAAAGAGTGTACCCCAGATCCCTGCTGGCAACCAGGGCACAGGGTCTGAATGGACCGCCCAGCCTTCCAGCTTGCTCCACCTGCTCTGTGTCCCTGGGCCTGGCTACGGCTTGTGTCTATGGTCCTACCCTGGCTCCTGGCTGGGGCCAATGGGCACTTCATCTCTAGTACCCACCCTCCAGGGCTGAGGTTGGTCCCCTGCGCCCAGCCTTGCTCATACCATAGCATTCCCAGGGCACTGTGGGAACGAATAAGCTTGGTGGCCCTGGCAACGGGATTTTTCTTATTTTACAGTTTTGGGAGTCCGAAGCCTCTTGGGGTGTCTCCAAGGTAAGGCTAATTCGGGGTATGGGCAGGCCTATCCCTCTGGAAGCTCCAGTGAGACTCTGTCCACGTCACCTGGCTGCGCGCTCCCGAAGCTGGTGCTTCATCGCCTCTTCAAGTGGTTGGGTCACAGTCACCTATTCTAGAGTCAGCCTGTGGACAGTTGGACAGTAAACAGGCCACTGCCTTGTACTTTCTCCCTCTGGTTCCAGACCCTGCCCCCTTCCTGACCCCTCAGCTGGATGACAGCTGTTGTTTCCTTCATCCTGTCCCAGCTGTGATCATCGCCTCTCATCTCCTTACTGCTCCTCTTTTGAGCTGCCCCAGGAGTCCCAAGTAGAGCAGACAAGGGTGGGTCTAAGGACTGAGGGGTGTTACACGTCTGCCCTGGCAGAGAAGCTGGCAGGTCTTCACCATCGCCATGCTTTAGGAGGGAACCAGATGCTTTGTCTCATCTCACCTGCCCCTAGTCTCACTGCCAACAAAGGATTTGTGTGAAGTTATTGATCCCTGGTCTGGAGAGATGGCTCAGCAGTTAAAGGTGCTTGCTTGCAAAGCCTGGTGGACTGGGTTTGAGTCCCCAGTACCCACATCAGGCCAAATGCACAAAGTGGTGCATGCATCTGGAGTTGGTCCGGAGAGGGAGATGGCAGCTATGCCTGTCATCATACGACACGTCCTTACACGACCTCAGCTCATCCTGAAAGGTCCGTGTCTCTTCTGGGTTTGTTGCTGCTGGGCTGGTCTGGTCTGGTCAGGGACACAGAAGCCAGGGAGACCCAGCACTTGTCCTCGAGGTGCTGAGAGCCCCATAGGACACACACGATGATGCTGTTGCCATAACAGTCAGCCCAGACTGATCCTCACGGGGCAGCCCATGCTGCGTCCCGTGACCTGGATGTTCAGGGCTCACTGCTTAGGCTGGGTTGTCACAGGCATGTGACCTGCTCCAGGGTGATGGCTTCTTCCCCTTAGAACTTCCTGCCTGCACATGTGATGGCTTATGTCAATTGTCAACTTGACAGAACCTAGAATCACCTGGGAGGGATTACCTATATTAGGTTAGTTTCTGATTAGATTGAGGTGGGAATATCCACCTTAACTGTGGGCTAACATGCAGACTGGATAAGAAGGAAAGCGCTGGCTGAGCAACCACATTCATCCCTCTCTGCTTCCTCACGGTGGGCTGAATGGGACCGGCTGCCTCAAGCTCCTGCCGCCATGCCTGCCCGCCATGATGGACTACAACCTGGAACTGTAAGCCAACATACACCCTTCCTTCCTTAAGCTGTTTCTTGTCATGTATTTGGTCATGCAATGCAAATGTAACCGATGACAGCAAGAAGATAACTATATGGCATAGCTGGGGACAAGGGCCTCAATGGACAGACAGACAGTGGTTCTCTGAAAAGCCTGGTTTTGTTTGCCTGGGTCCATACTGTATCAGTTTGATCTCTGGGATTAGGTCCAGAGATGAAGGTGAGCTGTGACCACGGCCGGCCACGCGCACACTCAGTGCCTCTGTGACTGGCCCCTCGTAACAGTCAGACACAGGCCTCGGTGAGCACCGCTGCCTGGCGGCCCACTGCATGTGTGGTCACGCTCACGGGGAAGGAAGATCGTCAGAGCTCCCACACATGATGCCCGGCCACGGCGTTACCCCACCCCCGTGTCTGCTACTCTGTCATTTGATCTGTGTTCTTTGTGTAATAGGTCAGGAGCATGCCAGCTTTTGTATTGCCGTGAGTCACTGAACCTGAGGGACTGTAACCCTAGAGGACCCTATTTTAAGACAAGGAAGTCAAGGCCAGAGGCTTGGACACTGGCCCCAAGGCTGCACAAAGGCCTGCTTCTGAGTTACTGGAGAGAGAACATGAGTCAGGCATCCTGGCTCCCTCTGGCCTTTGCCAACCCTGAAACTAACACATGTGGGCAGGGATGGGGTGGCCATTTTGCCTTGGACACTGAAGATCATTTGGAGAGTAGGCAGATTTGACTACAACCTTTAATAAATATTTTATTTTTTTTATTTATTTACTTGAGAGAGAGAGAGAGAACAAAGGAGATAGAGAATATGGGTGCCAGGGCCTTTAGCCACTGCGAACAAACTCAGAATCATGTGTCACCTTGTAGATCTGGCTTATGTGGGCACTGGGAGATCAGACCTCTGTCCTTAGGCTTTGCAGGCAAGCGCCTTAACCACTGAGACATCTCGCCAGCCCAGTTAGAACCTTTCTGCTTGCTTGCTTGCTCAGAGACAGAGTCTTGCTGTGAACCCAGACTAGATTGGACTTCTTATCCTCTTGCCTTAGTCTCTGAATTGCTGAGATGGCAAGAAATATTTACAGCCTTAAAAACAGGTAAGTATGACCTCTTTCCCTGGTTCTAGATCAAGTACACTGGTGCGTGGGTGTGTGTGTGCACGCACGTGCATGTGAGCATGTGGAGGCCAGCAAAGGACAACCTTAGGCATCATTCCTCAGGCACACCATATGCCTCTTTCTCTTTGTTGGTTTGTTTTTGAGGTAGGGTCTCACTCTATCCCAGGCTGACCTGGAACTCACTATGGAGTCTCGGGCTGGCCTTGAACTCACAGTGATCCTCCTACCTCTGCCTCCTGATTGCTGTGATTAAAGGCCTACACCACCATACCTGGATACCTTTTTTGAAATAGGGTCTCTCATTGGCCTGGAACTTACCAATTAGGCTAGACTAGCTGGTCAGTGTGCTCCAGGATCCTCCTGTCTCTGCCTCCTAGCACTGGGATTATGAGTACACACTACCATGCTTGGCATTTTTCACTTGGATTCTGGGGGCTTAATTCTTATCTTCATGCTTGCAAGGCAAGCACTTTACTGACTTAGCCATCTCCCCAACCCCCAAACGCATTGAAAAAATATTTTATTTATTAATTTGTGTGTGTGTGTGTGTGCATGTGCATAAGGGCTTCTTGCCACTAAAAACGGGTGAACATCAGACTCTTGTGCCACTTTTTGTGTCTGGCTTACATGGGTGGCTTATAAATTGAATCTGGGGAAACCTTTAACCACTGAGCAATCTTCTCAGCCCCGCAAATACATTTTCTTTATTGAAATTGCATTTGGCACAAATGGATTCACCCCACCATTCCATTGCCAAAAATGACTGCCGTCAGCAGTCTGGACGCACCCTGCAATGGCCTCTCCCTCTGGACAGATGGCAGCTGGGATGCTGTCTTGGCACCCCAGGGTTGCAGCCGCCCACCAGTGCCTACACCCATGGTTGTGCTCTGCCTGGGTGGAGGGCACACATCCCAAACACATCTTATGGCTGAGGTCAGGTGTGGCAATGGCTCCCTGCCTTGTCTAGCTCCCAAGACCACCTGGGTCCCTGCCTGTGATCCTTCTGACCTCTGTGTCCCTCCACTTCCTTCTTCACAGGACACTGGTGAACACATTTAGGGCTCACCCAGATCAACAAGACAGTTTAACTTAATGTATCATATCTGCCATGCCCTTGTGCTAGGGGAGGTTTGAAGGTGCAGGATGTGCACATCTTTGGGGCCTTGCTTCTGTCCACTGCACAGCTGCCTGCCACTGGCCCCCCTTCTCAGTCTGTGGCTCTATGGACACAGGGCCTCATTTTCCTCACAGGGCAGCGGTGTGTCAGGGAACTGATCAGAGTCCCTGGCTCTCTGAAGTTGAGAGAGGAGTTTCCTGGAACTAAATTGTGGGGGACTCTGAGGAAGGGGACTGGAGAGATAAGACCTTCCCATGGCTGTCCCCAGCCCGAGACTCTTCCCAGGCCCTCACTTCCCCTTAGCCAGAGGTGGCTGGTGCCATGTGATGTGACCCCAATGCTAGGCTTTGGAGATGAAGGTGGCATAGAAGCAGAGGTCAGTATGCCCTGGGGGAAGGAAACAAAGTTCCCTTGCTTTAGGTGAAAGCATGGTCAGGCTGTTACTGTCCATCTGGTCAGGTCTTTCTGCTCTAGCAGTTAGAAACTGTGGGTAGGGCTAAATACATGGCTTAGCAGTTAAGGTGCTTGCCTGCAAAGCCTAAGGACCCATGTTCAACTTTTCAGATCCCACCTTAGCCAGATGCATAAAGGTGAGGCAAGTGCAAGGTTCCACATGCCCACATGCTGGAGTTCAATTGCAGTGGCTGAGGCCCTGGCTTGCCAATTCTATCTCCCTCCCTCTCTCTGTCTCTCTAAAAAGAGCTTTAAAAGAAACTGTGGGTAACAAGGTGTGGTTGTTTATAATTGTATGTAAGGTGTCCCCATGGTGGAGTCTTTGGGAGGCAGAGCCTTGCTGCAGAGGTGTGTCAGTGGGGATAGGCCTTGAGGCCAGCATTTAGACTACTTCCACCCAGATACATGGCAAGATGTAAGCCAACTTCCTGCTTGTGCCATGCTTTCCCCACCATAAAACTTCACCAAGAGACTGTAACTCTAAATAAACCCTTTCCTCCCATATGCTGCTTTTAGCCAGTCTTCTGCCCCAGCAATGAGAAGGGAGGCTCTTCAGGCCTGGAGGTCCCAGATCCTGTAGTTCTTGAGGCCGAGAGGCTCCTGGTTAGCAGTCCAAGAGTGTGGGGCAAATTGCTGGCTGGTGTCTAACTGGTAGACTTAGGGCTCTGGGAACGCCACCTGGAGGTATTGCACAGGCGTCATCCTCAGCATCTGAGCCGGGACACCTGCTCCTGTTGCAGCTCCTGGGTGAGCCTCCCTCCAGCGCAGCAGCGCTCGGCTCCTACAGCCCTGCTACAGCGCATGGGCTAGATGTGCTGGGACCCTCGACCTTTGGCAGCAGCTAGTGTTAAAGGGCCTAACCTGAGACCCTCCCCTGGACTTCTTCCCATGCTGGGCCTGGTCCTCCTCTGGCCCCTCACCTTCCATCTTTCTTTTCTTCTTCTTCTTCTTCTTTTTTTTTTTTTTTTGTTCATTGATTTATTTGAGAGTGACAAAGAAAAAAAGAGGCAAACAGAGAGAGGGGGGAGGGAGAGAGAGAGAGAGAGAATGGGTGCCACTGCAAACAAACTCCAGACACATGGGCCCCCTTGTGCATCTGGCTAACGTGGGTCCTGGGGAACTGAGACTTGAACTGGGGTCCTTAGGCTTCCCAGGCAAGCATGTAACTGCTAAGCCATCTCTCCAGCCCCCATCTTTCTGCAGCATCTGGCCTTCTCTCTGTGTGAGCTAGGTGTTGTTACCTTGTTAGCTCGGCTGCCTCTCGCTTCAGCCTCCCCCACCATCCTGTTGTGGCGCCTGCCATCGCCTCCTCACGCTGCCACTCAGCCTTCTCTCCTCGTGACAGAGAACCAAAGTGGACAAGAAAAGACCACAGAAGAGAATCATTTTACGGGGTCTCATGTTGCAACATCAGGGGGCAGCCCAGGAATGAGTCCCCCAGCTGACTCAAAACATGGCTCAAACAGTCTGACTATATAAAGTCAGAAAGGAGGTGTTTGCACCAATCAGCACAGCCCTGTGCTACAGTCAGGTTTGCATTGCTGGCAGAAATCACCTGACCAAGAGCAGCTTGTGGGGAAAAAGGGGTTTATTTTGGCTTACACACTCTGGGGGCAGAGGGAAACAATAGCATGAGCAGAGGTAGGACATCACTCCCTGGCCAACATAAGGTGGACAATAGCAACAGGAGAGTGTGCCAACCACTGGCAAGGGTAAACTGGCTATAACACCCATAAGCTTGCCCCCGAAAATACGCTGCCTCCAGGAAGCATTAATTCCTAAATCTCCATCAGCTGAGTGCC
This sequence comes from Jaculus jaculus, assembly GCF_020740685.1. Lineage (NCBI taxonomy): Eukaryota > Metazoa > Chordata > Mammalia > Rodentia > Dipodidae > Jaculus > Jaculus jaculus. The sequence goes on from NC_059114.1 coordinate 29,998,427, forward strand.
TAGCATTCAGAACACCTAAGTTTATGGGGGACCCCTGAATCAAACCACTACACCCTTTATGCAACTGAAGAATTGTGTTCGCGCTGATCGCAGGCTGGAGTTCACCAAGGCTTGTGACGGCATGGAGGCCAGGCCCGCAGTCTGAAATAGCCAAGGCTGGAGGCCCAGCGGCACTTCACGGCAAGCAGTGGTTATTGCTGCACAGTGTCCTAGAGGCCTCTGGGGAGCGTCCAGAACCAGGCTGCCCAGAGGCTTCCATTCAAAGCAGAGGGGACCGGTGAAGGGTATAACAGCTGACAATTAGCGAATCAAAACTCTCTGGCCCTTAAATAGCTTATTTAAAAAATAAACGAAAAGCCAGGCATGGTGGCACACGCCTTTAATCCCAGCACTCGTGAGGCAGAGGTAGGAGGATCACTATGAGTTCAAGGCCAGCCTGAGACTACATAGTGAATTCCAGGTCAGCCTGGGCTAGAGCGAGATCCTACCTCAAAACAACACAAATAAAATAAAATAAACAAAAAAGGAGAGCTTACAATAACAGTTTATCGTTAACATTAGCAATGTCTTACCAGTGTCCAGTGGCCTCTGCTCCTAGTCACGTACCTTGGGGAGATGTGGGTCACTTCAGCTATCTCAAGACCAGCATGCATCCAAAGGACCTGCTTAAAATCCATGTGTTGCATTTTGTTGTTGATTTGATTCTGAGTTAAGGTTTCTCTATGTGGCAAGGCTTTTTTTTTTAAGTATTTTTTAAATTTTTACTTATTTATTACAGAGAGAATGGACACACCAGGGCCTCTAGCCACTGCAAACAAGCTCCAGATGTGTGCATTGTCCAGATGCATCTTGCGCATCTGGCTTACATGGGTTCTGGGGAGCTGAACCTAGGTTCTTCAGCTTCACAGACAAGTGCCTTAACCATTAAGCCATCTTGCCAGCCTGTAAGGTTCTGTTTTACATTCATGTCTCACATCCAGGGCAATGATTCCCTGTCCCACACTTGCCAGTCTCCAGGCTTTGCCAGCTCCAGGCTCTACACGGGTTTGCCTGGTCTTCTCGTCACTTGGGTCACTCTTTGTCCTTTGCATCCTCAGCAAGTCTGAAAGATGGTGTGTCCTGTACAGTGGTATTGGATTCAGAGAGCAAAGTGAGCAAAGAAGTTCAGAGAGTTAGTCAGCTTGCCCAAGGACTCCAGATAAAAAAGAAAAGGCTGGAGAGCTGGCTTAGCAGTTAAGGCTCTTGCCTACAAAGCCTAAGGACCCAGGTTCTGTTCTCCAGGTCCCACACAAGCCAGATGCACAAGGTGGCATATGCATCTGGAGTTCACGGAGGCTTAGGCCCTGGCGTATCCATTCTTTCTCAATCTCTTGCTCTCACTCTCTCTCTCTCTGTCTCAAATAAAAATAAATAAAATAAGAGAATTTCTGGGGGCTGGAGCAATCACGCTCAATGGTTAAGGTGCATATTTTCAAAGCTGAATGGCCCCAGTTTCATTCCCCAGCAGCCATATAAAACCATATCCATAAAGCAATACATACATCTGGAGTTCATGCACCCGTAGCCTCTTTCCCATACCCCTCTCTCTTTCTCTCTCGGCTTGCAAATAAATAAATATATAAACTATATTTTAAAATATACTATATTTAAAAATAAAAATAAATAGAAGCTCTGGCTCTAGTTGTACCACCTTAGTCTTCCCCTCAGAGACTCACAGTGAGAGAAGAGGCATTCAGGGAGTTCTAAGCCTTACACGGATCAAGCGGCTGAGGTTGGCAAAAGCGCTGCCTTTCCTTTCTAAGGGAAAGCAGGCTGGTCGAAGCGGGCCACTGGTGGGTCAGGTGCGAGCTGGCATCTGCTGTCACTTTGTGCTGCCTGCAGAGGTTCTTTGTTGGGTGGGACCTCATGTTTATCTGGTTGCTGAGTATTGCTGTCCAGTTGGGAGGCCAAAGCCTCCAACTGCCCATGTCATAGGTCAGTCTGTCAGTCTGTCAGCCTGTGGACAGGGTGTGACACGTCCTTTCCTCCTGGACCCACCCTGCTGGTGCCAGGGCTGCCACCTCCCTGTGCTAGAGCAGTTGCCTACTACCTCCTGGGACGAGCAATGACGTCATCCCACAGCCTGAGCCACGCGCACCTGTCCCCCAGCCTCTCCCCAGGGCTTGGGGAGAGAAAGCTTGAGCTGTCCCCCACCCCCACCCTTACCCTCACCCTCACCACTAATGGAGGCTTGGAGCCAGGTGTGACCTTCCTTTTCCTCTCCCATCCCAATAAGCTGGCTATCAGGGTGCCTGAGGGCCGATCTCCATGGAGGCCTGGGACTTTTATTTTGATTTACTTATTAGAGACAGAGAGAGAGACAGAGAGAGAATGGGCATGCCAGAGCCTGCAGCCACTGCAAACGAACTCTAGATGTATGTGCATCTGGCCCACGTGGGACATGGAGAATCAAACCTGGGTCCTTAGGCTTCACAGGCATACGCCTTAACCGCTAAGCCATCTCTCCAGCCTGCCAATTTTGCTATATTTCCTAAATCCCTTGAGCTGGAGCGAGGGGGTGGAGGTTACCCTTTGTAGTTGAACTGAGCTGACCTTTCACTTGGCCCTGCTGGAGAGCTGAACATAGATCTTTCTATAAAATCTCCTGCTTAATTTTGTTTTAAATTTTAAATATATACTTTAAAATATTGTATTTATTTATTCATTATTCATTTGAGAGGGAGAAAGAGGGGGGTGGGGAGAGAGAGAGAGAGGTAGAGAGAATGGGTGCACCAGGGCCTCAGCCACTGCAAACGAACTCTAGACACATGTGCCACCTTGTACATCTGGCTTTACATGGGTACTGGGGAAACAAACCTGGGTCTTTAGGTTTTGTAGGCAAGTGCCTTAACCACTAAGACATTTCTCCAATCCTGTTTTTGATTTTAAATACACACAATTTACTCAGATTCACACAAAGAAAACCCAACCTGAGAGCTAAGCCTTATGTGGTTAAAGCAGCTGAGGCTGGCAAGAGGGTCTTTCCCTTCTCAGGGAAAGAAGACCGGTGGGAGAGGGCTCATGGTGGGTCAGAGGTGCCAACTCCCAGCTTGGGAAAGGCCTTGCCGCCCATTCCCTGGCCCCACCAGCTGCCAGCCACCCCTACAGTGTGCACTCAGTGTGTTGCAGAGGAATGGGCACAGGCCGCTGTCCCCCCCACCCAAGGGTGGCCTTGAGACTTTTCTTGATCTGCACACAGGAAGGTGATTCAGCTGGGAACCTTCTGGATTTCCAAACCCCCTCCCTGCTCCCTCCTTCCCCCATTATGCCCACATTATGGGAGTATGTTTATTGCTCTCAGACAGATGGTCTGGACCCTGGCTCTCCATGCTAGAGGCTCTGACCTTGACCACAGGCCTTCTTGAAGAGACTGGTCAGTCCATGCTGAGGCGGATTGGGTAGGGGATAGTGATAAACGCCAGGACTTGGAGACAGGGGAGCCCACGTTGTGGGATGGGGACAGGGTACTAGGAAGGGACTTGGTCATGAAGGCACTACCCTGGAACCCCAGCGGGATGGTGGGGAATACCTCCTTCTTCAGGAAGCCCTTTGGGATTGCAGCTTCTGTGTCAGGGAGAACTCGTCCACTGAAATGAGCTCCTCGGGGCTGGGATGGGGCAGGGTAGAGCACTCCACCTCTCCCTTGATAGTAGATTCCAAGGTTATCTGAGGGCTTCCAACCCCACATTCCATGAAGACCCAAATATAGACGAGGACAAAAAAGCAGCCGCTGCGGGGCACAGGCAGCCCGAGGTTCAGGAGTCTAGAAAGCGTGTGTGTTGGGGACACTCCAACCGCAAACCAGCCTGACAGAGTTCCTTCCTCGCTGTGAGTCCATAGGTCTGTGGGAAGAGACAACCTTGACTCATAGGTGGTTCAGAAATGAACTGGACATGATGGCAGACTCCAGCCATCCTAGTACTTGGGAGGCCAGCCTTGGTGGGGTGGGGTCACGGAGCAGTAGGAGGGCCTCAGGCAGAGAGAACAGCCAATGCAAAGGGCCTGAGACGGGCAGCTTTGTGTCAGGAATGAGAAGAACATTGTGGGTGAAACCCACATCACAGGGGAAGGGACTCAGGCCTCTCCCAGTCCCAAGGTGACATGGCTGATCTGAGGTTGGGAAGGGTCTGGTGCTTTCATCCGTCCAAGGCAGAAGTCAGTCTGGGGCCTTGGAAGCCTCTAACAGGTGGGAATCCCTCTCGGTGACAAATGACAGAAGCTCTGACTTCCACTCTTGCCATCAGAGGATCCACTGCATACAGAGCCTACATAGCTGCCAAAGTTTAGCAGAGCATGGCTTCAGGAGTGGGTGGGTCCAGCATCCAGGTTACTCTTTGTGACTTAGTCCTGTGCCTTGGCAGCTCTCCCCAAATGGTAGATGCACCCCAGAAAGCCTGTTCATAGCCCCTAGCTCAGCCGCCTGCAGACAGAACAGGAAAAGTGAAGAGCAGTCAGGCTGACTGACTGTCAGTAGACAGTCACCCCAAATCTGTTGAGACATGAGGGGAGTACACTGTGCAGCAGTTTTGGGGCGTAGGATGCTTTCTTTTTCTTGGGGGTTGGAACTGGGTGACAGGTGGCCCACTCCCAGTGAGGGGCACGGATGCTGAGGGACAGTGCACGCCGTGGGCCCCCACTTGGGAAGGCTGGCAGGCAGTGACAGAGGGACCCCATGGGAATGATCACTAGCCAACCGAGGATGAAGTCAGACCTTGTGAGGCCTCCTCATCCCTCTCTGGAAACATCATCTCCTGACTCCAGGATTGGAAAGAGGCAGAAGGGCAGAGCTCTGCCCCAGGGCCACTTGACTTCATCAGGGAAGACCGTGGCTGAGTCATTCAATCTACCCCAGCCATATTGTAAGTGATGCTCATATCCACCTGTACTGGAGGGGTGGGTAAGGACTAAATGAGATCACATATGCCAAGTGCCTGGAACCATGCCTGACCTTCCCTGTGTGCTCAGCACAGGTGTGCCTATGGAGACGCGTGCAGGGCCTCTGGCGCCGAGCCCCGGCGCTGAACCACCAGGGAAGAAGCAGAGAATGGTATGGGGTGGGGGACTCTGAGGCCCCTGGACTCCCCTCCCCACCTCTCCACACTCATCATTCAGGACTAATTAAGCCAAACTTTTGATTTAAGATATTTATAAAGGCTCGGAGAGTGTCCATTCACATCAGCTCATATATTTTTAATCCACAGTTAACATGATTTAGAAGAGACCTCAGATGGACGGGCATGATGAAAATTAAAAGTCTCCATCACCTGGTGTCTGGCTGCAGCGATCCGGTGACAAGGACCTCAGCCCCCACCCTGCGCGATGGGGGCGGGGCAGCTGCAGCTCCCCAGGCTCCCAGAGGCCGTGTGAGGGACAGCTCTGAGGTGTCTGCAAGGAGCTGTATGGCTCTGCTAAATGAACAGTGACAGCCGCTTGGGTCCTTTAATTAATGCACCCCTTGTGATGGGACACAGGACCATGTCCTCTGTGCCAGTGGGTGGGAGGGGCTGGTGGGGTGTCTTGCCAGGTGCCTTTAGAGCTGTCTGGTGCTTCACCTTCAAGGCAGTTTCCTGGCTCCCGCCCCGGCTGCTCCTCTTCCTGTCTCCACCCCAGCTTCCCCTGGGTGCTCCCAGACCAATAGAGAGGCGTGAATCTGCCCACATTAAACCCTCCATCACGAACCCACTCAGCTGTAAACGTGTCCTGGCTCCCTGCCAGCTGAAAACCCACCACACCAGCCGCTGGCAGACTCGGAGTCAGGCAGACTCCAAGGCCAATTCCCAAGGTCAATATCCAAGACAGGGGCTGCCTCCAGGATGGGCTGAGCCCCAAGGTCATTGACTCACCCCATTCCAGAGCTGGACACAGGGTAGGCATAGAGCAGGACTGCTGTGGGGACCAGAGGCTAGTTTCTGCTGGGGCCTCACCCCTACAAGATACCCCGTGCCCACTCAAGCATGGCAGATGTTGGGTACCTTTGCTTATGTTTGTCCAGATAATCATTGTCATGACCATTTATTTAGCACTTACTGTGTGCCAGGCACTCTGCAGAGGTCTTACAGCAGGCCAAAAACAAAGGGAGGCACAGAAAGGGCAAGAACTTGCCCTGGGTTGTGGGGGGAGGGGTTAGAGAGCTAGTCAGAGAGGAAAGGGAATTTGGCAGTCAGGGTCTGGAGCCCCTACACTATACAGAGGGCTAGCGGACACCTGGCCAATTTGCATCTCTTCTACTTGCCACATTGTCCATGCCCCTAGCTGGTCCAGGAAAACCTTTTGGGAATCTACCACTTGCCATCTCTTCCACTGTGGTTCATAGTGACCCCCAAGGCCTCAGTGGTCTTTCCTGAGGTTATACAAGCCTGTTGGGGACAGGGCAGTAGCCGCGTGAAGGTGACGGGGACAGCTCTTTCGGGAGGAGACCCAGAACGAGTGGAGAAGCAGGCCTCACAGTGGGGTGAGTTGTGGTCAAAGAACTGCAGGTCCCAAGGCCTTCCCAGACCTCAAGGCCCCTGACCCTCCGGCCACGGCACTCTGGTTCTCTATGCTCTGGCCCTTCAGGTCTCTGAAGAAAGGACTTCTTTGTGTGACCCACACTTCCCCAGCCTCAAGTCAGCACCCTCCAGATGTACACCCTGGCCTACAGGTGGCTTCACAGTAGAATCCCCACAATGCATTTCATGTTGTCCCCAGAAATTTCAGACAGAGTCACAGCACAACCAGACTCAGGCCACATTGTCAGTTGTGAGAGGTGATATGTCCCTGCTGGGGACACTGGGCCACATGTCCATGCATTGGCCAGCATTCCATGACTGCCATCTCTGCCCCCTGCCCTGCTTCAAGACAGGGTGGCTCCCAAGTCCCAGCTTCATCCTGTCATCAGTTCTATCTCCTGAACACCAGGTGTGGGGACTCAGCAGTACTTGAGTTGGAGGCGCATGGCCGAGCATCGGGCAAGCCTAGCTCCTAGCCCAAGGCTGAGAAAGTTTGCAGCTCTATCTGTACCTAGAAGGAAGACATTTGTGGTGACACTGGAGTCAGGGAAAAGTCAGCGTACGGTCAGGACATCTCAGGAGGATTCTGGGTTGGTTGGTGGCAGCTGGGTGGGTGTGAGTGGGGAAAGTTCCAGCAGAAAGAACAGCCCTTGCAAAGGCCCTGAGGTGGGAGAAGTAGAGCTTGAAAATGAGGGTACCCAAGAGCAGCAGGCCCCTGCCCTCCTTGCTTGCAACCCTCCCCCCCGCCGTGTGAACCCAGAAAACCAGAATGCATGCTCCCACATGCAGTTCACAGATTCTGTGACCCAGACCTATACCACTCAATACCAGAGGCTGTCTGCCAGGGCTGCTTTCCTGACAGGGGGACAGGTGTGCAGCTGCCAGTGACCAGGTGTGATTCCCTGGGAAACCGGAGCTGCAAAGGGGTGCATGCCAGGGCCTGATCATGGCCGACTCTATGAGGCAAAGCAGAGAGGTGACAGTAAGGAAGTGTTGGAAAGGGTGAGCCACAGAACAAGTTCAAGCCGACTTTGTGAGCCCGTCTTCATGTAAAATGGAGAGGGGCTGGAGAGATGGCTCAGCTGTTAAAGACACTTGCTTGCAGAACCTGATAGTCTGGTGTCGATTCTACAGGACCACATAAAGCCAGATGCACAAAGTGGTGCATGTGTCTGGAATCTGTTTGCAGTGACAAGCCCTGATGTGCCCATTCTCACTCTCTCTCCTTCTTTCTGTTTCTCTCCCAAATAAATTTTTTAAAAAATTTGAAAAAAGTAAAGAAGGCTGGAGGCATGGCTCAGCAGTAGAGGACCCCATAAGGTGCTGGAAGTATGGCTCAGAATCCACCAGTGAAGGGGTGGGGAAGGTTGCTTGGTGATAGGGTACCTGCCTGGCATGCATAAGGTCAAACATTCTATTCCTGGCACTACAAAAGCAGCACAAAAGAAAGTCAAGTTATCAAATTAATCACCATGACTAGTAGCTGGGGTTCAGCACCTGGCAACCTTTAGAGATGGGGTGGGCAGACCCCAGTCCTCCCACCACCCACTTGTCATTGGTTGAGGGTAATAAAGTCAGCAGCCAGGTCCACCCTACAGAGGCTCAGCAAAGGCCAAGAGAATCTACCTGCCTACAATCGGAGTGTTCTAGAGACAAGGCCCTGACAACATGGCCCAGCCACTAAAGTAATGTGGACACTAGAGCACCAGGCTTCTTCTGTAGAAGAGGGGCTCTCTGACAGTGACTTAGGGGACAGTGACACAAAAACATGATCTCAGGCAAAGTTTGTGCTGAGTGACCTCACAAGGTAAACTCTGACTGGAGAAGCACACAGCTGAAAGAGGAGCTCATTTGTATTAGGGAAGTACATCTGTTTACTGTCAAATTTATAGGTAAAAAGTTCAAGTAGTAGGACACTAATTAGAGAACCTGAAGAAAGTATATCTGTGGGCCAGGCGTGGGGGCACTCACCTTTAATCTCAACACTCGAGAGGCAGTGGTAGGAAGATCACCATGAGTTTAAGGCCAGCCTGGGACTACAGAGTGAGTTCCAGGTCAGCCTGGGCTAGAGTGAGAGCCTATGTAGAAAAAGGAAGGAAGGGAGGGAGGAAGGAAGGAAGGAAGGAAGGAAGGAAGGAAGGAAGGAAGGAAGGAAGGAAGGAAGGGAAAGAAAGAAAGAAAGAAAGAAAGAAAGAAAGAAAGAAAGAAAGAAAGAAAGAAAGAAGGAAAGAAGGAAGGAAGGAAGGGGGAAGAAAGGGAAGGAAGAAAGGAAAGAGGGCTGGAGAGATGGTTTAGCTATTAAGGTGCTTGCCTACAAACCCAAAGGGCCCAGGTTCGATTCCCCAAGATCCATGTAAGCCAGATGCACCAGGTGGCACATGTGTCTGGAGTTTGTTTGTAGTGGCTGAAGAAGGCCCAGGCATACCCATTTTCTATCTTTCTCTATTTTCCTCTTTCTCTCCCTATCTATGAAATGAATATATAAAATAAAACTTTAAAAAAAAGAAAGAAGAAAGAGAGAAAGAAAGAAAATTACATCTGGGGATTGTTTATAACGGCAAATCAAGGGAGTTTAAACATGAAAGAGGCAGGCGTGGTGGCACACACCTTTAATCCCAGCACTCGGGAAGCAGAGGTAGGAGGATCGCTGTGAGTTCAAGGCCACCCTGAGACTACATAGTGAATTCCAGGTCAGCCTAGTCTAGAGTGAAAACTTACCTCAAAAAAAAACAAAACAACAACAACAACAAAAAAAACCAACCACCACCACAACAACAAAACATGAAATAGAGCATTGAACTTCTATCATGTAGGGAAAGGGCAGAGGAATTAGAATTACCAATACTGCATGGGGTTCATGCCAGTAAGGCAGGTGTGGAGTGGGTTAAAAGCTAAGCCCTCTTGGGCTGGAGGGATGGCTTGAGGTTAAAGCGCTTGCCTACAAAGCCAAAGGATCATGGCTCAATTCCCCAGGACCCACATAAGCCAGACGTACAATGTGGCACATGTGTTTTGAGTTTGTTTGCAGTGGCTGAAGGCCCTGCTGTGCCCATTCTCTCTGTCCTCTCCTTCCTTCTCTCCTTCCCTCTTTCTCAAATAAATAGATAAAAATAAATATTTAAAAAGTTAAGTTCTGTTCAGCTGAAAACCTCTTCCCTATGAATCAGCTGACTGAAAGATAGAAAAAGTTATACTGCATGCAGCCCTATGGGAGAGAGAAGTCATAAGCAGTGATAAACAACTGTGGACACTACAAGCCTTGAGAATAGCTAGCCAGGCCAAATGAGCCAACAGATGCAATAGTGGAGCATCTGTTATGGGAGCAACCAACCACTCTCTAATTGGACTAGAGGCCCACCCCACAGGAGGGAATACATGCCTGATACTGAAAACCTAGTCAAAAGCCTATGGCAGGGCAGGTCACAAGCCCTAGAGGAGTAATGCCTGCTATTGTCTGGATTAATGCATGTATGTTGTTCACCAAACTGCCCTGTAAGCACTTTTCTTATTATATTAATGGTACTCTCACTTCTCTTTTCAGATGGTAGTGACCACTGGGATGACTCAAAAGGTACCATAGTGCTGAGAAGATGTGATAGAGAAGTGTTCAGCACTAAAACATCTCTATCACGCCTTCTAAGGCTTAGGGCCCATTGTGGAAGAGGTGATGGAAAGAATGTAAGAGCTAAAGAAAGTAGGACTGTTTACAATGCAACCTTCCAGACACAAAATAGCCCGGATATCCATGATCTCGCAGTTCCTGATGCTACCTACACAAGACCTTCATAATATGAGGAAAAGATGATGACATCAAAATAAAAGACTGATTTAGAGGGGAGGGGTATGATGGAGGATGGATTTGTTAAGGGGAAAGTGGGGCAGGAGAGGGAATTGTCATGGTTTATTGTCTATAATTATGGAAGTTGCCAATAAAAATGTTATCATTTTTTTCTCATTGTAGTTTTGAGTCAGAGTCAGAGTCTCACTAAGTTGCCCAAGCTGGCTTGAATCACTTGTGATTCTCCTATGTCAGCCTTCTGAGAAGTGGAGAGGACAGAACAGGCCACCAGGCTCCACTCACTCATGGCTGGCAGATGGGAAGCTCACATGTTGACCTTGAGCCTTGCAACCCTGCTGTAGCTGCTTATTTGTGCCACAGGTTTTATTTTGCATTTTTCTTTTCTTTTTCTTATCTTTATTGGTTCTCTGGGAATTACACAAACCAGCCGGTCCTCAGGGAACTTACCTCCCAACCTGTGTGTCTACTTTCTTACTTGACACAATTTGTTTGCTAGGAGTTGGAGGTGGGGTGACGCTGACAAAGAGACAGCCTTTCCTCCTTCCTGATCTTTAAGAACAGGATGGAATGTGTTTCCATGAAATGAGGTGCTGGCTACTGGATCTTTGTAGATGTTCATCAAGCTAAACTTGCTGGAAGTGTATGTCAGGGATATATGCCAGAACTTGCCATCTGCTTTTTCTACAACTATTGATAGGAGCATATGATTTTTAGTTAGGTTTCCTTAGAGGAGAAAGAAAATATCTGTTCGTTCAAGCTACCAATAATCGAGTTTTCTCAAACTAGCAGCCAATGAACAGTCCTCACTGGTGAGCTGTGAGAGACGGAAATAAGCACTGTTCGCTCACAAGGAGCTGTGGGAGACAGAAAAGACATGCAGGGGTGAGCTACCTTTTCAGTAAATGTCCCTGTGACCGGGATACTGGTTGTGGCTGCCACAACAAGTCCCAGGGCTTGAACATTCCACTCTCATCCAGCCCTGGTTGGAGCCTAAGGCCAGCATACTGTCAGGACTGGTTTCTCCTCCATCTCCCCTGGCTTCTGGGGTGCATGGTAACCTTGGCTTGTAGATGCATCACCCTGATTTCTCCCTGGGGCCCCTTTTCAGAAGGGTACCAGGCCTTCTGGATAGGGTTCAGCCTCCTGCATGATGCCCTCATCTTAATGGCATCCACAATGACCTAATTTCCACATAAAACCTCATTCTGAGGCACTGCAGAGTCAGTCGAAGCTTTCATGTTAGCCTGAGGGTGGGGTGGGGGCATCTTTTCTCCACAGGGTGTCTTCCGGGTGTTTGGCAAGAGCACAGGGCTGGCTGGGCAGCAGTGGCTGAAGGCCTAGGAGGAAGAAAGAAAAATCAATTGTGTATCATGTCTGAGAGGATGACCATGGTGAGAGGCAGTACCCTGGCAACCTCTGGGACCTATGCATGCCACCCCCATGTGAGGCCTGCTCCCTCTAGGTGCCTGTGGCTCAGGGTGAGTGGCAGGGGTGGAGCAGCCCCCATACCATGCTCTGCAACTGAGCTGGGGCTTCTGCCCTGGCAGCTGGCCACCCCTGGGTGGGCAGCCGCAGCCTTCACAAGGGGCCAGTGTGTTCCCAGCAAGGATTTGGGAATGGCTCCAGAGTCTGCTATACACAGGAGCTTTGAAGGCAGATGAATTGAGCCTAGTGTGTCCTATAGCTGCGGGGGCTAGGCTGGGCAGCAGTGGGCTCCAGAGGCCCTTGTCCAGTGCTGAGGAAGAGCAGGAAGGAGATCTTTGCCTCCACACCCATGGCCAGGCCAGATCCACATCTTTACCTCCCCATCTAACCGCTACAGGGTTGAAATAGTGATGAGTCATTATTTATTTATTTATTTATTTAAGAGAGAGGGAGGGAGAGAGAGACAGACAGACAGAGGCAGATAAAATATGGGCATGCCAGGGCCTCTAGCCAGTGCAAATGAACTCTAGGCACATCCTTGTGTCACCTTATGCATCTGGCTTATATGGGCATTGGAGAATTGAACCTAGGTCCTTAGGTTTCACAGGCAAGTTCCTTAACTGCTAAGCCATCACTCCAGCCCATGATGAGTCATTTTTGTAATCTTGGCCAAACTGAGTTTCCTATTGCAGTGAGAATGAGAGTTGGTCTGGACAGCATTTAATTAAAAAAAATTAATGGTGCATTTATTCTATTGTGCATTAGATAAAAGTTAACCACTCTGCCTCATTAATACTGTGTTGGATGGCTTTGTTTAGAACCAGGTGACATGTGAAATTTTAAAGGGGGGGGGGGTTCTGAGAGGAGCTGTTGTGGCTCCCTCTCCGTGGGGAATGGACAGGTAAGTTGTGGTGTAGCCACAGAGTGGAAAACATGAAGACAACTCATCCAGAGCAGTGCTCCAGCAGAACCCCAGCAATGTGTGCTGATGTCCATTCCCAAAGGAAAGAGGCTCAGCTTGGCCTTGATTGGCACAGGGCTCAGCATACACACTCCCCACACCCTGCCTGCCTCTGCATCAGACCAACTGTCTCCAAGAGTGTTTCTGGTCCCTCTCACATGCCTCATTACTTCAAATCTGGTTGAACCTCACTTTGCACTTGGTCTCTTCAGCCTTCAGGCATGGAGCCCAGGAGCATAGGGGATGCAAGGAGCATGTTTCCCAAGACAGTCACGACCCCTGCCTCAACCTCCTTTCACAAAGCAAGGTCAGCACTTCTGCCATGGAGACAGGTTCTCTGAGCTCATGGTGAAAGTGACACCCTGGGCCTTCTAAGACTGCTTGACAGAGGATCATGTAGCTCCCAGACTCCATCCTGGGACACTGGTTTCTGGGGTCACCATGTTGGGAGGAAGCCTAAGCCATACAACCAACCCAGATATGTGAATGGAGTGACCCTGACCCTGTGACTTAAAAATGTGTGAGGGAGCCCTGCCCAAGAACCGTCCAGCTGATCCCAGTCAGGTCTGACCAGGCAGCAGTATAGTCCCTAGTGCTTTTTCTTCCACAAGCTTTGCCACAGGCTGCTGCCATTCATTAGCAGATAGAGGAAAAGGCGGATGGGATAGAGAGATGGCTTAGCAGTTAAGGTGCTTGCCTGCAAAGCTAAAGGACCCAGGTTGGACTACTCAGGACCCATGTAAACCAGATGCACAAGGTGGTACACACATCTGGAGTTCGTTTGCAATGGCCAGAAGTCCTGGTGTGCCCATTCTCTCCCTCCCTCTCTCTCTCTCTCTCTCTCACTGCCTATCTTCCTCTCTCTCTGAAATAAACAAATAAAAATAAAGAGGGAAAGGGGGAAATGGGGAGGGGGTACAGAGGCCAAACTCACTAGATCACATGCTCAAAGAGGTGAGGCCTAGCTCACTTGAGTCCCTTGGTTCCCACAGTACAGTATGGTCATCCTTCACCCACCACACATGCTATTGTTTGTTTGTTTTTTGAGGTAGGGTCTCACTCTGGCCCAGGCTGACCTGGAATTAATTATGTAGTCTCAGGGTGGCCTCGAACTCACAGTGGTCCTCCTACCTCTGCCTCCTGAGTGGTAGGATTAAAGGCGTGTGCCACCACGCCTGGCTTATCCCACCACAAATTCTTGATCATGGTATCTCCCCTGCCAGGATGGAAATATCCTAGAACAAGGTGCAGCCTTGATAATATGAGAACAGAAGATCCTTGCTCCTTCAGTGTAGGCCTTTCCAGAATCTCAGGCCCAGCCTGTAGCTCACCACCTGGTAGAGGGAACTTGACCTTTCTGGGGTGTGGCCACAGAACCTTGGGTGGAGAACCTGCAGAGGCTGGCCAGATAGTGCCCATAGATGGCTGAGACCAGAGGAGGCTGGATGTAGAAGGCTAGTCCTTACTGGGGCTGAGGACCACTCACCTCCACAGGCTAGCAGCCCTTGGCAGGTCATCTGGAGAGGAGATGGGGCCAAATGTGAATAGTTCTGGTGGTGTAAGTAAGTCCTTTGAAAGGTTCAAGAAATACTCCCCTGGAGACTCTTAAGAACTGAGTAACACCCACACCCTGGGCCTTCAGAGGTCAGGTGACCCTGTCCCATCCAAGCCCCACTTGCAGGATATAAACAGACTTGGCCTTGTCCATTGAGCCACAATGTGCAGAGTTGTTTAAAACAAAGTCCTGTTTTCTCTTCCCACAAACAGATGACCTGGAAAAGGAGGCCACCTAAGATCTAGAAGCTGATGTCTCACAGGTGGTCGTCAGGGGACAAAGGGTGTCACCTGGGCCTGGCTCCTGGCCCAGTGCTCAAAGGAGAGTCGACACAGAAATCTCCCATGCTGGGCTGGCAAGGAAACCCAGCAGCCTGGAGAGGTATCCCGGGTACAGTAGAGTCTGTGGGCTGACAGTCGTCCAAGTGGGCAGGAGGCTGGGGGAAAGCAAAGGAAGTTTCCAGGAGGGTGAGTGCTGCTGCAACAGGAAGCACTGGAGCCTGGGCACCAGGGCATTCCACAGGCAGGGGCTCAGGGCTCTGGTTAGCTACACACATCATCCACGTTCACACACGTTCATTCACACAACCTCATGAACCCATTCGCCCACATGGCACAGGATATGTATGTATACATACCTGCACATCCACACCCTTCCCACGTGTACTCACACAATTCACACACCCATGTACACATGGGCACACATCCACCTGAACATGTGCCCATGAGCACTCATGTGCACATAAACACAGTGTTTTGCCCGTGTCATGCACACATGCAAGCATGTTCATGCAGCTTGGCCCTCGCTGGCCTCCCAGAAGGGCTCAGGCACACACCAAGGCCGTCTGCTCGTGCACATGGGCTGGCAGCACACACAGGCAGATGCTCTGTTTTCTCAGTCATAGAAACCTGTGTAACTTCTTCCTACCCATCCGAAAAGCCTGATTTCTGTCTCCCTGTGCAGCCACACAGGCTCACACCTTCACACTTGTGTGTCTATGCACACACACACAGAGACACACTTGGGTCCTCCTGTTTTTTGTCCCCCAGGTCCTTCCTGCCCACCATCCACCTGTGTGCTCCACACCTCAGTGAGGCTGGGGACAGAGACTGGTGCCCTTGGGTCTGAGATGACCTTGGTGGCCCATGAGTCCCCCTGTCACACACTTCTGGATGCCTGCAAGCCTGTCAGGCATCAGTCCGAGTGCAGACCCAGCATACTCTAGGGAACCAGTGACCACAGGTGTCAGAGTATCCAAGGACTTCTCCACCCTCCAGTCATTGCTGGTGCAGCTGAGCTAAGGCAGATGTCAGCATGGTGTGGGCTGCTAGGGACGTCTGCGGGACAGATGGCTGTGCCTCACCCCTCCTCTGCCTCTCCCCTACCCAGCAGGACAGGGGTTGGGCCAGGCTGCAACTGTGAATTCTACAACTGTGTGCTGGATGGCAGGCTGGGACTGCTCTCCAGAGAGAGATGACCCCACAGCTTGTCAGGGCCCTGCTGAGTGACCCTCACCTCTGTTACGGAATGGTCTGGCCTTTGGGGGAGGATGTTCCTCCTTCAGTCATTCATTGGCTTGGTAAACATCCCGCGCCCGGCCAGTGCTGGGGCACTAGAGATCCACTGGTGTCAGATGTTTTCTGAGCCACGTGCTGCTAGAGGCAGAACTGTGAGCAAAATAACAACTTGCTGACCAGTGTGCCAGCCATGAGGGTCCTACCTTCCCAAAGCTGGCTGTCCTGAACAGGGGAGGGGGCAAGGGATTGATGATAAGTGACAGGACACGTGATCAGAAGCCAAATAAAGGCATCAGGGAAGATCCTGGGGTCCTCACTGTTATTGTCCACAGAGGGGCAGTTGGTGAAGCTGTCCTGAGGAGGTGACTCTGGATGGAGCAGGGTGTCTCCTGTGAGGTTGCTGGGAAGGGAGACTATGATGGCGGAGGGCCGAGTACCAAGGGAGAGCTCACCCCAAAATAGCCTGAGTGGAGAGGAGCAGGAGGCAGGCAGGGCCTCCAAGTGGGCAGGTGGGTCCCCTAAGGAGCCTGGGGACAATAAGACTGCCCAGTGATCGGGAGCAGGATTACCCTTGACAGTGATCCCCACTTGGAGATGGCTTGGTTCTGCCTATTGGCAGAATGGAGCTGTGGATTCTCACAGGCAGGGAACAGAAGAGGTCACTGCGGAGGGCAGCAGACGAGGCTGCCAGTCTAGGGCAGTCCCTCAGCCCCGCACTGTCTCTGGCCCTGACCCCTCTCCCCCAGGGGCTCCATCCTTTAACTTAGCCATTGGCTTTGAGGCCATGTCCCCAGCTAACCCCTGTGCTGGCGTCCAGAGCCTCAGCCTCAATTCCGGCACGCTCAGTCACCCCACACAAGTGACATTTATTTATTCCCTCACTGGGGAGCGTGGTGTGAATTAATTATTTAGTGCGGAGGAAGCACTTTGAACATAAAAGCACTGAGGAGACCCAACTTCACGGAGCCTGGGGCGGTGTGCCTGTGGCTCTGATAGCAAGGCAGCGAGGGCTGCAGCTGCTGCTGCGGGTCCCAGGGGCGGGAGGGGAGGAGAGAGAAGGGAAGACTTCCCAGCTTCAGGGTGCTCTTCAAGCTCTGGGCTCTGCTGTGTGAGGCAGCACCTGCCAGCGGGGCTCAGAGGACGCCCTCTCCCTGTGTTCCCCACAGCCCTCGGTTCCTGAGGTCCAGAACGGTGAAGACATGGTACACCACTGCTCAGCCTGGCCACAGGGGGTGTGGGTGGAATCTGCATGTGTTCTTGCACGTGTGTGTGTGCATATGCATTTGTATGTGTGCATATACCCATGCATGGTACATATGTGCATGTATATATGTCTGCCTGTGTGCATGACCCTATCTGAGCACATTCCTAGGGTCTTTTCTCTGGAAGGACTAGCCACAGCTCCCAGGGAGCTGGGGTCCCCAGAGCTCGTGACACCGGCTACTGTACCACAGAGGCCAGCAGAGACCAAGGTCATCTTCTGGGGCTGAATCTCACCTCCAGATGAGGGTCAGCTGCGGAAGGCAGCAGGAGGAAGGCCACGGGAGAGGTGGAAGTTGGACTTGACCCAGTATTCTCTCTGACTCTGAGCTGGAAGGAGGCAGTGGGGAATAGGAGTTCACTGACACAGCCGTGGGAGGTAGTCAGGTCCCCATGTCCCCAGGGAAGTGTCAGGGACATGCTTAAGCCCCTTGTCCACATCAGAATCAGGATATTTAGCAGAGGTAGCCCATTGCGTAGCTTCAGATCTCTGACATCCTCCTGCCCTGGGGACCCAGTTCTGCCTTGATTTACCTCCACACACTTCAGTGATCAGGGCTGCATTTAGTAGGTATCCAGTAAAGGCCTAATCTGTTACCTAAAGGCCTGCCCATAGGCAGGTTATGTAACCTCCCATGTGTCAGTTTCCCTACCCAGGACATGGGAACAAGGCAGAGTAGCATCATGGATGTGGGAGGGTTCCTGGGTGTACCCCTGAGGTGCTCATCCAGTGTCCAGCATACCAGTGGGTGTTGGGAAGCATATACTCTCCCACAGTGTCAGCTCCTGAAATCCACGTTGACCATGCTAGAAGAGAAAGTCTGAGGCCCCGGAGGCCGAACAGCTTGCCCAGCATCCACTCAAGGAGTAAAGAGGGAAGGTGGTGTATGTAGCCCCAGCACACTGCCTGGGACAAAGCAGGGATTAGGCCCTGTCTTAGCAAGGTAAGCTATGTGACCCTGGGAAATTAGTCAACTTTTCTGGGCTTCAGATTCCATGTTGGCAAATGAGCTGATGAGTGTCTCCTTCCCAGAGCCCCAGAGGATACATTGTGTGGGGTGGGGGCAGGTATTCTTGAAGCAGGAGTCCATGCAGTGACGCAGCTGTTACCGGGCCTCCCCCAGGAACAGGCCCTGACATAAGCACTGGGAGATGAATGCCCAGAGGAGAGGAGAGAAGGTGGGAGCAGAGCCCAGGGACCTCCATCAAAATTATAGCCCCCTAGGCCAGGCGGGATGGTGCACGCCTTTAAACCCAGCACTCAGGAGCCACAGGTTAGGATTACCATGAGTTTGAGGCCACCTTGAGTCTACATAGTGAATTCCAAGTCAGCCTGGGCTAGAGTGAGACCCTACCTCCAAAAAAACACAAAAATTATAGTCCCAGTATGGCCATGGTAGGTGGTGCTGGCCTGAGCCATACCTGCCACCCTCCTGCATGGCCAAGCTGCTCACTCACCATTATGGTCACCCCAGGGTGGCAGTTCCAGGCAAGCTGGGTATGCTGCACCTGGGCCAGAGTGGTGCCCAGAGCTGTGCAGCAGAAGGAGCCAACGGCCAGGAACAAGAGGGCCGGGGGAGAGGCCCAGGGCCCAGTTTATTTCCAGCTTACCTGCCTTTGAACTTCACAAGCGACCTGTCTGACCTGTGCAGCTGCCCTCATTTTGCACATGGAAGGACAGTGGCTTGGCCACAGTCCCAGGAAACTGGAGCAGGAAGCTGATCTCTAGATTCTAATACAGCTGGCATGTCACTGTGTCCCTGTGGTGGCCAGGGTGTGGGTCACTGAGCACAAAGCCTGGGGCATAGGGAGGAAATTGTACTAGTCAGGAATCCTCAGTGAATACATAAGAAAATCCTAATTTAACCAGCCTTAATAAGAAGATTTTTTTTTTTCAAGGTAGGGTCTCATTGTAGCCCAGGCTGATCTGGAATTCATTATGTAGTCTCAGGGTGGCCTTGAACTCACAGCAATCCTCATACCTCTGCCTCCAAAGTGCTGGGATTAAAGGCGTGCACCACTACACCAGGCTGACCTGGAACTCACTATGTAGTCTCAGGGTGGCCTCAAACTCACGGCGATCCTCCTACATCTGCCTCCCGAGTGCTGGGATTAATGGCGTGTGCCACCACGCCTGGCTCAATAAGATTTTTTGTTTGTTTGTTTTTCGAGGTAGGGTCTCACTCTAGCCCAGGCTGACCTGGAATTCATTATGGAGTCTCAGTGTGGCCTTGAACTCATGGCGATCCTCCTACCTCTGCCTCCCGAGGGCTGGGATTAAAGGCGTGTACCACCACGCCCGGCTCAATAAGATTTTTTATTTCCACAGGGAAGGTGTTGTGGGGTAGGTGGGGTTAGCCTGGCAGTGACAGACACGATGGGTAATGGAGCTCTTCTGCTGTCTCTGCTGTGCCCCTCCCAAGATGGCTGCAGCTGATCTGGTGATCACATGTCCACCAGGATGAAGCAGTCACTTTTTCCTTGCAGTTCTTTTTAACCTAGGGGTCCCCCTCACACTTTATACATGCTAGGCAAGTAAGTGGTCTACCAATGAGCTGTACCCCAGCCACACTGCTCTTTTATAAGAACAACTGAGCATTCCTCAAATTCCCCCCAGGGGGATCTTTCTCATTGGCAAGAGTAGGGTCACATGACTAGCCTTGACTGGCTGCAACCAGGAGTCAGCAAACTACTGAATACTGGCCAAACCTGGCCTCGCAGCCACACCCACTTTTTTACACACCCTCATTGACTGCTTCCAGGCACAGTGGTGGGGCTGCGTGGTTATCGCAGAAGCCCTCCCTGGGCTTGCACAGCCCTCTTCATGGAAAGGCAGCAGCTCACCCCTGCCTAGTCTAACCTGGACTAAACAGGCTGCGCCGAGTCCTCCACCCTGAGCAAGGACAACTGCTGGGGCTGGGGCTGGGGCTGAGCTGCAGCCCACAGACCCCAGCTGTCCCCAGGCCAGCAGCATCTGCCACTGATGGAGGGGAGGTCTTGCTCTGCCCAGGGCACAGGGAGATCCCAGGAGCCTCTCCATTGAGCGAGAGCGTGCCCACCCCAGGGCCATCAGGACGAGTGCCTCAGCCTGGGATCAGAGGTCCATGTCACTGGGAGGACCTTGCCAGCCACCTTCTTTGGCTGCTCGTGGCTCAGGTGGCCTTTGGCTAGAGGTCTCTGTCCTTGGGTGGCTTCTTCTCTTCCCACCAGGATCACAGGACCATGGGCCACCTTAACCCCTAACTCCCCAGGCACTGGGTTGTTCCTTGTTCTCTTGTTTTGCTGCCAGTCTAGGTGCTTAGTGAAACCTTCCCCATACCTCTGAGCTCCAGTGAGCCTCCTCTCAGGCCCCTGTCAAAGCCCCAGCAAGCCCTGCCCTGCTGTGGAATTTTCCAGATGCAGCTGTTCCCTGGGCGTCTGCAGAGCATTCCTTCCGTTCCTGAGTTCCTCACGGATGGAGCCTCACGGATGGATAGAGCCCGCTCTGCTAGGAGGGCCTAGAGAGAGACAGCCTCCTGTCCACCCTGCTCCAGTCCTGCCCGGGCGCTGGCCCACCGGCCCTCACCCCAACCCGGTCTGGCCTCCAGCTCAGTGGTGGGGCTTCAAGACTTCCTGCATGTTAACCATGTGGACAGAACACTGCTAATTTTCTTTTGTTGTGTGTTAAAAATGTGCACAAAACACTGGCTTTGGGAAATTCCAAAAAATCTGGAAAGTAGTGAAAAGGTCCTGTTCCAGCCACTCCCACTGCCGCAATGACAGTCATCCCGACAAGGCTGGCAGCCTGCACCTAATCCATCCTCGGGAACAGGCTCCAAGGCTGCATTATTGTGTCCCTAGACAGATAGACAAACAGGCTACCAGAGAACAAGGTTGGGTGAGTCCAGGCCAGTCAAAAGACCTCTACGACATGTGCCAACTCATCATTATTATTGTTGTTATTTATTTATTTATTTTGGTTTTTTGAAGTAAGGTCTTACTTTAGCCAAGGCTGACATGGAATACACTATGTAGTCTCAGGGTGGCCTCAAACTCACAGTGATCCTCCTACCTCTGCCTCCCAAGTGCTGGGATTAAAGGCGTGCGCCACCACATCCGATGCGCCTCATTATTTTTTTTTCCTTCCTTCCTACCTTTTTCCCTCCCTCCCTCCCTTTCTCCCTTCCTTCCCTGGATCTCAAGCAGCCCGGCTGGCATTGACCTTACTATATAGCTGCAGATGACCTTGGACTTCCGATCCTCCTGCCTCCTGAGTGCTGGGGTTACAGCTATGTACCACTGCTCCCACTTTATGCCATGCTGGGGACCAAACACAGACCTCCTGTATGCTAGGCAAGCACTCTACCAACTGAGCCACATCCCAGCCCTCATGTTGAAAACATTTTATTTTTATTTATTTATTTATGAGACAGAGTGGGGGAGAGAAGGAGAGAATGGGGCTCCAGCCACTGCAAACGAACTCCAGATGCGTGCGCCACCATGTGCACCTGAGCTATGGAGGTCTTAGGGAATCAAACTTGGTTCCTTAGACTTTGCAGGCAATCACCTTAACCTCTAAGCCATCTCTTCAGCCCCAGCCCTCATTTTAATCTTTTTAAACCATTTTCCGTGTAGTGCTCTGTGACTCCCCCCCCCCCCTTTTTTTTCCCATTTAACACATCTGGGTCATCATCCGAGCCAGACATGCACGGTCACGTCATTCTCTAAAATGTCTGTGCCATGTGTCCTTGCCATGGGTGATTGAGTCAGTATGGTCCATTTCCGAACATCTTAAGTTCCCAGGGTAGAATACCTTTGTTGTGCACTGAAGGTCACATATGTGCTTAGCATGCTGGAGAAAGCCAGTCAAACCTGGGGTGTGGGGCAGAGAGGCTGTGAGATTATGTGAGTGGAGAAAATACACACAGGCCCTAGCCCTGTGGTCCAGAGCATTCCAGCTGTAAAGAGGCTGAGGGTGAAACATCCCTGGTTGATCTGATTCACACCAGGGCTCCAGGTCACACAGGAGGCAGGGCCATCACTCATCTCAGAGTGCGGAGCCGTCCTTGGCACCCTACAGTCCACCTGCACCTCCAAACAGCTCCTGCCAGAGCCTGTCCAGCGTGATCAGAGACAGAACTTCCCTTCCACAGGAAGTCTGCTCAGTTTAGTACCAGAGAGGCAAGAGGCATGGCTTGTCACAAAGTCAGAAGGAGCAGCCAGCAGTAGAGCCCCATGTCTCCCGAGGGCCACTCTGTTCTAAGTACCATACAGCTGCCTCCGGGGTCCCAGCGTCCACCAGTGCATTCCAGAGCGAGGCCAACGTGACTGTGGTCAGCTTTCAGCCACTGAGGAAGGCAGTGGAGACATGTCTGCCTTGCCTTACGAGAGCTGGCCAGGGGCTGGCCGTGTCCTTGTACTCTACGTGCGTCAACCTGCAGACACGTGCCACTTTACAGACAGGACCAAAGCTGCTCAGTACCAAGCCCAAGGTCACACAACTAAGAGAGGTTCAGTCTGGGTTTAAATCGAGGTGACGCACATCCACAGGAATGAGAGAATCACAGATGTGACAGCAATGATTCACTCTCCTGAGATTTGTCTGACAGACTCCTAGGGGAGGTGCCTTGGGTTCTTCGCGTGTGTGCACTGGCTGTACGTGGGGGCACACACGTGTGCATGTGCACATGCATGACGAGTGTGTGTGTGGACAGAGGTGGGTATTGCATGTCTTCCCTGATCATTCTCCACCTTATTCACTGAGGCACAGTCTCTCCCGGGCCCAGAGCTCACCAGGTTCGCTCGTCTAGCTTGCCGTGTCCTACGTAGGTGCTCTCATGAGGCAGTGGAGCTGCCACCACCCAAAGGTCTATCCTGTCTCCCTCCCTGGGGATGGATGACTGGTCAGATGAACCCCAGCCCACTGCTCCCAGCCTTGCCACCCACCCCCTTATTCCCATAGTCATCTATGGATCAAGGTGGCGGCTCCACCTCCAGCATCGCATCTACATTCCAGGCAGCAGGAGGAGACTAAGCAAAGGACAAGAGACTAGTTTCTGCTTATCCTTTTGCCAAAGTCCCACCCGGTGACACCCATTTGTCACCCAGTAATCTTCCAGGCCAGAGCAGGACCATTGGCTGCAGAGGCTAGGGAAGGCAGAATTTAAACTGGTCATACCACAATGCTGAGCAGAATTAGGGCTACTAACAAGTACTAGTAAGTAGGGAAGGGAGGTACATGAGTGTTAGGGCCACAGCCAGGAATAGAGACCACAGGAATCCGGACGAAGGCCAGAGTTGTCTATGCTTGATAGCACACCCAAAGGCCCCATTAGGTCACGATAGCACCCAGGGTCTAATGATCAACCCGAGGGTCCAAGTCTGCTTGCTTGCCTTCTTTCTTGCTTTCTTTCTCTCCCCCTCTCTTCCTTCCTCTCTTTCTTTATTTCTTCCTTTCTTTCTTTCCTCTGTTTCTTCTAGTGCTGGGGATGGAATCCAGGACCTCATGTATGTCAGGCAAGCACTCTACCACTGAGTTAAATCCCCCACCCTCTTTTCATTATTATTTTTTCTTTGTTTGTTTTTTGAGATAGGGTCTTACTCTAGCTGAAGCTGACCTGAAATTCATTATGTAGTCTCAGGGTGGCCTTGAACTCACGTTGTTCATCCTATCTCTGCCTCTGGAATGCTGGGGGATTAAAGGCGTGTGTCACCACTCCCGGCTCTCATTAAAAAAAAAAATTTATTGACAATGTCCATAATTATAGATAATAAGCCATAATAATTCCTTCCACATCACTTTCCTCTTTGCAACTCCACTCTCCATCATATCCCCTCCCTCTCTCAATGAGTGTCTCTTATTTATTTATTTATTGACAGCTTCTAGAACTATAGAAAATACCATGGTAATTCCCTCCCTTCTTCCTCACTTTCCCCTTTGCAACTTTCCATCATATCCCCTCCCCCTCTCAACTAGTCTCTCTTTAATTTTGATGTCATGATCTTTCCTCTACTATGATGGTCTGATGTAGGGAGTGACAGGCACTGTGAAGTCATGGATATCCAAGCCATTTTGTGTCTGAAAGATTGCATTGTAAGGAGCCCTACCCTTCCTTTGGCTAATACATTTCTGCCACATCTTCTGCAATGGACCCTGAACCTTGGAAGTTGTGATAGAGATGTTTCAGTGTTGAGCACTCCTCTGTCACTTCTTCTCAGCACTATGGTACCTTATAAGTCGTCCCAAGGTTACTGTCATCTGAAAAGAGATGCTTCTCTAACCATTAATTAACCATTAATATGTGGATATGAACATTAAGAGAAGTACTTACCAGGCAGTTTGGTGAGCATAATATATACATTTAGCCAGACACCACCAGGCATTTCATCCCTAGGGCTCATGACCTCCCCCAACATAGGTTTTCAGTATCATTCATGTGTTCCCTCCCATGGAGCAGGCCTCAAGTCCAATTAGAGGGCAATTGGTTTTCCCCATAACAGATGTGCCACTATTGCACCCATTGGCTCATTTGACCTACCTGGCTGGCCAACCTTAAGGCTTGCAGTGTCCACTGTTGTTTAACTTCACTGATGAGTTCTCTCTCCTATAGAGTTGCATGCAGCATAGGGTTTGTCAGCTTGTCTACATGGAGGAGGTTTTCAGCTCACCTCCAGCAAGATTTCTCAGTGACCTTGCAGCCCAAGCATGTGGAGTCTTCAGCAACTACCATCTATTCCTGGTGGGAAACCAAGAGCCTTGACAATGGCCTGTAATGTTTTGGGGGAATCATGGACCTCCCTGGCAAACAACTCACTGGAAGGTATCCCATCCCTGCCACTGAAATTTTTCTAGTAACAATCTATGGCTTCTGGGTGTACCATTGTCTAAATAAGTAGGTTAACATATAGCTTATTCATACCCTCTTAGATTTTGATTAACCCTCCCCCACCTTTCCTTTACTCAATCTCTTCCCCTGACCTCACTTAGCCCTTTCTACTCCCAGTAATCTGTTCTTCTACATATATATATATATATATATATATATATATATATATATATTACCATTCTTTTAGTCCTCCCCTCTCCTACCTCCCTTATAGCCCCTTTCTAGCTTACTGACCTCTGCTACTGAGTTTTATTCTAATGTACATGCAAGTCAAAACATTTGTAGCTAGGATGTACATATGAGAGAGAACATGAGACACTTAGCTTTCTGGGCCTGGGTTACCTCACTAGGTATAATCCTTTCCAGGCCCATTCATTTCCCTACAAATTTCATTTTTCTTTACTGCTGAATAGAACTCCACCAGATAAATGTGCCACATCTTCATTATCCACTCATCAGTTGAGGGACATCTAGGCTGGCTCCATTTCTTAGCTATTGTGAATAGAGTGACAATAAACATGGATGAACAAGTGTCTCTAAGGTAATGAGACAAGTCTTTAGGATATATGCCTAGGAGTACTATAGCTGAGTCATATGGTAGATCTATTTTTAGCTATCTCAGGAACCTCCACACTGATTTTCACAGTGGCTGGACCAGATTACATTCCCACCAACAGTGTAGAAGGACTCCATTTTTCCACATCCTTGCCAACATTTATTGTCATTTGTTTTCTTGATGATAGGCAATCTGACAGGAGTGAGATGGAATCTCCAAGTCGTTTTAATTTGCATTTCCCTGATGGCTAAGGATGCAAACCTTTTTTTAGATGTTTATAGGCCATCTGTAGTTATTTATTTGAGAACTCTCTGTTTAGGTCCATAGCCCATTTTTTAAATTGGGTTGTTTTATTTCTTAATATTTGGTTTTTTGAGTTCTTTGTATATTCTGGGTATTAATTCTCTGTCAGATGTATAGCTGAAAAAGATTTTCTCCCATTCTGTAGGTGCCTCTTTGTTCTGTTCACAGTGTCCTTTGCTGTACAAAAGTTTTGTAATTTCATGAGATCCCAGTGGTCAATCTGTGGTTTTGTTTCCTGAGCAACTGGGGTTATGTTCAGAAAGCCACTGCCTATGCCAATATGTTGAAGGGTCTCCCCTACTTTTTTCTCTAGCAGTTTTAGAGTTTTGGGTCTGATATTAAGATCTTTGATCCATTTAGACTTAATTCTTGTGCATAAGAGAGACATAAAGATCTATTTTCATCCTTCTACATATAGATATTCAGTTTTCCCAGCATGATTTGTTAAAGATGCTGACTTTATTCCAGTGAGAATTTTGGCATTTTTGTTGAAAATCAAATGGCTGTAGCTGCCTGGATTAACATCTGGATCCCCTATCCTGTTCCATTGATCAACATGTCTGTTTTTGTGCCAGTACCATGCTGCTTTCGTTACTATGACTCTGTAACATAGCTTAAAATCAGGTATGGTAATACCACCAGCTTTATTTTTGTTGCTCAAAATTGTTTTGGCTATACTATGTTTTTTGTGCTTCCAAATGAATTTTAGGATTGTTTTTTCTATTTCTGTGAAGAATGCCATTGGAATTTTATTTATCTACTTTTTATTGACAACTTCCATAATTGTAAACAATATCCCATGGTAATTCCCTCCCTCCCCCCACTTTCCCCTTTGAAACTCCACTCTCCATCATATTCCCTCCCCCTCTCACTCAGTCTCTCTTTTATTTTGATGTCATGACCTTTTCTTCCTATTATGATGGTCTTGTGTAGGTAGTGTCAGGCACGGTGGGGTCATGGATATCCAGGGCATTTTGGGTCTGGAGGAGCACGTTGTAAGGAATCCTACCCTTCCTTTGACTCTTACATTTATTCCACCACCTCTTCTGCAATGGACCCTGAGCCTTGGAAGGTGTGATTGTGGTATTCCAGTGCTGAGCACTCCTCTGTCACTTCTCAGCACCATAGTGCCTTCTGAATCATCCCAAGGTCACTGCCATTTGACAAGAGAAGCTTCTCTAACCAAAAGCATGAGTAACATTATTATATGGGTATGAACATTAAGAGGAGTGCTTATTGGGCAGTTTGGTGAGCATAGTATATGCTCTTAGCCAGACAGCAACAGATATTACACTCCTTGGGCTCATGACTACCCTGTTGTAGGTTTTCAGTATCAGGAATGTATTCCCTGGCCAAATATAAGGCTTGCAGTGTCCACTGTTGAGTATCTTCACTTGTGATTTCTCTCTCTCCCATTGAACTGCATGCAGAATGGCTTCTTCCAGCTTTCTGTCAGCTGGTCCTCATGGAGGAAGTTATCAGCTCAGTTCCAGCAGGATTTCTCAGTGGCCTTGCAGCCCAGGTATCTGGAGTCTTCAGCAATAGGATCTTATCATCTATTCCTGGTGGGAAACCAAAGGCCTCGGCAATGGCCTGTCATGTTTGGGAAGCATCAGGGACCTCCCTGGCCAACAACTCACTGGAAGGTATTCCATCCCTGGCACTGAAAATTTTCTAGTAACAATCTATGGCTCCTGTGTGTTCCATTGTCTAAAAAAGTAGGTTTCCATATGACTTATTTTATACTCTTAGATTTTGATTAGCCCTCCCTCTACCTTTCCTTTACTCAGTCTCTTCCCCTGACCTCACTTAGACCTTTTCTCCCCCATTAGTCTGTTCTTCTACTTACCTATATACAATATCATCCTATTATGTCCCCCCTCCCTTTCTATTCCCTTTATATCTCCTTTCTGGCTTACTGGCCCCTGCTACTGAGCTTTGTTCCTACTCGCATAGAAGTCCAATCTTTTGTACCTAGGATCCACATATGAGAGAGAACATATGATGTTTGGCTTTCTGGGCCTGGGTTACCTCAGTAAATATAATCCTTTCCAGATCCATCCATTTTCCTGCAAATTTCATAACTTCATTTTTCTTTACCACTTAGTAGAACTCCATTGTATAAACGGGCCATATCTTCATTATCCACTTATCAGTTGAGGGGCATCTAGGCTGCTTCCATTTCCCAGCTATTGTGAATAGAGCAACAAAAAACATACAATTGGAATTTTGATGGAGATTACATTAAATGTGGAGATTGCTTTTGGTAAGATTGACATTATCACAATATTGATTCTTCCAATCCAAGAACATGCGATGTCTTCCCATTTCCTAGTGTCTTCTTCAATTTCTCTCTTGAGTGTTTTAAACTTTTCATTGTAGAGATCCTTCACTTCCTTGGTTAGGTTTATTCCAAGGTACTTTTGTTTTGGTTTGGTTTTTCAAGGTAATGTTTCACTCTAGGTCAGGTTAACCTTGAATTCATTATGTAGTCTCAGGGTGGCCTTGAACTCATGGTGATCCTCCTACCTCTGCCTACTGAATGCTGGGGTTAAAGGTGTGCACCACCATGCATGGCTCCATTTATTTATTTATTTATTTTGAGGCAATTGTGAATGGGAATGATTCCCTGATTTCATCCTCAGCATGGTTGTTATTAGTATATAGGAAGGCTACTGATTTCTGTGTGTTTATTTTGTATCCTGATACATTGCTAAGAGAGTTTATCAGCTCCAACAGTTTGCTGGTAGAGTCTTTAGGGTCCCTTATTTATAGAATCATATCATCTGCAATTAATGATAATTTGATCTCTTCCTTTCCAATTTGTATCCCTTTTATGTGTATCTCTTGCCTTATTGCTATGGCTAAGACTTCCAGTTCTATATTAAATAAAAGTAGGGACAGTAGACACCCTTGTCTTGTTCCTGATTTTAGTGGAAAAGCTTCAAGTTTTTTCCCATTTAGTATTATGTTGGCTGTAAGCTTGTCATAAGTAGCCTTTATTATGTTGAGATATGTTCCTTCTATTCCCTGTTTCTGCAGGACTTTTACCATGAAGGGATAGTGAAGTTTGTCAATTGCTTTTTCTGCATCTATTGAGATGATCATGTGATTTTTGCCCTTCAGCCCATTTATGTAGTATATTACATTTATTGATTTGCATATGTTGAACCATCCCTGAATTTCTGTGGTACAGCCTACTTGGTCAGGGTGAATGATCTTTCTGATATATTTTTGTACTCTGTTTGCCAATATTTTGTTGAGGTGTTTTCCATCTATTTTTTGTGAGGGAGATTGGTCTATAATTTTCTTCTTTTGTTCTTTGTCTGATTTTGGTATCAGGGTGATGCTGGCTTTGTAGAAGTAGTTTGGTAGAATTCCTTCCTTTTCTATTTTATGGAAAAGTTTGAGAAGCATTGATGTTAGTTCTTCAGTGAAAGTCTGGTAAAATTCACCAGTGAATCCATCTGGGCCTGGACTTTTTTTAGTTTTGGGAGAGTTTTATAATTGTTTGGATCTCTGTGCTTGTTATAGGTCTATTTACGTGGTTTGTCTCATATTGGTTTAATGTTGGTAGGTCATATAAATCAAGGAGATCATCCATTTCTTTCAGATTTTCAAACTGAGTGGAGTATACGTTCTTAAAGTATATCCTCAGGATTCTTTGAATTTCTTCAGCATTTACTGTAATAGTGCATTTTTCATCTCTAATTTTATTAATTTCTGTCTGTTCTCTCTTTCTTTTGGTCAGATTTACCAAGGATTTGTCAACCTTGTTTATCCTTTCAAAGATTTCACTGATTCTTTGTATTTTGTTGTTGTTGTTGTTTGTTTCTATCTTATTAATTTCTGCCCTAATCTTTTTTTTTCGAGATAAGATCTCACTCTAGGTAAGGCTGACCTGGAATTCACTATGTAGTCTCAGGGTGGCCTTGAACTAATGGTGATCCTCCTACCTCTGCCTCCCAAGTGTTAGGATTAAAGGCATGCACCACCACACCTGGCTTCTGCCCTAAACTTTATTACTTCTTCCCATCTACTGATTTTTGGTTTGCTTTGTTCTTCTTTTCTAAGTTCTTAAGGGGAAGCATTAAGTTGTTTACTTGTGACCTTTCTAATTTCTTTTTTCAAGGTAGGGTTTCGCTCTAGCCCAGGCTGACCTGAAATTCACTACATAGTCTCAGGGTGGCTTTGAACTCATTGAGATCCTCCTTCCTGTACCTCCCAATTGCTGGAATCAAAGGTGTGTGCCACCATACCTGGCTCTAATTTCTTAATATAGAGACATAAAGCTATAAATTGCCCTCTTAAGACTGCCTTCATTGTTTCCCAAAGATTTTGGTATGGTATGTTCTTATTGCCATTTGATTCTATGAATTTTTTGATTTCCTTCTTGATTTCTTTGTTGACCCATTCATCATTTAGTAGTGTTTTGTTTAGTTTCCATGATTTTTTGTATTCTCTATAGCTTTTTTTGCTGTTGATTTGTAGTTTAATTCCATTGTGATCAAATACAGTAAAAGGAATTATTTCTATTTTGCTGCACTTATTAAGATTTGCTTTGCATCCTAATATATGATCTATTTTATAGAACATTCCATGTGCTGTTGTAAAGAATGTGTATCCTTCAGCATTTGCATGAAATATTCTGTAGATATCTGCTGGGTCCATTTGTTCTACAACCTCATTTAATCCAGATGCTTCTCTGTTTATTTATTTATTGATTTATTTTATTTATTTATTGGCCAGGATGACCTGTCAATTGATGCAAGTGGGATATTGAAGTCAGCCACTACAATTGTGTTTGGTATTATCTGTGACCTTAATTCTAATAGTGTTTGTTTGATGAAATTGAAAGCTCCCATGTTAGGTGAATGTATGTTTAGAATTGTAGTGTCCTCCTATTGGAGTGTTCCTTTAATCAATATAAAGTGACCTTCTTTATCTTTCCTACCTACCTACCTACCTACCTACCTACATATATATATATATATATATATATATATGCACATATATAAACACACACACACACATAATTTTATTTATTTATTTGGGAGAGAGAGAGAGAATCAGATAGAGACAGAGGGGGCACAACCAGGCCTCCAGCCATTGCAAATGAACTCCAGACACATGCCCCACCATGTGCATCTGGCTTACATGGGGACTGGGGAACCAAACCAGGGTCCTTTGGCTTTGCAGGCAAGTGTCTTAATCACTAAGCCATCTCTCCAGCCCCACCTGCTTGTTTTCTAGGCCCATTTACTTGAAACACCATTTTCCATCCTTTCACCCTATGATAGTGTCTGTCTTTTATGGAAACATGAGTTTCTTTGAGGCAACAGATAGAAGGATCCTGATATTTAGTCCAGTCTGCAAACCTGTGTCATTTGGTTGGGGCATTGAATCCATTGATATTAAGAGTTATTGTTGAACAGTATGCATCCATTCTTGGTGGTTTGTGGAACTGGCAGTTAGGAGGCCATACAGGATGCATGGAGTTGTACCACAGCCGCTCAGCTGGTCCCGTTTATATCTCCTTCAGCAGCTGCTCCACTGATCCTGCTGTCTCCTCCTTCAGGTTTCTTGACTTCGTGAGTAGGCTGGTATGAGTGGAAAACCCTCCACCTGGCTTCTGCTCCTGCAGCTCTGTGCCAGCAGGGTGGCTGGGCCTGGTTGGGGCCACTGGTACCTCAGTGGGATTCTGACAGGTTTCCTGCTTGCTAGAAGATCTGAGTCTCTCCTTCTTCTCTGCTGTGTTTGATTAATTCCTTATAGACCTTCACTTCTGGGTAGAAGAGTATATTTTGCTGTTTTTCTGCTTTTTTTTCTCCTCCCTAGGCTGCTTTGGCATGATTACCATGCCACCATCTTACCCAGAAGTCCCTTCATTTTTTATTTCAAGACAGATCTCATGAAGTTGCTCAGGCTGGCCTTGAACTTGAGATCCTTCTGCCTCAGGCTCCCTAGTTGGATGTTTGATAGCTAGATGTAGCAGAGAGCTTCAGGTTCACTGAGATGAACTTCCAGACCAGGCACAGTTATGGAGGAAGGGATATATATTTATTGAAGCTTACAGATGCAGGGGAAGATCCATAAATGGCAGAAGAAGCTGACCTGCCTTCACAGGACCAAGCAGACAGAGAGGAAGCAGCAGCCAAAAAGCCAAAAGCCACATAGCACACTTTAGGAACTCCAGCTAGGCACACTTTGCATATCTTTAGATTGAAATCTGAAACCCATCACCACACCTTAAGATCCACCCAGTGACATTACCTCCAGCCAGATAGCTGCAGATGCAAACTACAAACAAATAAAAAACTGAATATATTGGGGGCCATCTATTCAAACCACCACACTAGATGTCTGGGGATACAGCACACACAAGCCCCCAGGCCCTGCAGTGTGGGAACAAGGGGAGCATGGCCTTGGAGAGAGAGAGAAAATAGTGTCACATGGGAACCAGAGACAACCAAGTGGAACTGGCCAGTCAGCTACTCCTTCACCTGGGTGGGACCCAGAGCCAGGGAACACAGCTGAGTCCTCCATGACCCACCAGACAGGATGGCATCCAAGGGCATCCCAATGAGCAGTTGGGCAGGCAACACACAGACCTGACCACAACCCAGTAGCCCAGATGCCTATGCCTTCACATCTCCTTTCTTAGACATTCAGGGGTCCCCTGTGATTTTAGCTTTCAATTAAAATTTAACTATGGGGGAAACACAAAAAATGGCAACTGCCCGGCCATAATCACAAATCTCAATGTTACCATGAGCTAAGATGGGGCCTTGGACCAGGAAGGGGATCTGGCTGGGGTTAGAGGTGATCGATCCTTAGCTCTGGGTGTCAGCATGCCCCCACACACTCCATGGTGTCCCACAGCCTTGGCTGTCTGCCAACAGACAGGCGGAAGGCAGGTTTGCTTCCCGACTGCACAGCCAGCCTCCAGGCCTGTCTGCAGGCTCAAGGCCAATCACAGACACCAGCGGGGTAATCTCTCCAGCTTCCTCCCATGAAGTTAAATAGATTTCTCTAGTCACGGTTTTGGATGAGATCAATAAAACTTAGCTATTGAGGGAGTCAGCCTTCAGGCAAACAAACTGGGAGCTATATCTAGCTGCTTGGGGGCCAAGAAGGGCAGGTACACTGGGCGGGACCAGTGAAGTGGGTATGCAGGTGAACTTGAACACCCTGTCCCCCCAGAGCCTGCCTTTCCCACATTCCTCCTCCAAACACTCCTTGTACAAAAGTGGCTGTGTATTATCTCCATCTCCTCTCCTTCCTCTCTTCTCCACTCCTTCCTTCTCCCACATCCTCCTCTTTCTCTTCCTTACTAGGTAGCCCAGGCTTGCCCTGAACTCATGGCGTTTCTCCTACATCAGCCTCCCAAGTGCCAGGATTACAGACCTAGTGCCAGCCGTCGAGTTAAAAAGCAGAGGGGCCCTGGGCGTGGTGGTACATGCCTTTAATTCCACCCAGCACTTGAGGCAGAGGTAAGAGGATCACTGTGAATTCAAAGTCAGCCTGAGACTACATAGTGAATTTCAGTTCAGCCTGGGCTACAGCGAGACCCTATTTTGAAGAAAAACAAAAAAAAAAAGCAGAGGGAAGCAATGTGTGGTAGCACATACCTATAATCCCAGGACCCGGGAGGCTGAGGCAGGAGGCTCATCAGGCCAGGCCAGCCTGGGCCACACAGCAAGACCTTGTCTCAAAGGTCTCAAAGTAATAAATAAATCTCAGGTAAATGTAAAAATAACTACATAAAATGGCCAGCAGCTCAACCCCCACTTCCAGGATGGCGCTTTGACTGGGGACCCCCCCCCCCACACACACACACACTCCAAGCACAACGGCTATCTCTAAATACGGAAATCTAGAGGTATAATCTATGAGAACCCAAGACCAAAAATTAACTCTGATGCTGGAAAAAGCAAACAAAATATAAATACCAGACAGAAAGCTTGTTTAGGTAAAAGTCACACGACCAACACGTACCGAGAGCCTTCAGTGACGACATCTCCAGTCTCCTTGCACGGCCTTCACCAGCCCTGCTGGTGCACCTGGCTCTGGCGGCTTCCCTTCCCTGAACCTTGTTTTCTGTTCTTGCAATGGGGTCTAGCAATAAAGACTACGGGAAGACGTGTGTCCAGCCAGGACTGACCCCAGGGAGATCCCTGCATTGAATCACTTCCCCCCAAATTTACAGCCACCCACAACTGGTTGTTTTACTTAGAAGCAGGATCTTACATGCAGAGTGAGGATGAGGTCATCCTGTGACCGTTGTCCTTATGAAACAAGATGGCATGAAGACGGAAGACAGCCAGCAACCAATCAGTGCTAGCTAGGGGTGTCAGGGCATGAGCCCACTGCCATAGAAGGAGCTGCCAGGTGAGGTGAGGGCACAGGTAGTATGCATTCTCCTTGCCTGGACTTTGCTGTATTCTCGAAGCAAAAGGTGCCTGAACCCTCATCTGCCATGACACCCCGACCCCATGCTGGGCTCTCCACTCTCTCAGGAGAAGCCAACCTGTTCCCGTGGGCAGTGATACTGTGAAGTCATTTCCCATAGCCACAGCAACAGGTGGCCTCAACAGCTTCCTAACAAGCTCCTGTACCCTGACCTTAGCCTGGCAAGTTCTATAATGGATAAATTTGGGGTTCTTGGGTGCTTCCTTGAACCCCAAGCCCTCAGTTCATATGTGTAAACTAACCAAAGAACTGGCAATTCCAGACTCAAGAAAATGATTTTTTAAATACCACATTTTATTCAGATAGCATAAGTTGTGGGAAAGGGAGAAAACTGGGGGCTAAGGTAGGGAAGATAAAGTGGGAAGAAGGGAGATACACTACATGGGACCTAGGAGCCCGTGTACATGCACGTGGACCTTAGGGGAAAAAAAAAACTTGAAAAGGGATTTTACAACGTGCACTTCCAGAGCTGGGTGTGGTGGTGCAGGCCTTTAATCCCAGCACTCAGGAGGCAGAGGTAGGAGGATCACTGAGAGTTCGAGGCCACCCTGAGACCTGAATTCCAGGTCAGTCTGGACTAGAGCAAAACCCTACCTCAAAAAATAAAGCACTTCCAAAAAGATTAAAAGTGGAGACAGTGGGCTGGAGAGGTGGCTTAGCAGCTAAGGCACTTGCCTGTGAAGCCTAAGGACCCAGATTCTACTCCCCAGAACCCACGTAAGCCAGATGCACATGGTGATGCATGTGTCTAGAGTTCATTTTCAGTGGCTAGAAACCCTGACACACCCATTCTCTCTTTCTCAAATAAATTAAATTTTTTTTTTAATTTAAAGTGGAGACAGTAATAAAGAATAAAAAGTGTCCCTTCCTACTCCAGCATGGCTGCCAGGAGAGATCTTACCAGCACAAGGACCTTTTGTTTTGTTTTGTTTTGTTTTTCTTTTGGTTTTTCAAAGTAGGGTCTCACTCTGGCCCAGGTTGACCTGGATTTAACTATGTAGTCTCAGGGTGGCCTCGAACTCATGGCAATCCTCCTACCTTTGCCTCCCGAGTGCTGGGATTAAAGGCACACACCACCACAACCGGCTCCAAGAACATTTCTGCCACAGTTCTGGAGAGAGAGTGAATGAGGGCCCATCGCTCCATGGGTCCTGGAGGATATACTTTAGAATTTGTGCCAGTCCACCTGGACACACCTACCCCAGGTGTCCCAGCCAATCAGCCTGGGCTTAGAGGAGAAATCCACCCACCCCTGGGCAGGGTGCCAGCTCGAGAGAGACCTAATTGGGTGAAATGGGCAAACACTAAATCTCTCAACTAAGCAGGTGGGGTAAGCCAAGCCAGCTAGGATAGGTGTGGCAAGGGTGTGATGTCCTAAGGCCCCTCCTTTTAGGGACTGTCCCAGTCCTACCTAATTAAACTAACTGCCTACAAGTGACCCCCTCACACACACACAGAGTTCCATTTCTACCCAAAGTGATGTTTTTCTTCAGAATGGTCCAAGGAAAGTGAAGGGAGGAAAGCGAAGTTAAGAGAAGTATCTGTGCAGTCCCATCAGCAAAGCCCACAGCACAAGTCCGAAGGATGTCACATGACACTGTGGCACTTTGTGGAACAGGCAGAATCTTCCCTGGGAGGGGTGGACAGGCATGTGACCAGTGGCCCTGCCAAGGTTGGAGCTCCCATGTTCAGAGACTTGCAGGTAGCCACGGTCAATACTCCCAGGATCCCTTCTCCATCTTACATAGTCCTTACGTTTCCAGCCACCTGGGGCTGGGGTGACAAAGGCCAGGTAAGGCCAGGCTCTGCTGTGCATATGCACATGCCACACAGCTCTGCCTGAGCTCTGAGGACTCACGTCATCCCACAGCAATGTGGACACTTGCCCATGGCCCAAGGACCCAGAAGAACTCTTGGCAGCTGGGATTTTTGAAGCCAAACCAAATGTGTGCTCCAAACCGTGTCTCATAGTCCATTCCCCCACCACCCAGCCCCACAGCCGCAGCTGCTCGAGATGTGTGTGTGTGTGTGTGTGTGTGTGTGTGTGTGTGTGTGTGTGTTGCGCTCACATGAGCTCACCAATGCCCTGAACTTCACTCAAGTTTCAGAACTTTCTTAGGCCTCCCAGAGCAGCTTGGTTTAAGAAAGGCCATGTCCCTGGGCTCCAGCTGTGTGTGTGACAGCCCACCCATGGGAGGTCCTAGCCCGGGAGGTTAGCATGGCCACAGAGCATGCTTCTGGCTTGGCTGGGGCCAGCAAAGCCCTGGCTCTGCTCTTGGCACGCTGCACAGCACTTGGGTGCTGGCTGCCACCTGGCACCCCTGCACAGCCCAGAAGCGTCACCCAAAAGTCAGAGTGAGCACAGACACTCTGGTGCTGGGGTGCTCTTGGTGACGACTGGAGAGTGCCCCTGCACTGCCGTCCAGCCAGTCAACAAATGGCTGAGCACCAGGTTCTGTCCTCTGCTCCTAGCAGAAGCGGGAACAAGCCAGAGGGTAAGATTGCTATCGTGGAACTGGTGTTCTAGAATCAGAGAATGTCATTTGGACCCCTGGGCTCACTTTGGATGGAGTGGAAGCAACCACAGCTTCTTCTGGGGTAGACACAGGAAGTGGGTGACAGTTCTGCTTCTGTTCCTTAGAGAAAGGTGAAAAACAGGAGGAAAGGGCTTGAGACCACTACCTCGAGGCAGTGGAGGTTATATCTTCAGCCTCCTGGGCACCAGCACCATTGGCGGCCTCCTAGGAGGGACCCTCAGCCCACCTTTTAGGTCCCACCCCAAGTGCAGCCTGCCCCTATAGCCAGCCATGGAAGCTAAGCCTAAGAGACAAGGGTTCTGTGAGTAACAGAGACCCTGCGGGGGTTTGCCTGCAATGGGGTCTGTGGGTGGCGCTGATGACTAACTGATCCTTACAGAGACCCGTGTTGGCATTCCTGACCCACTGGCTCCCTCACCACCATGGTGACATTCCCACTATGCCAGGTGGTGCTGGTGACAGGGGCGTCTGTCTCCTCCCCGCCGGTAGTGCTGAGGAGGGAGCAGGCCCGCTGGTTCCTCCCAAGGGGCTGAGGAAGAGGGTGAACGTGGGACGACTCAGAACCTCTCCTAGTCACCGGAGAAAAACCACACTGAGCCGGGAGTCTTGTGGAAGCAGGAGCTCGCTTTACTGTTACAGGCGGTTGCCTATATCATGTTGAGAAC
The DNA here is from genome assembly GCF_020740685.1 of Jaculus jaculus. Taxonomy (NCBI): domain Eukaryota; kingdom Metazoa; phylum Chordata; class Mammalia; order Rodentia; family Dipodidae; genus Jaculus; species Jaculus jaculus. Next base: position 30,035,869 of record NC_059114.1, read on the forward strand.
GAAGGCGGGGATTCTAGGATGGGGAGAGGCAAGGGCCTACAGTAAACCGCGACTATTGAAATGATAATTCCAACTCCTGCGCGGAGGTGGCAGGCAAGGAGCCTTTAGGCGTCTTGCTGAGTCCTGGCTGGCCAGAGGCAGGTCGCCAAACTTGAGCTAGGCTCGGGAAGTTCCACTAGACCTCGCGTCCAGCCCCTCAAGGCCCAACACTCCCAGCCCGTGGCACAGGGTGAGGGGAGTGGGGGGTGGGGGAGTGGAACTCCTGTTGAGGTCTGCATCTTCAATCCCTGGTTAAATGGTTCTGGCGTGGAGCTGGGGATGATAAGGAAAACGTGTCTTCCATCCAAGCTGGGGCATGCACAGGACAGGAGCCCAGACTGGGTACCAGATTGGCAAGGGATTGAATTCGGTCTCTGCCACTCACAGGCTGTGTGAGCCCAGAAGTGCGCTTAGCATCTTTGAACCTCAGTCCTGTCCCCTTGAAAAGGCGAGGCGTGGCCTGCAAGGCCGTGGAGAGGGGCAAGGGAGTAGGAGTCTGCCAGGGGCAAGACACCAGAGGAAAAGGTGGGCAAGGGGCAGAAACGACCAAACAAGACAGGTGACTAGTGACAGGGACAGAAGGAAGGGTAGGCGACAAGGGGACTCAGGTAGGCCCCTGCAGTTCTTAGTGAGCCCACATTATGGACACAGCACATTCTGTAGTTGCCTGTCTTATGCGGCTCTTTCAGAGGCCATGGAGGGCTGCTCTGTATGGCTGACCCAGCCAAACTCAGCCCCAGGACCACTGGTGAGTGGAGGCTCAACAGACAGTACTGGAGTATCCCCTCCCACTAAGCAGGTTCCCAGCCTGGCCCCACCCTGCCCTGAGGTCACTGCAGATTCCTCTACTATTAGCTAATGTTGAGGCTAGGCCACACATTCCAAGGCCATGGCTCTACAGGCCAGGCGCTGAGGGAACCTCAGCCAGGAGGGCCTGACTTCCCTCCTGCTGGCCTTGGCTTGGCTCCTGTCTGGACTCATCCTGTCCAGACTGGCTCCCCAGCTTACTGTAAGATTTGGACTTTTGGTTACAAAAACTTCTCTTTTCAGATGGTAATGAGCTCTGGGATGACTCAGAAGGCACCATAGTGCTGAGAAGTGACAGAGGAGTGCTCAGCACTGAAACATCTCTACAACACCTTCCAAGGCTCAGGCTCCATTGCAGAAAAGGTGGTGGAAAGAATTTAAGAGCCAAAGGAAGGGTAGGACTCCTTACAATGCACTCTTCCAAACACAAACTGACCTGGATACCCATGACCTCACAGTGCCTGACACTACCTACATAAGACCATCATAATAGGAGAAAAAGATGATGACATAAAGAGAAATTGGGGCTAGAGGGATGGCTTAGCGGTTGAGGTATTGCCTGCAAAGCCAAAAGACCCAGGTTCTATTCCCCAGGACCCACGTTAGCCAGATGCACACGTCTGGAGTTCGTTTGCAGTGGCTAGAGGCCCTGGCACACCCATTCTCTCTCTCTCCCTGTCAAATAAATAAATGAAAATAAAATATTTTTTTAAAATAAGAGAAATTGATTGAGAGGAGGAGGGGATACAATGGAGAGTGGAGTTGCAAAGGGGAATGTAGGGGGAGAGGAAATTACCATGGTTTATTGTATATAATTATTCCATAATTATAATAACATTTTTATAATTATATTTTATATTTTATAACTATAAATCACACTTAAAAAAAAAAGATTTGGAGAGAGGCTACTGCCAGCAGGAAACTCTTCAGAGACCAGCTCAAGGTCAAAGGTCAAGCTGATTTGCATGGAAGCACCTTCTACAAACCTGGCCCTGGGTTTAACTCAAATACAGATCCTGGAGGGGAAGTTGAACCCGACCTCCCCCTGCCTCCACTGCCTCCAGTTTTCTGGTAGACTGACCAGTGAGAATGTTCTCATCAGAGATGTGCATGCAGTCAGTGCTCAGTCAATGCATACCCCAAGAAAGGGCTTATCTGAAACCTGGACCCTGACTCTACCCACCCTCAAAACCTACAGACCTGCACACCCTCAACCAAGCTCTGCAAAGACAACTGGGATGAAGCAATATTTGTAGGTCCAGTCACCTTTATTATTTATTTATTTATTTGGGAGATAGGGGGGCAGATAGAGAATGAGTGCTCCAGGGCCTCAAGCCACTGCAAATGAATTCCAGATGCTTGTGCATCTGGCCTATGTGGGTCCTGGGGAATGGAACCTGGGTCTTTCGGGTTCACAGGCAAGTACCTTAACTGCAAAGCCATCTCTCTAGCCCTCAGTCGTTTATTTTATTTTATTTATTTAGAGAGACAGAGAGAAAAGCAGGTAAAAACAACAACAAAAAATTTTTTTTATTTATTTGAGAGAAGAGAGAGAGAGAAAGAGAATGGGTGTGCCAGGGCCTCCAGCCACTGCAAATGAACTCCAGATGCATGCACTACCTTGTGCACTGGCTTATGTGGGTCCTGGGGAAATGAACCGAGGTCCTTTGGCTTTGCAGGCAAACACCTTAACCACAAAGCCACCTCTCCAGCCCATATGTTCACTCTTAATTAAAATTGCGCAACATTCCATAATTTCATCAAAATTGAAGGATTATGTTGCAGTCAGGTTCTCATTGCTGGCGGAAATCACCTAACCAAGAGCAGCTTTTGGACAAAAGGTTTATTTTGGTTTACAGACTTGAAGGGAAGCTCCATGTTGGTAAGGAAAAACGATGGCATGAGCAAAGGGTGGGCATCACCCCCTGGCCAACATCAGGTGGGCAATAGCAACAGGAGAGTATGCCAAAGACTGGCAAGGGGAAACTGGTTATAATACCCATAAGCTCATCCCCAACAATACACAACCTCTAGGAGGTGTTAATTCCCAAATCTCCATCAGCTGGGAACCTAGCATTCAGAACACCTAAGTTTATGGGGACACCTGAATCAAACCACCAGAGATTACAATAGAAAAATTAAACCAATAAGCATGGATTTATTGCTCAGTCTCAGCTTTGTTAGAGATCAAGGTATGATCTGACTTCTTATCTCTTCCCTAAATGTGTTTTTCCACAACCATCCTGAGCCCCTCCTGGGAGGGAGGACCCTTTTCTTAGAATTTAAATCTAATCCTGACCTTGTGGTTGGTCAAGTTCAGCCCCCAGAACTCAGTGTCATGGCTATAGCCTCTTGCTGAGACAGCCTCCAGCCTAGTTGTGTCTCTGGCTCACCTGAGCCAGAAGGTAAAGCCCACTACAATAAGGTTGTAAACATGTGTACAAGGGGCGGGGGGCAAGCTCTCTTTGCTGCTGGTTCATCACTCCTGAACCTCCAGGTTATCGTGAGTCTCCCTCGCATCTCAGCCCAGCTGGGCCAAGAGGAGGGGAAAAGCTCCTTGATCTCTCTCTACCCCCTTCCTGCCCTCCCCATGACAGGAGCTCTCTGTACTTTAATTTCTTGTCTCTCTAGATCTCTTTTCACGTGTCTTTCAGGCTCACTACATGGGCTCTCAGACCACCTGGATATATCTATTTTCTTTCTCTTGATTTTGTGCTTCCCTAAATAAACATAATTAAATAATTATCCTTCTAAGTCTTTTTTTGTTTGTTTTGTTTTTGTTTTTCAAGATTAGGGTTTCACTCTAGCCCAGGCTGACCTGGATTTCGCTATGTAGTCTCAGGGTGGCCTCGAACTCACAGTGACCCTCTGCCTCCCGCTGGCGCTGCCACATTGGCCCAGGAACCGTGCACTCCAAAGCAGCTCTGCCATGTCTGCCTTCGTCCTTAGGCTTTGAGGGCAAGCACCTTAACTGCTAAGCCAGCCACCCAGCTCTGCCATTTTTGAAAGCAGGAGAGGGGCAGGACATGCGTCATCTAGTCTCCCCTGGGAGATGGGGAGGGAGGTAAAGAACCCGGTAGAAAGGCTCCTGTGGCAAGGTGAACACAGTGCCTTCTGTCTTGGGCATGTCAGGTTCCTGCTGCCCAGCACAGGTGACAGAGTGGTGGCTGCAGGAGGAAGTGGCTGCAGGGGAGGAGCAGGACTAGGTGGGGGGAGGGCCTGTTGGTGGTGAGCAGGGGCTGCAGCCATGTCTTGACAAAAGGGAGCTGTTAATAGAGAGCCGCAAGGGGAGGACAGCAGAGCAGTGTAGAGGAGGGTTCTACCAGCCAAGGGGCGCCCAGGAGTGCTGGCCGCCACCAGCTGCTCAGGAGGTGGGGGGGCAGCTTCCCCCTCAGGATGCCAGAAACAACCTTCCTAATGTCTGGCGCTTGGCCTCCAGCCTCGGGGCTGTGGGAGACCACCCTTCTGATGTCCCCAGCCTCGGGGCTGTGGGAGACCACCCTTCTGATGTCCCCAGCCTCGGGGCTGTGGGAGACCACCCTTCTGATGTCCCCAGCCTCGGGGCTGTGGGAGACCACCCTTCTGATATCCCCAGCTGCAGGGCCTGTTCTTCAGACTGGCCTCTCCACTACCACCAAAGTTGGGTATGCCCTTTCACTTTTCTCTAGTGTGCCCTTTGTGGAATAAAGGTAAACTGATTCAAACGAAAAGGAAATGGTGTGCTGAGTACCAGTTAAAATGACCTGTGAGCCTCTCAGGGGACACCACCACCCGCTGAGAACACTGCCCCAGCCCAGGAGAGCACGTTCTCTGGTCCTCCCGCTCACCTGCTCAGGTGGCTGCAAGTGCTTCCCAGTGTCTAGTCAGCGGGGGACTGCTAAGCCTCTTGTCTGCTAGTCCCTTTGGCTAGTACTAAGTGTCATCTCGGTCCTCACAGCAGCTAGCTGGCCAACAGGCCTCTGCAGCATTCTGCTACAGGCTGGAAGAATCACAAGAATGGAGCCACCCCAGGAGTAGGAGAGGGTGGATCCACCAGGTGCAGGACCGAGTGTCTGCTGAATGCAGGGACAAAACCTGACTCCCACGTGGCCAGCAAAAGACCAGCCACTGGGCCTCGCCCATCACTGGATTCTGGGCAGAGGATCTACCACTGAACCACATTCCCAACCCTCCTTCTACTTTTAAATAAATAAATATATATAAATATATATATATATATTGCAATCAGAGAGAGAGAGAGAGAATGGGCACACCAGGGCCTCTAGCCACTGCAAACAAACTCCAAAAGCATGCTGCCACTTTGTGAATCTGGCTTATGTGGGAACCTGGGTCCTTAGGCTTCACAGGCAAGCACCTTAACTGCTAAGCAATCCCTCCAGTCCTCCTTTTACTTTTTATTAGAGACAAGGTCTTTCTATCTCTCTTCTTTCTTTCTTTTCCTTCTCCTTTTTTTTTTTTTGAGGAAGGGTCTGGCTCTAGTGCAGACTGACCTGGGATTAAAGGCATGCACTACCATACCTGGCTATGCTATGATAAGGTCTTCCTAAAGCTGCCCCTTGAATTCACTCTGTGGTCCAGACAGGCCTCATACTTGCAATTCTCCTGCCTTAGCCTCCCAAGCAAGTGAGACTCTGGGCCTTCCCCCATGATGGCTGGTGTTGGGATGAGTGTAGTAATAGCCTCAGTGAAGAGGGCAGAGCATGGAGCCTGGGGTCATATGTTGAGATAAATCTCTGCCCACACTCGCCACCGGCTCCTGAGCTCCCAGGTGCACCCGCTCCCCTCTCCCCACTTGCTAGCCAGGCAGCTTCCAGCTAGTGATCTGGCCAAGCATCAGGCCAATGGCTGGCAGCACCAGAATCCCTATGGGGCCTGGTGATGTGTGGCATTAATAACGCTTGGTTCACCTGGGACAAGCTGGGCCACAGGGCAGGAATGGACTTTCTAACTTATCTTCAACTAGTTGCCAAAGGACTCAGGGTAGGCCTGAGCCAGGCCACAGTCATTCACTGTGGATGCTAATAAATTGAGGAGGGCACAGTGGGTGGGCACTGCCAGGCAGAATCCAAGCCCAGCAAATATCTGTGGTCTCTGCGGCACATGCATTGTGACAACTCACCAAGCCACTCAGGCCTCACCTCACGGGGTTTCTCCATCCTGGGCTACGAAAGTCTGGGCCTCGGGCATGGTGTGCACCTATACTCCCAGCACTGGGGAGGCAGAGACAGCATGGTCCCTGGCTCTCACTGGGCTGAATCAGTGACCCCTAAGTACAGAGATCCTATCTCAAAAAATAAAGTGAGGTGCCAGTTGTGGGGGGCACGCCTTTAATCCCAGCAGAGATAGGAGGATTGCTGTGAGGTCAAGGTCACCCTGAGACTACATAGTAAATTCCAGGCCACTCTGAACTACAGTGAGACCCTACCTCAAAAATGAATGAATAAATAAAGTGGGGGTGGAAGAGATGGCTTAGCAGTTAAAGCACTTACCTGCAAAGCCTAAGGACACAGGTTTGATTCTCCAGGATCCATGTAAGCCAGATGCACTATGTAGCACATGCATATGGAGTTCATTTGCAGTGGCTAGAGGCCCTGGTAAGTTTATTCTTTTTCACATACATAAATAAATAATTTTTTAAAAAAAAAGGAAAGCAAGCAGCACTGGACAGATGGTTCAGCATTTAAGGTGCTTGCCTGCAAAACCAGACAGCCTGGATTCAATTTCCCAGTACCCATATAAAACCAAACACAAAAAGAGGGGCACTGGGCTAGGGAGATTGCTCAGTGGTTAGAGATGCTTGCTAAAGCCTGCTGGCACAGGTTCAATTCCCCAATACCCACGTAGGCCATATGCATAGACTGGCATCTAGAGTTTGTTTGTAGCAACAAGAGGCCCTAGCACACTGCCCCCCCATCATACATGCAAATAAATAAAGAATTTCTTTTTTTCCTTTTTTTGATTTTTCGAGGTAGTGTGTCACTCTAGCTCAGACTGACCTGGGATTTACTATGTAATCTCAGGGTAGCCTTGAACTCACAGTGATCCTCCTACTTCTGCCTCCCAAGTGCTGGGATTAAAGGCATGTGCCACCATGGCCAGCTCAATAATTTCTTTTTGTTTTATTTTGAGGTAGGATCTCACTATAGTTCAGGCTGACATGAATTCACTATGTAGTCTCAGACTGGCTTGAACTCACAGCAATCCTCCTACCTCTGCCTCCCCAGTGCTGGTATTAAAGACATGTACCACCACACCCAGTAATAATTTTTTCTTTTTTTTTTTAATTTTGGTTTTCAAGGTAGAGGCTCACTGTAGCTCAGGCTGACCTGAAATTCATTATGCAGTCTCAGGGTGGCTTCGAATTTATGGTAATCCTCCTACCTCTGCCTCTCAAATGCTGGGATTAAAGGTGTGCGCCACCACGCCTGGCTCTAATAATTTCTTTTTAAAGAAAATAACCACATAAGCCAAACATAGTGACACATGCTTATATTCCCAGCACTTGGAAAGGCAAATGTAGAAGGACTGCTGTGAGTTCAAGTTCAGCCTTGGCTATAGAGTGAGTTCCAGGGCAGCCTGGGATAGAGTAAGACCCTACCTTGAGGGAAAAAAGAAAGAAAGAAAGAAAGAAAGAAAGAAAGAAAGAAAGAAAGAAAGAAAGAAAGAAAGAAAGAAAGAAAAGAAGAAGGGAAGGAAGGAAGGAGGAAGGGAGGAAAAGGGAAGAAAGGGAGGAAAAGGGAAGGAGAGCGGGAAGGGAAGGAAGAGGGAGGGTGGGACACAGCTCTAGCACACTAGCCTAGCATGGATACAACACTGGGTCTAGAGCCGGGCGTGGTGGCGCCGCCTTTAATCCCAGCACTTGGGAGGCAGAGGTAGGAGGATCGCCGTGAGTTCAAGGCCACCCTGAGACTACAGAGTTAATTCCAGGTCAGCCTGGACCACAGTGAGACCCTACCTCGAAAAACTGATCAAACAAAACAAAAAAACAAACAACAAAAAAAAAAAAAACAAACAAACACTGGGTCTATTCCCAGCACCAGGAAAAAGAAATCTGAAACCCCTGACAGACCCAGAGCCCTCAGGTAGGGCCTAAGAGAAGGGCTGTCACAGGACAGATTTACTGGGGAGAAGGGCCGAGCAGAGCCTCAGACTGGTCCCTTAGGGTATTTAAGCACCAAGGACTTGCTATCCAAAGCCAGATTGGCCCCGTGTGTGTGAATGTGTGTGAGTGTGTGTGTGTGTGTTGTTTATGGGGAAGGGGGGAGAAAGAATGACAAAGAAAGTGAAAGGGAGAGAAAAAGAACAAGAGAGAAAGTGAGAAAGAGAGAGAGAATTGGCACACGAGGGCCTCTAGCCACTGTAATTCAATTCCAGAAGCATGCACCACCTTGTACACATGTACCACCTTGTGCATCTGGCTTATGTGGGTTCTGAGGAGTCAAACCTGGGTCCTTAGGCTTTGCAGGCAAGCACCTTAACCACTAAGCCATCTCTCCAGCTCCATGTGTGTGTTTGTGAGGGTTGGTCACTATGGTAAAGTCACCCCTCTTTTAGTGTTGAGTGTGAGTGCACAGCTCCAGGGCACGCCGAATGGTTGGTGAGCCATGTGGCTGCCCTGTCATCTTATTCCAGAAGGTTTTCGTTACTCTTAGTAGCGTCCCTGCCCCTCTTGGGCAATAGTTGTGGACTCTGTGGCCCTGGCACCCAGCACCCTGCCTCCCCTCTTGGTATTTTTTTTCCTTTTGAGGTAGGGTCTCACTCTAGCCCAGGCTGGCCTCAAACTCATGGTAATTCTCCTACCTCTGCCTCCTGAGCACTGAAATTAAAAGCATGTGCCACCATGCCCAGCTGTCAGTATACGTGGCAGCCCAGCTGCCTCCCACAGGGCCCCTGGTGTCCGGCCAGATACTAGCAGCTTCTCTTAGCAGAACCTCTCTGTGTGGGAACAGGTGTTGCAATTCCTCCCCTTCCCCATCTTCATGTCTTAAATCGATTTTCAGCAAAAGGGGGCCTATAGAAAGGTAGTTAACCAGGCCCGGGGAAGGGAGGGTCCTGAGGGGACCAGGTTGGAGCTGGGTGGGAGAACTATGTGAGGGGCTCTGGGGAGGAAGGCATCCTGGACCAAGAGCTCAGCATGTGCCAAGACCCTATGGCTAGAGGTTTGCTGATGGAAGGAAGAAGGCTGGGGAGGCCAGCCCAGGCAGGAGAGGCCAAGAGGCTTGAGGAAGAGCGACATGTAAGCGACTGAACAAGCTAGGTCTTCTTTTCTCCAAGGAGAATGGAAGACATCAGAGGGTACCCTGCTACACCCAGCCAGGCTTCATCGCCATCCCCCCAACAAAACATGACCCACCACGCTGTCTGCTGCATGGGGCTCAGAGAGGCTGGACAACTGGCCAGCATCACACAGTGCCTGTCACTGACTTGGAGCATATTTTGAGCCAGGCTTGGAAGCACCATGCTTTATAGCCCTGGTCGCATGAGGTGGTCATGACAGGGTCTATTAATTCTCCCAACTCCATCACTGGGCCATCCCATAGAACTGCTTTCTGCTGTGACCCCAGAGACACCCCCCACCCCACAGTGCCCAGCATACTGTAGGTGCCTAACTAGTGCTCAGATGCACGTGTCTGGTGACATCAAAGACCTGCTGTGAGTGGAGACGTGTTAAACGCAGGTTTGGTTCTAGTGCTGGGCTGCAGTAGCAAGCTGCCAGGAATCTGCATGCTCTGGGCCACATCCAGGCAGAAAGGGAAACGAGGAGTTGCAGGAAGTCTGCAGGAGAAGCCGTCATTTCACCTGGGAGAAGTGAGTGCGGAGCCAGGCGCACTGGACATCCAGGGCAAGGGCTTGGAGGCTGGACAGTGCCAGGCGGCCAGGAAGACCACGAAGCGGTCAGCGAGGCAGAGAGGGCACAGGGCTTTGCTCTGGGGAAGGCAGGAGCCATGGGGGGCTTGGAAGCCTGTTCTGATGGGGGAACACAGTTGGCTGTGGGCTCAGGGCTGCTGGGAGCCCTGGGAAGCGAAGGACTGTGCCTGTCCAGGCAGGTGACACTGGTGGCTGCAGCTGGGGTGGGGGAGGGGAGAGGCGGCAGATTTGCCCCTCCTGGGGTGGTGACAGCTGCAGGCTGGCCAACAAACTGGGTGTGGAACAGACTCGGGGTGACCCCGAGTTGCCAGCCCAGCCCCAGGCAGATGGCACTGAGCTGACAGACAGGAGCCCTGAGAGCACCTGAGGTGGGGCCAGGATGCTCCTAAGCCATCTGTTGCCTGGCATGTTCCCTCCTAGGACCCCAGTACATGCCACCTGCCTGGCACATTCCCTCCTAGGACCCAAGAATGTGCTGCCTGCATGGCTTCAGCTCACCGCAGGCTCCTTTTCCTCTCTGGGATTCAGCAAGCCAACCAGATCTTTTTCAGATGCTTCGCCAGGGCAAGCTAATGCAGCAATCCTCCAAGTGTCTCCTCGGAAAGCCTCGGGGAGTCTGGTGCTATAAATCAGTCAGGATGATCCCCAGCCTCAGACACATCTCTTGGAGCGGCTCAGACAATAGGTGGGATTCGGATGAGCTCACAGAGTAGCAGTCATCTCAGACTCTCCATAAATCATGGCACAGGGCTGGTGATCTCAGCTGAGCTACTAAGGAGGGAGCAAAGTGGGGGCCTCATCGCCCCACAGGCTCTAAACAACCGTCCTGGCAGGCAGGGTGGTATGTGTGTACATGCGCACTTCTGTCTACACACAACACCCCCCCACACGCGCGCGCACGCACACACACACACACACACACACACACACACACACACACACGTCCCTGAATACAACACCATAGGGTATACATGGCACAAATGAGGAAACGAAGGTTTTCTTAAGGACATTAGAAGATGTCTTTGCTATGTATCCTTAAGCAATGTACCTATCATCTCTGGATCCTGGTTTCTGAAAAATGTGGATAATTATCATGCCTTCATCACACTGGGGGATGCAGCACGTAGTGAAGGTCACTAAGTCATCTGCTCCTTTATGAGTCTTGGCAGTGAGTCACAAAGAGAGGTGGCATGTGTCATTCTAAGAGCCAGTATAAAGTGAAGTGCAGTGGCACTTGGAAGGCTGAGGCCACAGAATCCTGAGTTCAAGGCCAATTTGAGCTACATAGTGTGACCTTATCTTGAAAAACCAAGTGCAATGTGCAATTCACCCTGCTTCATGTCAGCTACTTTCCTGTTGCTGTGACCAAGTACCTGGAAAGCCACTTGAAGGAAGACAGGTTATCTTGGCTCATGGTTTCCGGAAGTTTTGCCATGGAGACTCGTGGGAGAGTGGCTCCATCCATGCCAAAGGGAGCAAGTGGCTATGTTTCTCCCAGCTTGGCAATCAGGAAGCAGAGGGCATGGGCCAGTGTCAAGAGTTTAGGTTTCAGGGCCCGCCCCCAGTGACCCACAAGGCTCACAACCTCCTAGAACTGGTCCCCTAGCTGGGAACAAGTTTTCAAACACGTGAGCTTATGGGGAAGGGGAGCACTTTACATTCAAACCATCAACAAATAACCATATTTGGAGAACCTGAGGTTAGGGCCAACATAAGAGCTGGGGAGGGTTATGGCACAGCCCCTAATTGTGGGTGACCCTACTTGTCATCCCCAAACACCTATACTGGCTTGGAGTCAGATCTTGGGGCCCTAGGCTAAGCCCAGCCCAAGCACAACTTGCTTCCAAGGACGAGGCAGAGCAGTCATGAGAGGTGATACTCAGGCAGTATCCCAAGCTGCCAGCTCTGTGACACTTAGTGATGCAGCCACAGACACACATTCCCAGTGACGGAGCTGAGCCCCATCTGCTCACTTCTCATCAGCATCTGCTGCTTCCCACGGATCCTGGCCCACAGAACATTCTGGAAGAACTTCAGAGATCTGTGGGACTCTTCAGGCTCTTGCCCTTGTTCAACCTGACTCATTTGAGCCCTTACCCTTAGGCGCTGGAACTGAGTCCTTGCTCATGCATTTGCGGCAGCATTCCTCCGCCCACTGTTGCTGGCTTCTGATGAGGTGCCCAACACCGATGGTCTTGTGATTGCCAAAATCTCACCCTATTTCCAGCCACGCTCCCTTCCCAATGAGGCCAAGAGGGTGACAGTCTGAGAGGCAAGGGAACCACCATAGAGGGTGCCACACCTGGCCACGTTCACCCTTGTCCTTTCTCAGAATGCCCTGGAGTGGACACAAAGAGCACAGAGTTCATGGGAAACCACACTGAAGACTCTCAAAAGTCCTACAGGCCTGATCCCACAGCATGGCTTTGCAGAGGAGTGAAAATATCTCCATTTCCCAGACAACACTGAGCGTCCTCAGGCTTTACCCAAGATCGTATTTACCAAAAAAGGTGGGAACCCCAATCCTCTACCCACAAGATGACTTAAACCCGACAGGTGAAATTGGTGACATTGGTGGGCCTTATCGGGTTAATGCCGGAGCACTGGTGGGTCTCAGGGTGGGTTAATGCCAGAGCACTGGCTGGCCTTGAGGAAGGGTTAATGCCAACAGCACTGGTTAGCCTTGGATAGGGGTAATGGAGGGAAGTTTCTGGAATAAGCACAGAAGCTGACTGTAGGGCTGAGGTGATACTCTTGTGCTACAAATGGCTCCTAGTTGTCCAGCCATGCATTCTCCCCCCCCCCCTCATATTTTATTTATTTATTTGAGAAAGAAGGAGAGGCAGATAGAGAGAATGGGCATGCCAGGGCCATTAGCCACTGCAAAAGAGCTCCAGATGCATAACAAGCTCCAGATGCATGCACCTCCTTGTGCATCTGGCTTGTGTAAATACTAGAGAATTGAACCTTGGTCCTTAGGCTTTGCAGGCAAGTGCCTTGACAGCTGAGCTATTTCTCCATCTTTTTTTTTTTTCCTTCTCTCTTATAAGAACTACTTCATGTCTATTTTGGTATCTTGTTTCTTTAAAAATTCTAGTGGTGAGGGCACTTGTGGTGGGCTCCGGTAATGCTGCTACTCCACACACCTTGGCTCCTTTCCTCAGGTTCTAGGGAGTGGCGAGGCCCCAGGCAGTCACAGCACATGCTCACTGGGGCCTTTGTCCCCTCCAGTCCCACACTGTGCAGAGCACACACAGTGGCTTCCCATGTGACCCACAGACAAACCTGAGGGAGAAAGGGTGTGATTGCTCCATTTTACACACAAGGAAACCAGTTCATATGGAGGTCAAATGACTTGTTTGACCCCAGGTGAGAAGAGACAAGCATGTCAGCCTCGTCCCTGTGTCACGGCTGCTTGGCAGGGCTGGCCCGCAGGGCTACTCTGGCTGGCTTAGAGCAGAGGCAGAGGACGGCTTGCTGTTCCCCATCTGCTGTGTGCTCAGCACTCCGGTAGGACTGTTAAAAATCCCTGAGGATGCCAGAAGCAAGGGGGTGGCTTGCTTACAAAGACAAAAAGAAAAAGCTGAAGCAAGTCCAGCCAGGCTAAGCAGAAAAGGGAGATTATTGGCTCAAGTAGAATTCCAGGAATGGAATCAGCTTCAGGCGTAGCTGGGTCCAGGCGCCTCAATGTCCCCAGGCCTGGTTCTTTCTCACCCTCCAGCCTGCGCCTCGCTGCCATTCATGGTGGCTTCATTTACAGACATCACGTGGTGGCCAAGTGACTGCCGGGAGCTTTAGGCTCTGTTTCTTACATCTGAGTGCAGCTAGAGAGACATCCACTCAGAAGCCTTCAGGAAACACTCAGACCAGCATCCCAAATGACATCCAAAAGCAAACCCCTGTCAGGGGAGAGCAGTGAGCCATGGGGCTTAGTTCCTGGTCTTCCCGGTCATTGGCCCGGGAGTTGGGGTCACATTTTTCAGACTGTCAGAGGAGGGCTTGATTCCTCATGAAAGCCAGGGCTGCTGCCAAAGAAAAGGAGACAAGAAAAGGTTTGGGCTGTGAACCCTCAGGTCACTCTCCCCTTCACTCTCAGTCCCCAAGCCTAAGCCCTAAGCTACTGTCCCTGCCTTCTGGCTGGACTTGGCTGTGGGGACCCCTGTGAGAGATAGGAGAGAGGCCCCAGGACTCCCTTCTAGGTCTCTGGAAGTCTCCCTTCTGGCCCAGGGTGCTGACATCTCTGCCCTCCCAACACAGACTCCTTTGGAATGGCCTCTTCATTACACCCTCTGGGAAGGAACCATCTGTTTGTGACTTCTAGCTGGTCCCAAGTCTGGTGCCCTCAGAGAGTCTGGGCCCTGACCTCTCCCATGATCCTCTGGCAGTTCCTCTCTCCTCTCCCTGCTCCCTACCGGCAGCCCATGGCAACCAAGCTTAAAGCAAGTGAGCTGGGAGGGCGGGCGGTCCTGGAGGCTGCCTGCAGGGACAGCTGCACACCAGTGGGAATGCACTTTTTGCCACACGGAACCAGGCTCTTCCAAACGGTTCAGATGGCCAATTTCCTGTTGTCTATATTGCGGTAAACCACAACATTTTAAATGCTTGAACAAATTTAGAAGCCAGCACTCCCTGGCCCCTGCACTGGCCTCCATTCTGACTCCTTTTCCCCACCTTGGCACCTGCGCTGGCAGCCAGCTGTCCCAGCCACGTTGATCCCATTTCCTGAGCAAAGATTGTGGCTCGTCCCCTCCTGATGGGCCTGACCTTCAGTGGTCCCTGAGCCTCAGCACCAAATGATGAAACCACAGTGGACAACGAGCGGTGCATGGCCACCGCCAGCAGGCAGGACAAGGGCACTGACTGAGTCACAGCCCACTGGCAGCTGGGCCCATCAGGGAAGAGCAGGTGCCAGACTCAGCAAACCAAGAAGCCTTCCGGGGGGAGAAGGCAGGAAGCAGGCCACAGTGGTGACGAAGGGTCAGTGGTAAGATCTGAGAAGCTGCACGCACAGCAGCCTGCGGTGGGGACACCATGCAGAACTGAACGTCCAACAGGCACACTGGTGTCATTGCATATCAGATCCACCTAGTAACTGTCACAAATACTTGTAAGTATTTTCCATATTAAAAATTTTTTTTCGAGGTAGGGTCTCACTCTAGCCCAGGCCGACCTGGAATTCACTATGGAATCTCAGGGTGGCCTCGAATTCATGGCAATCCTCCTACCTCTGCCTCTCGAGTGCTGGGATTAAGGGTGTGCACCACCATGCCGGGCCATATCAATACTTATAATTTGGGGTATGGGGAGGTGACTCCATGGGCAAAGTGTTGCCTTAAAACTTGAGGACCTGAGTTCAGATTCCCAGCACCCATGCAAAAATGGCAGGTGTAGGAGTGTATACCCAGAATTCCAGAGCCTGGGAGGATCCCCAGAACTCACTGGTCTCATTGGCCCATGAGAGACCCTGTCTCAAAGGAGGTGAACAGTGCTCCTGAGGATGGCACCCTGGTTGTCCTCTGGCCTCCACTTCTAAATACACACATGTGCTCACATATCCTTGAAACACACACATAAAAATTGTTTTGAGCTTGGCCTTGTAGCACACACCTTTCACCCCAGCACTTAGGAGGCAGAGGTCGAAGATCGCTGTGAGTCTGAGGCCAGCCTCAGACTATATAGTAAATTCCAGCTTAGATTGGGCTAGAGCAAAAGACCCTACCTCAAAAAACCAAAAAAAATTTTTTTTGAGGCCTAAGGAGATTGCTCAGTGGTTAAAGATACATGCTTGTAAAGCCTGCTAGCCTAGGTTCAGTTCCCCAATACCCATGTAAAGTCAGATGCACAAAGTGGCCATGTACCTGGAGTTTGTTTGCAGCAGCAAGAGGCCCTGAGAAAACCCATTCTCTCTATATATATCTTTTTTTCACACAAACAAATACATAAAAACATTGGTTTGGGGGGCTGGGGAAATGGCTTAGCAGTTAAGGTATTTGCCTGCAAAGCCCAAGGACCCCGGTTCAATTTCTTAGGACCCACATAAGCCAGATGCACAAGGGGGCAAATGCATCTGGAGTTTGTTTGTAGTAGCTGGAGGCCCTAGCATACCCATTCTCTCTCTCTCTCTCTGCCTCTTCTTCTCTCTCTCTAATAAATAAATTATTTTTTAAAAGCTAAATCATTTTAAAATTTGAAATCTAGAGTTTCAGAGATTGCTTAGCAGTTAAAAGCACTTGCTTGCAAAGCCTGGAAGCCCAGGTTCAATTCCCCAGTACCCACATATAGTTAGATGCACAAAGTGGTACATGTGTCTGGAATTCATTTGCAGCAGCAGAAACCCCTGACTTACCCATGGTTTCTCTGTGAATGTCATTCTCTCTCTCTCTCTCTCTCTCTCAAATAAATAAATAAATAATTTTTAATGAGAGAGAAAGAGAGAGAATTGGCTTGCCAGGGCCTCCAGCCACTGCAACCAAACTCCAGATGCATGTGTCACCTACTGTGCATGTGTGACCTTGCTCTTGCATCACCTTGTGCATCTGGCTTATGTAGGATCTACAGAATTGAAAATGAGTCCTTAGGTTTCACAGGCAAGCACCTTAATCACTAAGCTATCTCTCTAGCCCAATAATTTTTTTAAATTTGATATCTGTTTAAGATCTGTTCACAAACACTAAATTCATATCAGAAATGTAGCCTCCAGGGCTGGAGGGATGGCTTGCCTATAAAACCTAAGGACAAGGCTGGGTGTAGTGGCACACACCTTTAATCCCAGCACTTGGGAGGCAGAGGTAGGAGGATTGCTGTGAGTTCAAGACCAAACTGAGACTAATTTCAGGTCAGCCTGGGCTAGAGCAAGACTACCTTGAAAAACAAAAACAAGCAAACAAAAAAACTAAGGACCTAGGTTTGATTTCCCCAGTACCCATGTAAGCCAGATGCACTAAGTGGTGCATGTATCTGGAGCTCATTTGCAGTGGCTAGAGGCCCTCGTATGCCCATTCTCTCTCAAAACTAGAAAATAGCCAGGCATGGTGATGCACGCCTTTAATCCCAGCACTCGGGAGGCAAGAGGTAGGAGGACCACTGTGAGTTTCAGGCCACCCTGAGACTACATAGTTAATTCTAGGTCAGCCTGGACTAGACTGAAACCCTACTTTGAAAAAAAAGAAAAAGAAATAAAGAAAAAGAAATGCAGCTTGCTGGCCTTCCAAGGCCTAAGTTCCTGACTCCATGGATAATACAGCGGGAGACTCTCAAGTCCTAGACCATGCCAACAAAGAGTGTGCAGAGAGGACACACCTCCTCCGGTTCGCTAAGTCACCCCAGCACACCTGCCTTCCCAATACAGTCTTGTTCTTACAGGTGTAATTTATTATTTTTGTTACCAGAATATTTTGTAATGATGGTTAGTCAAACCAACAGCTATGGGACCCAAATATACTTCAGGGTGCATATTCAATCTGTATTTGTTTCATAAAATGACCACAAAGAAGGCAGGTGAATGGCTGATGTAGCTCTGAGACAGTCTCCTAGGAGCTGAGCAGTAAAATCCCTTTCTTGTAATACTTGCATCCTCGCTGGCAAAACTCTCCAGCTTTCATTTGTATTTTTTTCTTTTTACTATGGTTTTTTGAGGTAGGGTCTCACTCCAGCCCAGGCTGACCTGGAATTAACTCTGTAGTCTCAGAGTGGCCTTGTACTCATGGCGATCCTCCTAACTCTGCCTCCCAAGTGCTGGGATTAAAGGCGGCGCCACCACGCCCTGCTCTCACCCAGCTTGTATTCTTTTATGTTTATTTATATTCTTATTCAAGGAGGGGACAGTGTCTTGATATGTAGTCTAGAGTGGCCTCAAACTCGCAGTAATCCTCCTGCCTCAGATTCCCAAGTGGTGGAAATATTTGTGCCACATGCCCAGCTCTCCCCTGACCTTTCTCACTTTTTATGTCTCCTCATTTTTTTTTGGTGTGTAATATATGTGGTGGGTGTGTGAGAGATGCATGCACATGTGTGCGCAGATGCACACACCATTACACATGCATGCAGAGGTCAGAGGAGGATGCTGAGCGTCCTCTCTCACTTCCACCCAATTTCCCTGAGCCAGTGTCTCTCTAGGCCTGGAGTTTCCTGTTTTTCAGCAAGGCTGGCCGAGCGGGCACCCCGTAGTCCCCCTGTCTCTGCCCCTCTCAGCACTGGAGTTACAGGCACGCACAGTCCCGCCGAGCTTTTTACATGGGTGCTGGGACTCAAACTCGGGTCCTCGTACTTAGAATGAAAGCACTGACTTTGCCACGGTGTCAGCTCACTCTAGTGGGCACTAACTGGATGCTCTCACTCTGAGGCGGGGCAGGGAAGCTGCTCGGGTCCAGCCAGTGCACACCCACAGCGCACACGTGTGTGGCGACCACCCCGGAAGCCCACGAGCCACTCTGTGTCAGACACAGGCCCGCTGCCGCTCCTGGGACAGTGAATGTCCATGTGTCGCATAGGAGCGATGCTTGCCCACTATCGAGTCATGCGTGTTTTCGTGTCATAGGAGGACAAGGGAGGAAGTGTGTCTCATTGTGTCAGGAAGGAACCCCAGCAGGCTTCTCCGAGGTGGTAACTGTGGAGCGCTGAGTAATGAGTGAGACCTGCCTGCCTGGATTTGCTACTTTGCTCATTGCAAACATAAGGAAGGACGGGTTTTGCTGGCTCAGTTTGAGGTCCCGGTCTGTCACGGTGGGAACCCGGCAGTGGGGCGCGAGGCGGTCGTGCTGCGTTCGTGTTGCATCCGCAGTCAGGAAGCAGGGAGAGACGACCGCTGGCGCTCAGCTTGCTCTCCCCTCATTCAGGCTGGGACCGCAGCCCATGGGTGGTGCGTCCCCACTGAGGGTGGCTCTTTCCACCCTTGCAGACATGCCTAGAAGTTTGTCCCCTAGGTGCCTCTAGGCCTCTCGGCTGCAGGCAAGGAGCAGGTAAAAAGTCCATAGGAGAAGCATGAGAGGTGGCTTAGAAGTTAAGGCACTTGCCTGTGAAGCCTAAGCACCCAGGTTTAATTTCCCAGAACCCACATAAACCAGATGCATGTGATGGCACATGTGTATGGAGTTTGTCTGCAATGACTGGAGGCCCTGTCGGTGCCCATTCTCTCCCCCCCTCCCCTGCCCGCTTTCATAAATAACTAAACAACAATAAAAGTCCACAGGAAAAGGCCTAGGAGGGCTCATGCATAGCATGCACCTGTAATTCCAGCATTGTGAAGGCTGAGGCAATCTGAGGTCAACTTGGACTGTAGAGCATGACCCTGTCTCAAACAAACAAACAAACAAAAAAAAAAAAACCAGAAAGCCAGGCATGGTGGTACACGCCTTTAATTCCAGTACTTGGGAGGTAGAGGTAGGAGGATCTCCATGAGTTTAAGGCCACTCTGAGACCACACAGTGAATTCCAGGTCAGCCTAGCCTAGAGCAGAACCCTACCTAGAAAAACCAAAAGAAAGGAAGAAAGAAAGAGAGAGAAAGGATAGAAGGAAGGAAGGAAGGAAGGAAGGAAGGAAGGAAGGAAGGAAGGAAGGAAGGGGAAAGAAAAAGAGAGAAAGGAAGAAAGAGAGCCAGGAGTGGTGCACATGCCTGTAATCCCAGCACTCGGAAAACTGTTGCAGGAGGATCAGAAGTTCAAGGGCATCCAAGGCTGCATATGAGAAGAAATGGATTTCTGACTGCAGACTGAACGTGTGCCTTCCCCAAGCTGAAAACCCAGAGCCAAGAGTCTCTCCAGAGGCTGGGGCAGCTGGCTCTTAGCTCTTGGGTTTGAGCTGGGAGCCTAAGGTCTCCAGGCCTTGGGCATTGCAGGGACCAGGACCACCAGCCCTGAAGAGCGTCTTAAGGAGGGAATGGTAGCTGGCTGGGTGGCAACTGGGGCCCTCCTGGTCCCAGGTGGTGACTGAACTGGTATGGCTCAGCAGCATGTAGGCAGCAGCCTGAGAGGGTGGGGTGACATGACAGTAGCCCAGGGCTGAGCCAGGCAGCCTCAAGCAAGCAGCAGGCTCAGGTCAAGCGTCCCTCAGACTCTGGAGAACTGTCCCCATCTGGAGTACAGCCCTCCCCTGGAACACAGGATGGGCCAAGTGACTGCTCGAATTCTGCTTGGCACTGGTCCCAGTCCAGGTGGCCTCTGGCTTCCAGCAGGTTCTTTCTTGGGAAACTCCCTGGGAATATAGCAGTTCCAGAAAGCGCTGGAGGGTACACAGCTGACCCATCTGCCAGCCTGGAGCCCCAGGCCAGAGCCAGACCCAGCATCAGCATGCGCTGCTGGGCACACCAGCATCTGTGTGCCCCACCCCGCACGTGTACGTGTGGCTTCCAGGCCTAGATGCTGTATCCCATGGGAGCAGGAGGCCCTGTGACCTTGTGAGAGGGCTCGATTCTCACCTGGAATCCTGGGGAAACAAGGAGAGGGCTTTGCCCTGGGTCTGGCTGAGGTCCAGAACACCCATTCCTTTGGGCTGCCACACTAAGGACCCAGTCCAGCCACCCTCACAGCCTAGGTGGTCAGTGAGGGCCCAGCAGCAGGGGAATGGGGACAGGCAGGGCTCCTTGGAAAGCATGCTTTGTTTAAGAGCACCAGGAGTTTAAGGTCAGTCTTGGCTACACAGTGAGTCTGAGGCCAGCCTCAGCTACATGATATCTTGTCTTTAAAGTGTGTGTGGAGGGGGGATCTGGGGAGATGGTTCAGCATGCAAGAGCACTTGCTATGCAAGCATGAACAGCACCCACATAAAAACTCCAGGCATGTTCACACATGCCTATAACCCCAGCACTGAGAAGGGCAGACACAGGAGGATCACTGGGGCTTCCTGGTCAGCCAGTCTCACCCCAGAATTAGGGAGCTCCAGGTTCAGTGAAAGACGCTATCTCAGGGAAATAAGGGAGAAGAGTGATAGAGGACACTTGACATTCTCTTCTGGTCTCCACATGCATGCACATGTGATACATGCACTTACACATGTGCATATAACTTACATACACCACAATACCACACACACCAAGGTGCATATAACATACATACATCACAATACCACACACACACATGGACATACTATACATACACCATACATATTACACAGACATGTGCACATACTACACATGCACACATGCCAAAAAATTTAAAATAAATAAATAAAATTCTTTTTCTTGAGGTAGGGTCTTGCTTTAGCCCAGGCTGACTTGGAATTCACTATGTAGTCTCAGGCTGGTCTTGAATTTACAGAGCTTCTCCTCCCTTGGCCGCCCGAGTGGAGGGACTAAAGACATGCACCACCACACCCAGCTCAAAATATGAAATTTTAAAGCCACTCAAAGCCAGAGTCCGATGTAGACTAGGACACAGCTCAGAGCTGGGGTTCCTGCCTGGATATGGCCAGCACCACAGGAAGTTGAACTGAGATGAATGCTCAGAGGCTGCCCAACCTCCAGGAATAAACTGGAGGTGTCATGAATCAGGCTCTCAGGGGGACTCATAGGACAGAAATTCGCAGAGCTTGTGACCACCCCTCAGCCCACCCAAGTCAGTCAGTAGCTGGCAACTGATACATTGAACCTGTGCAGAGGACAGAGGCTTAGCAGCCAGGTGAGCATCCCCACCCTCCCCATGCTGCCCCCTGCTGGCCTGTGTTCCTCCCAACAATCCTGTGTAACACAGCGTCTACAGATGAAGAGCTCAAAGCCCAACCTGGCATTCACGCCTTCAATCCTAGCACTTGGGAGACAGAGGTAGGAAGATCGTCTTGAGTTCGAGGCCACCCTGAGACTACATAATGAATTCCAGGTGAGTTTGAGCTAGAGTGAGACCCTACCTGTAACCCCCCTACACCAAAAAAAAAAAAAAAGTGAAGTCACTTACCCAGGGTCACACAGTTAATGCACAGCACAGCTGGGATTTGAACTCATTTCACTTTCTTTTGTTTGCAAACTGGGTCAGCCCTGATTCCTGGCTGCCACTCAGCCTCTTCCTTCTCAGATAACAGGGCGGAGTCTCACAGCCTCATTCCCTGGTCTGGAAGACCACAGACTGGCCTGGCTAGCCACAGAGCTTCCTCTCCTGGGAAGCCTGGTCCAGGAGGCCACGCCTGTCCTTTGAAGTCTGAGTCACTGCAGATTCCATTTCATACCCTGATAAGGCAAAGCCACTGAACAAACAAGCCCGGGAGGCCAGAGCGGCCTAGCCAGGCTCCTTGGCTAGGGCAGCAATAACGGGCCAGCCTGCTGCTCAAGGATAACAGCCTGGGGGACCAGAGACTCTGCACCACCCACTTAAGGTCACAGAGCACACCGAAGGGAAGAGATGGAAATCTGGGACCTCCAACGCCCCGCATCTTGGAGCTGAGTGGGAATTCTTCCCACCTGAGGGACTTGCCTTGCTTCTGCCTGCACCACTCCCTCCACTTGCAGGACCCTCAGCCAGGTGTCTAGGTGGTCTCCACCCCTCAGATGCCTTTCTAATCAGAGCACTGCCCTTCACATGACTGACCCAGAGCATGTGACCTAAGTTGGTTCAATCAGCCACGGCCAGGACTTGTGCAGGTATACTGGAGAGGAAGTGGCCCATCTTCTCCCTAAAACAGGCCTTCGGGTCTCGAAGGTGCTGCCTCACAGCTGTGGTGTTCAGGAACCAGCAAGGACCTTCTAACGAAGGAGACTCGGGAGAAAGCTAGCTTCTTTGAGGCAGTTTCAGTTAGCGACAGAAGCCCAAAGACACATTCAAAAGATACCACCGCGCCAGGACAAGAAGTGAGCCTGGCTCTGATCCAGGTTCATCCACAACGGCGGCAGCGGCCCCTGCTGTCTCACAGTCTAGCACGCTACCTAGGTGGGGTGGCCTTTGGGGTCAGCCCCCTTGAATCTGCAAACCAGTCAGGTCTTCCCCCACCTACCTGAATCTGAGGAAAGAAATCATTTTCTTTTCTTTTTTGTTTTTGAGGTAGGGTCCCCCTCTAGCCCAGGCTGACCTTGAACTCACAGCAAACTTCCCACCTCTGCTTCCAGTGCTGTGATTGAAGGCATGTGGCACCATGCCCAGCAAGAATGCATTTTCTTTTTTTTTTTTTTTAATATTTTTTATTTATTTATTTGAGAGCGACAGACACAGAGAGAAAGACAGATGGAGAGAGAGAGAATGGGCGTGCTAGGGCTTCCAGCCACTGCAAACGAACTCCAGACGCGTGCGCCCTCTTGTGCATCTGGCTAACGTGGGACCTGGGAAACCGAGCCTCGAACCGGGGTCCTTAGGCTTCACAGGCAAGCGCTTAACCGCTAAGCCATCTCTCCAGCCCAAAGAATGCATTTTCATTCAACTTTAAAGGCTGGTCCATACTGTTCCCACCTGTGATCTCTATGTGGATCTATGTAAGTCTGGCTTTTCCCTACCCAGCCATAGGTAGACTGGGTAGAGAGAGCATTGTTTCTTAGCCTGATAGCTTTATGCTTTGGGTAACTTCTCATTTTAATTACATGTATTATTTTCCTGTGATCTCCAAATCTACCATGAGTAGATTTACATTCTAGGTGTCCCGCATGGGTGCTTCCTCTAAACTCTGGACCTGTGCAGTTTCTCTAAACTCGGGTAACCATGGGTGAACTCTCTTTACTACCCATTTTTTCATCTGAATTTCCTGGACTTTGCTTTGGCACTTTCCCTCTGCTGTTCTTCCGTAAACCATCACTACTGGCTCTTTTAACTTTATTCCACGAGGAGGCTCAGGATGATGCTGTGTCTTCCACATGAGTGGGTGCTTCTTCTAAATCTCCCCACATAAGCTCCTAGATCCTATCTTCCATGTGCTTGTGACTGCTCCAGCCTTTACCTAGGCCCTAACTTCTCCCTAAATAAACTTAACAGTTCACAATTTATCCTTCTTGAGCTTGTTGTTATTAATTTGTTGTTAAAATAGAATAGGGACCCAAAATTGGGGCTCATAAGTTTGGGAGACCCATCCTGAACCCCCAAACCCTGCTTCACTAGGGTGCAGTTGTTGGTGCTTCCCATGCCACAGGGGAGCCTTCCCGCCATAAACTGCCTCTGCCTGCTCCCCCACAACTTGAGGCTCAACTATGATCTCCACTTCTGTGGCTCCATCTCCTGTTTGACTGACACATGGGGTGGCCCTGAGAACAACCCAGGAGCCTCCCCCCACATCAAGACCCGGGCTGGGACAGGGCTCGGTGGTACTGTACTTGGCTGGCAGCGTAAGGCCCTGGTTCCTCTCCCAGCACCACAAACAAAAATAAACATAAGCATATCTGCAAAATACATTTGCAGGTAAAGTGACATATCCAGGTTCCCTGGGGTTGGGACACATGCATCTTTGGTGACAGTCATTTTGTCTATCACAGCCATTGAAGCCATAGACCTCAGGACGGTGAGAAGGAGGGAAAGTAAATTCTGGTAATATTTTTCGCTGGATCAAGCCAAACCTGAAGGAATAGGCTTAATTTTCAGTTACACAATAATTATCAAGTTCCCTTTTTAGCCTCAGCTGCTTGAGGATTTTATTACAAAGATGTCTGTGTTGCACAAGCCTGGAATTCTTTTGAGAGTGAGACAATGCCTCATTTTACTTGGTTTTACAAGCACCTAACAGTGTGTGGTACCTGGAAGCAGCTGAGCACAGGTTTGTTGACTGAATAACAATTTATGGATTATTTAGAGAACCCCTCCCCCACTTCCTCCTGAGAAGCTGTCACTAGAGCACTGGGGCAGGGGCTCCCCCAGCGTCCCCACAGACCAGTGCCAGACCTCTGGGTGCAGCTTCCTTGGAAGGAGGCCCACGTGGCCCAGGCTGCAGCCCTGGCGAGCCTGACCTTCGTGGCGTCCTGAGCCAGCACTTCCAAATTAATTCCCGATGGCAGCCGCAGCCGCAGCCGCAGCCTCCCTGGCAAATTCATGAGTCATCGCTGGGCTGGGCAGGACACAGCTCACTGGTAATAAGTCACCGTCCCTGAGCGCCACAGGAAACGGCTGACTCCTCATTCTTCACAAGTGCAGGCTGCCGGGAGGGCTGGCCTGCAGGAGATAGAGGAGAGACCCCTCCCCACAGCTCCCAGGCGCTGGCTGCCATGTCCTCAGCAAGGGCCCTGTCATGCTTGCAGACCCAGTAGGAAGCAGCAAGGCCTCCCTCGGCACCTGCCTGCCTGAGACACAGAGAAGATGCAGCCAGCTCTCTTCCGCCCCCCTCATCCTCTGGGCATGCCATGGAGCTCTACTTTGGCCAGATGCTGCTGAGGACTGTCCCAGTAGCCACGCATTGGGTCCGGTGCATGGCAGGCCTCTGCACACACTGCTCCTCTCGCCCAGAACACTGTCCCCCACATCCTCTGGCTCCTGTTTCTGCTTCCTGTCAAGGTCACCACATTCCAGTGTCCTGGGCCCAGTTGCTGACATCAGCCCAGGAAGCCCAGGCTCTTTTCTACAAGGCCTTGCATCTTCTTCTTTTTAGTATTTTTATTATTTATTTATTTATTTGAGAGTGAGAGAATGGGTGGACCAGGGCCTCCCAGCCACTGCAAACGAACAGATGCATGTGCCTCCCTGTGCGTCTAGGCCTGCCTTCCTCACAGAGCTGTGTTCTAGAATTGGAAAACAGATTCGCATAGTCAAAGAAGTCAATCTCATTACAAAATGCAGTTTGGAAGTTCTGTGGGAAGGATGTGGCTGCCTTTGTCTGAAGTATTCATGTGTCCCCGTGTGTGTGTCTGCATGCACATGTGTCATCAGAGGATGATTTCAAGTGCTAGCCATCTTTTTTTTGAGACATTGTCTTTCACTGGCCTGGAAATCACCAATTAGGTTAGTCTGGCTGGCTAGCGAGCCCCAGGGATCCTCTTGTCTCTGCCTCCCTGATGCTGAGATTATAGACACATACCATCATGCCGGGCTTGTGTGCGGATTTAGGGGATGGAGCTCAGCGCTTTATGCTTGCAAGACAAACACTTTACCCATTCAAACATCTCCCCAGTGCATAGGCTACCTACACCAAAATATTCCCAGGATCTTCCTGGGCCTGGAAGAACCAGGATTTTGCCCCCAGGAGGCAAAGACAAAAAGAAAGGAAGGAGGGAAGGGAAAGAGAGAAATATGGAAGTAGGGAGGCAAAAAAGAACAGGAAAACTTTCACACTTGGTCCCACAACTGCAATAGACAGAGGTCAGCAGGGGTCAGCAGCCAGCATCTATGGACCAAATCCAGCCAAATCTCTTGGAAAATGTTACTTTCAAAAGAGTTGTAAAAACAAAACAGCCATTCACCATGACTCATGCCTATAGTTCCAGCACTTGGAAAGTTGAGGCAGGAAAATCTTGAGTTTGAGGCCATCTTAGGCCAAATAGAGAGTTCAAGGCCAGTCTGGGCTAGAGGGAGTGTCTATTAAAAAAAAAAAGACAAGGACAGGCATGGTGGTGCACACCTTTAATCACAGCACTCAGGAGGCAGGTAGGAGGACTACTGTGAATTTAAGGCCAGCCTGAGACTACAGGGTAAATTCCAGATCAGCCTAGGCTAGAGCGAGACCCTACCTCAGAAAAACAAAACAAAACAAACAACAACAGCAACAACAGAAAATGGGGCTGGAGGATGCCTCAGCGGTTAAGATGGTTGCCTAGCCAGGCATGGTGGTGCATGTCTTTAATCCCAGCACTTGGGAAGCAGAGGTAGGAGTGTTGCCATGAGTTCGAGGCCACCCTGAGACTATGTAGTGAATTTCAGGTCAGCCTGAGCTAGAGTGAGACCATACCTAGAAAACAAAGCCGGGCGTGGTGGCGCATGCCTTTAATCCCAGCACTCAGGAGGCAGAGGTAGGAGGATCGCTGTGAATTCAAGGCCACCCTGAGACTCCATAGTGAATTCCAGGTCAGCCTGGGCTAGAGTGAGACCCTACCTTGAAAAACAAGAAAAATTAAATTAAATTAAAAAAAAAAGATGATTGCCTATAAAACCCAATAACCCAGGTTTGATTCCCCAGTACAGCCAAATGCACAAAGTGGCACATGCATCTGGAGTTCATCTGCAGTGGCTGGCAGTCCTGAAGCACCCATTCTGTCTGTCTCTTCTTTCTAGCTCTCTCTGCTTGCAAATAAATAAGTAAAAATATGTGTTTTAAAAAACCCAAACTAATCCCAGCACTAGGGAGGCAGAGGTAGGAGGATCGCCATGAGTTCAAAGCCACCCTGAGACTCCACAGTGAATTCCAGGTCAGCCTGGGCTAGAGTGAGACCCTACCTCGAAAAACCAAAAAAAAAACCAAAAAACAAAAATCCAAACTACAGCCAGGTGTGATGGTGCACGCCTTTAATCCCAGCACTCAGGAGACAGAGGTAGGAGGGTTGCTATGAGTGCGAGGCTACTCTGAGACTACAGGTCATCCTGAGCTAGAATGAGACCCTACCTCAAAAAAATAAATAAATAAAACTACAGATACCCATCAAACCTAAAATAATCACATGTGCCACACCACTGGAGTGGCAGCTTACCCCACTGTGGACAGAGCCAGGAGGGTCAACACCAGGGGAAGGAGCCTGTCCTACCTGAGACCATACTGCTCAGCACATCTAGAAGCCTGAGCCCATGGGTCAGTGACAACAGCCTTGGCTCAGGGAGGGGTCAGCAGGAGGATGGACACAGCCTCTTCCTGGCCCCATTCCCACTGGCATTTTAGAAAGCAAGACAGTGCAGAGTGTGCAGTATGTTTTATGAAACAAAGGGAGACTGAGGCCCATGTATCAGCAAGTGATAAGAACCCCCAATTCAAAGTGCTCAGAAAGGCTCCAGACATGGCTGTATGGAATGCTCAACAGGGTGTGTCGGGATTCACAGTCACCATTTCTTGTGTGTGTGAGTGTGTGTGTGTGTGTGTGTGTGTGTGTGTTTCTATGTTGTTTTGTTTGCTTGTTTGTTCTCTTATCATTGTCTGTTGGTCTTATTCTCCTGAAAGTAGATGGGTACATGGGTGTGTGGGTGAATTGGTGGATGGATAGATGGATAAATGGATGGGTATGTGGGCAGGTGGATAAGTGGATGGGTGGGTGGGTGAGTGGATACATGGGTGGATAGATAGATGAGTAAGTAGATGGACAGATGGACAGACAACAAAAACCTTTACAAGAGCCAGTGCTCAGCAGGGTAGCCACTGTCCTTGGAGAGTGCACCTTCTGGGAAAGGGACAGCTGACCCACAGGCTTTGCAAGCAGGAGGAAAGGGACAGCAGAAGGAGGGGCAGTTCAGCCACGGCCAGGGCCAGCTGTGTCCGGGACACCATGCCCTGGAGGGGCCTGCCCCACAATAGAGCCTCATTGTTAGTCACTAACTAGTCTGAGTGGCCCTCCCTGGCTTGGACACAATCAGCTTGTCATGCCAACCAAGATGTCACTCCCTCCACAGCAGAGCCATTCAGAGCCACTGGCTGAGGCATTCCTTAGCCTAAGCTAGACATAGATGAGAGCCACTGGCCCTAGCTGGCTGACCCTAGAGAGAAGCCACTTCTGAGGCCTGCTAGCCAGGTCCACAGCCATGCCTACAGGAAGTAGAACTGTGGCCCTAACTGAAGGGTTTGGCGCAGAAGAAACACAGCCTGGGTCCTCCTTTTGGCTGTGTAATTTTGGGCCAGGCAGTTGACCTCTCTCTAAGCTCTGGTTTCCTCATCTATAAGAGTCGTGGAAGGGGTGGCCACGGCTCCGTGAACTATGTGCAGCCACAGGCCCATTCAGGCCGCTCCTCTTGCTCCTTCAGGAGTGGGAGTCTCTGGTCTTAGTTCACTGGGCAAAGCTGGCACTGTTGACGCAGACTGTGAGACAAGAGAGCCTACGTGTGTGCCACACTATAGTTGGGCACCTTTGGCTAGGAGGAAAGTAAGAGAAAAGGAACACTTAAGGGGAGGCTCAGCCCTGCCTGCCTGAGGCCGTTGGCTATGGTACTATGGTAGTTTGAGTGTGTGATCCCATAGACTCAGGTGTTTTATTAAAATTGAACTTCTAGGGCTGGAGAGATGGCTTAGTGGTTAAGGCACTTGACTGTGAAGCCTAAGGACCCATGTTCGACTCTCCAGCTCCCATGTAAGCCAGGCGCACAAAGGTGAGGCAAGCGCAAGGTTACACATGTCCACTAGGTGGTGCAAGCGTCTGGAGTTCAATTATAGTGGCTAAGGGCCTGGTGTGCCAATTCTCTCTCTCTCTCTCTCTCTCTCTCTCTCTCTCTCTCTCTCTCCCTCTCTCTCTCAAACTAAAAAAAAAAAAAAAAAAAAAAGACCTTCCAATTTTAGCCCCTAGCAGGCACATTCCTGCAACTGGCTGCAAGTGTGGGGCAGGGGCGGGGAGTTGTGAGTCCAGCCCTAGGCTGTGTCTGGGCGTAGGTCTGAGGTCCCAGCTCACTAGGTGCGTTCAGAGCAGTCTGAGTTCTGGTGGTTCATATTTGATGGTGCTGGTGTTCGCTTGCTGCAGTTTTTTTTAGTAAGCAGCTTCTTCCACCATTGATGGTGGGGCCTCTTCCTCCCATAAACTGTGTCTGGTTGGATGTTCATCCCAGAAACATGCAGCTGACTGCAACAGGTACCATTTGATGACAATGCTTTGTGGCCCTGTGATCTTAGTGGCAGCTGCTGTGAGGCCTGGAAGGAGCCCTGGAGTTGGTGACGGCTGGACTTATGGCTAACTGCCCACCTATGGCAGAGCTGTCTTGTCTCTGAGCCTGTGACCTCATTTCTATGGGGTGTCTCAAGAAAAGGAGGAGCCTGACTGAGCCCAGATGTCCTCAGACAGGAGGAAGGTGAGGCACTTCAAACTTGGCTTCTGTTGAGAGCCAACAGCTGTATGCCAGCTGCAAAGGAGCCTGAGTGGATGGTCCAGAGTTGGCATTCAACCCCCCACAGCCCTGAGTACCTTGACTGGGCTCCCCAACCACCCCCAGACTGAGTTTCCCATCTGCACAATGGGCATCAGGGGTGGAGTTAGCACCAGTCTGCTCAGCCACCTTTTGAACCCGAGACCATGAGACATCAGAGAAAGGAGAGGTGGCAGCCAAGGCCGTGGATGGGAGCCCAGGGGTGCCCAGACCCTTCCCTGCCCTCCCCTCACTTCCTTTCCCTTCCCTTCCCTTCATGCATCCTCTGTTTTATTTTATTTTATGTATAGTGTGTGTAGGTATAGTGTGTATGTGCGTATGTATAACATGGATGTGTATAGGTATGTATAGGGTGTGTATGTATAGTGTTACACAGTGTGTATGTGTGTTTGTATGTGTGTAGGTATACATGCAATGTGTGTGTGTACCTGTGGAAGCCAAAGATGGATCAGAAGTCTTCTTCAATCTTTCTCTACCTTAATTTTTTTTGAGACAGGGTCTCTAGTCAGTGAGCCCCGGGGACCATCCAGCTCCACCCCCCAAATGCTGGGATCATAAGCACAAGCCACCCATACACACCTGGCTTTTACTTGGGTTTAGGGATCAAGCTCAGGCCCTCATACTTACACAGCAAACACTACCAAAATGAGCCATCTCCCCAATACTTGTCTCTGGTTTTCTTAGACTCTTTAGGCTGGCCTTGAACTTGCTATCTTCCTGCCTCAGGCTTCCAAGTGCTGGGATGACATGTGTGAACCACCTCCCTGCTCCTCATTCTTATTTCTTATTTATTTATTTGAGAGGGGGAATAGAATGGGTACGCCAGGGCCTCCAGTTGCTGCAAACTCCAGATGTATGTGCCACCTTGTACATTTGTCTTACGTGGGTACTGGGGAATTGAACCTGAGTCCTTAGGTTTCATAGGCAAGCAATTTCTACTAAGCCATCTCTCCAGCCCCTTTCACCCTTCTTTTAAAACTTTTATTTATGTACTTATTTGACCTGTGTGTGTATGTGTGTGCCAGGGTCTACTGCTACAAACGAACACCCATCTGGCTTTACATGGGTTATTAGGGAATTGAATCTGGGTCGGCAGGCTTCCTGTCCCCTAGTAGCTGCTAATGACCCAGGTACATAAAATGAGACAGCCTTCCTCTCATGACTTGCTGCCTTTGTTGGTGTTTGCTGCGTGGCTTTCCTTCGTTTCCTCTTAACTTTTCGTGATTTCTAATGTAGATTGTGTCACAGGGTGACAGGCACTTGGGATCTTCAGCATCCCCTGCTTCTCCACGATGCCAGCTCTACTCCCTGCAAGGGCCAGCAACACTCCTCATCTATCCTGGTCAGCTCCCTGCCTTTCTCAGGGAAGCTTTCTGTCCACATATGCTCCTGGAGACACACAGCAGTTTCTTGTGCCTGAGCATGCCCAGAGTTCTTTGAAAGGCTACAGGAACCAGAACCCAGAGCATGCGACCAGTAGAGCCAGAGAATCTATGTCTCTGACAGGCTCCTAAGGGACATTGCTGTTGTCACTGTGAGGACCACACTTTGCGAACCACAGTCCTAAAGGCCATGTTTACTGAATTGTGTGATTTTTACCCTTCCTAAGAAGGGGCATGTGTGACATCAGCCGTGGCTTCTTTTCTGTGTGTGAGTGTGCGTGCACATATTTGTGAAGGAGCACACATGCATGGGGGGTGAATGTGCAGGTGTGTGTATGCAGAGACCAGAGTGTCATCCTCAGGAATGCCATCCATGCTTTTTTGGGACAGAATCTCACTGGCCTGGAGCTCATCAGGTAGGCTAGATTGGCTGGCCAGCTAGTCCCCAGGACCCTCTTGTCTCCACCTCTTCCACACTGGGATTACAGGCCCATGCCTGGCTTTTGTGTGGGAATTGGGGTTTGAACTCCGGTCCTCATGATACAGCCAGGACACATGACATCATATGTCCCACAGCTCCATGGACAGGAGAAAATGCCCTGGGCAGACAGCTCCACAGTGGCCAATGGCTGCCAGGC
Source organism: Jaculus jaculus (assembly GCF_020740685.1). Lineage (NCBI taxonomy): Eukaryota > Metazoa > Chordata > Mammalia > Rodentia > Dipodidae > Jaculus > Jaculus jaculus. The sequence continues at coordinate 30,067,469 of NC_059114.1, forward strand.
TGGAGGAGGAGGGGCAGCCAGCCACTGGTTTCTCTTTGAGGCAAGAAGACAGCACCATGGGCAGATTCCTGAGTGTGGTGCTTGCGGCACACAGCAGGTTTGCTCTGGCATGTATTAAGACACTTGTGACTGAGTGACAGTGCAGGGAGGAGGCAGGTTTTGTAAATCTTGCCAAGGCAGCAGCAAGGGCTTTCTCCTGGAAGCTCCCATGCCGTCTTGTCCCCCAGTACACCCTAAGGGTGAGGACCCTGAGGCTCAAGGAGGCAAATGAAAGTCCTGACCCACAGGGAGCTTGGCAGTTCGTGGCCCTTGACTGCCCTCCTGCAGTTCCCTCCAGGCCAGAGGCGTTCCATAGTGCTTCTAGTCCAGCTATACTGCAAGGAGAAGCAGGGGACTCTGGTTTAGGAAACAAGACTAATGCTTTAGAAATATCCGTGAGAGTCTCAAAGAGGCTTCCAGAACTTTCTAGAATATTCTGCAAAACAGGTCTGCTGGACCTTCCAAAATGGCTAGCAGGCCTAGATCACACCTCCCAGTCATCTCTCTCCCAGAGCTTCCAGAACCACCTCAGTTCCTCCTTCCTGCCCTACCTGAGCCCACAGCACAGAACATTTACATAGCCAGGGCTTGGCTGAGTTGTGTGGCAACACTGCACCAGAGTCCACAGGCCACAGGCCTAGTTCCAAATCCCAGTTTTGTTAAGCATGACCTCTCCGAGTGACAGATTGGCCTTTCTGAGCCCCAGTCTCCTCCATAAAGCTGGGCTATCAGAGCCTCCGATAAGCACACAGATCAGAGGCTCAGGCCCAGTTCAGCCTCTTTCCTGATGGCTTGGAGTCAATCCAAGGGATGGTTCCACTTCTACCTCAGTCTTGGACGCAAGGGGTCCTGTTGGTCCCTGGTTCCCTTGGGGACCCTGAGGGCTCTGGGGCCAGGATGACAGCCTGTCCAGCATGAGGATCTTGCGGTGGGAACGGTCCCAGCTGCCATCACCATCTCCCAGGTCACTTACTCAGCATGCAGGTGAGTCCCCAGGTGTGTCTCCAGGCTGCAGGTCATCACCATCCTGGCTTCCGAGGCGCTTCAGAGCCAGTTCTGGCTTCTTGGGTGCAGATGTGCAGACCGGCTGGGCCTATGGCACCGAGACACTCCCCTGCACGCAGGCTGCCCACCCATCACGAGCTCGGGCCTCACTCTCCTCACCCTGCTGGCTCCGCTCTGCTGCCACAGGGCTTCTAGAACATATCCTAGACGGGACAGAAGAATGGCATGGAAGGACCCGGGTCCCCAAACAACAATGACATAGATCTGCAGCTATCCCTCGCCCAGCTGCCCACCAGGACTAACATGTCACAGAGACCCAGCCTTACATCTGTCTAACCAGAGTGTCAGCTCCTTTCTTACCCTGACAAGCAGAGTTTTTCACTACAGACAGACACAGGTGACTACCTCAGTCTGGTGAAAAGAAAATTCAAGAAACAGGCTAAATGCCATCTTTGAGTGGAGGAGAGAAAATTGTAGGGTGAAGAAATGTTTGCTCTGTGGAGCTGTTTGCCGAGGGCCAGGCAGGCTGCCATGGTCCAGCCCACATGCCCTTTCCTGTGGACAGCTGCATCCCTCCAGGTCATGTGGGGCATGAGACCAGCCTGAACCCGTGAGCTGTGAGGAGCGGTGATGTCAGCTGCCTACAGAAGCAGTTCTAGGATAGTGCCCAGGGCTGGGGCATGGCTCCATGGCAGAGCACTGGCCTAGCGTGCGGGAGGCTCTAGGTTACTCCTAACACCACACACACACACACACACACACACACACACGCCAGGCCACTGCTTGCCTGCTATGGATGACATTTCACGTTGATGCACATGGCTATGAGTGCCCTTCCACACAGACTTGTGTGGAAAACCCACTTGCAAACTAAGCAGGTTTTCCACCAGGCCATCTTGAGGCCCTGGCATAGTTGTGGCACACCACAGGTGCTTAGCAAAAAGGTGCAGAATGTGGGTAGGGCAGGCTGGAGCAGGGACAGCCAGGGTCATCAGTGAGTCCAGCCAGAATCTGTGGAGCAACATCATCCCAAGGGAGTGGGGGACAGGGTCCAAACCAACCCCAGATAAGCCTCAGCAGAGCCTAAGTGAGCAGTGATCTTTCTGTTTTCAGCCATGAGATTTTGAGAGTGGGTCTCATGTATCCCAGAATGTCCTTCAACCCATTATGTAGCTAAGGATGACCTTGAACTCCTGATCCTTCTGCTTCCACCTCCCAAGAGCTGGATTACACAGGAAAGCACCACCATGCCCAGTGTGTTGTGTTGGGCATGGCACTCAGGACTTTGAGCATGCTAGGCAAGCTCTCCACCGCCATAGCTACGGCCCAGGCCCAGGTTGCGGAGCTCTTTGTCACTGCAGTGCAGCATTACCACCACTGACTGAAGCATGCCCATCTCAGGGGGTGGAAGCAAAGCCAGGAAGAGGCCACCCCCCGCCCCCCTTTGCCCAAAGCCAAACCCAGAGGTGCAGGAGGCAGCAAGAGCCAAGGATCTGCCCAGAGGTAGGGGTCTCCCCTGCCCAGCCCTGTAAGCCCTTCACCATGAACCCCTTCAATCAAAGTCAATTTCAAGGTCTCCTGGCTTCTAAATGAGCCATCCTAGCTGCTGCTTTCGTTAAAGGCTCCGTCTGTCCAGACTGCCCCTGTTATCAGAAGCCGCCAGCAAGATAAATGGCCTCGTAACTCACTGTTCCAGCAGAGCACCTCCTGAGAGCGCGCAGCGGCGCCGGGAATAAATCACATCTGATCTTCCGAGGGCGGTGAGGAGAGAGGCGCGTGGGAGGCCTGGGCGCGGGGGTGGGGCGGGGCAGGGGCTTCACGGAGGATCAGAGCCGCCACTTGGCTCCAGGCGAGGTCTGCAGTGAGCATGGCTCCATTTTCCTTTTTAAAAATCTGTGTGTGTTCATGTGTGTGAGTACAAGTGCACACATGCCACAGCACACGACAGCCTCGGGTGTCGGCCCTCACCATCTGGGAATCTGAACTGAGGTCATCGGGTTGTGCGGTAAGCACTCTTCCCACCAAGCCACCTTCCCAGCCCAGGGCTCAGTTTGGATGCCAGGCATCTGTCTCCCTTTCTTTAGGCTGAGAGCAGGCTGGCCTTGTCTTTGTAAAAACTGTTTCTCTGCTATGCTCAGTGCTCAGGGATGGGATAGCACCATCCTGGGCCCAGCCTTACCTGGCCCAGGGCCCTGACCATAGACCTGGGTTCCTTCCTGGGCCAAGCCACATGCCCTCTTGTCACTTCAAAATAGTTTGTTCATCCTTTTTAGGCCTCAGCTTTCTTGCCTGTAAAATGGGCTGATTGTAGCAGTTAGTTATGGCCACAAAGTCTGCATAACAAAGAGCACCACACTAAAACAGCAATCCTCCTTCGTCAATCTAGCTTGCCCATGGCTGGAGTCACCCCACCCAGGCTGGGCTCTGTGAGCTCGGTATCCCATGATTCCTATCCCCTGTGTGTGCCACACACTGTGACAGAGGTGCAGACTAGCACAAAGTTTCTCAAGGGCCACAGTCAAAGATGAAGGAGTAGGAAACACATTATTCCTTTGTGGAAAGAGAAGCTGAGTCCCCAGCAGGGGAACCACCATGGAGCTCCCCCCAAGGAGTCCCCACCGTCATTAGTGTCTGTGCTGGTCAGGGCTGTGACCCTTGGGCACCTATGTTCCCATGACATCTACTGCACTCGTTATCCGCACACCCCAGCAGGGCCCAGCACAGGGCAGCTGTTCTGTAAGCACCAGGCACAGGCTTGAGCATTATGTTACAGTGACAGAAGCCTTAAAGAGTCATGGCTGGGGCTGGAAAGATGGATAACAGTTAAGGTGCTTGCCTGCGAAGACTTAGGACCCAAGTTCAATTCCCTAGAAGCCATGTAAGCCAGGTACACAAAGTGGTACATGCGTCTAGAGTCGTTTGCAGTGGCTGGAGGCCCTAGCGCATGTGTGTGCACTGTCCCTCCCTCTCTCTCTCTTTGTCTGTCTGCCTCTTTCTCTCCCAAATGAATAAATAAAAGTTTGTATAAAAAAAAGAAAGAGGGCTGGAGAGATGGCTTAGTGGTTAAACGTTTGCCTGTGAAGCTTAAGGACCCCAGTTCAAGGCTCGGTTCCCCAGGTCCCACGTTAGCCAGATGCACAAGGGGGCGCACGCGTCTGGAGTTCGTTTGCAGAGGCTGGAAGCCCTGGCGCGCCCATTCTCTCTCTCTCCCTCTGTCTGTCTTTCTCTCTGTGTCTGTCGCTCTCAAATAAATAAATAAATAATTAAAAAAAAAAAAAGAGGGGCTGGAGAGATGGCTTAGCGGTTAAGCGCTTGCCTGTGAAGCCTAAGGACCCCAGTTCGAGGCTCGGTTCCCCAGGTCCCACGTTAGCCAGATGCACAAGGGGGCGCATGCGTCTGGAGTTCGTTTGCAGTGGCTGGAAGCCCTGGCGCGCCCATTCTCTCTCTCTCCCTCCATCTGTCTTTCTCTCTATGTCTATCACTCTCAAATAAATAAATGAAAATGAACAAAAAAATTTAAAAAAAAAAAAAAGAAAGAAAGAAAGAAAGCCAGGCGTGTTGGCGCATGCTTTTAATCCCAGCACTTGAGAGGCAGAGGTAGGAGGATCACCATGAGTTCGAGGCCACCCTGAGACTCCATAGTGAATTCTAGGTCAGCCTGATCTAGAGTGAGACTGTACCTAAAAAAAAAAAAAAAAAAAAAAAAAAAGAGTCATGGCTGGCACCTGGCTTTAGGTCCTGCATGGGTGGGTGACCATCCCATCTATCACCTGATGAACAACAGAGCTAGGGCTCCATCCAATGGTGGGAGGTGTCATCACTCTCCCTGTAACTCTGAAGAGACCCCAGCTGGTGGCTACCTGCATCCCTTGGACCAAGATAGTCCAAGTTCTGCTCCGTATAAAGCAGCTGGCAAGGGCTTGTAAGAGAGAACCAGCAGCCAAGTCCAGCCACCTTAGCTGGCCTGAGACATGGCCACCAAACACCTTGCCTGGTATCACTGGGACATTTGTGCAGCGCTTTCCTGCCAGTCAGTGACTGATGTACGCCATGTAAAAGATCAACACCTGGGGCTGGAGAGATGGCTCAGTGGTTAAGGACTTGTTTGCAAATCCTGATGATCTGGGTTTGAGTCCCCAGAACCCACATAAAGCCAGATGCACCAAGTGGCACGTGTCTGGAGTTCATTTGTAGCAGCAAGAGGCCCTGTTGGCAATTGTCTCTCCCTTTCTCTCTCTCATTAATGAATAAAACATTTTTAAAAGGGAGGCTACCACCTCCTATGACCAACATGAAGATCTTCTAGTCAGGCCCCCATGAGACCCTGTTAGAAAGGGGACAGGCCTGTGGCTGGAGCTCAGTTGGTAGAGTGCTTGCCCAGTGTTGTAGTCAGGTTCACATTGCTGGTGGAAAACACCCAACCAAGAGCAGCTTATGGGAAAAAGTGGTTTATTTTGGTTTATAGACTCAAGGGAAAGCTCCATGAATGACATGAACAGAGGGTGGACATCACCTCCTCACCAACCTCAGATGGACACTGGCAACAGGACAGCGTGCCAAACATTGGCAAGGGGCCACTGGCTATAGCATCCATAAGCCTGCCCCCAGCAATACACGTCCTCCAGGAGGTGTTAATCCCTAAATTGCCATCAGCAGGGAGCCTAGCATTCAGGATACCTGAGTTTGTGGGGGACACCTGAACCAAACCAGCACGTCTAGTATGCACAAGGCCCTGGGTTTCATACCTTGGCACCATTGCCTATGCCAAATGCTGAGGAAGGGGATTCAGTACTGGCCCAGGGCCTGGGTCTGTGAAAGAAGTACTGGGAAAGGCATTCCAGGAGGGCTTCCTGGAAGAGGAGCTGCTGCAGTGGAGGCCTGAGGATGTGGGAGGCAGCCAATCTGGGCTGTGTGGGCAGGGGTGGGGCAAGTGTCTCAAGCAGGAGGGATGGTGAGGTGAGGGCTCAAGCTGGCTTAGCTGTGGGAGCAGAACCAGCAGAAAGAGGTTCAAGGTCAATGGGGAAGGGCAAGGTGTGGAGGAGCCAGACCATCACAACCAGCCGAGGGACATGCTGGGGCTGTGAGCAGCTGGCAAGGCAACCATACAGTAGGAACGCCAGCCAGGTTGCGGCTCAGGAGACATGTCCCCTGGCCACGCTGCAGTGCAGATGCCGTGGTCACAGGGTCAGTGCTGCACCCTGAGGCCAGCTCGCTCTGAGGTGGCAATGGAGACACTGAGGTTCTCCAAGGACATGCCACCCTGCCACTACCCAGTTTCCTAGGACCCCCAGGAAGGGGACCCCTGCCAGGCGGCAGCCTCTTCTCACTCAATCAGCTGGCTGCAGAACACAGAGGCCAGTCAGGAGGTGGGGCAGGCCTTACCTCTCCAAAGCATGGCCTCTGGCCTGGCACCAGCCACCATGCTCCCACCAGCCTCCCCCACTGGCCAGAAGCCCTCCTCCATCAGACCCTATCATCCGCTGACATCCATCACTTGTGAAGGAGAAACGACAGCTCCAAATCTCTGTTCCAGGATGAATGTCCCCACTTCGGAAACAAATGTCATGTCTTCCCGCCAACGTTTATTTTTGATAAATGCTATGACTTTGCAATGACATTTCCAAAGCAGCGGGGGACCATTACCCAGTGACAGTATTCTATTCCACTGACATTATCTCTTAATTATAATATGCAAGTAATGCTGAAAAAATGGTCCATAAATAGCTCATTTGGAGTTGCCAGGCTCTGCCCCACTGGAGGCACTGAGTGTTCATTCAGGGATGGCAAATGAGGGGCCCAAACAGATGTGACGCCGGTGTCCTACCTTCTCAATGACAGCGTGTGTGGTGGCAGGGAGGAACGGCTGCGGGCACCAGCTGGGCCTCCACCCCTGGCAGCCTCACCTCCATACACACTCCACTTGTCACCTGTGTACACCCAGTCACCTCCAGTCCTGAGAAACAGTCAATGGTGCCACCAAGGGACAGGCTTTTTTTTTTCTTCAAAAAATTAATTCTTCCCAGCACTTGGGAGGCAGAGGTAGGAGGATTGCCATGAGTTTGAGGCCACCCTGAGACTACACAGCGAATTCCAGGTCAGCCTGGTCTAGAGTGAAACCCTACCTCAAAAAACCAAAAGTAATAATAATTATTATTATTATTATTTGAGAAGACAAGAGGTTAAGGGAAGTCAGGAGAAAAATTCGTTCTGCAAGAACTCTGGGTCCTTCAGACTATAGGAAATACTCCCAAAAGTTCCAAAGGGAAGATGCTAAAAATATTTGTGCAGCCTTTTGAGGGAGAGAAGTCATCAATAATTTTAAGCAACAGTGAAGCCTACAATTTTTATGCCTGGCCAACCAGGCCCATAGCACCAACTGGTGCAATGGTGGCATGTTATTAATGGGGGAAAACAACTGCTCTCTGATGGGACTTAAGGTCCGTTCCACAGGAAGGAATTCATGCCTGGTGTTAAAAACCTAGTCAAAAGTTTGTGGCTGGGGAGGTCACAGTCCTATGGGGGAAACTACCATTGTTGTCTGGATAAATGCATGTATTATGACCAACCAAGTTGCCCTCTGAACGCTTATGTTTATGCCCATATATGAGGGCTACTTTCTTCTCTTTTCAGATGGTGGTGACCACTGGGGAGATTCAAATCCCATCAAAGTGTTGAGAAGAAGCAACAGTGGAGTGTTCAGTACTAAGTGAGACATCTGTATCACACCTTCTAAGGCTCAGGGACCATTATGGAAAAGGTGACAGAAAGAATGTAAGAACCAAAGAAAAGGGTGGAGGGGTTACAGTACTGTCTTCCAGACACAAAGTGGTCTTAATATTCATGACCCTCACAGTGGCTGATGCTACCTACCCAAGAGCTGCATAATAGGAATGGGGAAATGATAAAATCAGAATAGGAGAAAGACTAATTGGAAAGAAGGGATTTAGTGGAGGGAGGATTTGGTAAGGGAAAAAGGGAAGGTAGTGGGAGAGGATTATGATTATAGTATATTGTCTATATTTATGGAATTTGTCAATAAAGTTTTTCGGGGCTGGAAAGATGGCTCAGTGGCCATCTAAGGCACTTGCCTGCAAAGCCAAGGGAGCCAGGTTCAATTTCCCAGGACCCATGGAAGCCAGAGGCACACAGTGGCACATGCATCAGGAGTTCATGTGCAGCAGCTAGAGGCCCTGGCATGCCCATTCTCTCTCTCTCTCTCTCTCTCTCTCTCTCTCTCGCTCTTCATTCTGTGCATGAAAATAAATAATTTTTAAGGTTTTTCAAATTTATTTTTTTATTTACTTGAGAGAGAGAGAGAATGGGCATACCAGGGCCTCCAGCCACTGCAAACATACTCCCGATGCACGTGCCACCATGTGCATCTGGCCTACGTGGGTCCTGGGAAAGCAAACCTGGGTCCTTTGGCTTTGCAGGCAAGCAAGCACCTTAAGCGCTAAGCCATCCCTCCAGCCCTAAAGAAAAGGTTTTTGTTTTGTTTTGTTTTTTAAAGTTCCAGAGGGACCAGAGAAATGGAGTAGAGCACAGCCATGACAAGGCGACTGGCCTCTGACGTGCATTATCAGGAGCAGTTAAGTCCTGGGTCAACAGCAATGGAAATCAGGAAGTCCAGGGCAAAGCTGCTGTGGTCAGGCCATCCCACCACCGTCCTGGGTAGGTCTCCTCCTGTGAGTAGTTGGCCCAGGCAGCAGAAGATGGGTGTGGGGGAGAGCTGGCCTTGAGTCCCAGCTGCCTCCCTGCCTCATTGCTGGGCAGCTGTGGGCAGCACACAGTGACAGTACCCGCCGCCATCACTGAAGGGGAAGAGCGCCAGCGCCTGGCTCTCCAGCAACTAAACATCCTGCCCACAACGGGAAAGGAGCGCTGGCCGCCCAGCACGCTGCCCAGGACAGGGTTTAGGGCGGGGCACAGCGCTCTGCCAAGCCCAGGACCAGTGCAGGGCAAGGCCAGGCACGCCTGCTACCTACCATAGCCACAAGGGCACTTAAACACCTTCATGTTTATAGATAAGAAGGAGGAAGCTCAGAGGTTAGGCGACTTGCCAAGGCCACATACACTGCCTGACTCTAGGAAGCCAATGTGCATTTAAATCAGCATTTTTAAACCCCAAAGCAGGATCCTTTTAGCCCACTGGCCAATGTGGTTGACAAGCTCAGGGGACTGTTCTAATGAGGAATACCCACCCACACATTCCAGAAAGGCGGCCCCAGTCAGCCCACAGATATGGCCTGCTGGGACACGGGGGGCCTGGCCACGGAGTGTTGTAAGTGGGATTTAGTCTTCTCTTTTGAGATGGGGGTCTTGCTACGTAGTCCAAGCTGCCCTCAAACCCATGGCAATCCTCCAGCCTTAGCCTCCTGCTGGGATTATAGACATGGGAGGCAACACATCTGGTTGGGAGTTCACATTAAAAAAAAAAAATCTAGACAGAGTGAGGGAAGGAAGAGGAGGGCGATAGGAGGTAGAGGCAGAGGGAGAAAGGGGGCTAGGAAAAGGAGAAGGGAGAGTGGAAGAGGAGGAGGAGGTGAAGAGGGAGGGAAGCGGGAAGACGCAGCTGTGTCTCCCCCAGGAGGCAGTGGGTGGAGTGGGAGGAGGAGGTGAGGGGGGAAGAGAAGTAGGGGAGTGTCCCCCAAGCAGCAGTCAGAAGGTGGGGTGGGTGCCCGGTTGGAGGGAGGTCATTACCTGAACCCCTTGTTCTCCCGCAGCTTCTGGAACCTTGGGCCTAGCAGCCTCTCGTTCTCACTTCTGTACTTTCCCACCAGTCTTAACAAAAAACAGTGTCAAATGCCTCTTTGAAAGCCTTGAGAAGGTGCCAGTTGGAGGGTGCAAATCCTCTCTGGATAGCTTTTGGGCCAAGAATGCCTGTCCACTCCTGCTTGCTACAGGAAGTGTGCATTGCTGGAGCCCCTGAACGGTGGGGCTGGAACAACAAATTCCTACATTGAATAATACAGGACCAGTGGCTCCCGTTCACACCACGTGGCTGACAGCGGTGCCTGCTGGGTGTGTGTGGAATTACAGCCCAGCTCTTCAGGGACTGCTCAGTCCAGCAACTTTTGGGTATTGGGCCATGGGGTTTGTCTAGCTCTTTCTGACACATCAGAAAATCATTTTCAACTGATCCCTGCCTCTTGAACCTAAAATCTCCTTCTCGCCCACCCTCATTAGGGTCTATGAAGTGGGTGGAGCAGGAAGTGGCATTCTTGCTGGACTGGTGTGGGGCAGTCACAGGGCACTGGGGACATGGTGAGTCCACCTGCAGCCACAGCGCTGGCTTCCTGCCCTACTGCCTGATTACAGAGGCTGATGTCATGGGGAAGCCATGTCCTGCCTTCAAACAGCTGTTGCAGACTCAGGCCAAGAGCACAGGGCAGAGCACACTGCCAGGGAGTCTGGCGGAGTCCCTGTCTCCTGAGACAGAAGACATTCCTGTGGCCTAGAGGACAGGTAGGTGGCCACAGAAGCAGGGGGAGCTCTGGAAGCCAACGGGCCACACAGTCACGGCTGAGCCCCTCCTTCATCTGCCAGGCCATGGTTTCAGAGGACCAGAGCCCTATTTCTAGGGGAGAAGGAGGCAGGTAAGAGCTGGCCTGGACAGAAGTACACTGTGGCCACACTGCCCAGACAATTGTTCTCCAAAACACCCAGGCCTGTCTCCTGCTTCCTCTAGTTTGGTTACTTACCTTAGGACATTGTCACTCTAGCTGTGGCCCACATAGTCATAGGATCTGGAATTATCCATGATCCTCAACTTCAGGACAGGGCCATCTGCCTCCAGCACCTCCCCAGCCTGGCTCCTGAGATCTTGGAGTGGGACCCCTCCCCCCCAACCATATACCAATCCTCCAAATTCCTCCTGTCTCCTACCATCTCACCCTTCTCTGGGAGCCACACCCTACTTCTACACACATGGACCTTCTGCTTCCCTACCCATTCACCCACTGTCTGGAAGGAACCCAGATGGCGTCTGCTGTGGGGCTTCCCAAGAGTCTGGGTGGGGCCAGGCAGTGTGAACAGGACTCCTTCTAGATGGAGCTGGGCTGGGGTTTGGGGGTGAGGCTTGTGACTTCCTTTCCTCCCCAGGCATCTCAGGGTCTCCAGCCTCTGGCCCTGCCCACGCTCACTGCCTTGAGTGGGTCCCTGAAGGATGTTCCCAAAACACAAAGCAGGTCCAAGTTCTCCAGGGACAGACACTGTGCTGCATTCTGGGTGCTGTGAGTTTGGGGGGTGGGGGGGAAGGCATGCATGCCCTGGACCCAGCTGCAGAGATCTAAACCCAGAGCTGACCTAAACCACCCTACGCCCTGGTTTCTCCACCAGTAAAATGAGGATGATGGTAATAGCACAGACCTGGTTCTTGATACAAACTAACACTGAGCGTTTACACAGTACATATGATCGCTCAATTAATGTCAGCAGCTTAGGGCGACAGACACCAGCACCCAGCTCTGATCTGACTGGGCAAGAGTGACCAGCACTTGATATTTCATATCTCTGGGACATCTAAAGTCCTGAATAGGATTGTGAGCTAAATAGGGAGCCAAAGACAGCCATGTGGCCCAGGCTCCCTGTTCAATAGAACCCGGAAGTCAAGCACTGGAGATGAACTCAAATCCCTGTTTGGGGGCGCCAACCCTCAGACCAAAGACTGTCATAAATCTACACTGGGTGTTTTTTTCTTGTGGGGGAATGGTTGGTCACCTTTTTAATGTTTTTTTTTTTTTTAATTTTTTATTTGTCCAGTGCATTCGCCACCATTTCTCGTTTGTGATGTGCTGGGATAAATCCGGGGCCTCATCCATGCCAGGCAATCACCAAGCTACACCCCCACCCTTGCTTTTTACTTTCAGCATGTCGGTGTTTCTCGCAGGCAGGGCTCAGGCCCTGGCTGTCAGAGGCCCAGAATGGCTGCGGGCTTTGTCCCCCGCGCCTGGCTCATGACGCTTGACCCACAGCGGCCCCCAGTGGCGGCATACCGCACCTGCAGCTAGCGGCGCCCCAGGCCTGCGCACAGGCTCACAAGGGTCTGCAAAGTGACACAGATGGCTATGTGCTCACATACATGTGAAAACTAAATGACCAAGGGCAGGATGGGGTCCCGGACAGTGACTGCAGGGGAGTGCCAACCCTTGGAGACAAGACAGTGCCTGTCTCCTCAGCTGTCAAGGGATCACCCCCATCTGGACATCCCGGCCTACCTTCTGCTAACAGAGTAGGAGCAACAGCGAGTAGCTGGTGGGAGGTGAAGGGACGGTCACGCGGCACCGACGGAGCTCGCGCTGCTGCAGCGGGGAGCCTGCCTTGGTGGGTCCAGCCACAGCATTTGGCTAAGGTCTCTGTCAAAGAGCCTCCATGAGCCTTGGTCTCCAGGAAATACACTCCAAACAGTGGCTGGGGCACCTCTCATTGCTCTGGCTGCTGTGGAGGCTTGAGCTTCCTACTCCTCTCCAACAGGTCCTAGGATCCCCCTCTTCTCATCTAAGCCCCAACCCCGACCCACCACCTCTCCCCACAGTTGAGCCCTCCCCCATCCTGACTGTCGGCACAGGGACCCCCACACAGAAGAGGCAGCAGCAGTCAAAAGGCTGCCCCTCCTCCAGCTGACAGTTTTCCCTTGGGGCCCCACTGTGTTTAAAGCCTCAAACCATGCCACCCTGCCACCACCCTCCCTGGCTTCCCACTCCCTCCCTCTCCCACTTCCCCTCATCTATTCTGTGTGGTGCCAAGTCAGGCCCTTTGCACGTGGGCTGTCTTGTCCCGGAGAGCTCGTCCGTATATTCCTGCAAGGGCTCTAGTAGTCAGCATAAATGGTGCTTCTCAGGGGAACCTTCTAGAAACACACTCTCCTTGTGGTAGCCCCTCACCCTCCTTCAGCAACCTTTTCTTCTTTCTCTCCTGCATCATCACTCTTCGGAGCTGTCTGGCTTCGACACTTCCTGCCACTGCGGTGCACGCCTGCGAGCCTCAGAGCCTTCTTTCTGCGTGAGCTGGCTCGAACCACATCCACTCCAACCCTTCGTTGTCTGGATTCCTGGTGCATGCATCCCACACCACAGTCCAGCTCCCACTGGCTCTCCTTGGACACCTGCCCTTAGCCCGAGTTGACCCTTGGGATGCCCCCAAGTCTTCATCTCAGAATCTTCTTCTGGGGAGCCCAGCACAGAAAAGCACTGGACACATGGTGGGCACCCAGAAACTTCTTTTTTAAAAAGTTTATTTATTTATTTGAGAGAGGAAAAAATGGGCATGCCAGGAGCTCTAGACAGTGCAAATGAACTCCAGACACATGTTCATCTATCTGGCTTACGTGGTACTTGGGAATTGAACCTGGGTCCTTAGGCTTCACAGGCAAATGTCTTAATTGCTAAGCCATCTCTCCATCCCCCACACTTCTTGAATAAAGGAACATAAGCTCCTTCCCAGAGCTGCAGGTGCTATGCACACAGTAGGTACCTAATAATTGCTTACTGGGGGCTCAGTGTCCAAGAACTTCCAGTGTGACACCAGCTCTGGAGAGATTGCTCACACACCCTTGTCTTTTCTTATTTAGTTACTTAGACAGGCCCAGGCTGGCGTTAAGTTCATGATGCTCTTGCCTCAGCCTTCTGGGTGTTACGGTCACAGGCAAACACTACCACATCTGGCTCAACCTCATTCTATTCCACCCCCATTGAGGAACTGGGAGATTCACACAGCAGTGAGTTTCCCTGTCCTCTGGCTAGTGAGCGATGACAAGCTCAGAGATTCCCACAGCGCAAAATGTCACTGCCCTCTAGCGAGGGAGCAGTAAGAAGCTCAGAGCCGTGGTGAATTGCCCCGCGGAGGGTCCAGCAGTGGAGCAGAGATTACCCGTGACCTGTTTCCAAAGCCTTGGGTCCCTTGCAGTACGTGCTAGGGAAGAGGGGCTCACTCTTGCTCCTAAGCCTTAGAGGGGGTAAGGGGCCTTCTTTCTGGTTGTGGGTAAGGGCCCACACTGACACAGAAAATACCGTTTTGGAGGTCGAGCTCCTGAGCCAGGCTAGGGACAGCAGGGAACATTCTCAGGATCCAAGCACCAAGAGCGCATCCGTGTGCACAGCCCGCCCCCCGGTGGCCAGTCTTGGAATTGCCCCGAAGCCCAGCCCGCAAGCCGAGGACGTGAGAGGACCTCCCCACTCGGGTGGGAAAAGCCGCCAGTGCAGACAGATGGGCATCTCATCAAGATCCCTCGGGCCACCTCCTGGAGGATGGACTGCATGGCCCCACGTGTGGGCGGGGGCAGGAGACCAAAGACTAGCAGAGCCTCCGGGAGAACTCAGAATGTGGACAGGCCAGCTGTGGGGCAGTGAGCGCGACCGACCGCGCGCGCCCATCACAAGCACCCCAAGAATGAGCTCCAGACCGGCCCCGTGGGCCAGGATTGACTGTTCCAGGAGAATATCTGACTTTAGGAACCAGGTCCCCATCTCTTAGCTTCTACCTCCTGCAGAGGGGTCCGGGTCACTTCATTCTTTTGTGAGACAGCCCAACTCCGCCATGTAGACCTGAAACACCCAATCCTCCTGCCTCAGTTTCCCCAGTGCTGAAATAACAGGCTTCACTCTGTTTTAAAGGGGAGGCAGTGAGGGGCTCCAGAAGGCTGTGAGACCCATCCTGCAGGACAGCAAAGCTCCCACCGCCCTGCCCAGTGCCTGGTACACAATTGGTGCCCAGAAAATTTTCCCTGAGCCAGAGGAGGCTGGGTGAGCTGAATGACTGGCCTCTGCAGATGTATACCAGGGTTGTCGCAGTAACTTAGCGTCAGGCCTCAGCAGCCGGAATCAGGACTTCAAGTCTAGAACATTTTAGTATCAACTGAGGCACAAAGTGCCCCAGGAGTCTCAAGATGGGAAAACTGGGAAAGCAGGAGGGGTGGGGGCTTCCCAGGGAGGCATTAAGGCTAGGGTTGAGCTAGACAGGCCGAGAGGCCAACCTGCCTTCCGCTTGGCCTTTTGTCACTTTTTCAAGGTAGAGTCCGGCTCTAGCCCTGGCCCTGGATGACCTGGAATTCACTGTGTAGCCTCAGGCTGGCCTTGAACTCACAGCGACGCTCCTACTTCTGCCTCCTAAGTGATGGTATTAAAGGTGTACACCACCACGCCTGGCCCCTTTTAACTTTTTTGTTGTTATTTTGCTTTGTTTTTGTTTCTTCAGGTAGGATCTCGCTCTAACCCAGGCTAACCTGGAATTCACTATGTAGTCTCAGGCTGGCCTCAAACTCATGGCAATCCTCCTACCTCTGCCTCCCAAGTGCTGGGATTAAAGGCGTGTGCCACCACCCCTAGCTAACCTTTTTTTAAAAAAAAATATTTTTAGTTGCTGAGCATGGTGCACCAGGGCCTCTTGCCACTCAGACTCCAGATGCACACACCACTTTGTAGGTCTGATCGTACATAGTACTGGGGAATCAAACCTGAGCCATCAGGCTTTGCAAGCGAGGGAGTGCTTTTAACCACCGATCAATCTCTCTAGATCCTGAAATGTATTTCTCTTTTTAAAATATTTTTTGTTTATTTATTTACTTATTTGAGAGTGACAAAGAAAGAGGCAGAGAAAGAGAGAGGAAGAGAATGGGTGCGCCAGGGCCTCCAGCCACTGCAAACAAACTCCAGATGCATGCACTACCTTGTGTATCTGCCCTAAGTGGGTCCTGGGGAATGGAGCCTCAAACCAGTGTTCTTAGGCTTCACAGGCAAGCACTTAACTACTAAGCCATCTCTCCAGCCCCCTGAAATGTATTTTTAAGCAAGTAAGAGCCACGATGAGAAAATTAAAGTTACAACTACTGGTAAGTATGTGGGGTGTAAGAAGTCTCCCAATCCACGCCAATGCTGGAGCAGATCAGAGGCTGCTGAGAAGACTGGCCATACCCTGAAGTCCAACTCCAGGGCTGCCAGCCCCAGCCCACGCCAGGTCTGTGCTCAATGGCAACAACAGCGCGTGCATCCAAACCCTTGCTCGGGATTGAGGCTGCCCAAGTCCATAGTCACTCCAAATGTTCTCTCGGCATGGCTGACACCAGGTATGGCCTGCAGAGGACTCCCACAGGTGATCAGCAACCAGGAACCAGCAGAGTGCCCTCAAGGTGTGATGCTGAGGGAAGGCTGTGCATGGCATTCTTTTTTGAGGATGTTCTAGAACAGGCAACTCTAGCTGCTGCTAGTTGTTGAGTACTGAGGGGACGGGGTAAAAGGGAAGAGGGGCTTGATCTTGACTTTAGGGTTAGATCCTTAAATCTGTCCCTGTGTTAAAATGCAGGGACACATCCTGAAACATATATAAAACACACTTGAAAGAGATGGCTCAGTGGGTAAGAGCAGTTGCTGTGCAAGCATAAGGGCTTGGGAGGACCCTGAGTTCAATCCTTAGCACTAGCTGGGTGTGTTCATGAGTGCCTATAACACGTCCTCTGGGGGAGTGGGGACTAGTCAATGCTGGGCTCACTGGTCAGCCAACAACCACCCAAAGTCTGGCAGATCTGGATTCAGTGAGAAACTCCACCTAAGGAAATAAAGTGGAAGAGCAAGGGCTGGAGAGATGGCTCAGCAGTTCAGGCATTTGCCTGCAAAGCCTAAGGACCTGAGTTTGACCCCCCAGTACCCACCCAGATGTACAAGATACACATGTGTCTGGAGTTCATTTGAAATGGTTAGAGGCCCTGGCGCACCCATTCTCATTCTCTCTCTCTCTCTCACACAATACATTAAAATAGCACACCTTTAATCCCAGCAAAGATAGGAGAATCAACTGGGACTTCAAGACCACCCTGAGACTACATAGTAAATAACAGATCAGCCTGAGCTACAGCAAGACAGGAAAAAAAAAAAAAAGTGGAAGAATGATATAGGAGGGCACCTGGCATTCTCCTCACTCCTCCATATGTGTACATGGGCGTCTGCACATACATGTGCACACCTTATATGCTACACACACGTGTGACAAAATGTAAAATTTGTTAAAGGGTAAAGGTCCAAGACTTCTGTCTAGCAAAAGGTGACACCCAGATGCTATGAGGAGCTAGGTGACCAGCTGAGTGGCCATGCAGATGTTGGGGGTTCCTGACCCCAAAATCCACATGCAGAAACCCAGAGTCCCAGCAGGGCTGCATTTGAGAATAACAGTAAGTAAGTGATTACTGAGCCCAGAGGATCTGGGGAGAGGATGCGCGTGCACACTCATCCATAAAGGACATTAAGACAAAGACAATGGCCTACTGCAGGCCTGGCAGGAGACAGTTTCACACCATGTGTCCTACACCAGGCTTGATGAGGATGGCGTGGTCCTGGTAGATAAGCATGGTGGCCACTGGGGAGGAGGTGCTGAGCAGGGATGTAGCCCAACAAGAAAAAATGGACTCGGACAGCAGCATTCAATTCATAAAAATGTTTATTGCTTAAATTGTGAGTTACTTTTAAAAGATGATAAAATTCATTTCTCTTTCCAGTAGAAAAGGGACAGAGGCTTACCCCAGGGACATAAACCAGGAGGTGGTCTTCCCAGCCCCCCAGGGCGGAGACATGCTGGGCCACTGGACCAGGTCCCATGCTTCCACCTCTGACCTGGCACCTGAAAGCAGGGGACTGAGGGGAGCTTGGAGAAGGACCTGCCACCACAGCCACAAGTGGCCAGCTCACTGAGCAAGTAACTTCAGTGGAGGCTGAAAGAAGAGTCCAGTCACTGCCACAGAACTTGTGTGGACTAAGGGACATCAGAGTCCCACGGGGTAGGGACAACGGAGCACCTCTTAGACCTGGCTTTGGCACAGGAGACTGCCTCATGCCAGCCTGCCTCCCAGGACAGCACCAGGCCCCTGGGAGTGACAGGCCTGCTCAGCGGGGCATGGCAGTGTTCAGAGCTGACAAGGAAACAGGAGCAGTGGGTGGGCCATGGGCCAGGCTGGGGTCCTCCCAGGCAGGGCTCCTGGGTGAGGCGCGGGCGTCATTTGGAGACAGACTGCTTGCAGCCTTGCCTCTTTGGGTGCACTCAGCAACAGCTCCATCCCTGAGTGGCTTTTGCACATGCCTCAACACACGTGTGCTGTACAGTCAGGTACATGTGACACCCGGGGGCTCAGGTTGTGGGACTGTCAGGCTGCCCACTGAGAGAGTCTTCAAGAAGTGGGGCATGGGGGCTGGGGGGCCAGTCTGACTGAGTCACCAGGCTTGGCTGGCACATGATGTCTTGGGGTTCCTGTGGAAAAAGGGGAAGCTGGGTCATAAGCAGTTACCTAGCTCCGTCCCGCCCAGCCCCTGACCCACCCCACCCCCACCCCACCAACACAGGAGCCCCTTCCTGGCCCTTCACTGCTGCACTGCGCACCATGAGCCCAAGACAGCTGTCCCCACACAAGGCCCCTCCCCCCCCACCTGCAGCCCCGCCCCTCCCTTCAGAGACAGGGAAACGGGCAGGAGAGCCTCGTGTCCCACAGTGAGGACAGGACAGCAGCCAAGAAATGTGCAACACTGTCATACAGAGAAATGGAACTGAAAGTGGACTAGATGTCCATTCAGAGGAGGATGTGTTTACAGTGTTGTCAGAGGCAGCCACACAGACATGACGCAGGAGGGACAGACAGCTTAGGCCAAGGCTCGTACAGGACCACGGCTGGGAGAGCTGTTTACATGGACTTTTGTTTGCGGAAGCATGCCTACAAATTTGGAGAGAGAAAAAAAAAACCACCCACAAAATTCCTGCCATGGTGGCCTCCAGGGCTGGGGACAATGGGACTTGGGAAGAGGGACAAAGACACAGTACAGGGAAAGACGGGACATATGTAAAGAGACACAAAGAGCACAACTCATCTCGTTTTATTTTATTTACTTATTATTATTATTAGGTCTCACTCTGGCCCAGGCCGACCTGGACTTCACTATGGAGTCTCAGGGTGGCCTCGAACTCAGAGCAATCCACCTACCTCTGCCTTCTAAGTGCTGGGATTAAAGGTGTGTGCCACCACACCCAGCAAGTTTTACTTTTTTTTTTTTTTTTGGTTTTTCGAGGTAAGGTCTCACTCTGGTCCAGGCTGGCCTGGCATTAACTATGTAGTCTCAGGGGGGCCTCGAACTCTCAGCAATCCTCCTACCTCTGCCTCCCGAGTGCTGGGATTAAAGGTGGGTACCACCATGCCTGGCAAGTTTTGCTTCTTAAAAAATATATTTTTTAATTTATTTATTTATTTATTTATTTGACACAGAAAGAGGAACAGAGAGAGAGAGAGAATGGGCACGCCAGGGCTTCCCGCCACTGCAAACAAACTCCAGATGTGTGCAACCTCTTGTGCATCTGGCTTACTTGGGTCCTGGGGAATCGAACCTGGGTCCTTTAGCTTTGCAGGCAAACGCCTTAACTCTAAGCCATCCCTCCAGCCCAAGTTTTACTTTTTAAAAAAAAGTTATTTATTTATGAGAGAGAAAGAGAGAGGGAGGGAGGAAGAAGAGGCAAATAGAAATAGAAGGGGCATGCAAGGACCTCCAGCTACTGAAAATGAATTCTAGATGCATGTGCACCTTGTGCATCTGGCTTATGTGGGTCCTGGGGAATCAAACCTGGGTCCTTAGGCTTTGCAGGCAAGTGCCTTAACTACTAAGCCATCCCTCCCACCCAAGTTTTACTTTTTGTTTGTTTGTTTTTGTTTTTCAAGGTAGGGCTTTGATCTAGCTCAAGCTGATCTGGAATTCACTATGGAGTCTCAGAGTGGCCTCAAACTTGTGGTGATGCACCTACCTCTGCCTTCCAAGTACTGGAATTAAAGGCATGCGCCACCACAACCGGCTCAACTTTAACTTTTTTAAATAAATATTTTTTTAAAATATTTTATTTTTATTTATTTGTTTGAGAGAGAGAGATATACAGAAACAGGCAGGTAGACAGAGAATGGGCATGCCAGGACTTCCAGCCACTGCAAAGAACTCCAGATGCATGTGCCCCCTTGTACATCTGGCTAACGTGGGTCCTGAGGAATGGAGCCTCAAACCGGGGTCCTTAGGCTTCACAGGCAAGCACTTAACCACTAAGCCATCTCTCCAGCCCTAAATAAATATTTTTATTTGTGTGTGAGAAGAGAGTGCCATGGCCTCTTGCTGTTGCAAACAAATTCCTGTATGTGGGAACTAGGGAACTGAACTCAAGCTGGCAAGACTTTGCAAACAGGAGCCTTTAACCACTGAGCATCTCCCCAGATCCTAGTTTTACATCAACTTAGAAAACTGGGTACCACTAGTGATGATGTGAACACAGGGCAACTTGGTGCCCCCAGCCCCTACCTCCCTTCCCCAAGAACACAAAGGGGCTACAAATCCCCCAACACACAGGTCCTGGACCTGCTGCCCCCACAGCTGGAAGCAATGGGTAGACAGAGGGCTGAGGGTGGGGGACAGACCAAAGAGAGACCAGCAACGGCCCCGCCCCACCACAAGTGAAACAGGACACAGGCTGGGGTGGTGCCTGCCTGCAATCCCAGCACACGGGAGGCTGAGGCAGGAATGCGGCAGGAGGATTGCTGTAGTCAAGGCCGGCTCTTGAGTCCTTTAGATCAAGCAGCCTGTGGCTCCTTGCAGCATATTCAATCCTATTCTGTCACTGCAAATAAAATTTCAAAAACAAGGGCTGGGGGTTGGAGAGATGGCTTCATGGGTACAGTGCTTGCCTGAGAAGCTTAAGGACCCATGTTCGACTCCCCAGGTCCCATGTAAGCCAGACACAAGGTGATGCAAATGCAAGGAGGCAAACATATCTGGAGTTTGATTGTATTGGCTGGAGGGCCTGGCATGCCAATTCCCTCTCTCCCTCTCTCATAAAAAAAAAAAAAAAAAAAAAAAAAAAAAAGCTGGAAAGCAGAGGTAAGAGGATCACTGAGTTGGAAAAAAGTGAAAACAGGAGGAACGCCAAGAAAACTATGAACAATAAACTTTCAAAGAGCCAGAACTTCAAGTAGCATTTTCCTCTTCCCCATCCACCTCCTCTCTTCCACTGGTGTTAGACAGGAGGACAGAGTGGGAGATGTTCAATGAGAAGGAAAGGCATAACACAGTTCCCCAAAGGGCCACAGTGTACAGTTGCCCAGGATGCTCACTGTACTAGGACGCCCGCCAAGCCTGCTTGCCAAGCCCTCTGCCCTACAGCAAGTCCTATCTGTCCAGAAGGACTATCATTTTCTCTCTCTCTTTCTTTCTCTCTTTCTTTCTTTCTTTCTCTCTCTCTCTCTCTCTCTCTTTCTTTCTTTCTTTCTTTCTTTCTTTCTTTCTTTCTTTCTTTCTTTCTTTCTTTCTTTCTTTCCCTCCCTCCCTCCCTCCCTCCCTCCCTCCCTCCTTCCTTCCTTCCTTCTTCCCTCCCTCCTCCCTCTCTTTCTTTCTTTTGTGGTTTATCGTGGTAGGGTCTTGCTCTAGCCCATGCTGACCTGAAATTCACTATGTAGTCTCAGGGTGGCCTCGAACTCAAGGCAATCCTCCTACCTCTGCCTCCCAAGTGCTAGGATTAAAGGCGTGCACCACCACGCCCGACGGAACTATCATTTTCTTATTGAAAATAAAGGTACCTTCTGGGCTGAGGAGGCCCTTTTTCCTCTTCCAAGCACAGTAGCCCTGGGGCTCACCCTCACAGGGCAAGGTGTGAGGCCAACCAGATAGGCGTGGAGACCACTTGCGACAAGCAGGTGTCCATTCCCATGTTGAAGCATGGAGGACACTGCTCTCCCCAACACATAAACAGGGTGGAGGGTGTTCCATGATGCCCAACCCAAGGGTCCTGGAGACCCCTGGGACCCAGAAGGCAAGGAAGAAAAGAGGCCAGGGTGGGACTCTCCTCTACCTAGAACCCCTCCTCAGTCCTGGAGGTACACAGAAACCCTGCCAGGCCTGCCATCCTCCTCCTCCAGGCTAGAGGCGCCCACCAAGACAAGCGCCCGCCCCTCTCCAGCTTTCTGTTCTATTTTCCTCTGGCCCAGGCAACTGGCAACTCAGAGACAGAGGCAGCCAACTGGCCCCAGGGGCCAGGCTGTGGCCTCCCACCTCTGAGCTGCAGCCAAGCCGGCAGCACACTTCTCAGAAACGAAAATAGCACCTATTATCCCAGGCACAACTCTTGCCTGCCAAACCCAAATTACAGGGCCTATGGCTCTTCCTGTCACCTCCCCAGCAGGGATACACCCTGTGGGCCCAGGGTCCCCTCAGCCCCTGCACTCCATGGGATCAGGGATCTAGATACAACAGGACACCAGTTACACCTGACCTGAAACACACTGGATTGGGATTTCTGTTGTGTCTCTTGTATGCTTGACCTTCCAACCCCATTCTCACAGCCTGGTCCTGGGTACGCAGCCGGTGCCCAATCTATGCTTAGACACTTTATTCTCTGCCAGGGACACTAGACTCAGTATCCCAAGCACGATGCTCTGGACCTACTACATGAAAATCCCTTCTGTGGCCCGGAAGTGTTCCAGGATGCCCAGGGACCTGCG
Organism: Jaculus jaculus; assembly: GCF_020740685.1. Classification (NCBI taxonomy): domain Eukaryota; kingdom Metazoa; phylum Chordata; class Mammalia; order Rodentia; family Dipodidae; genus Jaculus; species Jaculus jaculus. The sequence continues at coordinate 30,090,003 of NC_059114.1, forward strand.
CTCTTGGCCAAGCGCAGGGGAGGAGCGTGGAGAGCAGCTGACCTAACCTTCGCCCTGTCTCTAACGGGGCCTGGGGCACAGAAGCCGGGGTCTGAGAGACCGCCTCAGGCGGAGGCCGCTGGGAGGGCGGGAGGGCGTCTCTCCCCCAGGAAGGACACAGCCACCACTCTTCAGCCACGGACACCGCAGGTGCCGAGGGTCCGCTGGCTCCGGCAGATGGTGGGTTACCTGGTACGCACCTACAGCTTGGCTTCTTGCAGCACCGTGCCCTTGGCAGCTGGGGACATCAGGGACTCTGAGTAAGCCTGAATGGCCTCCTTATCCTGCGAGCCCTTTTTGCTACCACTCCAAAATAAATAGCACTTCTCCTGGAAGACAACCAAGCCTGTTTATAGTCCACGCTGGGTCCCCGGAAGCAAGGGATGGCAAGGGACAGGATGCAGAGCCCTCCCCCATGCAACATGGAGGACCGAGAGAGGAGGGAGCCCTTCAAGGATGGGCGCACACAGAAGCACAGAGCCACCAAGAAGAAGCGTGGAGTGAGGGGCCATGGTGAGTGGTTGCCCCATGTGGAGTGTTTGAATTGGTCTGGCAATGGGACCCGGAGCCTGTGTATGCTGGGCATGAAATCCACTGAGCCACACCCCAGTCCCATGGTGGCCTTTTAATTAATCGCCAGCATGGCTTTTTCCATGAAGATACTTCTGATTTCTTTTCAAGAGTGGCTTAAGGGCAGGTATGTTATTTCCCAGGATGCAATTTTGTTTATAAAAGATCAAGACATACATAAGACCAGGTGAGGCCTAGTCTGGTAAGACCAAGCACACATAATGGATGCTTTAACTCCTTAGCCTCCAATAAAAGCTGCAGGGCAAGGGGTCTCCACCCCAGACCCCATAATGCCCTGAGACCCCACAGTACACAGAGAGAACACAACTCCTGGTAGACTTGGGGCCACTAATCTGGAGAAAAGGCAGCTCCCCTCCATTGTTTCTTCACCTTCTTCCTCCCCCCAATGGAAGAGGCTGGCCTCAGTCCCACTGGGCATAGACAGAGAAGAGGAGTGCCAGCCCAGTGGCCCAAACCAATGTCCACTGTGTGCTCAAGACTAGACTCAGTCCAGTAGAGAGCTGGAGGGTCCCAGCTGCCCCGAGGACTCTAGAGATCAGGGACTTGGGAAGGGAAGTGGGGCACGGGCAAGGCCTGGGTGAGGTGAGAAAAGTCTGCTCTCCCTAGAGCAAGCAAGCAAGGAGCAGGCTGGCTGACCTAGAGCAAGGAAGCACACAGCAAGAGGACCCCCACCAGAGCCCCACAGAAGGCAGGCCTGGCCTGTGGCCTCATGATGTCTTAGGTGAGGTCCATGGATGGCTCTGGCAAATGTGTTCAAGGTGGTCTTGGCAGATACCCTGCCCGCCAGTGGCACTGCGCTGGCATCACTGCAAGTAACTATTCCCATGCCCCTGAGTCCTGTGACCACAGCTGTTGTCACTATGTGATGGCAAGGACTTACCTACAGGTGTCTTGACCCTGAACTCCAGATAGTCTGTTCTGGTATTTTCTGTATCTCCCTAGATCGGTACACACGCACACAGGGTACATGAAAACTAACTTGCCCAGGAATGCTGGCAATAGAAGGTCAAGAATGAATAAATGGCCCTAAGGCCAGAAGGGCACAGGTCCTTGTCAGCCTCTCTTCTTCCTGCTAAATGGCCTGGGGTGAAGATCATTTGTACTCCCTTTCTGATAGAAGCTGACACAACCCTGAGCTGAGCTACCATTCCTGCTCACTGGGCCCCGCTCCCCTCTTCCAAGCCAGGGCCTGTCTGCCATAGCTTCCACCACTTCTAAGCTGCCCACATCTTGTCCCCGCTCAGGCACCATCACCCCCACTCCTGCATCTCTCCGCTTGGCCATCCCTGGCCCTCCTTAACGGGCCTCCGGCCTGCCCCAGGGCCTCTACACTGCAGAGCTCTTCATGCGGCTCTATGCTTCATGTCTTCCTCGAATTCACCCCAACAACTAACATGGTGGTTCGAATGTAAAATGTCCCCAGTAGCCTCATGTGTCTTGAATACTGGTGGCAATGTGTGACAGGTGTAGAGCCTGGAGTCTTTGGGGAGTGGAGCCTGACTGCAGGCGGTGTGTCACGGGGGGGGGGGACGGGGGGGGGGGACACCGTGAGGTCAATTAATTAATCCAGCCCTGTTGGGTGTGTTCACTAACTCGCTCACCAGGACTGCTTCCTTCCCCGCGGCTGTGAGCCAGCTTCCTGCTCTTGTCATGCTTTCTCCTCCATGGTGAAACTGTCCTCAAAACTGTAAGCTGGAAATAAACCCTTTCCTCCCATAAGCTGCTCATGGTCTGGTATTTTGTCCCAGCAATAAGAACGTAACTGCAACACTTGGATTCCAACCCATCAGAGGCCTTTCCTGACTACATTTGTTCCCAAAGCCCTTGGGCAAAAATTATCCCATCTAACAGCAAATACGGGTACCGAACCCTTGAAGTAGGGTAGTAGGGTGAACCCGCACACACACTTGCTGTTAAGTATAAAATGGCCACTATATTTCAGAGATTAAGTGTGGAAAAGAACTGCAAACCCACTTATATATTTTATATTGATTACATTATGCAATACTGGTATTTTGAAAATATCTAATTAGTTCTTTCCTTTTTTTTTTCTTTTGGTTTTTCAAGGCAGGGTCTCACTGTAGCCCAGGCTGGCCTGGAATTCATTATGTAGTCTCAGGGTGGCCTCTAACACATGGCGATCCTCCTACCTCTGCCTCCCGAGTGCTGTGGCCTACCACGCCTGGATTTTTTTTTTCTTTCTTTCTTTTAGGTAAGGTCTCACTATAGCTCTGGCTGACCTAGAATTCACTTTGTACCTCCAGGCCAGCCTCAAACTCATGGTGATCCTCCAACCTCAGCTTCCTGAGGGCTGGGATTAAAGGCCACCACACCCAACCTTTTCTTTGTTAATCATTTTGTCAGTTTGTTTTTTCTTCTTCTTCAGCCTTGAGGATTGATCCATAGCCCTGTGCTTGCTAAGCATGTGTTCTGTCACTGACCTAAATCCCTACCCCATATTTTGGATCTATTTGGGTGTAACAAAATTTATAAACAGAAGTAATTTCACTTGATTCTTCTTTAGAAGCTTCTGGAAATTCACACACGTGGCTCCTGTCCTGTGTGCATGCCCACAGCCTAATGGAGCTGTGACATCTTCTATTGTTAATTTTGCTAAAATTACCTTTTCTGTTTATTTGACCTGGCATTCACCTGCCTCTGATCATGTCAGCCCTGAGCTGCCCCTGACCAGGAGAGACCCGCCTACGTGCCCTGCGCCCGGTCAAGCCTACACCCAGCAGTGCCAGCGCCCCCGGTGGATCTGGAGAGCCCCAGCAGAGAAAAGGGTGAGCAGGACGCGAGAGGGGCAAGGGTGCGAGGTGGGAGAGGCAGGGGGTAACACCAGAACCCCGCGGCCCCTGCCCTGGTTTACCTGGCTGCGAATCAGGAAGATGACGGGCACGAGCAGCAGCAGGCCACCCAGCGCCAGCAGCACATACTGGGCGTAGTGCAGCACCGTGGGCATCAGCACCAGCTGCGTGTAGAACGTGTGCAGCGGCTCACCCTGCATGGCTCCACTCTGCCGGGCAGGGGAACAGTGAGCAGGACCCCGGCTGCCCACCCCCAGCCCGGACACCGACTCCCTCGGTGCCCAGGACCACTTCATTTCCCAGAAACCTTTGCCACTGGGCACTGGCCTAAAGATCTCAAGGGGCGGGGCCGCATGACAGAAAGCCCAGGCACCCAAAGGGGTGCCAGCTCTACCAGCCCCTTAGCCAGCTGTGGGCAAGAGCTAGCTAGACTTTAGGAGCTATCTGTCCAGGCCATTAGCAAACCCTGACTTAGGTATCTCAGTCATATTACAACACAGCATAACATGCAGGGTAAAATAAAGTTAAATTAAATAACAAAATTAAGATAATTTTTTTTTTAAAGCCGGGCATGGTGGGACACACCTTTAATGTCAGCACTCCAAAAGCTGAGGTAGGAGGATTGCTGTGTGTTTGAGGCCAACCTGGGCTACAGAGTGAGTTCTGGGTCAACCTGGGCTAGAGTGAGACCTTGCCTTAAAGTAAAAAAAAATTAATTAATCAGGGCTGGAGAGATGGCTCAGTGGTTAAGGTGTTTTCCTGCAAAGCTGAAAGACTGGGTCAACTCCCCAGGACCCACATAAGTCCAGATGCCCAAAGTGGCACAGGCATCTGGAGTTGGTTTGCAGTGGCTAGAGGAATTGATTTGCCCACCTCTCCTTGCAAATAAAATAAACAATTTTTTTTATAAATTTAAAAACAGCCAGGCATGGTGGCACATGCCTTTTATCTTGTCACTCAGGAAGATCACCAAGAGTTCAAGACTGGCCTGAGACTACATGACTACATAGTGAATTCCAAGTCAGCCTAGGCTAGAGTGAGACTACCTCAAAAAAAAAAAAAAAAAAAAAAAACCTTAAAAACAAAACAGCCAGGGCTACATAATGAAACCCTGTTTCAAAAACACAAAATAGGGCTGGAGAGATGGCTTAGCGGTTAAGCACTTGCCTGTGAAGCCTAAGGACCCCGGTTCAAGGCTCCATTCCCCAGGTCCCACGTTAGCCAGATGCACAAGGGGGCACATGCATCTGGAATTCGTCTGCAGTGGCTGGAGGCCCTGGCGTGCCCATTCTCTCTCTCTCTCTCTCTCTGCCTCTTTCTCTGTCTGTCGCTCTCAAATAAGTAAATAAAAATAAACCAAAAAAAAAAAATTAAAAAAACACAAAATAAAAACTAAAGGTCACTTCCTTCTCTCTTAGGAGCAACTGGTGGCAATATTAACAAAATAGTAACAACATTGACCTCACTGCCCCAGGACCAAAGAACTTTCAGGTAGCTTCTGTATCCAGACCTCAAGCACTCCATTCCCTCCCTGGATTGGTGACATGACTTTCCTAACTGTTCAATGCCACCAGCCCTGTCTCTCTGTATGCCCAGCCCCTCCCACCCAGCACAGCCTCACCTGACCAAACCACAGCAGAGGCAGGACCACTGGCTGTATCTTCCCAGTTTGCCTGGAAGCAAGCAAAACAGAGCAGGTGACAGAGAGCCCGCACCACCATACTGTGCACATGAGCCTGGAAACAGGCTCTGGTTGGCGTTTAGTTCCAGCAAGAGATATAATTTTCTTTTAGGGGTTGAGGAAAAATGTTCTAAAATTGACTGTGGTGTATAGCTCTGAATATACTACAGATTGGTGAATTGTACTTTCTTTTCTTTCCTTCCTTCCTTCCTTCCTTCCTCTGTCTTTTTCTGTCTTTCTTTTGAGACAGTGTCTCATGTAGTCCAGGCTGGCCTGGAACTCTCTATGTAGCGAAGGATGACTTTGAACTCCTGATCTTCCTGCCTCTACCTCCCAAGTGCTGAGATTAAAGGTGTGCACCATGCTGGGTTTATGTGATGCTGGGGACCAAACCCAGGGCTTCATGCATGCTAGGCAAGGACTCTACCAACTGAGCTATCTCCCCAGCCCCCACTCCCCAAATTGTATAATTTAAAGGAGTTTTGTTATGTATGGTCCTATCTCCATATAGTGTTGTATCTCCATATAGCTGGCTAGCTATTTATTTATTTATTTTTATTTACTTTTTGTTTTGTTTTTTTGAGGTAGGGTCTCACTCTAGTCCAAGCTGACGTGGAACTCACTATGTAGTCTCAGGATAGCCTCGAACTTTTGGCAATCCTCCTACCTCTGCCTGACAAGTGCTGGGATTAAAGGTGTGCGCCACCACACCAGCTCTATTATTTTAAAATGAAAAAGAATCCGGTTACAAAGACTTTCTGTAAGCAGATGGAAGGAAGGGTACTGCTTGGTAAGGATGTTACTTATTTACTTATTTTGAGAGAGAGAGAGAGAGGCAAATAGAGAGTGAGACAGGGCATGCCAAGGCTTCCAGCCACTGCAAACTCTACACGCATGTACCACCTTATGCATCTGGCTTATGTGCGTCCTGGGGAATTGAACCCAGGTCCTTAGGCTTCATAGGCAAGCACCTTAACCACCAAGCAATCTCTCCAGCCCCATACACTGTTTTTTGTTTGTCTGCTTGTTTGTTTGTTTTGAGGTAGGGTTTCACTCTAGCCCAGGCTGACCTGGAATTAACTATGTGGTCTCTGGGTGGCCCTGAACTCACAGCACCCCTCCTACCTCAGCCTCCCGAATGCTGGGATTAAAGGCTTGCACCACCACACCTGACTTCCCACACACTGTTTTTGACCAAGCTTTAATTTCTCCTTTCGGTGGAGTAGGAGAAAACTTGGATAGAATATTCTGGCTAGTGAGGGAGGGGAATTCAGAAAGAAAAAAAAGGGGATTTTAAGAAAAGGGTGTCAGGGTGCGCACCAGATCACCAAGCAGAGCTTCCTCCTGGGAAAGATGGGCAGGGAAGGATCTCAGCTGGGAATCCCCCACTCCGACCCTGGCCTCCATGTGCAGCTTAACCCTGGATGTCTGTGGGAACAGCCCGGCTCACAGCCCCACTCACTCACTCACCCGATGCCCTTGACAGACTTCATGTAGAGGCTGAGCTGCAGCTTCACAGAGCAGTTCATGGGGATCCCGGTGACCTGCGGAGAGAAGACGGTGAGAGGACAGGCCGTCCCGTCCTGCCTCTTGACACATCTGAAGGCAGCAGCAGTCGGGGGCATCCACAGCTCCAAAAATTCCCCATGCACACACAGGAGCCTCCCCTAGAAACATGCCTCCTTCGGGGTCTCTAAAAATACAACTGTCACCAGATGAATGATTTTCATCTGCCTTTTTTTTTTTTTTTTTTTTTTTTTAGGACAGTCTCCTATATCCCAGGCTCCAGACTGGCTTCAAATCATTATATAGCAGAGGTTGACCTTGAACTTCTGATCCTCCTGCCTCCACCTCTAGAATTCTGGGATGACAGGTATGTACCACAGCCCCACCTACATCTAGATTCATGTGAGTGTGTACATGTGTGTGTATGTAAGTGTATATGTGCATGTGTATATGCATGTATGTATATGTATGTATGCATGTGCATGTGTATATGTGTGTTTATGTATGCATGTGTACATGTGTATGTGTGTGAAGATGCCAGGTGTCCTCCTCTACCACCTGTTTCCCTGAGACAGGGTTCCTCACTGAACTTGGTGCTCCTTGGTTTTTGGTGACACTGGTTGACCAGTGTGGGGCTGCAGGTCTGTGTAACCACATCTGGCTTGCACACAGGTGCTCTGACACACTGAGTCATCTCCCCAAACTCAACATAGCTTCGGTCTCGTTTGTTTGTTTATGGTAGGCATGGTGGTACATACCTTTAATTCAGCATTGGAGAGGCTGAGGTAGAAGGATTGCTGTGAGTTCAAGGCCAGCCTGAGACTACATAGTGAATTCCAGGTCAGCTTGGGCTACAGCAAGACCTTACCTTGAAATGAAACAACAACAAAAAATGTTTTTATTTGTATGTGTTCATGTGTGTGAGTGTGAGCATGCACACGCCACAGTGTGCATGTGGCGGTCAGAGGATAAGGACAACTTGTAGGTTTGCCAACCTCCGGGGAGGCAGGGATTCTCCGGATCTCACTCTGCCATTGTTCTTTTTGCTGTGCTCACCAAGAGTTCCAGGGAAGTTCTGTCTCTACATTCCATCTTTCAGGGCTCCCCTTCTCTCTAGCTGGAAAGAGGGCTCGCTATGCCTCGTCTCTCTATGTGCACTAACTGAATGACTGACACTGGACACGTGCTTCCCTGGGGAGTCTGGGGTATAGGTCTGTGCCCGGCCACAGGCTGGCAGGACCAGCCCTCATACCGGGCTCTGAGGTCCTCATGAGCCTCCCTGCTAGACAGCATTTCCCATGTTGTCATACTCACCACTGAGGAGTTGGGTGAATCTCATGTGATTCCCTTGGGAGAGGAGTACGGACATGTGAACCTGGTCTCCCCAGTGTCCTCCCATGTACTCATCCCTTCCACAAACTTGGCCTCCTGTCTTTCTTCAGGAATTAGCCACAGCTGTGAGCTGCACATGGAGGCACCCCTGTGATCCCACTTATCAGGAGGCCGAGGCAAGATGATTACAAGTTTGAGGTCACCCTATGCTACATAATGAGTTCAAGGTTAGTGTAAAATATAGAGTGAGATCCTGTCTCCAAAACAGTCATGGGGCTGGAGAGATGGCTTAGTGGTTAAGGCATTTGCCTTTGAAGCCTAAGAGGACCCAGGTTCAACTCCCCAGAACCCATGTAAGCCAGATGCACAAGGTGACACGTCTGGAGTTCATTTTCAGTGGCTAAGGCCCTGGTGTGCCAACTCTATCTCTAGTTTTCTCTCTCTCTCTCATAAATACTAATAAATAAAATATTTAGCAGTTAAGGCACTTGCCTGTGGAGCCTAAGGACCAGGTTTGATTTCCCAGTACCGTGTAAGCCAGATGCACAAGATGGTACATGCATCTACAGTTCATTTGCAATGGTTAGAGGCCCTGGCATTTTCTCTCTCTCTCCCTTTTTCCTTCTCTTAAATAAATAAATATACATTTATCTGTGCGTGTATATATGTGTGTGTGTGTGTGTGTGTGTGTGTGTGTGTGTGTGTGTGTGTGTGTGTATGTATGTGTATATATATATAGAGAGAGAATTTTTGGTTTTTTCATGGTAGGGTCTCACTCTAGCACAGGCTAACCTCGAATTCACTATGTACTCTCAGGGTGGCCTCAAACTCTTGGCAATCCTCCTACCTCTGCTTCCAAATGCTGGGGTTAAAGGTGTGCTCCACCACGCCCAGCAATAAATAAATATTTTAAAAATGAATAAATAAAGAGCCAAGCCAGATCAGTGTGGACCAGAATGAGACCCTACCTCAAAAAAACAAATAGAAAAAAAGAAAGAACAAATGATCCAGGGCTAGGTGGCTCAATGGTTAAAGGCACTTGTTTAAAAATTAAAGAGCCAAGTCGGGTGTGGTGGTGCACACCTTTAATCCCAGCATCAGGAGGCAGAGGTAGGAGAACTGCTGGGATTTTGAGGCTACCCTGAGACTATACAGTGACTTCCAGGTCAGCCTGGGCTAGGATGAGACCCTACCTCGAAAAACCAAACAAAAAAAATATTTTTAAGAGCCAGGATGCTAGAAAGATAGCTCACCAGAAAAGATGCTTGCTTGCAAAGCCTGGTGGCCTGGGTTTAATTCCCCAGTACCCACATAAAGCCAGAAGCACAGAGTTCATTTGTAGTGGCAGGAGGCTCTGGTGTGCCCATATTCTCTCTCTTTGCCTCTTTCTCCCTATCTCTCTCAAATAAAACTAAATAAATAAATAAAGAGCCAGACACAGGTATGGTGGCTCATGCCTATAATTCCAGCTCTTGGGAGCTGAGACAGGAGGATCACCATAGGTTCAAGACCAGCCTGGGCTACGCAGTGTTTCAGGAAAGCCTGAGCTATGGTGTAAGGCCCTGCCTAAAATTCTCCTTGCCAATAAATAACTTATTTTAAAAAAACAACACCTTAGCACCACGAGCACTGCCTTCAGCTGAGCCCTGGAACATGGGCTACAAAGTCACCAAACCCAAGCAGCACAACCTGTCACCCGTTGCCCTCCGCATTCTGGGGTCTCTGCTGGGCTGCTTCTCTACCCTGGGGAGCTGACAGAGAAGGCGGCACTCTGGCTTGGTGCGGCACTAGTCAGTCCAGAAGAAAGAGGGCCTGTCTCCACAACGGCACAGGCGAATCTGGAGCACATGGTGTCGTAAAATGTGCCAGACACGGAAGGACAACGCTTCGTGCATCACTTGTATAGGGAGTTGTAAAAAGTCAAATCCACCCTTTTCGTCCCAGCACTCAGGAGAATGGGTTTGAGGGTTATTGTGACTTTGAGAACAGCCTAGAGCTACGGAGTTAGTTCCAAGTCAGCCTGGGCTACAGTGAGACCCTACCTCGAAAAAACAAAAAACTAAAATTAAAAAGAGTCAAATCCATCATAGCCAAAAATTGTACAATGGCTAGAAAATGAGGCAGTGCTGATTAAAAGACCCAAGCTTTCAGCAGGACAAAGAGAATGCAGTTAGCAACATGTAGCATTTGCTAGAATACAGTACAGATTTTCTGTGTTTTCCCCACAGATAATAAAAACAGGAGGCAGCTGGGCGTGGTGGCACATGCCTTTAGTCCCAGCACTCGGGAGGCAGAGGTAGGAGGATCACCGAGTTCAAGGCCACCCTGAAATTATGTAGTGAACTCTAGGTCAGCCTGGACTAAAGTAAGACTCTACCTCGAAAAACAAACAAAAAATATTGTTTTTTTCTTGTAATCACTTTTTTATTTTTATCCATTTATTATTATTAGAGGGGGGGAAGAAAATGGGTGCACCAGGGCCTCTAGCCAATGCAAGCAAACTCCAGATGCATTTCACCACCATGTACATCTGGCTTACGTGGGATCTAGGAATTGAACCTAGGTCCTTAAGCTTTGCAGGCAAGTGCCTTAGCTGCTAAACCATCTCACCAGCTCCCCCTTTTTTGTCCCCCAAAAGTCTATAGGGAACAGGCAGGGTGGCATAGGCCAATAATCCCAGTTACTTGGGAAACTGTAGTAGGAAGATTACAAGTTCAAGACCAGCCCAGGCTACTAAGCAAAACTGTCTTATAACAAAAAGGAAAAAGAAGGCAAGGGTTCTGTTCAGTGGGACAGCACATGCCTAGTGGACATGAGGCTCAGCAAAGCAACACAGAGACAAAAAGTCTTGCACAAGAAACCTTCAGGGATAACCATGGGTGTCCCCAAAGCAGACAGAGGTGAAGACACCAAGTCTCGCTGGTCTATCCAACAGTAGCCAGAGGAAGGTAGAAGGGCTGAGGTGAGTCCCTCAAAGTGACACGTGTCTGTACATGCCAGGCCCTCGCTAGTATCTTGAGATCTTTATGTTGTCTTTATGGTGCAGGAGACACACCAGCTGATAATCCTAATTAATTTACCATCTTGCAGCCTGTTTATAGGCCCTTATAAAGAAATAATGACATCCCTGAACTATGGAGTCGAGATAAAGTACGACCTTTGATGGCCTGAAGTTCTAGAATCTGCCAGTGTGGAAAGAACCTACCCTGACCCAGGCCAGCTGTGCCGGGGGGGGGGGGGGACAGCGGCAGTGTCCCCCACAGGAACCACCCACACCATGCAGGGGCAGGGCTCACCGGGTGGACGTCCAGAAACAAGGAATGCTCCTTGGGGTCAGGTCGCAGGCCGAGCACAGCTTCTGACAACGTGGGGTCAGCGTTGTAGAAGTGAGGGTGGGAGAGAAACAGGGGTGCACCTGGAAAACAGAGGGCAGGGGGATATCGGCCAAGGGGCCTCAGTGTTAAGGACCAAAGAGCAGGGGTACAGGGACCAGGAAATGGAGCTGCGGTCAGTCGAGCAGGCTGATGACAATGGCAAGACAAACATTCACAAGGCAGAGGAGCCCTCCATTCATCCTGTAAACAGGTGGCACAGGATACAGGAGGATGGGTGAAGCCAGAGACAGGATTCCAACAGGGGCCAGTGTTGGAAAGAGGAGGGCTAGGGTACATGGCATGCCAGGCAGGAGGGTGGCAGAGCAAGTACAGGGGACAGGAAAACACAAGGTCATGGGGACAGGTGTGTGAAGGGAATCTTGAGAGGAGGAGACAAAAAGTCGAGGCCACACGTAAACTTGGGAGTGACGTGGAGGCTTCCAAATGCTCTACACGCATCTCGGAGGCTCAGGGACAGATGTTCCAGGAGCAGAGGGGCTCTCTCCTAGCCGCCACACTACAGCCGAGTGTGTGCATGCGTGTCTGTGTGTGTGCGTGCATGTGTGTACAGCCCCATCAGAGATCCCACCCAGAACCCCGAAGCCAGACCTCAGCAACAGCCAACCAAAGCCGCTCAGAATCCCATAAAACTACAGAGGTGACAGATCCACGGAGGCACGGGTGGGCTGGGAAGGGACAGGGAAGTAGCAACAGAGGGTCTCCGGGGGAAGAGAACGTTCATGAATGAGACAGAGGAAGCTGCACAGCCCTGGCAGCGGTCTTCCCCAAGGCCTATGCTGTGACGTGCTTGTGTTCCACAAATTTCACTGATATGAAGGAAAAACCCCAAACTCTGGCTCTCCCTCCTCAAGCCCCAGCCTGCTCCATGTCGTTCACACTGGCACAGTTCCAGCCTGCTCCCTGGGCACTCACACTGCACAGTCTGCCCCATGGGCACTCACACGGCACAGCCTGTCCCATGGGCACTCGCACTGATACAGCCTGTCCCGTGGGCACTCGCATGGCACAGCGTGTCCTGTGGGCACTCGCACTGCACAGTCTGTCCTGTGGGCATCTGCACTGGCACAACCTCCAGCTCTGGGTCATCTCTGCTTCAGTAAAGCTAAGCACAGGCGGCAATGCAAGGGGAACTCTCAACGTCAGATTCACTCTTCTTGGCGTTCTGTCCATCCTGCCCTCCACTGTGCCAGTCCTTCAGCAGGGACAGCCTGCACTAGGACATGTACTCTGCCAAGCCTGTGGCCACAGCCATGGATGCCTGGCACATGAGCACCATGCCTGTGCTAATCTGGAAACACGCGCCATGGCCAGAAGGGACGCGCCGGCAGAGATGCCCTGGGAAGCAAGGGATACCACGAACTCTGGGCATACCCCAAAGCCTGTGCAAGGCTCTGCTCATGGCACTGCCCCTTTTTTCAGAAAGGCAGACTGATGCCTGTAAGGAAGAGACTTGAAGCAGGTATGGTGGTGGTGGCTCACACTATTAATCCCAGCACTAGGGAGGCAGAAGTATGAGCATCACTGTGAGTTTGAGGCCAGCCTGAGACTACAGAGTGAATTCCAGGTCAGCCTGGGCTACAGCAATACCCTACTTTGAAAAACCAAAAAAGAAAAGAGGAAGGAAGGGAGGGAGGGAGGGAGGGAGGGAGGGAGGGAGGGAGGGAGGGAGGGAGGGAGGAAGAAGGAAGGGAGGGAGGAAGGAAGGAAGAAGAAGGGAGGGAAGGGCTTGAGCTGGCCACCACAGGAAAGATGAGAGAATGAAAAGGAGCCTTCCCTGTTGGTCCCTGTGGTCTATCACTACCCTGTGGACTGTGAAACCAACCCAAACACTATAGGGAAAAAGTCCTTCCAAGTTTGGAAAATACAGTCTCTCATCCTCCCATCAATCCATGAAAGAAGACCACAGCAAACACCAGGACCCCGTTTCTGTGGCGTGACACCATAGAACCTTGGGGAAATGAAGTAGCTCCCAAGTCAGGCCTGGTAGCCAGATAATCCAACAGAGTCAGCATGGCCACCACCCAGGAAGCCACAGTGGCTAAGCAATCTACAGCCACTTGCTGACTTGGATATGGCCCATGTGGACTTTAACAGCATGCATGAGTGCCTGGGGTTCATCTGTTTACTTCTGAACACCCTGCGAGAGGCAGCCTGGGCAGTAAACATAATTAATTTATAGCTTTATGGCTCATCTATCCAGTCTTAATTACCCAGGATCACAGCAGATTATGATTAAGGAGCCCCGTGGGCAGGCCTGCGGCCTCATAAGACAGGAGCATGTGAGATGAGAGAGTCCTGAGTCCAAGAAATTGTTATGACCCAGAAATGAAAACCTGAAGATATTCTTTTATCATCAGATCAAATGCCACATAAATGCAGGCTCAGGAACACCAGGTAGCATGTGCAAGACTATTCTAGCAGCAGCCACATAATGGTCAGAAAGAAAGAACTCTATAAATAATAAAAGGAGTAAGGAGGGCTTAGCGGTTAAGCGCTTGCCTGTGAAGCCTAAGGACCCCGGTTCGAGGCTCGGTTCCCCAGGTCCCACGTTAGCCAGATGCACAAGGGGGCGCACGTGTCTGGAGTTCGTTTGCAGAGGCTGGAAGCCCTGGCGCGCCCATTCTCTCTCTCTCCCTCTATCTGTCTTTCTCTCTGTGTCTGTCGCTCTCAAATAAATAAATAAATAAAAATTTAAAAAAAAAAAAGGAGTAAGGAAATTGAGGAGTGCTTCTCATGGAGCACTACATGGCCACAAAGAGGGTGTGCTTGCCCCCCACTATCCTGCAGATGGACCACAACAACACGACAGCGGGTGGCATTAGGGCAGGAGCACACACACCACTCTGACCTAGCACAGAGCTGTGGGGAGATAAGAAAGACGGTGACAGGAGATGTGGGGTCCTGCAGTACGCTGCCTGCCTCTCCGTGGCTGCTGGCTAGAGGCTGCAGTCCCTTTGCAAGTTTCAAACTGCTCGTGTCAGCCAGGCGTGGTGGCACACGCCTTTAATTCCAGCACTTAAGGCAGAGGTAGGAGGATCGCCATGAGTTCGAGACCAGCCTGAGACTACATAGTTAATTCCAGGTCAGCCTCGGCCAGGGTGACACCCTACCTCGAAAAATAAACAAAACAAAAAAATTATCACATCCAACTGTTCATGTCATCTGAGCATATCTGTGTTTCCATTTAAAAGAACAAGCTTTAGCCCAATAAACACACTTAAATTCTCTTGCAACTTTGAAATTCTTTCAGCAGGTTGGGTAGTGAGTCCACTGGGTATGGACCTGTCAGCCCTCCTGCTTCTGTCCGCCCCAGGACACCCTCCCTCCCCTCTGCTGTGTTCTTTGAGTGGTGGAGCCCTCTCATGGAGCGCTTTGAGTATATGACCACAATCTGACCAATCAGTGCAGTCTAAGCCAGGCCATAGTGACTGGGTTACTCTTGGCCAATCACAGTGAGCCCTGGGAGTTTGATGGAGAGAAGTGGAAGGGTGGCTGGGGCAGCAGAAGCTGCAAGGGGAAGGCCAAGTTAGGGCAGGGCGGAGGCAGCTTCCAGACCACACATGCCTTGGACCTGTTCTATACCAAGGCTCTGCCTGGAGGTTTTCATTGTACCGCAAGAAGTGCCTTTCAAGGCCGTATCTGCTGCCTGCTGCAAAGTGTCTAAGGCATCACCCAGCAGGTGACCTGGCATAAACCCCAGCAGGCACCAGTGAAGGAAGAAACAAACAGAGGTGGAGGCACAGGCCCCAGCGCCAAACCTCAGCCTGCACTCCCAACCTTTCCTCTTGCCTCCACTGTCGAACCCCCAGAATCACCATCTGCATCTACAACACTGGGCTCCAACCAAAGAGGCTCCCTAAAGTCAGACTCAGTCAAGGCTGGCTGGCTGTCCCACTAACCATGTGACTGGGGTCATGATCCAGCCTCAGGCTTCAGTTTCTAGAATGGGACACCAGATTCCTGCATGTTCCAGCACTCTATGAGTAGCCATGATCAGGGGAACCAGTCCTGAGAGGTGAAGATTGCGCCCAGTTGAGCAGACCCAGACCACAAGAAGAGACAGGCAGGAAACAGCCCCAGGAAGCACAGAGCAGGGACCAGCTGGCAAATGGAGGGGCAGGCAATCAGGGCAGGCCTCTGGTAGGAGGCGGCATCTGAGCAGCAGGTCCCAGGAAGGAAGGGCCTTTCTATGCGGACTTGCCTTTAAAATCAAAGTGGATGTTATGAGACCACAGTGGCAGGGTAGGGCAGGGGGGCAGGAGAGGTGAGTGCGGGGGTAGAAGAGAAAAGGACCATGGGCTTGACCAGAGCCCTGGGCTCAAACACCAGGTAAGGAGTGAGGAAGGGCACAGAGCTGACACCCAAGTGTCTGAATTGAGCAACAGAAGCTGGATATGACTGACACTGGGACAGGACTGAAAATAGAGAAGACAGCAGAGGACATGGTCAGCGCCAAGATTCACATCCAACTCCACCACACAAGGGAGTTTGATGCAAGCATGGGAGCATTGCCAGCTTGTTTCATTCAGAATGGGGTGAAGGGGCAGTCCCCCCAATCTCTGCTCTCCCACTGCAGATCACTGTGTGGGAAGCAGATGTCCTCACCTACACCCTAGTTCCCTGTGCCCATGGATGCCTGAGCTCACTAAGCATGCCACTAAGGAATTCAGGCAGGGAAGGTCTTGAATCACCCAGTGAGAACTGCAGGAGGAGGACTTGGAGGAAGACCTGTGGACAAGTGCTGCAGAGGGAGCCAGATGTGGGGACTCACACCTGTGTTCCAGCACCTGGGAGGCAGAGGCAGGAAGATTAGGAATTCAAAACCAGCCTGGAGCTGGGCATGGTTCTGTACACCTTTAACCCAGCACTTGGGAGGCAGACAGAAGATTGCTGTGAATTGAGGCTAGCCTGAGTGAATTCTAAGTCAGTCTGAGCTACAGCAAGACCCTATCTCAAAACAAAACAAACAAACAAACAAAACCAGCCTGGGCTACATACAGAGCAAGACCCTGTCAAAAACAAAACAAAACAAAACAACAAAAACAGGGCCTGGCAATGGGTGCAATAGTGGCATGTCTGTTATGGGGGAAACCAACCACTCTCTAACTGGACTGGAGGCCCACTCCACGAGAGGGAATACATCCCTGATACTGAAAATGTACGACAGGGGTAGTCATGAGCCCTAGGGGTGTAACAGCTGCTGGTGTCTGGCTAAATGTATATACTATGCTCACCATACTGCCCAGTAAGCACTTCTCTTAATGTTCATAACCACATATTAATATTATTCTCACTTTTGGTTAGAGAACCTTAACTTTTCAGATGGCAGTGACCTTGGGATGACTCAGAAGGCACCATGGTGCTGAGAAGAAGTGACAGAGGAGTGCTCAGCACTGAAATATCTCTGTCACATCATCCAAGGCTCAAGGTCCATTGCAAAAGAGGTGGCAGAAAGAATGTAAGAGCCAAAGGAAGGGTAGGACTCTTTACAATGTGCTCCTCCAGACACAAAGTGGCCTGGATATCCATGACCTCACAGTGCCTGACACTACCTACACAAGACCATCATAATAGGAGGAAAAGGTCATGACACCAAAATAAAAGAGACTGATTGAGGGCTGAAGGGATGGCTTAGTGGTTAAGGCATTGTTTGCCTGCAAAGCCAAAGGACCCAGGTTCTCTTCCCCAGGACCCACGCTAGCTGGATGCACAAAGGGGCACATGTATCTGGAGTTCATTTGCAGTGGCTGGAGGCCCTGGCACTCCCATTCTCTCCCTCTCTCTGTGTCAAATTAATACACACACACACACACACACACACACACACACACACACACACATACATATACATACAAGACTGATTGAGAGGGGTAGGGGATACAATGGAGAGTGGAATTTCAAAGGGGAAAGTGGGGAGAGGGAGGGAAATACCAGGGATTATTTTCTACAATTATGGAAGTTGTCAATAAAAAAGTTAAATTAAATTAAATTTAAAAAATGGCCTGGCCTGGAGAGATGGCTCAGTGGTTAAAGGTGCTTGCTTACAAAGCCTGATGACCCAAGTGTGACTCCCCAGCACCTCACATAAAACCAGATGCACAAAGTGGTGCATCATGTGTAGCTCACTTGCAATGAGGCAGGAGACCCTGGTATACCCATATTCATATCTCTCTCTCTCTCTCTCTCTCTCTCTCTCTGACTTTCTATGTTTCTCAAATAAAAAAAAATTTTTTTTTTTAAATCAGAGCCTGGGGAGATGGCTTAACCTGTAAAAACACTTGCTACATAAACGTGGGAATCTGAGTTTGAGCCCTAGCACCCATATCAAGAGTGGGGCATGGGCTGGAGAGATGGCTTAGCAGTTAGGGTACTTGCCTGCAAAGCCTAAGGACCCAGGTTCAACTCCCCAAAACCCACATAAGCCAGACTCACAGGGTAGCACATGCGTCTGAAGTTCGTTTGCTGTGGCTAGAGGCCCTGATGTGCCCATTCTCATCCTCTCACTCAAATAATAAACTTTAAAAAATCAATTTAAAAAACCTTTTAAGCCAGGCATGGTGGCACATGCCTTTAGTCCCAGCACTTGGGGGGCATGGGTAGGAGGATCACCATGAGTTCAAGGCCACCCTGAGACTACACAGTGAATTCCAGGTCAGCCTGAGCTAGAGTGAAATCCTTCTTCAAAAAAATAAAAAGCTGGGCATGGCCATGCTTGCTTGAAACCACAGTGCTAGAGAGGCAGAGGCAGGAAGACCCCTGGGGCTCCTTGGTCAATAGTCTAACACAAAACCAGGGAGCTCTGGTTTCAGTGAGAAACTGTCTGAGAAATAAAGCAGAAGAGCAACAGAGGCAGACACTTGATGTCTTCCTCTGGTCTCCACCCAGGTTCACACACACTACATAAACACACACGCCAAAGAAAATGAAGAAAAACATACAAATGAAAGAAATGATTGGGGGAAGGTGATGCTGCTTGAAAGAAGGTGAGGAAAGGCCATGAGCCAAGAAATTCTACATTTCCAGAAGCTACAGGAGGCTGAGACATACTTCTTTCTCCCTGTGGCCTCTCATCAAGGCCATTGGCCAGAACCTTGGCCTAGAGCCGGCCCTGTAATCTCAACTAAGCAATGAGAAGTGGCCCGATGCTTATCACAATGCAATGGAAGACACGCAATACTCTGTCGTCCCGCTCATCTGAGTCCTTGTCTACAGTCAGGGATTATCGGGGTGCAGAGAGCAGAGCTTACAGGGACATGACAGCTGGTGGCAGATAACCCCGGAACCCCACCTCCTCCCGCTTGCCTGTGGGGACGGGGTGAGAGGACACCTACCTGACCTGCAGGAGCTGACGTTCTGGATGCCGGACTCGAGGCATGGGCAGAAGCCTTCGTTAGGTGGGTAGACAGACCCGTTGGCAAACAGGGTTTTGGGAGCCACGAAGCGATAGGTGGGGATGCCTTCAAACACCCTTGACTCATGATAGACGAGCTTCATGGATCTGCAGAGGGCAGGCAGGGTGAGCACTGCCCCAGGAGATGCTCTGAGGCTGCGTCAGCTGTTGCTTCAATGTCCTGCCCATGCCCTCGGCTCCCCACCAGCCTGTTTCCCTCAGTGGGACAGAGTTTTCACAAATAGCTGATCACTGTCAAGCCCGGTGGCTGGGATAGCACTTGGAAGGCAGAGGCAGGGAGATGGTGAGTTTGAGGCCAGCCTGGGATACACAAGACAAAGGAACTGCACCCAGGGTGCTCACTGGCCAGAGCTCTGTTGTGGGGATGTGGCATCAACAAGAATGGACCACACACCTCTGGGGGAAACTGCCAGTAAATGGCACGTGTGGCAACTTTCTTCCTCATTTTTCTCTAAACAATAAAAAAAACTACTTACATAGCACTTTCTGAGCCAGATATTGTAGGCCCCTGGAGATGATGTCAGGTGTATGCAAGACAAGTTACCCAGAAACACGGTGCTCTGTCTATAATGGAGTTGAGCACCCAGGATTTTGGTAAACAAGGGCTTTGGAGACTGAGGGCAGACAAGCCACCATGGCCTACTGTAAACCTGGCTCTGTTTCTTGGGTCAGCACAGTACGATGTATTGTCCTCATGTGACCCACAGGCTTTGGTGGCATGCATCCCAGCCTGTACGGTGCCCATCATTCTGTTTTACTACTTCCCATGCCTCCTTGCCACTCCTCAAACATATTCCCTCCTGCCACACAGCCTGGCCCTTCTGCCACATACTTCCTTCATGCTTCGATGCCCACCACAGGGCCAGCTGACCAGGACCAAAGCCTCCAACTATGAGCCAAACTCACCCTTTCCTCTCCACAAATCGCCATCCCAGGTAGCTTTCAGCAGCACAGGCTGGCTGAGTGGAGGACAGAGGGGGCTACTGGGCTTTTACCTCTAGTCTGAAATCCTACTTGGGGGCTGGAGTTGTGACTCAGTGGTACAGCACTTGCCCAGCATGTGCAAGGCGCTGGGTTCCGTCCCCAAACCACAAAAAAAAAATTTTTTTTTGAAACAGGTTATCATGTATCCCAGGCTGGCCTCCAACTTGCTATACAGCTGAGGATGACCTTGAACTCCTGATCCTCCTCCCAAGTGCTAGTGTGAGCCACCATGCCCAGTTTATGCAGAGCTGGGGATCAAGCTCAGAGCTTCCTGCATGATAGGTAGGCACTCTACCTACTGAACTACATCCCTACTCTTAAAATTATGGTGGGCTGGAGAGATGGCTTAGCGGTTAAGCGCTTGCCTGTGAAGCCTAAGGACCCCGGTTCAAGGCTCGGTTCCCCAGGACCCATGTTAGCCAGATGCACAAGGGGGCACACACGTCTGGAGTTCATTTGCAGTGGCTAGAAGCCCTGGCATGCCCTTTCTCAATCTCTCTCTCTCTCTCTCTCTCTGTCTTTCTCTCTCTCTCTCACTCTCAAATAAATAAACAAAAACTGAACAAAAAAATTAAAAAAATTATGGTTTTTGCTGGGCATGGTGGTACATGCCTTTAATCCCAACACTCAGTAGCGAGAGGTAGGAGGATCATTATAAGTTCAAGGCCATCCTGAGACTATATAGTTAATTTCAGGCCAGCCTAGGATAGAGTAAGACCCTACCTGGAAAAAAAAAATAGATATATAGATTTTTTTTTTTTTCCAAGTGGCCACACACAGAGCAAAAGTGCTCTTCCTATCTGGTACCCTATGCAGTTGAACACAGCCACAAGGCACAGTAACTTAGACCATCATGTCACAACCGTGCACGCAACTGGCTTCCTGGGTTTGTTGGAAAGGCAGAGGAGTCAAAGGACATCTTGGTAACTTTCAGGCCAATGTCATTTTCAGCATAGCCAGAATGGAATGCTGGTGAGTACCACTCAGAAAGGGCTCAGGAAGCTGTTGTGTCTTCCTCACCAGAGCCAGACCTTGGGATAGTGTAGCCCAAGCTTCAAGTGCCCCACCCACCTCACAGGCCCCTGGGATCTTGGAGAAGCTACAGACAGAAGGGCTGGGAGCAAGGACTCATGAGCTGCACAGAAGAGTCACAGGCCCATCAGCCGGGTGCTGAAGAATGCAGCTCCTTTTCATTTATTTCATAAGCCCCTACAACATGGATCGTTTCCTGCCTACAAGCCTCACTTCTGTGTCTAAGCTCCCAACAACTACATAGTCCCTTTGAGGTCAGTGTGTGGCATCTGGCTTTTCAGAGATAGTGTGACTCCCAGACAGTGCAACTGCAACGCCCCCAGAGGCTCATGTTTGAACACTTGATTTGCAGCTGGTGGCACTGGGAGGTTATGGTATGGCCCTACTTCCTGCCAAGCTCTCTGCTTCCTGATCTGCTAAAATGTAACAAGCAGTTGACTCACGTTCCTGCCACCACAGAGGCACACCTCCATGATGGTCTGAGCTCCCTGAAATGGTGACCAAACAAATCCTCCTGCCTCAACTTGATTCCTTCAGGTATTGTGCAAGAGCTGCTGAGCTGAGGACATGGTAGGCCAGACCTCAAGAAGCACCTGAGTAGGCGCTGATGGCGCTGAGCCATCTGGGAAGTAGATGTCCCTGGTCCAGGAGACAGGGAGGCCTGTGCAAGTGTTACCTGCAGGCATCGGGGCTGTAGAATTCCAATGAGTATTTGGGAGTCATGAATGGTGCCCACATCTGCCCAGAAGTTCCATTAATCATATTGCACTGATCAGAACGCCAATAGTTGACCTGCAAGGAAGGAGCAATGAGACGTGGCCTGAGGACAGTCGGGCCTCCCGCGCACTGCACTTCTGGTGGCCCCGTGCAGGCATCATCCCTCCACTCCCGCCTCAGCACTGGCAGGGAATGCAGACTGTGTAGACAGAACATCCTGGTCCCTCCCTGTGCTGGGACTCCGTTACTTCACCTGCAAAATGGGCCTGTCACTAATGTGTCTTTGCCTGGCAGAGTGGAAGTTGACACCCCGAAAAATACATGAAGTAGGAAGCCACATGCATAAGCTTCCTTATATATGAGTGGCGGGGACCAAACTCAGGTCCTCATACTTGTTCAGCAAGCACTCTTACCTGCTGGGTGAGCCAGCTTCCCAACTCTTGGGCAGATTTTTTTAAAGCTCTTTTAATGTAATTTAATTTATTTATTTGAGAGAGAAAGAAGGAGGGGGAAGAGAGAGAGAATGAGAATGGGCACACCAGGATCTAGCCACTGGAAAAAAAAAAATCTCCAGATACATGCCACCTTGTGTACCTGGCTTATGCAGGTACTGGAGAATTAACTTGGGTTGTTAGGCTTCACAGGCAAATGTCTTAACCACTAAGCAATCTCTCCAGCCCCCAGAATTTTATTTTATTTTATTTTTTTGGAACCAGGTTTCATTTTATGTTGGAAAAAAAAATGGGTTGCAAATATTAATTGTTTCCATTAAGAATAGTCACTGGCAGCCAGGCATGGTGGTGCACACCTTTACTCCCAGTACTCAGGAGGCAGAGGTAGGAGGATTGCCATGAGTTCAAGGCCACCCTGAGACTACATAGTGAATTCCAGGTCAGCCTGGGCTACAGTGAGACCCTACCTCAAAAAACAAACACAAAAAAAGAATAGTCACTAGCCCATTCTCTCTCTCTCTCTCAAAAAAAAAAGCAAAGGTTGGAGAGATGGCTTAGCAGGTAAGAAGCTTTCCTGAAAAACTGAAGAACTCATGTTCAAATCTCTAAGTCCCACATAAGCCAGACACACAGTGACACAAGCATGCACATGTGTGCAAGGGGGTACACATGGCTGGAGTTTGTTTGTAGCAGCTGAAAGCCCTAGCACACCCATTCTCTCTCTATCTCTCTCTGCCTCTTTCTCTCTCTCTCTCTCAATAAAAAAGAAGATTAAGAAGAATGGTCACTGGGGCCAGGTATGGCATCACACACCTTTAGTCCCAGTACTTGGGAGGTAGGAGGGTCACTGTGAGTTCAAGGCCAGCTTGAGACTACATAGTGAATTCCAGGTCAGCAGGGGCTAAAGTGAGACCTACTTCAAAAACTGAAAAAAAGCCAAGCGTGGTGGCGCACACCTTTAGTCCTAGCACTTGGGAGACAGAGGTAGGAGGATTGCCATGAGTTCGAGGCCAACCTGAGACTACATAGTGAATTCCAGGTCAGCCTGGGCTAGAGCAAGACCCTACCTGGAAAACACCCCCCCACCCCGCAAAACAACAACAACAAAAAACAACTTGAAACAAACAACAACAAAAACGGTCACTGGCTGTGGTGGTTTGGCTGATGACAACTAGAAATTAAAGCCTCCTGGAGGAGTGTATTATTGGGGGCGGCCTTATGGGTGTTATGGCCAGTTTCCCCTTGGCAGTGTGTGGCACACTTTCCTGTTGCTATTGTCCACTTGATACGGGCCAGAGGGTAATGTCCACCTCTGCTCACGTCCTCATTTCCCCTGCCATCATGGAGCTTCCCCCTCGGGTCGGTAAGCCAAAATAAACCTTTTTTTCCCCAGAAGCTGCTCTTGGTCAGGTGATTTCTACCAGCAATGCGAACCTGACTGCAACACCGGCTGAGCATGATGGCACATGGTCATAATCTGTCAGGAGGATGGCAAGTCTGAGGCCAGTCTGTGTGGCATAGAGAGTGAGGCTCTGTCTCAGGACAGAATTGTTAGTGGGGAGGGGGAGCTGAAGAGATACCTCAGTGGAAGAGGTCTGATCTTGCCTTAGGTTTGATCTCCAGCACCACAAGATAAAAAGAGTGGCTGGAAAGATGGCTCAATGGTTAAAGGTGCTTGTTTGTCAAGCCAGAGGCTTGATTGCAAAGCCCAGATGTGATGTCCCAGGACCTATATAAAGCATGTGGAGTTCGTTTGTAGTGACAAGAGGCCCTGATACGCCCATTCTCCTTCCCCATCTCCTTGCAATAAACATTTTTTTTTGAAAAAATATAGGGCTGAAGAGATGGCTTAGCAGTAGAGGTGCTTGTCTATGAAGCTGAGGACCCGGGTCTGATTCCCAAGTAGATGCACAAGGGGCACCTGTGTCTGGAGTTCGCCTGCAGTGGCTGATGGCCTTGAGTGCCCATCCTCATTATCTCTATCTGTCCCTCTTCCCTCTCTCTCTCTGCTCACAAATAAATATATACTTTTTAAATTAAATAAAAAGAAGAAAAATACAAAAGAGGAGTTATTTCTGGTTATAAAGGGTGATCCTATTAGAATTCTCTAGCAAGGGGCTGGAGTGTGGTTCAGAGGAGAAGGTAAAGGAGGGGCGTCCCACTTGTAACACTGCCAAAAAAATACAAGTGGGCCGTCAAGAAGAAAAAAGTCAGCTGCAAAACACATCTATGGTAGGTCCCACCATGTTCAAACAAAAAAGAGAAAACGCTGCTCTGGCTCCAGAGAAGCTGGCCCAGGAGTAAAAGACAGCCGGCCAGGAAGCTGGCTCCCACACCGAGCGCGGGGCTGCCGCGAGAGCACGTGAGCACAGGCTGGAAGCGAAGCGCCTGTCTCTATTGTCTACTTTTATTGGAATGTTTTCCTGTGTTCCTTGTCACTGCAGGTCGCAGGAAGGAAAAGGAGAGTTCCCGGCAGACACAAGCCATAAGCAGCAGGCCCGTGAGGCGTACCAGCTTGTGCCACCCGGCCCTGGGCACGGCCCCTCCCACTCTCACCTTGGTGAGACCGTTCCACTTGTCCACGAGGTGGATTCTGCTGAAGTTCTGGACCCCTGTGAACACGGTGAAGACCCCGGAGTACGAGTTGTTCATCTGCGAAAATGGTAGGGACACTCTTTAAGCCTCAGGTCAGGGGTGAACGGCCTGGGGACAGCAGCAGTCCATTGTCAGTATTCAGTGACAGACAGGGCCCTCCTGTCACAGGGGACTTGGGCCTTCACTTTCTGTTTCCAATGGACTGCAGTGACCTACCTCCTTGGCTCTCCAACCAGGTGAATGGTGGGGTGATTTCACCCCACCTTGAAACACCAACCCAGCCCAAACCCCGCCCGGCAGGAGTGCAGTCCAATCACAGGCCCATCCCACCCTGTGCACACTCTTCCCTAGATTCCCCTACAGAAGCTACCATACACATGTGTCAGGATGGAGTGTCCCCTGCTGGTCCCTGAGGGATGTGCGAGTGAAGAAAGAAGCGTCTGCTGTCTAAGGCACTGGCACGCAGGCTGCATGTTCAGTGCCACCACTGGCCAGCCCTCAGACACCTCCTGTGCATGGCACTACCTCCCTGCTCCCTGCTTGTCCCCTGCCCACGTGGACTCAGTGGACATGCCCTCGAAGCAGGTCGCTAACTCAGCAGTGCTGCAGATGGAACCCAGGGCCACACGCATGCCTGGCCAGCACTCTGCCACGGGGCTGCACCCCCAGTCCAGCTTTCACTCGTCATTTTGAGGCAGGGTCATGCTAAATTGCCCAGGCAGGCCTTGAACTTACAATGGTGCTGCCTCAGCCTCCTGAGTACTGAGTTGATAGGCTGCTGCCAACAGGCTCAGCTGCTATTCAGAACAAAGACGCAAAAAGCAGAGGAAGAATTGCTGTTGGGAGGATACAGAATACGAAAGGGTCAGCACACGGCAGCAAAGTTCTGTGGAGGGTTTGGTGGGAACGGTTTGAGAGGGAGTCAGGTAGCTTTGTCAGGCAGTTAGCGTGGCCCTTGAAAGTAAAAAAGGCAGAAAGGTCTGCACTTGCTAGAGATCAAAGGGTAATCTGACTTCTCATCTCTTGCCTAGTTCTCTAGACCTGTTTTTCCATACCTGAGCCCCTCCCTGGGGAGGGAAGTCTTTTTCTAGAATCCTGACATTCCAGTTGGTCAGGCTTAGAACTTGGGATCCCGGCTAGCCTCTTCCTGAGACAGCCCCGAGCCCAGACCAGTTGCTGTTCCTCTGGCCTGAGCCAAAATGTAGGGCCCACCGCCATAAGGTTATAAATACATTTCCAAGAGGAGGACAAGCTCTCTGGGATACCTGACCACTGATGAACCTTCAGCTTCCGGTCTGGTCCTGAGCAGACACACCCCAAATCTGCCCTCCACATTCTTCTTCATAACCAAACCCCAGCCTTTCTCAGTTACCTAGAAGGCTGTGCCTCCTAGCTTCTCCTGCCATGGTATGGCCATGCAAGTACGTGTGGAAGGTAAGTGGAAGTTGGTTTCCTTTCTCCATCCCTCACCACTTCTTCCTTCCTGCTGGGCCGCCTGGAATGGGGCCGTGATAGCCTGAAGCCGCGAAGTCACCTCGAGTGGGGAAACCATGCCCTAGAAATGGCAGAGTGGCACAGCCTGCTGGAAAGCTGCCACAGCACTGAAGCCTCACTGCCTATGGCCTCTGTCATCCCCACACACTGATGACTCTAGTAACTGTCACCTGAAAAGCACTTAGAAGTGACACCTTCACAACATCACATCACTGACCAGTCTCCAATTTGCCCACACGGCAGGACCTGCTGTCCTGGACAGAGTTATAGAACCCCAACTCCCCCCACCTCACCCCAATATTCACACTGTCAACAGCCCCAGAGAAACTGGGGCTAGGGAGGTTGGGAGATGGCTCAGTGGGTAAGTGCACTTGCTGTAAAGGCATGAGGACCTGAGGTCAATTCCTAGCACCCACATAAAGAGCCAGGCATGGGACATACTCTCCTGTTGCTATTGTCCACCTTATGTTGGTCAGGAGGTGATGTCCACCCTCTGCTCATGCCATCGTTTTTCCCTGCCATCATGGATCTTTCTCTTGAGTCTATAAGCCAAAATAAACCCTTTTTTTCCCCACACAAGCTGCTCTTGGTCAAGTGTTTTCTGCCAGAAATATGAATCTGACTGAAACAGTAATATTGGTACCAAGAAGTGGTATCCTTACTGCTAGAAACCTGACTGTGTGGCTCTGGGCCTTTTGGAGCTGATTTCCAAGAGGAATATAAAAGGATTTGGAGCCTTGGCCTAAGAGACAGCTTGCAGTGCTGTAAGTACAGCTCAATGGACTATTCTGGTCAGAGTTTAAAGACCTGAATGCAGTAAGAACTATGGATTGTCAGATTTGGCTTACGTGAGCAAGAAAGAACTTTGCCTGGACTGGGCTAGAAGCAGTTTGTGTGAGAGGCATGTGGTTATGTCTGTGTCCTGAGAATTTGTGCAGGGTTGCCCTGCACAGAAACGGACTGGTGTGAACAGTGGTATACAGCACAGAAATGAAATCTTTGGGCTGAAACTTCTGCCCATTTAGCTGCAATTGTTTGAGAGATTGCACCCATTGAGATTGGGCCAGTAGACCTGCACTGAGACAATAGGAAGAATGCAGACTGTTTTGAAGGGGTCGGAATGCTGAAGGAGTGTCCTGTTCTTCAAAGGCTACTTTATTTCCCCCCTGGATTAACAAGTTGGCAACCCACCTGGTATTATGTAGTGTAACAAAGGCAGGAAAGAGAGGGTCATTGGATTTGCAACATGGTTTTGTATTTTGGAAATGGCCATGGGCAGTGTGAAGTAGGTTTGTTGGATTGCCAGCATGCAGACCCAATGGAGCCATGAGGATGGACCGTGGGTTGCAACAGAGACCCAATGAAGATGCTAGGACAATAGGATGGCTGCCAAGAACAGCTGCTGGCATCAGCTGAAGTTTTCTGGGACTGGGAGTAGCCTAGCTGGAGGGGTGGAATTGGCACCCCAGAGACTCATCACAGGTCAGAATTGACTTGGAGACTCATCACTGACTAGAGTTGCCGGACTTGGAGCTACAGAGTTTTATGTTTACTCTGTTTAAACCTTGTATTGGCTGAATATTTCTTTGCTATGCCCAATGCCATATTTTGTAGTGCGAATGTTTATTCTGTGCCATTATGGGGCTTGGGGGTTTTTCTTTTTGGGTATTATGGCTCTGTTAAAAGACGTTGAGGGGCTAGAGAGAAGGCTTATCAGTTAAGGAGTTTGCCTGTGAAGGAAGGACCTAGGTTCAATTCCCCAGTACCCACATAAGCCAGATGCACAAGATGGTACATGTGTCTGGAGTTCATTTACAGTGGCTGAAGGCCCTGGTACATTCTGTCTGTCTGTCTTCCTCTTATCTCTCTCTCAAATAAAAAGGATAAAATAAAGCAAATAAATAAATAAAGATCTTGAAATTGGGAATGTTTGAACATCATCGGGATTGATAAAAACTATGGGGACTTTTAAAGTTGGACTGGGCAGGTATTGTGGCACACTCCTTTAATCCCAGCACTTGGGAGGCAGAGGTAGGAGGACTGTGGTGAGTCCAAGACCACCCTGAGACTACATAGTGAATTTCTTTTTTTTTTTTTTCCCTCAAGGTAGCATCTCACTCTAGCGCAGGCTAAGCTGGAATTTACTATGTAGTCTCAGGGTAGCCTCAAACTCATGGCAATCCTCTAACCCTCCTGAGTGCTGGGATTAAAGACATGTGCCACCATGCCCAGCTTTACATAGTGAATTTCAGGTCAGTGTGGGCTAGAGGGAGACCCTGCCTTGAAAAAAACAAACAAAATTAAAGTTGGACTAAATGCACTGTATTTTACATCAGGGGTGGTTCAGTTATGGGGGCCAGGGGCAGAATGTGGTGGTTTGATTAAGGTATCTCCCATAAATTTAGGTGTTCTGAATGCTAGGTCCCTAGCTCATGGCAATTTGGGAATTAATGCCTCCTAAAGTAGTGTATTGTTGGGGGCGGGCTTATGGGTATTATAGCTAGCTTCCTCTGGCTAGTGTTTGGCACACTCTCCTGTTGCTATTGTCCATCCGATGTTGGCTGAGAGGTGATGTCCAATCGTTTTCCCCTGCCATCATGGAGCTTCCCCTCAAGTCTGTAAGCCAAAATAAACCCTTTATTCCCCTCCCCCCCACACACAAATGCCAGGCATAGCCAGATGTGGTGGCACATGCCTTTAACCCCCTCACTTAAGACGCAGAGGTTGGAGGATCACTGTGAGTTTGAAGCCAGCTTGGGACTACAGAGTGAATTCCAGGTCAGCCTGGGCTAAAGTAAGACCCTACTTTATTTATTTTTATTATTTAATTAATTGATTAATTTATGGGTTTTTCAAGGTAGAATCTCACTGTAGCCCAGGCTGACCTGGAATTCACTATATAGTCTTAGGGTGGCCTCGAACTCACGCGATCCTCCTACCTCTGCCTCCCGAGTGCTGGGATTAAAGGTATACACCACCACACCTGTATTACTACTTAATTTTTTAAATGTTTTTTACTTTTATTTATTTATTTGAGAGGAGGGAAAAAGGGAGAGAGAAAGAGGCAGATACAGAGAATGGGCACTCCAGGGCCTCCAGCCTCTGCAAAAGAACTCCTCATACATGTGCCACCTTGTGCATCTGGCTTATGTGGGTCCTGGGGAATTAAAACAGTATCCTTTGTCTTTGCAGGCAAGTGCCTTAACTGCTGAGCCATCTCTCCAGCCCAAGACTCTACTTTGTTTTATTATTTTTTATTTATGAGAAAGAGAGAGAATTGGTGTGCCAGGGCCTTAGCCACTGCAAAGGAACTCCAGATGCATGCACCACCTTGTGCACGTGTGCCACCTGTGTGCATGCGTCACCGTGTACATCTGGTTTATGTGGGTCATGGGGACTTGAACCTGGGTCCTTAGGCTTTGTAGGCAAGTGCCTTAACCGCTAAGTCATCTCTCCAGCCCAAGTCCCTACTTAAAAAAAAAGCCAGGGATGGCCATGCATACCAGTAACCTGAGCACTGATGGGGTGCAGACGAGAGGATTCCTGAGGCTCTCTGGCCAGCCAGTCAAACCAAACAATGGGGAGCTCCGGGCTTAGTGAGACCCTATCTAGGGAAACAAGGTGCAGTAGAGAAGGGCATCCAGTGTCTTGCTCTGGTCTGTGCATATGTGAGCATGGGGCATGCACCTCAGCACCTACATGCATACTCCCCCCACAGACACAGACATAACAAATAAATAAATACAATTAGAGTTAGGGAAATTAGAAAGTTAGAGTTAGAATTAGGGGGGCTGGAGGATGGCTTAGCGGTTAATGCACTTGTCTGCAAAGCCAAAGGACCCAGGTTCGATTCCCCAGGACCCACATTAACAGATGCACAGGGGGTTGCACACGTCTGGATTTTGTTTGCAGTGGCTGGAGGCCCTGGCATGTGCCCATTTCTCTCCCTCCCCCTCTCTCTTTCTCCCTCTCCGTCAAATAAATAAAAATAAATTTTAAAAAAATAGGGTTGGAGAAATGACTTAGCAGTTAAGGCACTTGCCAGCAAAGCCAAAAGACTCAGGTTCAATTCCCCAGGGCTCATGTAAAGCCAGATGCATAAAGTGGCACATGTATCTGGAGTTCATTTACAGTAGGTGGAGGCCCTGGCACACCCATTCATTCCCTCTCTCTCTCTCTCTCTCTCCCTCTCTCTCTCTCCCTCTCTCTGTCTCTTTCTCTCACTCATTCAAATAAATAAATAAAATAATTAAAACATAAACTTTCTTAAGGCTGAGGCTAGATCAATCCATACAGCTCATTTCATCCTGCAGTTCAGCAGGGTTATGAGCTCTCCTTACATGGACCGGCCCTTGGCTCTCAGACACTCAGTCAATGACCCTGCCAAACCACCAAAGGTCAAACCCAAGAGCAGGCATGCAGCTCTGAGCAGGGCACACAGGAGACCTGCCTCCCCACTCCAAACCCTTCCACCAAACCTCCAACTTTCCAAGCTAAGCCCTAGTCACACCACTTAAGCCTACAGGAAGCTGCACCTGAATCCAACACATGTTTTTGGTTATATGGACTGATAAATTCCTGACTTTACTTAAACCTAGGGTCTCTGCCCTACACAGCACACGGCCATCACCACAGCAAGGAACCAGACCAGACATGGGCCCTGAGTTTTGTACTTTCCCTGGGGCACACTTACCCCAGCAAACAGCCCGAACTTGCCCTTGATGGGGAACATGTCTGGGTAGTACTTAGAGATGAGATTAACAAAGGGGTCCTCGTAGCCCCACATGATCTCTCCCACTGTGCGGTTCATGAAGGCACGCTGGCCCATGGTGGTCAGTGCCAAGGTCAGGAACAGTTTTAGGCTCATGGGCTGGTTTTCCATCATCACTGCTGCCCCCTGCAAAGCCAAAGGGACACAGGGTTAGGGGACAGACACAGTAGTCTTCCTTACCTTCAGCCAGAACAACCCTTGACCTTTCAGAGGTGTAAGCCCAGAAGTACCTCTCTGCTGAGGGGCCAAGTGGAGTATGGTCTTCTTCCTCCTCCTCCCCAACCCTCCCTTCTCCTTTTGTTAAAATTTCCTTCCTTCCTTCCTTCTTTTCAACCCAAAAGGTCTCATGTAGCCTAGACTGTCCTCAAAATTGCTATGTAGTCAAGGATGGCCTTGAGCTCCTGATCCTCCCGCCCTCACTTCCTGAGTGCTGGGATTGGAGG
The DNA here is from genome assembly GCF_020740685.1 of Jaculus jaculus. NCBI lineage: Eukaryota > Metazoa > Chordata > Mammalia > Rodentia > Dipodidae > Jaculus > Jaculus jaculus. Next base: position 30,121,256 of record NC_059114.1, read on the forward strand.
TGTGGATCTCCACACCCAGTTCACCCAAGGCTGGGAATCAAACCTAGGGCTTCGTGCATGTAGGCAAACACTGTACAACTGAGCTACATCTCCAACCCCATTTTTCTCTCTTCTTAAAACTATTTATTTTTTTTAAATTATTTATTTAATTTATTTATTTGAGAGCGACAGACACAGAGAGAAAGACAGATAGAGGGGGTTGAGAGAATGGGCGCGCCAGGGCTTCCAGCCTCTGCAAATGAACTCCAGACACGTGCGCCCCCTTGTGCATCTGGCTAACGTGGGACCTGGGGAACTGAGCCTCGAACTGGGGTCCTTAGGCTTCACAGGCAAGCACTTAACCGCTAAGCCATCTCTCCAGCCCAAAATTATTTATTTATTTGAGAGAAAGAGGCAGGGAGAGAAAGCGAGGAAGAGAGAGAGAGAATGGGCACACCAGGACCTCTAGCCACTCCAAATGACCTCCAGATGTATGCACCACCTTGTGCATCTGGCTTACATGGGTCATGAGGAATCAAACCTGGGTCCTTTGGCTTTGCAGGCAAGAGTCTTAACCACTAAGCCATCTCTCCAGCCCAATTTATTTTTTTCGGTCTTTCAAGGTAGGATCCCGCTCTAGCTTAGGCTGACCTGGAATTTACTATGTATTCTCAGGGTAGCCTTGAACTCATGGCAGTCCTCCTACTTCTGCCTCGCAATTGCTGGGATTAAAGGCGTGCACCTTTCTCTGTGTTTTATTGTTTTGATACAGGCTCTTCCTATGTAACCCAGGCTGATGAGACTTGCCATCCTCCTGCCATAGCTTCCATGCATGGTGATGCCTGCCTGTCATCACAACACTTGGGAGTTGGAGAGAACAGGACCAGAAGTTCAAGGCCAGCCTGGTCTATATGAAACTTTGTCTCAAAAAATAAAATACAGAAAAGGCTGGAGAGATGGCTTAGTGGTTAAGGCACTTGCCTGCAAAGCCTAAGGACTCTCCAGGTCCCCACGTAAGCCAGACACACAAAGTGATGGAAGCATACAAGGTCGCACATGTGCACAGGGGTGCACACATGTCTGTAATTCAATCACAGTTGCTGGAAGCCCTAGTGCACCAATTCTCTGTCTCTGTCTTTCTCTCACTCTCAATCATTAAAAAAAAAAAAAAAAAAAAAAAAAGGCTGGTCTATTGGGCTTGCCTCAAAAAAAAATTTTTTTTTTTAATTTAAAGGATATAAAAATTTTTAAGCCTGGCATGGTGGCACACACATTTAATCCCAGCACTTGGGAGGCAGAGGTAGGTAGGAGGATCGCCACTGTGAGTTCAAGGTCACCCTGAGACTACACAGTGAGTTTAAGGTCAGCCTGGACTAGAGTGAGACCCTATCTTGAACCCCCCCCCCAAAAAAAGAAAGTGCCTCTCCACCCTTGCTGATCCCTTCAGTGGCAACATACATGAGGTAGTGGGCAGGCAAACCAGCCATGAGCCACAGGCCCCATCGTCAGCTTGTTCCCTGCATGGATACCAAAGCTTTCTGTGCTCTTATGATTAGGAAACATAAATCAAAAGAATCAGGCTAGCCGGGCGTGGTGACGCACGCCTTTAATCCCAGCACTGAGGAGGCAGAGGTAGGAGGATTGCTGTGAGTTCAAGGCCACCCTGAGACTACAGAGTGAATTCCAAGTCAGCATGGGCTAGAGTGTGACCCTACCATGAAAAACCAAAAATAAAAAAAGAATCAGGCTGGAGAGATAGCTCAGTGGCTAAAGGTACATACTTGCAAAGCCTGATGGTCTGGGTTTGATTCCCCAGTACCCAAGTAAAGTCAGATGCACAAAGAGGAGCATGTATCTGGAATTAGTTTTCAGTGGCAAAAGGCCCTGGTGTTCTCTCTCACTCTCTCCTCCAAAAAAACATAAAAATCACAAGAAGGACACATTTCATCTCTTTTTGTTTTGTTTTGTTTTGTTTTTCAAAATTGGGTCTCACTATAGCCAAAGCTGACCTAGAATTCACTTTGTCATCCCAGGCTGGTCTCAAACTCAGAGTGATCCTCCTAATCTCTGCCTCCTGAGAGCAAGAATTGAAGGTGTGTGCCACCAGGCCCAGCTGAAGTCCGCATTTCAGATTTTCACATTTCAGTCTTTCAGATTAGTTTCACTGGGACTTGGCCACATGCCCCCATAGCATTCTTGGCCTCAGAGTTGGATGGCCCTGCCCAGTCACTGATGCCGTCTTCAGCTGCTTCCAGGAGTCAGCACTGAGTTGAGTGGCTGTGACCATGGGACCCACCAAGCTCCTCTTCAGCAGTATGTTGGTCTCCAAGCAAAAATGGCACTACCTGGCCCTGGCCAAGTGACTGGCACAGGTGGTGTCTGGGATCTTGTCCTTGGAGGGATCTGCCCAGGCCCTCTTTTCAAAGGTGTCCTCCCCCAGGCAGCTGGGCCCATGCTAGGTGAGCACTCTTGGCATCTACTAGAGCACTGAGTCCCACAGGGCCCTCGTGACCCATGTCACATGGGTGTCACAACACCAATCTATGAATCAGTGAGCCAGGGTGTAGATGTGGGAACTCACACAGTGAGTGCTCAACAGACTCAGCTCCTCCTGCCCCCACCTGCACAGCACTGTCCCTGTCACACCCACCCCGATACAGAAGGCCATGGCCTAGGGTACCAGGTCATCCCATGCTAGAGGTGGAAAATTTGCAGACATGAAAAAAGAGGACAGTGGGTGGACCATGAGGTAGCTCTGACCCCTGGGGAGAGGGCAAGGGTAGGCACAGGTCACAGCCTCACCAGGACCAGCACGTTGGGCAAGACAATGTAGTCATTCTCTGAGCCCTTGGACTTGTCTGGCTGGAACTGGAAGCTTCGGAACTCCACGAAGGACACTGTGTCATTGGGGTTGAAAGTGATGTTGGTCTTATGTCTGAACTCCCTGTGGGAAAACGTCAGGTCAGACAAGTTCATAAGGCACATGGATGCTCCCAGTCCCATGGTACTCTGGAAGCCAGGGGTCCCTGGTATGTCTGTGTATCTCTACTTGACCATGCCAAAATCAGGCTTGCCACTTCCTGTGTGCACCAGACTCACTGCCACCACTGCTCTGCTGTCCTCACCCTCCCCGGGACTCTCTGAGCTCCTTCAGGGAACACCCCAAATCTGCACACCTCCCCACTTCCTTGCCACCCAGCACCAAAAAATAAGAGACCTACTTCCTAGGACTGTTCTGAATGAAGCAGTTTACATTCAAGGAAAGCAGTCAGAGCAGAGAACTAGAGGAGCTGAGTACACCCTGTCGAGAGGCCTGAACGTCTGAGGCCAGCATGCACTGCCTGCCTGCCCCAGGGCCACATGGTGCTCTGCCCAGCGCTCTCCTCGGGCCAGCGTCTAGCAAGGGTCCTCTGCAGAGGCTCTCCCTGGCCCTCCCCTATCTCTCTTGCCAACTCCCTCTCTCCAGACAGCCATCTTCTCCCTGGTTTGGTTTTCCTCACACTTATTACAGTCCGATCTGACCTTACATGTCCCCTGCCTTTCTTTCCCTGTTAGCAGGTGCTCTGTGGGCCAGGGAGCTCCCATAGCAGACAGCATGGCACCTGGTACACAGCTGGTGCTCAATATGTGCTCAAATGAAGGGATCAATACAAGATGGTGGCCAGCTAGGCTCAGAAGCCACTGCATGGTGAAGCTAGTCTGAGACCCCATGTTAGAAGGTCAGAAGGTCAGAGTTGAGCCCATATTTCATCAGTCCTACCAACCCCTATGAACAATTCCGTGTCCCCAGGTTTCCTTGTCCTTGAAAAACCATGGCTCTATCAGGCGAACCCAAATGAAAGCACTTACAGGACGCTTACTGCCCGCCTGGAGCCTCAGCCCAGCTAGCTTCCCACTGACTCCTCACCCAGGCCTCACACCCGCCCAGGGTGGGGCACTGCCACTCCATCTCACAGATGGGAAACTGAGGCACTGGGAAGTACTAAACTCCTTATCAAGTGCAAAGCTCCCCAGCTGCTCTCAGAGCCCATAACTTCAGCCATGAAATCCTTAGAGCAGGACAACCTCTGGCCTTGTTCTGGGACCTCAGTTTCCCATGTGTTAGATGGCTGATAACACCTCAACAGGTGGCTACACACACCAGAGGTCAAGGCCCCAGGGCACCCTTAGGAAAGCAGGCTTCCTCACCTTTTCCCACCCTCACCAGAGCCCCACCTCAGGGCCTACCTCACCTTTCCCCAGCCTCACCATAGCCTCCTTGAGGGCCTGTTCCTTGGCCGCAGGGCTCTCTCCATCCCTGAAGTCACCAGTCATCTTTTCAGACAGGCCCACTGACCATGTCACCTAAGACACAACACCCTCTGTGCCCCATAACCCCTAGCTGTTCGCTGTTCTCTTCTTAGCCTCAATGCTGACCTGATTTTACCTCTGCTCCTTCTTGGGACTTCTCTGACTCAGCAGCAGCTATTCTGGCCCATTATGTGTCCTCCTGGGTCCCCTGTCCCCCCCCCCCGCCCCAAATCCACATCACTGCTCCACAAAGAACTTCGCGGGCACCACACTCCCTCTGTCCCTGGCCTCTCCAGGAGCACACTCCAAGGCTCAGCACAACAGCTCCACCCGGTCCCGCCTCACCTGTACACATAGGGTCCACGCTCCTCCACCTGTGGCTTCTCGCCCTTCAGGATCTCATCGGGGTTGCTCACGTGAAAGAAGTAAACAGAGAGGTAGAAGGGGACAGGGATCTCCTTCCACATGCTGAAGGACAGGCTGTTGGGATCAATGCGCACATTCTGCAGGGGAGAAGTGAACATGCCATGAGGTGGGCTAGGAGGAACTCACAGTTGTCCCCCCACCCCACAGCTCCAGCACGGCTGCCCGTACACAGCCTGCACTAAGCGTCCCGCCATAGACATGTCAGGGATCGTGCTCCTCAGGCTGGAGCCTTGGGGACAGGTGACAGAAAGTCTCTTCCCAAGGGCAGCTAGCATACCCAGTTTGTGGTGGCTATTAACGAGACCCAGATTTCATGCTGTGGTTTTGTAGTTGTCAACATGATCTAGGGGATGAGGGTCAAGGGACATAACCATCTGCTGGGGGGGGGGCGGGTAGGGAGGAAGGCTGCAGCTTGGTGGCAGCATATGGCACTGTGTAGGAAGGTGGGTTCTGTATGGCCCAATGTAGCATCATTTGTTCACTCACTCATTCATTTCATACATCAAGCGTGTCTTGAGCACACAGTCATGGCCAGACAGTGGCTCAGGACTGGGAAGACCCCAGTCTGTCCCCAGCCTTGTGCACCTTTTACCAAAGCACAGAAAACATGGGTGTCAAGCAGTGCAAAATCCATGCTGTGTAACAAAGTAAAAGAGCAGGGAGCGGAAGGGGACAGAGCTTCACACAGATCCATCAGCTACAGGAAGTGTAGCACACCAAGGCTGGGACGAGGCTCGGCTGGCACGGAGCTTGCCGAGCATGCAGCATGCCCTGGCTTTCATCTCTAGCATCACACAGACTAGGCATGGTGGTGTGCTCGGGAGTCAAGGAGGACAATTAGGAACTCCAGGCCATTCTCACACATTTATCAAGTTCAAGACCAGCCTGGGCTACATGTGACCCTGTCTCCCAGCACTCAGAAGCTGAAGCAGAACCGTGAGGGTGAGGACAGCCTAAGCTACCCAAAGAGTGGGACCCTGTGTCCAAAGAACAAAAACAAGTCAGGCATGGGGGTGCATGCCATTAATCGCAGCATTTGGGAGGCAGAGGTAGGAGGATAGCCATGAGTTCAAGGCTACCCTAAGACTACAGAGTGAATTCCAAGTCATCCTGAGCTAGAGTGAAACCCTACCTCAAAAAAAGGGGAGCTCGAAACAGGTTAGTGGTTAAGGCACTTGCCTACAAAGCCAAGGGACCCAGGATAAATTCTCCAGAACCTACATAAGCCAGAGGCACAAGGGGGCACATACATCTGGAATTTGTTTACAGTGGCTGAAGGCCCTGGTACACCCATTCTCACTCTCTCTCCCTGACTATTTCTTTCTCTGTCTCAAATAAATAAAGAAAAACAAAACATTTAAAAAAAAATTCAAAAGAACAAAAACTACCAATTTGCTCACAAAACTGAAGGAAAAGACCACTGTCCCTTGGCCTGTGACTCAGGACCTCTCCTCTGCTTCAGGATTAGCAAGCAGCCCACACCCTAGCTGGTCAGAGAGATGTCGCAAAGCCAGGTGGTCAGGGCAACTTGCGTAACTGCCCACCGTCTTTGAACATGGCCTTCCAGGACAAGGACAGCCACTCCCACTGTCCCCAAACAGCCAGAGTTAAGCTGGCTCCTCTGGAACTCGGTCTGTTCTAGGGCAAAATGGGGCCGGGGCTGCCACGCCACAGCATGCCAGATCTTGCAGTGCAGGGAAAAAGGACGCTGCCCGTGGGGCTGTTCGCTGATAAACCTGTCTTCTTACAGCTGTGTGTCACAGTGTCACCCACAACCTGTGCGGCCAGTCAACACAAACAGGGCGAGTCATACCCAGGACTCTGACAACAGCGGGCTAGGAATCCCCAGTGTCCCAGGCCGGGCCTTGCCCTCCACACTACACCTCCCACTCACTGGCCAACACACCTGTCCCTGATGCTCTCTCCATGTGACAAGGGAGGTCTTGACAGGGGCACTAAAACAGCATCCGCCTCTGGGCTACTGGGAGGTTTGAACGAGCTCAGGTAGGTGACAGGCGCACAGCACTGGGCGGCAGACCCCTTCAGTCTGCAGGAAGTGAAGCTCCCTCGTCTGCCCCACACCCATCCCGCTGGGGGTGGACTCTGCCCTGCCTGGCCCGGCCTTTGCTGTCTTTCAGTCACAGAGACCAGCTACAGCAGCCGACCAGATAAGTGTGAAGCTGCAGCCTCAGTGCTGATGCTGTCACTCTGTCCCCTTCCTGCCCCTTTTCCTAGGACAAAGATCACAGCCCTGGGACACAGGTGGGGAGAGAGAGCCAAGGTGAGTCCTAGGGACATTAGTGTTTTCCCACCTGGCCCAGGTGACCCCCAGCCCAGGCCCCGCAGGCAGAGGGCAGCTGAGGAGAGAACAATTAGGCTAAAGTACTGAAAAATGACTGAGGGGCTGTGGAGCTGGCTCAGCAGTTAAAGGTGTTTGCTTGCAAAGCCTGCTGGCCCAGGTTCAAATCCCCAGATGCCCCAAACAGTATAAATGTCTGGAATTCACTTGTAGCACCAAGACGCCCTGGCATGCCCATGTTTTCTTTCTCTAATAAGTTAATAAAAATGCTTTTTAAAAATGCAACAAGCAGCCGGGCGTGGTGGCACACGCCTTTAATCCCAGCACTCGGGAGGCAGAGGTAGGAGGATCGCCATGAGTTCAGGGCCACCCTGAGACTCCATAGTGAATTCCAGGTCAGTCTGGGCCAGAGTGAGACCCTACCTCGAAAAACCAAAAAGAAAAAGAAAAATGCAACAAGCATTCTAGAGAAATGGCTCAGTGGTAAGGTGTTTGCCTGCAAAGCCAATGGAACCCAGTTCAACTCCCTTAAACCCACGTAAGCCAGATGCACAAGGTGGCACATGCAGAGTTCATTTGCAGCAGCTGGAGGCCCTGACACATCCATTCTCTTTCTTTCTCTCTCAAATAAGTAAACAAATAAATAATATTTTTTAAAAATGCAACAAGGGGCTGAGGAGACGGCTCAGTGGTTAAGGTGCTTGTCTGCAAAGCCTAATAAACCAGGTTCATTTCTCCAGTATCCATGTAAGCCAGATGCACAAGGTGGCACATCCATCTGGACTTTATTTGCAGCAGCTGAAACCTTGGTGCACCAATTCATTTTCCCTTTCTCTCTCTCTCCTTGCAAATAAATTTTAAAAAAAATTTAATGCACCGAAACATTGGATATGGTGGTGCTCGCCTTTGATCCCAGCAGTCGGGAGGCAGAGGCAGTAGGATTGCTATGTGTTCAAGGCCACCCTGAGACTACTGGTGAATTCCAGGGCAGCCTGGGCTAGAGCGAGACCCTACCTTGAAAAACAAGGCTAGAGTGAGACCCCACCTCAAAAACACCAAAAGGAGGAGGAGGAAGGATGAAGAAAAAGGAGCGGAGACTGTTTAAGAGTTTGGAATTCTTGTATATACACCCATGGGGATAGGGATCAGGTCTGAACACAGCATCCATGTGTCATAGTCCACACGCGTGGCCTCATACGGAATTCTCAATGATTTTTTGGGTAACAAACTCTCATGGTGGGGAAGTATCCATTGGGACAGTTGTGCTCAGAACCACTGTCAGAGTTGTAGGTTTCCAGGGGGAATGTGGCCCATATTGCACTGCACCTCAATTACCACATTCCAAGTGTAATCACTCAAAAAAATTTTTAGGGTAAGTAGTCAGGCCTATAATTCCAGCATTTATGAGGCAGGAGGACTGCAAGTTCCAGGCCAGCCTGGGCTACTAGTGAAAACCTATCATGGACCTAACAGTACAATTGTATTTCTATGCATATATATATTCATATAGGTGTACCATAAAGTGTGTGTGTGTGTGTGTGTGTGTGTGTGTGTGTGTGTGTGCATGGAAATGCACTACTAGGTATGGAACTCAGGGCCTCAGGCATGCTAGGCCACTAAACTTCCAGCCCTATAATTTTTTTAAATTTATTTTTCATTTATTTGATAAAGGGGAAAGCCAGTGAGTATGAGCACCCTAGGGCCCCTTGTTCCTGCAAACAAACTGCAGACGCACCACGTTGTGCATCTAGCTTCATGAGGGCCCAGGCTGGCAGGTTTCACAAGCAAGCGCCTCTAACCACTGGGCAATCTCCCCATCCCAATTTTTTACAAGAATCAAGGGAAGAAAAGCAAACTACAAAGAAGAAAGGGTTGACAGCAGCCTCATGATGCAAAGATATCAAATACACAAAAGCTACTGACTTCCCTTTAAAAAAAAATTATTTAACTGCTAAGCCATCCCTCCAGCCCCTGGTTTCCCTTTTGAAACAAATCCCTGTGGAAATATCACCACAGTGGCAAAAGTAAACCCCACCAACCTGGATCATCAGAGGCAGGTGGGAGGGAGACATGGAGTAAGGTTCATCTATCATTGCAATGCAATTCTAATTTTTTTAATTTTAGTTTTCTTTTTACTTGAGAGAGAACAGAGAGAGAATTTATAATTCTATCTTTTAAGGGGAAGGATCTTCTGCAGGTAGTTTCAGAGCCTCGACCACAGGCCTTGCACTGTTGCTCGTGGGCCTACAGTGAGGTCAAGGATCAAGGCCACAGGAATGTGTGACAAACAGGTGTGACTTGCTCTAAGATAGATGGAGGCAAGGAATCAATGTTCTGTGTCTTCAATATAAAATTAGCATGCTAGGGCTGAAGAGATGGCTTACCAGTTAAGGTGCCTGCCCACAAAGCCAAAGGATCCAGGTTCAATTCCCCAGGATCCACATAAGCCAGAGCACAAAGTGGCACATGCGTCTGGAGTTTGTTTGCAGCAGCCATTCTCTCTATAATCTAACTCTCTCTCACACACACACACTCTCTTTCTCTCTCAAATAAACAACTAAAATAAAATTTAATAATTTTAAATTAACATGATTGTAATTCTAGTACTCATGAGGCTGAGGCAGAAGCATGGTGAGTTAAGAGGCCAACATGGGCTACATAGCAAGATCTAGTCTCAAAAAAGGAAAAGCAGCACTGGGGAGATGGCTCAGCAATTAAAGATCCTGCTTGTAAAGCCTGCCTGTCTGGATTTGACTCCCCAGTACCCACACGAAAGCAGCTGCACGATGTGGAGCACGTATCTGGGGTTTGTGTGCGGCATCAAAAGCCCGTGGTGTGCCTACACACTCACTCACTCTCTCTTTCTCAAAAATAATAATAAAACAAAAAAAAAACATAAATGTAACTTTTTTGTTGTTGTTTTTAGTTTTTAGAGGTAGGGTCTCACTGTAGGCCCGGCTGGCCTAAAATTCACTATGTAGTCACAGGATGGCCTGGAACTCACGGCAATCCTCCTTCCTCTGCCTCCCAAGTACTGGGATTAAAAGCGTGTGCTACCATGCTCAGTAACTTTCTTAACAATGACCTGTAAGTCCCTGCCTATGGTCCGGCCCTAGTGGCCTTTCTGGCCCTCCTGTCCACATTCCCTCCTTTAGCCCAGCCAAATGCCTTGCTCTCCCATGTGTGTGCATACCCCTGCCCCAGTGCCCTTTTAAGGCAGGGTCTCACTCTAGCCCAGGCTGACGTGGAATTCACTCTGTAATCTCAGGGTGGCCTTGAACTCATGGTGATCCTCCTACCTCTGCCTCCCAAGTGCTGGGACTAAAGTCGTGCGCCACCACTCCCGGGCCAGGGCCCTTTTTAACTGGCTTTTTTCTCTGCCTTGAACATGCTTCCCAAGGTAGCTCCATGGTCAAGGTCACCCTGGGATCTGTGCTTGTGTATCTCCTCTCAGGAAGACCCACCCAGTTCGCCCAAGAGACCCTAGGCTCCTTCACTTACTTTGTTTATTTCATGGAACTCACTTGCCTTCCCGCTCACATTAATTAACTCATCCTGTGTATTGTGTCTCCCTGCCAGGCCACAAACCCCCAAGAGCGGAACCCCCTCCACACTGCGCACTCTGGGCAGCGCCAGGCACCTGGCAGGAGTTCCAAAGCCATGTGTCAAGGAAGAAGCCAAACCGGGTCCTGGAACACTGAGATCCACACGCATGTCCGGGATGGGTGGGCCACACTGGGGTGGGAAACACAATACCCAAAGGACTAAGCATCCTGTGGGTGCTTCCAATTCCACTCAGGCTTGGGAACGGGGCTTCGGGGCACTGGGATGGAACCTAGGCCAGCACGCATGCCAGGAGCATGCTGTCCCTCTGAGCTCCAGGCCGGTCTAAGAGACAGTATTTCTGAGCCCTCCAAGGGCTTAAGTTCTTTGGGTCCAGTTTGGCAAAGCCTGGGGACAAGTGTAACAGAAAAATTTTACACTTTGCCAACAATTCACCTATTTTTCAGCTAGGCGAATCTCAAAAGTTTCAATTCAGAAAAAAGTCTGGCTTCAACAAACTTGCACCTCCTAGCTGGAGCACAGCTCTGCAGCAGGACCAAGTGAAGGACTCCCACCAGAGGAAGTCACACCAGGCCTCCAGCCCAGGCTCAGCGCTGACCGAGGAAGGTGAGACCAGTGCCAGGGGGCTGAGGGCTGGGAAAGCCCTGGCTCCCTGAACTGTCCTTCCAGCAGCCAGCACGAGCCAGGAGGAGCTTGCAGCAGAGGCCATGATAAACCTCTGCCTTCAGCTTGGGCCTCCACCCACCACAGTCTAGAAGGCATCTCTCATGGGTCCCAAGGCCCCTCCAATGACCACACATCAGGAAGCTGGCTATAATCCCCCTGCACACCATGGTGTGACGTGCATCTGCAGGAACCTCCACAGCGAAGGCCTAGTGTCTAAACCAGCCAGCAGGGCCCTGCACTGCCAAGGCTCCAGGGATGGTCCCGACACCTCCTCCAGCATCCTTTGGCTTGTGGCTGTGTCACTCCCATCTCTGCCTTCACTGTCCCCTCCCTTCCTCTCTGCATGTCTTTTTCTCTAGTGTTTCTCATTCGTCCATCAGATCTCCACCTTCAAAACACCTGCTGTTTCCAAGCAAGGTCACAATAACCAAGGGAGGGGTTCTGGCTGAGATCATGACCCCAAGATTCAAGGGTTGGAGGTTTGGTCCCCAGTAAGGCCATGTGAGAATATGAGGGACCTTTAAGAACTGTGGCCTCATGACAAGTCCTTAGCTCTCTTGGGAGAGACTATGTGCTGTGGCCTCCCTTCAGCAGAGGCATACCCTTCAAGATCACAAGCTGAACACACCTCTTTTCTTTATAGCTTGGCTTGCCTCAGCTGCTTCACCCTAGAGGATACTAATTTTTTTCTTTTAGAAGTGCTGGGGATTGAACCCAGGGCCTGAGCAAATGAGTATGAAGTAAGCTCTCTACCATGATACACTTTTTACAAAAAAAAAAGAGGGGGCAAGTGTGGTGGCACACACCCTTAATCCCAGCTGAGGTAGGAGGATAGCTGTGAGTTCAAGGCCTGCCTGGGACAACAGAGCAAGTTCCATATCAGCCTGGACTAGAGTGCGACCCTACCTTGAAGAAAAAAAAAAAAGAGCCATACCAGGCCCACACACTGGCACATGCCAGTCCCAGCACTTGGAGGCAGAGGCAGGAGTACTGCTACAAACTCAGGCCCAGCTTGGTCTACACAGTGAGTTCCAGGCTAGCAAGGGCTACACAAGAAAACCCTGTCTCAAAGACAGAGAGAGAGAGAGAGAGAGAGAGAGAGAGAGAGAGAGAGAGAGACAGGGACAGAGACTCACTAGCTATGGCGGTACGCTATCTGGCCTAACCCTCTCACACAATCTTCCTGCCTCAGCCTCACAATTGCTCACTACCACACTGAATTTACAACAGAGGTTAGGCCAGGACAAAGCCAGATGTGCAGGAGACACCTCTGCAGGAAGCCACCTGAATACCTTGGGAATGCCACAAGAAGCCCAGGAGCCTGAAATGCAGGAAGATGAGAATAACAGTCCCCTGCTGGGGTGCGAGGAAGACCTGGTGTGCCCCAAATACTTATGGGGAGCATGCTGGCTTCTAAGATAAAGCAGAGCTGGGCAGCTACCAGGGTGAGGGTGGGATGGCTGGCCACCAGACAAACCAAAGCTCCTGGCCTGAGGTGGGCTGGAAGCCAGCCATGCAGAAAAACAGGGACCCTGGGGTAAGACCCTCACTGCAACTAAGGTCAGTCTGGTTCTACTGAGACATGGGCCAGAGGAGCCCAACACACCCTGACCAGAAGCTCTACACAATGGGTGATCCCGCCCTGGGATGCTGGGGACCAGAAAAGCCACATGCATGGACACTGAGGCTCTAAGGCCAGCTGCCTCCTGGAAGTCTCAGAAATGGAGCCCACTATGCAGGTCCTTCCTCCCACTTGGGACAAGCCCCCAAACTCTCCTGGTCTTCCCCCACCTGCCAGCTCAGGCACCACAATTTCCCAAAGCAATCATTAACTTGACTCCTTCCTAGGGAATTGCAAAACCCAATTCCTCCTGGAGGAATAACAGCAAACACAGCCAGGTTAAAAACACAGCTCTGGTCACACAGACCAGAGGCCGATCGTGCCCCAGGCCCAGTTCTGGGACAGGACCAGAGCCTGACAACCCAGGCCCGCGGGTCAGTCATGACACTGAGTCCTAAGGCTCCAGGTGTCACCAGCCCTGTGGCACCTGTACACCAAGGAAGACAGCCCAGGGGACAGTCCAGCCTGGAGTTTGGAGGTCCCAATTGACCAATGCCCCAAATTCTTTTGCTGTAAAGGTATGTAGTAAGAAGGTGTGATTTTTAAGAAAGCTTTCCCCTCCCTCCAAGGTAGGGTCTCACTCTAGTCCAGGCCGGCCTGGAATTTACTATGTAGTCTCAGGGTAGCCTTGAATTCATGGTGATCCTCCTACCTCTGCCTCCTGAATGCTGGGATTAAAGGCGTGTGCCACCATGCCCAGCTAGGAAACTTTTTGGTAAGAAACCCATGTGTGTGTGTTTGAGACAATGGGTGAGCTGCTCATGGGAAGCTGAGTCAATCCTGAGGCCTCTGCTATCTCCCACTCAGCCCTCAGCTCTCAGGGTCTTAGGGTCTCTCCCTCCAAAATGCCTGGAACCTGGGATGCATGCAGCTCCCTCCAGCACCCTCCTGGCCCTCTTCCTGCCGCGGGGACCTGTGCAATAGTCCAGTGTTCCTGCTTCTGCCATGCTCACCACGTCTTCCCCTTCCCCACCCAGCCTGCACACACTATTCTAAGGATGTTGTTAACTTCTAAGAAGGAAAACTGAAAACAAGCCTGGCGTGGTGGCACATGCCTTTAACCCCAGTACTTGGGCAGCAGAGGTAGGAAGATGACTGTTGAGTTCAAGGCCACCCTGAGAGTACAGAGTGAATTCCAGGTCAGCCTGGGCTAGGGTGAGACCTTACCTTGGGAAAAAAAAAACAAAATATTCTTGAGCCAGATATGGTGGCTTGTACTTGAAATTCCAGCACCTGGGCAGACTGAAGCAAGAAGACTGACTGACCTGAGTTCAAGGCCAGCCTGGACTATGTGAGACCTTGTTTCAAAGAAAAGAGAAAAAAAAAAAAACCTCTACCCAGGAGCTGAATGCTCCTGCCACAGTGCTCCTGACAGAAGGAGGCACCTTGCCATGAAGGAGATAGGTCTTCCCCAAGCCAGCTCCCTGAGGAACAGGGGACCCACCAGAACATGCTACGGACCTGAGGAAGAAGAGAGCCCTGAGCCCCCAGCGCAGGCAAGGCTACTCTGGCCACTACCCGCACCATGAGCAGGGCTGACACCAAGTCTTGCCTCAGTCTCTTCCTCCCATCTGGCCACACACTTCACAGTAGATTGCTGTCTAGATATAGAAACACATACTAAGCCCCAACCAGAGAGACCCTGGTGAGACCCTTCCTCAAACAGTGGCAGAACAGACCTGGGGACTCCCCGAAACGGCCTCAGTGTTGGCAGGTTCCCCTAGGGCAGAAGCAGGGAGAACCACCTGAAGGTCCTCAGGAGGCTCCTAAGCTACGCTGGGGCCAGCATGTGGGCACGTGGGCACCTGTCTCTTGGCTGCCACCAAGTCCCACTCCTTTCTGCCAAAAGAACCCAGCAGCAAGGAGTTTACCACCCAAGTGCCCTGTGGTGGACCCCAGCTCTTCAGAACATGGGGACAGCCATGACCTTCACATCTGAACCAGGGGTGGGGTGGGCGAATAAGCGCCTCACAGGTGGTCTTGGGACATTAGCTTTCACTCCGTGGCCTCAGTTACTGCTTAACAGACCTACTGGGGCGGTGGCTCCCAAGATGAGGTCTCAAATGAGCTGCCCGTCACCGCTCAGTGGCAGAGCACCTGCCGGGTATGCATGAGGCCCCTGGCTCCATCCTTAGCATCACAAGGGGGAAAAAAGCCACGCCAACAGCTTCTGCAGTGGTGGTCTGTTTCCAGCCTCTGGAGATACTGCTAATGCACCCTAGTTCATGGATTAAGGTCATGGTGACTGGCACGAATTTGGGGACGGTTGGCAGAAGTAGAAAAAAACCGAGGGAGCTGGGCATGGTGGTACACACCTTTAATCTCAGGCAGAGTTAGGAGGATCGCTATGAGTTCAAGGCCACCCTGAGACTACAGAGAGAATTCCAGGTCAGGCTGGACTAGAGTGAGACTCTACCTTGAAGGAAAAAAAAAAAAGAAAGAAAGAAAGAAAAAAAAAAAAAAAAGAACAGAAGTCAGTCAGATGACCCAGGGTTCAAGACTGGACATCCCCTGAGCAGGTGAGAGGGCAACTGGCCTTTAACACTGTCCCCTCGTCTTAGCTGCTTCCAATTAGTCATGAAAGCAAGTTCTTAGAAGCCACTTAAGAATGGGGAGTGCAGCTCAGTGGTAAGTACTTGCCTGGTAGGTGTGAGGCCCAAGGTCAATCCCTAGTACCACTAAAAAAATTTAAGGGGGACTGGAGAGATGGCTTAGTAGTTAAGGCACTCACCTGCAAAGCCTAAGGACCCAGGTTTTATTCCCCAGTACCCACATGAGCCAGATGCACAAAGTGGCACATGCATCTGGAGTTCAACTGCAGTGGCTAGAAGTCCTGGCATGCTCATATTCATCCTCTCTCTCTCTATCAAATAAATAAATAAATGAAATTTTAAAAAAACACTTAAGAAGGCTAGAGAGATTGCTCAGTGGTTAAGGCACTAGTCTGTAAAGCCTAATGACCCGAGTTTGATTCCCAGTACCCACGTTAGCCAGATGCACAAAGGGGCATATGCATTTGGAGTTTGTTTGCAGTGGCTAGAGGCCCCAGTGGGCCTCTTCTCTTTTCTTTCTCTCCTCTCCTCTTCTCTCTCTCTGTTTCTCTTTCTCTTCTTGCAAATAAATATTTTTTAAAAACTTAATGGCTGGAGAGATGGCTCAGCAATTAAAGGTGCTTGCTTGCAAAGCCTGATGGCCTGGGGTTCAATTCCCTAGTACCCATGTAAAGCCAGGCGCACAAAGTGGCACATGTGTTGGGAGTTTGTTTGCAGAGGCAGAAGGCCCTGGTTTGCTTAATCTCTCTCTCTCCCCCTCCCTCCCTTCCTCTCTTGGATTGCAAATAAATAAATAAACTTTTAAAAAACTTAAATTTAACTCAAATTTTCTGGCATGTCCTCCTTGCCAGGAAAAGAAAATAACAAAACAAACCCCCAGAGTGGGGTGCCCTATGGCCCCCCAGCCAGAGCAGCTAGCAGACAAGTTGGGTATGGAACTCGCAAGCAGCAGATAAACTCCTGATTTCTGTGCCAGCGTCCTGTGAACCCCCACGAGGCCCAACCTCTGGCTCTGAACAGCAGTCACCCCCTCAGCGTGCCCTCCAGCTCATACCATACCACCCCCCTGATGGCTCATATAGAGGCCTTCCCCATTGATATTCCAGCCAAGCCCTGTCTCAGAGTGACACAGCCTGAGAATGCTCATTCATTCATTCATTTGTTACCTCATTCATCTGTTCATTCATCCATTTGTTCATTCCTTCATTTGCCTGTACATCCATTTGCTCACTTATTTGTTCATTTATATGTTCATTCACTCACTCATTCATTAATTTCTTCCTTCAATCATTTATTCGTTCATTCTCTATTGCCTGACTGAACATCTAAGAGGCCCAAAGCTGGGGCTTAGTGTTATAGGTCAAAGTTAACCAAACACGATTCTGGCCTTAGGTAAATGGATCAAAGTGGGGGAAGATGACATGTAACCCACATGACTCAGAGACATGAGGGGAAGCACTCAGGGCATCAGACACATTTGCTGGCATGTGTTGGCAGCATCAGCACTCTCGTGTGGGAGCAGGCACAGCACAAGTATCATTGGGCAACGCTGACCAAAGCAGAATGTATTTGTACCCTGCAGCCAGTCACCCAAGAGAGATGGTGCTGACTAGCAGTCACAGTGCTGGGAGGGCTTTGCAGCCTTCTGGGGGAGAAAGTCATCAGCAGCCTCAGCCAGCAGTGGACCCTGCAAGCTACACAACTGCCTACATAGGCAAGATATGCCCCTCGAGCAATAGTGGCATGTCTGTTATGGGGAGAACCAAGTGTTTTCTAGTTCAATTTGAGGCCTACTCCATGGAAGGAAATTCATGCCTAATACTGAAATCCTAGTCAAAAGCCTATGGCTGGGAAGTTACTACTGTTGTTTGGTTACATGGATACATTATGCCCATGAAATTCCCTTCTCAGTATTAATGTATCTGCGTATATTTCAGTGCTGCTCTCACTTTTTGGTACAGAAGTCTCTCTTTTCAGATGGTGGCTGCTGGGGAGATTCACAACTCATCAAAGTATTGAGAAGTGACACTGAATGTTGGACTTAATGAGACAACAAGATGTCTCCAGTGGCTAAGGGACTACAGTGGAAGAGGTGGTAGAAGAATGTAAGAGCCAGCGGAGAGGGAGGAGTGCTTTAGAATGCCGTCTCCCAGATACAAAGTGGTCACTAGTTTCGTGGCCTTATAGTGGCTGTCATTATCTTTACAAGACCTGCATAACATTGGGCCCATGAGCCCGAAGGCCCCGGGCACGCTGCACACCCCGGCCATGGCCCGGCTCCGCGAGGAGCAGGAAAAGGTGGTCACTAACTGCCAGGAGAAAATCCAGCATTGGAAGAAGGTCAAAGATGATTACAACACCCTTCAAGAAAGACTCAATACCTTGCCTGACAAGTTCTCTTACAATGTGATGGTATCATTTGGCCCTTTTGCCTTCATGCCAGGAAAACTTGTCCATACGAATGAAGTTATGGTTTTACTTGGGGACAACTGGTTTGCAAAGTGCTCAGCAAAGCAGGCTATAGGCTTGCGTGAGCACCGGAAAGAACATGTGAGAAAAACAATGGATGATTTTTTAAAAGTCATGAAAAATTTTGAATCCAGAGTTGAATTTACAAAGATTTGCAGAAAATGAGCAATGCTGCAGGTGATATTGTAGACATAAGAGAAGAAATTAAAACTGACTTTGAATTTAAAGGAAAACCACGGATTGCTCACAAACCTCATTCCAAACCAAAAACTTTGGATATTTTTGAAGCAGATTTTGCTAATGATGTAAGACCCAAGGATTTGGTTGCTGATAATGAACTTTGGGCTCTACTTGAAGAACTAGAAAGATAGGAAGAATTGCTGGGTGAGCTTGACAGTAAGCCTGACTCTGTGATTACAAATGGAGAAGATGCAACATCTTCTGAAGAGGAGAGGGAAGATCAAAGGACAGATGTGAAGGCAATGTGTCAAGAATCTGACACCTTCCCTCTCCAAAGTTGTCAGAAGGATGATGGTAGACGGTCAAGACTGTTCAATGGCCAAGTGAGGAGTCATTGAACTGTTCCGTGAATGGTTCAAATTCACATCACAGCAATGAAGATGATGATGATAATGAATACACTGATGATGATAATGAAGATACTCCAGCAGATAATTCTGTACCGACAATGTATTTTTCTCATATTGTTGAACCTAAAAGGGTTCAAATAAATACTGGTAAAAATGCCACGTTAAAACCCAGTGAAAAGAAAGAGGAAGCAAGCGCAAGCGCAAGAGTGGCACTGGCAGTGGCCGTGCTGCCCAGGAGCTGCCTGGTACCAGGAGCCGCGCTGGCATGTGCAGGGTCTTGCCGATGTAGTGAGCGCAGAGCAAGATCTTGCCTCAAACCCCCATGATCCTCCTGCCTCAGCCTCCTATGTGCTGGGATCACAGGCATGCGCCATCACACCCAGGGGCCTGCTAGGTAAGTATTCAACACAGCACACATCGGAGCTGCCTGCTCAAGGGCCTCCCTGCCTCCTACCACCACTGGGAGAGCTATGTGTGGTTCAAGTGTGGGGTAGAGAGTCCTACAGCTCAGGGAGGGTGGGCACAACTCTAGTCCAGGTGGAGGGTGTATGGGAGACTTCTAGAGTTCCTCTAGCAACCACTTCAGGCCTACACATTCAGAGACATGGGTAAGTTCCCTGCTGAGCCAGCAGTGCATGAGGTTTACAGGAGACCTTCATGGAGGGGACGCACCACAGCCATCATTCTCAGCTCTCTCCAGCCTGGTCCCCCACCTGTCACATCTATCCTGGGTATTTACCTCCCATGATAATGAATACAGTGACCTAGGAAACACAGCTGTTCTGAGGAAGGTACTGCACACAAACACACCTCTGAGGACAATGCCACAGTGGCCTTCCAGCTCTATGCTGGCCACAGTTCAAGAACACAGCAAGTAGCTGGCCAAGACTCCGGAGGATGGGGTGAGGTGAACTCAGCCACCACCACTGGCTCTTAGCCACCCTCGCAATGTTTATAAGACATTCAGCTAAAATGCAGCCAACACAGCCACTGGAGGAGCCGACCAGGTCCTTCGTCCATGAGCCAGCTGCTAAGGAGGACCATGACCAAGTGTGCATTCAAATTAAAGCTAACTGTAGCTCTTTTTCATTTTAATTTTGTTAGTCCATGGACTTAGCTAATTTTAAGCATCCACTGCAAAGGTGTTAAGTACACCCACAGTGTTGGGCAACCAGCATGCCATCCAGACCATGTCAGTCTGAAACTGCCCTCGCCCACAGCCCCAACACCATCACTTCACTTTTTGTCTTCTAACGTGCTCTCAGAGACTCCCAGGAATGGAACTGTGCCACTTCTGCCTTATGTGACTGCCTAGCCTTCTCTGAGCATCTGCAGTCAAGGTTCATTCACAGAACAGCATGTGGCAGGATTCCCTTCTTTTTATACCAGGCATGCTGATGAACCCCTATAATATCAGCACTTGGGAAGCTGAGGCAGGAGGGTCACAGGTTCAAAACCACCATGGGCTACAAGGTGAAATGCTGTCTCAAGAAAAAAAAAAAAAATTCTGAAGCTTTCAACATTCCCCTTGGGTAGATAGTTTACCCACCTTGCCCAACAATTAGTCACTACATATTTGGACCACTTCTGCCTCTACTGTTTGTTTGTTTTTGTTTTTTCTGAGGTATGGTCTCACTGTAGCTCAGGCTGACCTGGAATTCACTATGTAGTCTCAGAGTGGCTTCGAACTCACAGCGATCCTCCTACCTCTGCCTCCCAAACGCTGGGATTAAAGGCGTGCACCACCACACCTGGCTGCCTCTACTGTTTTGAGTAGGCAGCTATGACCTGGATGTGTAGGCACCTCTTCCAAACCCCGTTCCTGAGGAAGAAATGCACATCAAATGGGAATTATGTATTTAACTTTTTGAGAATCTGCCATCCCATCTCTATAGTGGCTGCACCCCTATACAGTGACCCCTATACAATGCCCACAATGGTGCCTACATCCTCAGCCCTGTGTGACCTTATAGTGGTCACCCTAGTAGGTATGCCCCAGGCTCTTTGACCCTCAGGTTCCCAGACACTGACCTATCTGCCACCCTTGGCCCACTGTTAAAGGGATGTCTGCCATGTGGTCCAGCACTTGGCATCGTTCTCAGTTAGAAAGACCACACTCCCACCAGCACTGTAACCCACCTTGGGAAATTGGCACCACAAGCCAGCAGGTGATTCAAATCCAAAAGTCAAACAGCCATCCTGTCCCATTTTCAAATCCCAGTGGCATGTCTTCTGAGTCTCCCAAAGAAACTTTGAACCTCTTGCCACTTTTTTGCTCCCATCATGATCCAGTGATTGACTTCTCTGCGGGTCACTGGTTTTCCCTCCTCTATGGGCCCCACTTGATGTCCCTCACAGGTTAGGATCATGGCCACCCTACAGAGACCATTCCAAGGAGTGAAAAACCAAATGGAGCTGGTGCATGCCCTTAATCCCAGCCCTTGGGAGGCAGAAGTAGGAGAACTGCCATGAGTTTGAGGCCACCCTGAGACTCCATAGTGAATTCCAGGTCAGCCTGAGCTAGAATGAGGCCCTACCTTGGAAAACCAAACAAATGGAAACTCCTCCTGGGGTCCTACAAGACTCTGTTGCACCCATACTCCCCCACCCCTTCTCCCAAGCCCTCTGGCCACTTCCTGCAGTCCAGTACACCCCTCCTACCCTTGGGCCTTTGCACTTGCTGCACCCGCTGTGAAGCCTGCTCCCCTGAGGCCTCAACACGTGCTCCATCACCTCGCTGTCCACTCCCGCCACCCAAGTACAGTGTACAATCTTTCCTCCGGCCAGGAGTGGCTATGGGCAGAACCTGGGCTCTCTGAACGCTGCAACGCCGCAGCTGACTACAAGGCCCGGCATGAAAATCACACACAGCTCACTGCTGCTGGGAGAAGGTGTGTCCCTAGTCTCAGTCCTCAGGGTCCCTCCTGTTTACAGTGCCAATGCCCTCCTGCCCAGAGAACCTTCTCCACTGTATTTGTGCCATCTTCAACAGAGGACTACCTCTCTGCAACCCTTCAGTGTGACACAGTCATGGGAGAAGGATGCAAGTCACCAAGTATCACTCTTGACCTGGAATGTGAAGCCCCACACCAGCTGTCCCATCTGCCAGGGTGACATGGATGCCATCAGCTCCCACATTTTTTATTATTTGAGAAAGAGATAGATAAAGACAGAAGGAGAGGGAGAGAGAGGTGCACCAGGGCCTCTAGCCACTGCAAACAAACTCCAGATGCATGTACAGCCATGTGCATCTGGCTTACGTGGCTATTGGGGAATCAACCCTAGATTCTTAGGCTTCACAAACAAGTACCTTAACCACTAAACCATCTCTCCAGCTCAGCAGCTCCCATTTTCACCAGCTAGAACTCAACAAGACCTAAGCTGTGAGACCCAGGAAAGCGGATGCCAAAGCCAAGCCATGGGTTCTCCCAGGCAGTGCCTTGCAGAAAGTATGTGAGGCACTGGGGATGTGGGTCAATGGGTAGAGCACTTGCCTAGCATATACAAAGCCCTAGATTCAATCCCAGTACTGAATAAACTGGGCAATAGCACATGCCTATATCCCAGCATTCAGAAGATGGAATTAGGAAGATTACAAATTCAAGGTCATCTTTAGCTGTATCTCAAACTCCAGGCCAGCCTGCACTACATGAGATCCTCAAAAAAAGAAGGCAAAAAATAAATATATAAACTTTTTTAAAAAGAAAGAAAGAGGGGCTGGAGAGATTGCTGAGTGTTTAAGGCATTTGCCTGCAAAGCCTAAGGACCCAGGTTCAATTCCCCAGGACCCACATAAGCCAGATGAACAAGGTACCACATCATCTGGAATTTATTTGCAGTGTCTGGAGGCCCTGACATACCCATTCTCTATCTGCCTCTTCTTCTCTCTTTCTCTCTCTCTTTACCTCCCTGTCTCTCAACAAATAAATAAAACATTTAAAAAAAGAAAGAAAGAGACGGGCATAGTGGCACATGCTTTTAATCCCAGCATGCCAGAGACAGGAGGAGGAAGATAGCTATGAGTTTGAGGCCAGCCTGGGACTACAGTGAGTTCCAGGTCAGCCTGGGCTAGAGTGAGACCTTACCTCAAAAACAAAATAAAAAAAAAGACAAAGAAAAAGAGAAAAAAAGAAGGTACAAGGAAGCTCCCACACAGAGGGTGGGCAGCAGCTCTCAGCTAGCCTCATCCCTGACCTAGATCCCGTCTGTCTCACTCCTCCCCTACCAAGGGCTTGGTGGCCCTGACAGCTCGGCTCATTTATCTGCTCTCAGGCCACAAACCACACAAGAAGGAAGGTCAGTTGTGGGAGGCTTCAAGGACCAGGCTCCAGACCACAGCCTTGCTCTGGTGGCACCACCTCATCTCCCCTTCCCACCTATCCTCATCTGGCTGGACTTGTCCCCTGCTTGGAGGGTCCCCGGAATGTCTTTCCACTGGACATGGACAGCCCCACTGGACAAAGGACACCCACTGGACACCAGAAGCCCAGTGGCCACAAGCAGCTCCACTGGCCACAGGCAGCCCCACATGGAGTGCTGAGCCTCCCGAATCCTCTAACAGCTAACACTACCCACCTTACAGATGGGAAAACTGAGGCCCTGCCTGAAATATGGATTGGCCTTAGGCCTGTCTTCATCCCCACTCCACTCCACCCCACCATTACAGTGACACACGGCATCTTCTCATACCTTTTGTCAGCACCTCACTTGCTAAGGTAGGAAGCACAAAACATGAGGCACAAGCCAGGTGGCCACTACAGGCTCCAGCAGCCTCAGATTGCTTCTGCAAACCCACCACCCAGGATGCCTCCTAGAATGGACCCAGAACAAGAAAGACGAGCACTGTGACTGTCACCACCCTAGCCAGGCTCAGCCATCTCGCCACCATGATGCACTGGATAGGAGTCAAGCAATACGAAAACAGCCCTGGCCATCGGGCGTTTGTCCCTCACAACCACAGCTTTGTGAGGCAAAGGGTGACAACCAGCCCCATCCTACAAGCAAGGAAACTGAGGCACAGGGAAGCCATTCTCTTGCCTGTGAACCATCCAGGTGAGAAGGAACCTGGCTAAATAGCAACCATCCTCAGAGGAGGACAGCCACCTCTCAGCTCCAACAACAGCTGCATTCCAATTCATCATGAGCACCTCAAAATCTAGATTCTAGCCAGACATGGTGGTGCACACCTTTAATCCCAGCACTAGGAAGCAGCAGTAGGAGGATTGCTATGAGTTTGAGGCCACCCTGAGACTACATAGTGGATTCCAGGACTAGAGTGAGACCCTACCTCAAAAAAACAAAACAACAAAAATCTAGATTCTGATATAGATCTGTTTCTCTGTAAGAGCTCCAACCAATTGATTTAAAATATATATGTGTATGTGTGTGTGTATGTGTGTGCATATATATATGTATATGTGTGTGTATATATACATTATGTACATACATATATATATATGGTTTTGTTTTTGTTTTTTTGAGATAGGGTCTCACTCTAGTTCAGGCTGACCTGGAATTCACTGTGTAGTCTCAGGGTGGCCTCGAGCTCACAGCAATCCTCCTACCTCTCCTGAGTGCTGGGATTAAAGGTGTGTGCCACTACACCCAGCTCTTTTATTCATTTATTTATAGAGATAGAGGAAGAGAGGGAGAGAGAGTGTGTGAATGGGTGCATCAGGGCCCATTGTATCATCACTGCAAATGACCTCCAGACACATATGCCATTTTGTGCATCTGGTTTTACTAGGTGGGTACTAGGGATTTGAACCTGGTCCATCTGCTTTGTAAACAATTGTCTTTAAGCACTGAGAAATCTCTCCAACCCCAACTAGATTTTTTAAAAATCACAGCACATGGAAAATACACACATGTCCAGTGGGATCTGGGCAGGGTGTGATCTCCCAGCAAGGGTGGGTGCATAGGTGCCAGGTGAGACTTGGCCTTCACTAATAGCTGTGTGACCTCGGGAAGATTCTTCTACTTCTCTGAACCTGTACATGTGGCATGGTACCTGGCCAAGCAACTGTGCCATCAATGCCAGTGGATGTGTGCACGCACACACGTGTATGTGCACGGTGCCGGTGATGAACCCAGGACTTTGTGCATGCCAGGCCAGCACTCAGTCACTAAGCTACATACTCAACCCACTAGTTTTAGGAGACAGGGTCTCACTGTGTAGCCCAGTCCAGCCTGGAAACTGGGATCTTTCTGCCCCAGCTTCCTAAGGGCTGGGATGACAGGTGTGTGCTTGTCACACTCGGCCAGTTCAGACTACTGTTGTTAGTGTCATCTCTCTTGGAGAGGCTTGAATAGTGCCCCCCAATAGCTATGTGATCTTAGGAGAAAGGGTCTCTGCAAATGTTATCATTAAGGGTCTGGAGAGCATCCCAGAGAGGGTGACCCTAAACCTGACAAATTTCCTTTCAGAAGACACAGGTGAGGTATGAGTGGAGTAATGGGGCCACAAGCCAAGGGATACAAGAGCCACAGGAATTGGAGGGACAGGAAGTGCAAACACACCCTCCCGCCACCACCTTTGAAAAACACGGGCGGCATCTTAATGTAGACTTATTGTTTTTAGCCACTCAGCCAGGAGTCATTGGTCCTGGCAGCCCCAGAAATGAATGCATCCCTTGAGGAAGCTCTGGAAGGCCCAGGAGGATGTTTCTGGAATGGGCCCAACGTCCTGGAGTCAGACCTCCTGGCCACGGCCCTGGCTACTGAGAAACACAGCATCCTCCCTAGCATCCCATAAACAGCCATGGAGGTGGGGGAACTCCATATGGGGATGAGGGCAAGCTATGGACCCAGTGAAGACCAGGACCCATCTGGGGACCATGACCACATCAGGTGAGATGCAGGTGCCATGGCCAGGATGGAAGGACAGAGTAGACAGGGAGTGATCTCCTCGGAACCTAAACATGTTTGTTTGGCTTTTCGGTTTTTTTGCAGGAAAGAACAAGAGGGCATTAACTGAACTTACCCCTGAACAGTGGAGGAGGGGCAGTGTCGCCTTTGCCTGCCCAGAGGATCCCTGCTCCAGTTTGTGTAGCCTCGTCCATTCCATATGTGGTCTATTCTATAGCTAACCTTCACACTTGTGGGACCGTCTGAGCAAGGCAGACCCCCACCGACCATACCAGTATGTCTTCCTGACACTTCCAGGGACACCTCATGACCTCTAGATTATGAGGAGGGGGTGACCAGCCCCACCTGCTGAGAAAGTGACATTCAGGATGAAATCAAGTGTCCATAAGATCCAAGTCATGCCCCAGCCGCAGCCAGGGGCCGAGCTTTCTCCTAAGAGTGAAGCTTCAAAGCAGATAGCTGGGAAGGAGGCTGGGAGATCAAAGTCATGATCTGATTTGTAGATAGGCAATGGGGATGAGGGTACCAGGTGACAAGAGAAAGCTGCTTTGACTAAATACTAACTTTGGGGCTGGAAAGATGGCTTGGTGATTAAGGCGTTTGCCTGCAAAGCCTAACAATCCAGGTTCGATTCCCCAGTACCCACGTAAAGCCAGATGCACAAAGTGGTGTTTGTAGTAGCTGGAGGCCCTGCTATGCCCATTCATTCACTCTCTCTCTCTCCCTCCTTCCCTCTCTCCCTCTCTCCTTTCAAATAAAATTTTAGAAAAATAATTAAAAACAAACCCAAGTCATGCAGGCTGGGCTTGAATGCTCCCAGAGACTTGTAGCTCTGAGGCCTATACTCACCTGCATAATATTCTCTCTCTCTCTCTCTCTCTCTCTCTCTCTCTCTCTCTCTCTGTGTGTGTGTGTGTGTGTGTGTGTGTGTGTGTTTTGAGGTAGAATTTAGCACTAGCCTAGGCTGACCTGGAATTCACTATCTAGTCTCAGGGTGGCCTTGAACACACAGCAATACTCCTACTTCTGCCTTCTGAGTGCTGGGATCAAAGGTGTACACCTTCACTCCTGACTATAATACACTTATTTTTATTTTTTAAATATTCTATTTATTTATTTATTTGAGAGGGAGAAAGAAAAAGAGAGAGAGAAGAGGCAAATCAGGGGCTCCAGCCACCACAAACTACAGACACATGCACCACCTTGTGAATCTGGCTTATATGGGTCCTGGGGAATATAACCTGGGTCCTTAGGCTTTGCAGGCAAGCACCTTAACCACTAAGCCATCTCTTCAACCCTAATACACGTATTTTTTTTTAAAAAAGAAACTTTATTTTTATTTACTTATTTGATAAAGAGAGACAGGGACAGAGAAAATAGGCATACCAGGGTCTCCAGCCACTGCAAACAAACTCCAGACGCGTGTGCCCCCTTGTGCATCTGGCTAACATGGGTCCTGGGGAATTGAGCCTCGAACCGGAGTTCTTAGGCTTCACAGGCAAGATGCATGTACACACACATGTACCTGTACACACATGAACACATACACACATTAATTTTAAAAAATATATCAGGTAGGAATGGTGGTACAGGCCCGTCACTTCAGCTGACTGAGGAGAACCTTGAGTTTAAGGCTATCCTGGGCTGCTCAGAGAGAAACCCTGTCTTAAAATTTTTTTTAAGTCATGTCAAGATGAGGTCATCCTGAACTTAGGAAGATCCTAAGTGCTCTGACAGGTGAACTTATCCAAAGAGGAGAGAGGGCTGGATGGATGGCTTAGCAGTTAATGTATTTGCCTGCAAAGCCAAAGGACCTAGGTTCGATTCCACAAGACCCATGTTATCCAGATGCACAAGGGACGCACGTGTCTGGAATTCATTTGCAGTGGCTGGAGGCCCTGGAGTGCCCATTCTCTCCACCTCTTTCTCTGTCAAATAAATAAATAATATTTAAAAGAGGAGAGAAATCAGATAAAGGCCAGAAGAGGCCATAGGAGGCCTGAGGACAGAAGCAGAGCAGCACGAGGACCAGCAGCCGAGGGGGAGAAGGAAGGTCTGCTCTCCTCCAAGGCTGGGGCCCAGCTAGCACATTCCCTTCACTTAGGCAACCCAACACACGCTTCTTTGTGACGCATAATACTAGCAGAGTGACATCGTCCATGCAAGCATGACACATGCAGGAAAACCAGTCACCATCCCAAAAGGGGCACCTCAGGATCTCAGCAATAGGAAGAACATATGCTCTGCCCTCAGCCTCTGGAAACCACTGGCCTCTCCTGCTAAGGGTTACTGTGGCTCCTAGATGAGGCACAGACCAGCCAGCCTTCCCTTACACTAGACCTCAGTCACAGGGCCATAGACTCTGATTACACCAGGTCAAGCCTGGGGGAAGCACATGTGACCCACCACCAAGTCCCTAAAGTCTTGAATCCCTCCAACCCACTCATAAACGGAGGAGAATCAAATTCCTCACTCAGAAATGCAAATCCTGAGCTGGGCATGGTAGCTGAGGTAGTAGGATCACTGTGAATTCAAGGCCAGCCAGAGACGACACAGTGAATTCCAGGTCAGCCTGGGTTAGGGCAAGACCCTACCTCAAAAAAAGGAGGGGGCTTGAGAGATGGTTCAGTGGTTAAGGGGCTTGCCTGCAAAGCCTAACAAGCCTGGTTCATTTCCTCAGTACCCACTTAAAGCCAGATGCACAAAGTGGAACACGCATCTGGAGTTCATTTGCAGAGGCTGGAGGCCCTGGCGTGCCCATTTTCTCTGTCTCTCTTCTCTATATCTTTCTCTACTTGCAAATAAATAAATAAAAATTTAAAAAAGAAATAGGGGGCTGGAGAGATGGCTTAAAGGCATTTGCCTGCAAAGCTAAAGGAACCTGGTTCAATTCTACAGGACCCACGTAAGCCAGTTGCACAAAGGGGCACATGCATCTGCATTTCATTTGCAGTGGCTGGAAGCCCTGACATGCCCATTCTCTCTCTCTCTCCCTCTTTCTCTCTCAAATAAATAAATTAAATTAAAAGAAATAGGAGAAACTTGAAAGAATAAAAAACATATATAAGCATAGGAGCACACACCTTTAATCCCAGCACATGGGAGGCAGAGGTAGGAAGATTGCCATGAGTTCAAGGTCACCCTGAGACTACACAGTGAATCCAGGTCAGCCTGGGCTAAATGAGATTCTACCTCAAAAAAACAAAACAAACAAAAAAACACATATAGCCCACTTATCTCTTATAGCTTCTGCAATCTGATTTTTTTTTTAAAAAAGAAGCAACAAGCCTTATACACACACAGCTCCTAGCATAGTGACGAAGAGCAGAGATACTGGCCAGGGCACTGAGGTGCCACTGCCTCTGCAGACACTGTAGCCAGTGCCCATGCTTGATGATTATGCCACATGTCAGTTCAGCTCCCTATAGTCCTGTCTCCAGTCTATAGAAAGTTGTGGCTCTAAGCCACCTCAAGAGAGTCAGCATTACAAGATGCATTTTACCCTCCCAAAGACCATGTACTGGGCTGGTGGTGTTGCTCTGTGGAAAAGTGCTTACCTAGCATGCGCAAGGCCTTACACTCCATCACTAGTGCTGCCAAAAATAAAAATAAAAATCTCTGTTGTTGTGTGACTTTTTCTGGGGAGTTTTGTTCACTCCAGATAAATAGGGCACCATAGATCAAAGAAACAATTTCACCCAATCCAGTTCAGTGAACCAATGAGTTTACTGGAGTGACTGACGGGAGCATGGGTGAACCAAAGACAGCTGAATCACCTCAGAAGAGCTGGCACCCCTGTCGTGTCCAGCAATGGATTACAAACCCTGGGAGAGAGACAGGGCCTTGGGCAGCCTTCCAGGGGACCCAAGCCTGCCAGGGTCTCATGCCATTAATCAGGGCCACTGATATCATGATATCATATCATGGCCACAGAATGGCATTCCCCAGAAACTGTTTTGAAGTCCTAACCCTCAGGTACCTCAAACTTATAGACTATGTTTAGAAGTAGGGTCTTTAGGAGGTTGTAAGTTAAGATGAGGCCATCAGTTAGGGTGGCCTTTGTTGCAATGGGACTGGTGTCCCTATGACAAGAGGAGCTTGTGACGGACACACCAGGGATGCACACAGAAAAGCAACCCCATAAAGTCAGGGACAGGGCAGGCAGCAGCCTGAACTTGTACATCCAGCCCCAGAATGGCCAGAAAAGAAATAGGTGTTGCTTAAGCCAGTGGCCAGTGGCTTTTTGCTATGATGGCCTAACAAAGCAAGTAAGTAAGTAATACACCCAACAAAGGCCTGAGAGGTGAGCCTCCGGCCCCAGGTCACACGGCTGGCCGACAGGAAGCAGAGCCAAGACCCGACCCAACCCACAGGCTCCGGACCTGGAGCTCTTGCCCACTCTTGTGTGGACACACTGTGGCACTGCTCAAAGTTCAAGGTCACATTGGTGACCATAGCCCCACAGAGGATGGGTCAGGGGCAAGGATGGGAGGAAGGCAGAAAAGACAAACTCAATGACCCCGCATCCACACACCTTTACAGCAGCATGCTTCCCCAGGCTACAGGCAGACACGCTCACACACCATGTCTTTAGCTTAACGCAATGAGTGTGATAAACACTATGTAGCCATCCATGAAGGACCAAGATACCCTGTGACAAGGATGAACCTGAAAACCCTGAGCAGAAGAGGCCAGGCACGAAAGAACACGTATGTGAGGCCAGGCTCAGAGCCTCACACCAGAGGGCCTATCATGGGGGAAGGCGAGATGAGGCAGGAGGACTGTCATGAGTTCCAGGCCAGCTTGAACTACAGATTGCAATTCTGTCTCAGAAAAGGGGAGGAGAAGGTCTGGACAGATGACTCAGTGGTTAAGGATGTTGTCTGCAAAGCCCAACCACCCAGGTTTAATTCCCCAGTACCCACATAAAGCCAGATACACAAAGTGGCACATGCTTCTGGAGTTAGTTTGCAGTGGCAGGAGGCTCTGGCATGCCCTCCCCCAAAACACACAAACTCACGCTCTCTAAATAAATTAAAAATTTTTTAAAGCATCATGAGCCTGGGCACGGTATGGTGGTATACACCTTTAATCCTAGCACTTAGGAGGCAGAGCTAGGAGGACTGTTGTGAGTTCAAGGGCACCCTGGGGTTACAGCAAGACCCTACCTTAAAGAACCAAACACACACAAACACACACACACACATACTCATGGCTGGAGAGATGGCTTAGTGGTTAAGGTGCTTGCCTGAGAAGCCTAAGGACCCAGGTTCCATTCCCCAGGTTCCACATAAGCCAGATGCATAGGGTGGTGCATACAACTGGAGTTCGTTTGCACTGGCTAGAGGCCCTGGTGCACCCATTCTCTTCCTCCCTCTCTCTCTCTCTTTCTAATAAATAAATAAATAAAACATTTTTAAAATAATAAAAATTTTAAAAAGCATCATGCCAGGTGTGGTCGTGCACACCTTTAATTCCAGAACTTTGGAGGCTTAGGTAGGAGGATTGCCATGAGTTTGAGGCCACCTTGAGACTACATACTGAGTTTCAGGTGGACTGAGCTAGAGCAACAAAAAAAAAAAAACCATCATGACAAAGTAAAAGCAGTATACCTCCAAAGGAAAGTGTCAGGGACCAACACAGGCGGTACTGGGAAGGCAAGGCACACCAGGAGCTGGCAGGATCCTCAGACGGGGCTGCTGGGACAATGAGGCTCCATGTTTCCACCTAGGGGTGACGTGCTCACACGCAATTCACTTATTTATTTAGCTACGTATTAGGCTTATTAGGCTTCAGTGCTTTGCTCCAATTGCATAAGCTTTCACAACAAAAAAAGATCAAAGAGGAGGAGGTGAGGTGGGGGGGGGGCCCTGGGAACAGACAGTGGAAGGAAATCCCAAAGCCGGCGCCCCCTGGGGCCCCAACTGCCACGAAAGTCTCCTTGGGCTCTGAGCCCAGTAGAGCCAGAAGGGCCCTGGTGCCAGGAGGCCGGATGGGGCCAGAATTGGCACAGGATTCCTGCAAGGCTCATTAGCCAAGAAGTGGGGGAGACAAGATGAGAGGTATTCCAGCTATTACCCTACTGGCCCACCTCCACCAGGCCCCATACCGCAGTATCCCACAGCCATAAGGATGTGCGTGAGCACTTCCTGGGCCAATGGGGATGGGGAAGCCTGGGAGCTGGAGGAATTTCACACTTGTTCCAGTCCATGGAGCTCAAACCCATCCTGGTCCCCACCACTACTGCACTGCAGCCATGGAGCAAGAAGAGCCTCACACTCCTCATACAAGGCAGCTTTTGTGCAGGATCTACAGGGAAAGCATGTGGCAATCCCACCAAGGGTGTCCTGGCAGAAGCCCAGCCAGCCCTGGGCCACAAGAAAGAGCTGCAGGCCTGGCTGGAGGAAGAAGAGGAAGGGACAGACCTGCAACTAGGTGCAAGACGAGATTCCAGACTTATTGATGAGAGACCAAGCAGGGCCTGGCGGTCAAAGCCTGTCAGCCCAGCTACTCAGGAGGCTGAGTAGGAGGATCGCAAGTTCAAGGCCTGCCTGGGCTACTAAGAGCTCAAAGCCAGCCTGAACAACTTAGTAAGACCCTGACTTAAAAAAAAAATGTAAAGAGGGCTGGAGATGCGGCTCCATGTTCGAGCACTTTCCTAGATTGTACAAAGTCCTGGGTTCTGTCCCCAGTACCACAAAACAAATATATAAATAAAAGAATAAATTAGAGCCGCAAAGGGCAATGCTGGGAGAGGAAGGGATGAAAGGAACACTGGTAAGGATGCACGTCTTTGAGTGTGGCCTCTGTGAATGGGGCCCATGTGTCCTTGCCCCTAAGACTGGGCCTGCAGGTTCTGAGTGTGCCCTGCAGGGATGGGGACCGGGTTAGCACAAAGGCAGCACACTGTCCTGTTCTGGTAATTTTCCCAGAGTAATAATTTTCAAATCAAAACTTGGAGGTGGAAAAACAGCAGGCTGCGTCACTCTACAGACCCATCCATGGGACAGCTGGACACAGCGCAGCCACACTGTGGAATATTCAGCCAACCCCAGGGTCAGCATGTGATCCACAGCTAAGCCAGGGGCTGGAGGGAGACCCGGGCACACAGTGACTGAGGGTCGTGATGCCTAGAGTCATGTGTCAGTACAACGATGACAGGGGCCTTGAGGGTTTAGGGCTAGGGGATTCTTGTCCAGCCTGTCATTCTGGGAGCCTTTCAAGCACAAACTCCTCCACCCCAATTCAAGGATACATAGGATATGCTTTAGTAACTGTTAATCAGAACAGGGAATAGGCACAGGGAAGTTAAGGAAGTGGCCTGAAATCACCCAGCAGGAAAGTGACCCAGCCAAGATCTGAACATGGGCTGGAGCCCCCAAAGTCCACTCATTTGGATCCCAGAGGCTGCAATCCTGCCAAGTGCTAGAAAGAAGTCTAAAGTCTGGAACTTTCCAGCTCACCCACGATTTTGATGGCAACCCCTGCTCTGGCCTCTCAGCCAGGGGGATGGCAGGCATGTGGGCACTTAGGTACCACCCAGTTCACCAAGGGAGGTGCCCATACCTGAGGCCCAGCTGCAGCTCCATGCTGCCCCAGGAGAAGAGGGAGCCTGCCCCCAGGATATGGAGCAGGAGCCAGGGCCGCTTTGTCTGGGGCTGACTTCTGCCGGGTCGCATTGCAGAACTTGGTGACTAGGATTCCAGATCAACTCCTCACAGCTGAGTGGGGCCTCAGAGTGTGGTAAAGGTCACAGTCCCCTACCCTAGAGCCTATTCCAGAACTTCCTGGGGGAGGCAGACAAAGCCTGAACTCTGGCACACCCAGCACTGACATCTGCCCCATTCCTGCAGCCTGGGTGTGAGCTGGGGGATGGGACCAAGAGGTCCCCTGCAGCCTGGGTATAAGCAGGCAGGAGACCACATGGGCTCTGCCTGAAGGTCACTAGAGAATTACTGGACTGTCCCTGTCCCTATCCAGATTCCTTCCTAATCCTCTCCTGCCCAGCATCCACTTCTCCAGCTAGCCTGGAGCCACTAGCCTGTCAGCCCTGAGCAGACCCCTCCCTGCTTCCTCCAGCAAGTTCTAAGCCAGACAGCCAGGGACATGATATACAGTGTATGACACTGTATCCAAAAAGAACTAAGAAGTCGGGTGTGGTGGTGCATGCCTTTAATCCCAGCACTTGGGAGGCAGAGGTAAGAGGATCATTCTAAATTCGAGGCAGCCACCCTGACACTACATAGTGAACTCAAGGTCAGCTTGAGCTAGTGTAAGACCCTACCTGGAAAAACCAAAGGACAAAAAAAAAAGAAAGAAAAGAACTAAGAGCTGGGGGAACAGTGCACACCTTTAATCTCAACACTTGGGAGGCAGAAGTAAGATTACCATGAGTTCAAGGCCACCCTGAAACTACATAGTGAATTCCAGGTCAACAGGGACTAGAGCAAGACCTTATTTTGAAAAAAAGAAAAAAGCAAAAAAAAAAAAAAAAAAGAACTAAGGCAATGAAACCCAAGTAATTCAAGATCTAACAATCTAAGTGCTTATGAAACTCACTCTGATAAACACCAATTAGGAGATAATCTACCACCCCCTTCAAGAGGCCCTGGAGCTAACACCAGAGAAAACTATTTCTAATATGTGAAATTAAGAAGCAGTGAATGAGCGGGTGAAATGGAGGCATGAATGGGGGTGGGGGACAAAGGTACCTATTGCAATCTGGTCCGCATTGCTGGTAGAAATCACCCAACCAAGAGCAGCTTGTGGGAAAAAAACAGGTTTATTTTGGTTTACAGGCTCAAGGGGAAGCACCATGATGGCAGGGAAAATGGTGGCATGAGCAGAGGGTGGACATCACCCCCTGGCCAACATAAGGTGGACAACAGCAACAGAAGAGTGTGCCAAACACTGGCATGGGGAAACTGGCTATAACACTCATAAGCCCACCCCCAACAATACACTCCCCCCAGGAGGCTTTAATTTCCAATTGCCATCAGCTGGGGAACCTAGCATCCCAAACACCTAAATTTATGGGGGACACCTGAGTCAAACCACAACAGTACCCAAAACCATTATAGCTAGCTGTCTGTTGCCCTTTCCTCCTCAGGCCATAGCTCAATTCCCACCTAAGTTCTCATGCCTCATGCTTGGAAAACATCATTCATTTAAATAGGCATGGACTGGACCCTGGACAATCAAGAATACCTTTTTGTTTTGTTTTGTTTTGTTTTTCGAGGTAGGGTCTCACTCTGGCCCAGGCTGACCTGGAATTCACTATGTAGTCTCAAGGTGGCCTCAAACTCTAGGTGTTCTTCTTACTTCTGCCTCTCAGTGCTGGCAGGTGCCACCTGCCCAGGCAAGAGTATCCATTTTTGAGTCACAGTGATTGGCCCAGAGATGATCATGTGACATTAGCATCATTGCTTTTTTTTTTTGAGACAAGGGCTCATGTAGCCCACCCTGGCCTCAATTTTTGTTGTTTTTAGAGGTAGAGTCTTGCTTTAGCCCAGTCTGACGTGGAATTCACTATGTAGCTCAGGGTGGCCTCCAAATCATGGCAATCCTCCTATCTCTGCCTTCCGAGTGCTGTGATTAAAGGCACTTGCCACCAAGCCCTGTTCTGGCCTCAAATTTTGCTATGTAACCAAGTATGACCTTGAATCTCTGATCCTCCTTCCCCCATAGTAGTGGATGACTGGTATGCCACCTCACCCCACTCCTTGTTCTTTCTGATTGGTGCGGACAGTGATCACATGCACCATGCACAAGGCCACACCTCATAATCCCACAATAAGAATGACTCTGGTCTCCACCCCAACTTCATACAAGTACATACCATCACACTCTGCTTGGTCATTTTGGCTTAAAGACTTATTGTCTCCTGACAGTAACAGTAAACATAAAGAGCACAGAGATTTTTGAAAGTCAGTAGGGGGCTGGAGAGATGGCTTAGCAGTTAAGGTGTGTGCCTGCAAGACCAAAGGACCCAGGTTCAATTCCCCAGGACCCACATAAGCCACATGAACAATGTAAACATGTTTCTGGAGTTCATTTGCAGAGCTGAAGGCCCTATGTACCCATTCCCTCTATCTATCTGTCCCTCTCTCTCTCACAAATAAATAAAAAGTTTTTTTTTTTTAAAAAAAAGTCAATTAGGGAGAGATGGCTCAGCAGTTAAGGCACTTGCCTAGAAAGCCTGATGACAGGGCAATGGGTTCAATTTCCCAGTACCCACATGTGGTGGTTTGATTCAGGTGTCCCCCATAAACTTAGATGTTCTGAATGCTAGGTTCCCAGCTGGTGGAGATTTGGAAATTAAAGCCTCCTAGAGGGAGTGTATTGTTGGGGGCAGGCTTATGGGTATGACAGCCAGTTTCCCCATGCCAGTGTCTGGCACACTCTCCTGTTGCTATTGTCCACTTTATGTTAGCCAGGGGGTGATGTCCACCCTCTGCTCATGCC
Source organism: Jaculus jaculus (assembly GCF_020740685.1). Classification (NCBI taxonomy): domain Eukaryota; kingdom Metazoa; phylum Chordata; class Mammalia; order Rodentia; family Dipodidae; genus Jaculus; species Jaculus jaculus. The sequence goes on from NC_059114.1 coordinate 30,157,043, forward strand.
ATCATTTTCCCCTGCCATCATGGAGCTTCCCCTTGAGCCTGTAAGCCAAAATAAACTTCTTTTCCCTGGAAGCTGCTCTTGGTTGGGTGATTTCTACCAGCAATGCGAACTAGACTACAACAGTAAAGTGGTACCGAGAGTGGGGTTGCTGCTAGACATGTGACTGTGTGGCTTTGGACTTTTGGAGCTAATTTTCAAGAGGAATGAGGAAGGACTTGAAACCTTGGCCTCTTAAGATCTCTTAAGATGCCTTGCAGTGCTGTAAGTACAGCTTGATTGACTATTCTGGTCAGAGCTGCAAGACCTGAATGCAGTAAGAACTGTGGACTGTGACGTTTGGCTTATGAGGGTGAGAAAAGAGCTTTGCTCGGACTGGACTAGAGGCAATTTGTGTGAAAAGCTTGCTGTAATGCCTGTGTCCTGAGTTGTGCAGGGTTGCATTGTGTAGAAATGAACTGGTGTGAGCAGAGGGATATGGCACAGAAAAAATGAGATCTTTGGACCTAAACTTCTGCCCATTCACCTGAAAATTGTTTGAGAGATTACAACCATTGAGATTGGGCCCACTAACTTGCACTGGGGCAACAGGAAGAATGTAGACTCTTTTGAAGGGGCCTGAGTGCTCAGGAAGTGGCTTGTTCTTCACTTTATTTCTTCTGCTTTATTCCCCCCTGGATTAACAAATTGACACCTTACCTGGTATTGCGGAGTATAAGAAATGCAGGCTGGAGAGATGGCTTAGTGGTTAAGTGCTTGCCTGTGAAGCCTAAGGACCCCAGTTCGAGGCTTGATTCCCCTGGGACCAACATTAGCCAGATGCACAAGGGGGCGCATGCATCTGGAGTTCATTTGCAGTGGCTGGAGGCCCTGGCGTGCCCATTCTCTCTCTCTCTCTCTGCCTCTTTCTCTCTGTTGCTCTCAAATAAATAAATAAAAATTTAAAAAAAAAGAAATGCAGGAAAGGGAGGGTCATTGAGTTTGCAACACAGTCTTGTGTTTTGGAAATGGCCATGGGCAGTGTGAAGCAGGTTTGCTGAATGCCTGCATGGAGACCCCATGGGGCCATGAGAATGAACCGTGGATTGCAGTGGAGACCCAATGGAGATGCCAGGACCATGATATAGGTGCGAAGGAAAGCTGCCGCCCCGATGAAGTTTTCCAGAACTGTGAGTAGCCTAACTGGAGGGGTGGAATTGGAATGCCACAGACTTATTGCTGGTTAGAATTATCGGACTTGGAGATTTGTCACTGGCTAGAGTTGTTCAACTTGGAATTTCAGTTTGATGTTTTCCCTGGTTGTTTTAAATCTTATATTAGTTGAATGTTTCTTTGCTATGTCCAACACCATCTTTTGCAGTGTGAATATTTATTCTGTACCATTATGGGTTTTTTTCTAAGGGAGGGGGATTTTTTGGTATCATGGCTCAGTTAAAAGATCGTGGACTATGGGAATGTTCGAATATCATTGGGATTGATAAAAACTATGGGGGCTTTTAAAGTTGGACTAAATGCATTGTATTTTACATCATGTATGGATATCAGTTTATGGGGGCCAGGGGCAGAATGTGGTGGCTTGATTCAGGTGTCCCCCATAAACTTAGGTGCCTCTTTCCTCTCTGTCTGTCTCTCTCAAATAAATAAAAATCTTTAAAAAAAAATATTTTTTTAAATTTATTTATTTATTTATTTGAAAGCGACAGACACAGAGAGAAAGACAGATAGAGGGAGAGAGAATGGGCGCGCCAGAGCTTCCAGCCTCTGCAAATGAACTCCAGACCTGTGCGCCCCCTTGTGCATCTGGCTAACGTGGGTCCTGGGGAACCGACCCTCGAACCAGGGTCCTTAGGCTTCACAGGCAAGCGCTTAACCGCTAAGCCATCTCTCCAGCCCTAAAAAAAAAAATATTTTTTAAGCCAGGCATAGTGGTGCATGCCTTTAATCCTAGCACTTGGGAGCAGAGGTAGGAGGATTACTGTGAGTTCAAGACCACCCTGAGACTACACAGAGAATTCCATGTCAGCCTGGGCTAGAGTGGAACATGTCCTCAAAAAACAAAAACAAAAACAAAAACAGGGCTGGAGAAATGGCGTAGTGGTTAAGGCACTTGCCTTGAAGCCTAAGGACCCAGGTTTGAGTCTCCAGGTCCCACGTAAGCCAGATGCACAATGTGGCACATGCATCTGGAGTTCATTTGCAGAGGCCAGAGGCCCTGGTGCATTCATTCTCTCTCTCTCTCTCCCTGTCTCTGTCCCTAGTAAATAAATAAAAACAAAAAATACTTAGCCAGGGGCTGGAGAGATGGCTTAGCGGTTAGGCGCTTGCCTGTGAAGCCTAAGGATCCCAGTTCGAGGCTTAATTCCCCATGTCCCACGTTAGCCAGATGCACAAGGGGGCGCACGCGTCTGGAGTTCGTTTGCAGTGCTGGAGGCCCTGATGCGCCCATTCTCTCTCTCTATCTGCCTCTTTCTCTCTCTGTCTGTTGCTCTCAAATAAAAAAAAATAAAACTAAATGAAAAAAAATACTTAGCCAGGTGTGGTGGTGTATGTTTTTAAATAAACACAAATAAATAAATATATTTTTTTTAGAAGTCAATTAGCAATGTGTTTCTGTACCCTTGCCATGTGTGAGGAGAGGATAGAAGACAAGTGATTCCATGTAAGTAAGAGAGGAATGCCCACGGCTGAAAACTGACTGAGTCCCCAAATCCCACCTCCCTGTCTCCTAGACCCTCTGTCAGGACAGGTGCAATTCTTCTATCTGCCACCCACAAGTGGGTTTGATGACATCTTGATGACTGGGTCCCTTTCTCCTGACCCACTGGGAAGCCAGCAACACTCAACTTAGGGTACGGTGCTGGTGAAAAGCTGCTGGAGTTCACAGCAAGCATGTGGAGGTCTGGATCCATGGGCACCTGCCAGAGACCCTGGCTACTGGGTGCTGTCTGGGGCATATGAACTCCTTAGCACTGGCAGCAGCCCCAAGATGGGGCTTGGGGAGACTGAGGCACAGTGTGGTTCTGTGACTCACTCACAGCCACACAGAATGGAGCCCATGGCGCCAGGAAGCAAGGCTTGTTACTGAGGTTCTGTATTTAACAAGGGGATCCACCCATGGAGACAAGAAACACATGGTCACCATCCATTAAGACACCAAGCAAGTGAAAGAATGGGTCACTTCAGAACATGTCAGAGCTGAACATGAAATGCCACGAGCTGGTCCCAGCATGGAGGGAAAGAGCCGCAGAGGGAGCCACTAGCTGTCCACCACAGAGGCTAGACATCAGGAAGTGTCTTCAAGAAACTGCATTTGAGCAGGGCATGATGGCGCATGCCTTTCATCCCAGCACTCGGGAGACAAAGGTAGGAGGATCACCATGAGTTCAAGGCCACCCTGAGACTACATAGTGAATGAGACCCTACCTTGAAAAAAAAAAACAAAAAAATTACGTTTGTACACTGGGCATGGTGGCACACACCTTTAATCCCAGCATTTGGGAGGGAGAGTTTGAGGCTACCCTGAGACTACACAGTGAATTCTAGGTCAGCCTGGGCTAGAAGTGAAATCCTACCTCGAAAAACAAACAAAAACAAACAAACAAACAAAAAGAAAGAAAGAAATTACATTTGTAGGCTGAGGGTAAAGCCAGGATGAACAAGTCTCTAAGTCAACTCCTGGCATCACAAAATAAAAATAAATTACATTTGAACTGAAACACACAAAAGGAACCAAGCTCAGAGCCAGGGGGGAAAGGCATTCCAGACAGAAGGGTCAGCATGTGCAAAGGGGCTGGGACACAGAAGGGCATGAGAAGGTTGAGAAGGCTACAGCCAGTGGTGTGATTGGGTTAAGAATGACAAAGTCCCTCTGGGCTCTGGATGGGCGTAGCACTCCCCAAGCCAGAGGCTCTCAGGTTCTTGTCTCACAATCAACAAAGAATTAATAAACATAGATGTGAAGAAGGGTAGGTTATAAAAGATTCTAGAGAACAGCAGAAAAGCTCCATAGCTGAGAGGGGTCCACTCCCCCAAGCTGGAAGGGGTTCCAAGGGAAAAGTCCAGTGAACTTCATGTGTAGACTTGGGTCAGGTCATCTTATAAATTAGGCATACAATTAGAATGGGCCTCACTGCCAAGTTCAACTGTATATGAAGCACTTTGACTGCTTGATGGATCAGAGAGGGGAGTGCAGACTAAAGAAGCATGGGCTGGAGAGATGGCTTGGCAGTTAAGCAAAGCCTAAGGACCCAGGTTCAATTCTCCAGGTCCCACATTAGCCAGATGCACCTCATAGCACATGCGTCTGGAGTTCATTTGCAGTGGCTAGAGGCCCTGGCGTGCTCATTCTTTCTCCCTTTCACCCTCTGTCCCTGTCCTTCTGTATCTAATAAATAAATAAAATAACATTAAAAAAAAAAGCATGCACCAATGGTGGGAGAAAAGCCAGGCAGAAATTAAGGAGGAAGAATCCATCATAACAGGAGGAAAAGATAATGACATCAAAATAGAGACTGATTGAGAGAGGGAAGGGATATGATGGAGAGTGGAGTTTCAAAAGGGAAAGTGGGGGAAGGGAAGGAATTACCATGGGTTTTTGTCTACAATTACTGAAGTTGTCAATAAAAAATTTAATTAAGCCGGGCGTGGTGGCGCACGCCTTTAATCCCAGCACTCGGGAGGCAGAGGTAGGAGGATCGCTGTGAGTTCGAGGCCACCCTGAGACTCCATAGTGAATTCCAGGTCAGCCTGGGCTAGAGTGAGACCTTACCTCGAAAAACCAAAAAAAAAAAAAAAAAAAAAAATTTAATTTAAAAAAAGGGTCAGGAAGCTGTTCCTTATCACCATCTTAAATCAGACTGGAATCCTCTTCTAGTCTCACTGGAGCAAGATAACATCTATGTTTTAGGAGCCTGTGTCCCTGACTAACTGCAAAAGAAGGCAAGCTGCTCCTAATCCTGTGAGGAAAGGACTTTCAGTGCAGGAGACTGCATGGAAGCTAAACCCTGGACCATTCAAGCTAGCTTTTGAAATGACCCACACAGAGCACGCATCCACACACCACACATTGGAGAGGTAGAGAAAGATGGCTCAGTGGCTAAAGTACTTGAGGACTTGAATGTGATCACAGCACACACATCAACACCAGGAACAATGACATGCTCCATGTTGGTCCACTGAGAGACCCCATCTCAAAAAATAACATGGAGTTGGGCATGGTGGCACACACCTTTAATCCTAGCACTTGGGAAGCAGAGGTAGGAGGATCACTGTGAATTCCAGGCCACCCTGAACTACATAGTGAATTCCAGGTCAGCCTGAGCTACAGTGAAACCATACTTCAAAAAACCAAAAATAAAATAAAATAATTAATTAATCAAAAATGTTTATGGGCTGGGAAGATGTCTCAGCAGTAAAAGCACTTGTTTAAATAGCCTGGTAACCCAGGTTCAGTTAGCAGCAGCCCACATAAGCTGACATAAAAAGTGGTCGTTGGGCTAGAGGGATGGCTTAGCAGTTAAGGCATTTGCCTGCAAAGCCAAAAGACCCTGGCTCGATTCCCTAGGACTCACATTAGCCAGGTACACAAGGGGCGAACACGTCTGGAGATCATTTGCAGTGGCTGGAGGCCCTAGTGCACCCATTCTCTCTCTCTCCCCCCTTGTTTCTCTGTCAAATAAATAAATAAAAATAACTATCTTTTGTTAAAAAACTGGTTGTTGCAGGTGCAATAGTGGCATGTCTGTTATGGGGGATACCAACCACTCTCTAATTGGACTAGAGGCTCCCTCCACAGGAGGGAATACATCCCTGATACTGAAAACCTACAACAGGGGTAGTCATGAGCCCTAGGGTGTAATGTCTGGTGCTGTCTGGCTAAATGTATATACTATGCTCATCAAACTGCCCAGTAAGCACTTCTCTTAATGTTCATACCCATATATTAATGCTACTCTCACTTTTGGCTAGAGAACCTTATCTTTTCAGATGGCAGTGACCTTAGGATGACTCAGAAGGTACCATGGTGCTGAGAAGAAGTGACAGAGGGTACTCAGCACTGAAATATCTCTGTCACATCATCCAAGGCTCAGGGTCCATTGTGGAAGAAGAGGCGTAAAGAATGTAAGAGCCAAAGGAGGGGTAGGACTCCTTACAATGTGCTACTCCAAACACAAAGTGGCTTGGATATCCATGACCTCACAGTGCCTGATACTACCTAGACAAGCCCATCATAATAGGAGGAAAAGAGTATGATATCAAAATAAAAGAGAGACTGATTGGGAGCGGATATGATGGAAAGTGGAGTTTCAAAGGGGAAGATGGGGGGAGAGAGGGAATTATCATGGGACATTGTTTACAATTATGGAAGTTGTCCATAAAAAAATAAAAATAGGGCTGGAGAGATGGCTTAGTGGTTAAGGCATTTGCCTGCAAAGCCAAAGGATCCTGGTTTGACTCTCCAGGACCCACGCAGCCATATGCACAAAGGGGCATATGCACCTGGAGTTCGTTTGCAGCAGCTAGAGGCCCTGGCGTGCCCATTGTCTCTCTCCCTCTTTCTGTCTCTCAAATAAATAAAAAGATAAAGCTTTTTTTAATAAAATAAAAATAAAGTGGTTGTTATAGTCACTTTCTCGTTGCTGGGACAAAGCACTTGACCACTGCAGCTAATGGAACAAAAGTATGTATTTTGGCTTAGTCTCGAGGGCAAACTTCAGGATGGCAGGGAAATTGTAGCATGAGCAGAGGCTGGATATCACCTCTGCCACAGCAGGCGGAAAACAGCAACAGGTGAGCTGAAGTCTAGCAAGGGGAAACTGGCTATAACACCTCTAAGCCCACCCCTAACCAATGTACCTCCTCCAGCAAGGGTCCACCTCTCAAATCGCCAGCAGCTGGGGAGCCTAGAGCTGGGGACCACGCATTCAAAACACACGAGTTTATGTAGGGGACATCGGACTCAAACCACCACAGTAATGCAAGTGTTGTGTGTTTGCAATGGCAATGGGCCCTGGTACACCCTTAACACACCCATAGAAACACACACTCATGCACGCACGTGTAAGTAAATTTTTTTAAATAAGTAATTTGAAATGAAACCATCCATCTTCATGTTCTGAAGAGCATTCTGGCTCTGACAGGAGGAACCCATGGCCCACAAGGAGCTCTGGCCACCATGGGCAGGAGCTGGCAGCAGCTGCAGTGGCACCGTGGTGGGAGGAGCGGAGTAAGCCCAGCGCCCTTCACAGAGCCTCAACCTGCCAGGAGCTACGTAACGCCCTGTGGCCCGGTCCCCCTGCTCAACATCCCATAGGCAAACATCTGGGATGTGTTGGGAATCTACTGCCCATGACCAGGCACAGGACCAGGTGTGGAAACAGAGTGACAAACAGCAGAGGTTCTTGCCCTCCTCAGCTGCATTCTTGTGGGGACAAAGTGACAGAAAACCAAAGCACAATGTGCAGACAAACAGCACAGTGTCAGGCCTGCGGAAAAGCATGGTGAACAGGCCCTGGGAGGGGAGCTCCTACAGTCTGGCTAAATGGATGTGTTGTAACCATCAAAATGCCCTCTACATGTTTATGTCTCACCTTTGGTCAGAAAAGCTTCTCGTAGATGGCAGAAACCACTGGGGAGACTCAAAACTCCTCAAAATGCTGAGAATAAGTGACTGTAGTCTCAGGATGGCCTCAAACTCAGTACCAAATAAGATATCTCTATCACACCCTCCAAGGCTCAGGGAACATTGTGGAAGAGGGGGAAGAAAGAATTTAAGAGCCCAAACTGGCATGGTGGCACACACCTTTAGTTCCAATATTTGGGAGGCAGAGGTAGGAGGAGCACCATGAGTTTGAGGCCACCCTGAAACTACATAGTGTATTCCAGGTTAGCCTGGGCTATAGCAAGACCCTACCTCAAAAACAACAACAACAACAAAAAAACATTGAGGGGCAAGCATGGTGGTGCATGCATTTAACCCCAACACTCAGGGCACAGAGGTAGGAGGATTGCTATGAGTTCAAGGCCACCCTGGAACTACCGAGTGAGTTCCAGGTCAGCCTGGGCTAGCGTGAGACCCTACCTTGAAAAAAAATTGGAGGGGTTGGGGAGCTGGGGAGATGGCTCAACAGTTAAAGACACTTTCTTGCAAAGCATGCTTGCCCAGGTTTGATTCTCTGTACCCACATAAAGGCAAATGAAAAAGTGGTGTAAGCCTCTGGCATTCATTTGCAATGCCAAGAAACCCTGCTCTGCCCATACATACCACACACACAAAAAAGTTCTGTTTAGTTTTTGTTTATTTGTTTATTGGAGAACGACAGAGAGAGGCAGATAGAGAAAGAGAGAGAGAATGGGCACGCTGGGGCCTCCAGACACAGCAAACGAACTCCAGACGCAGGCACCACCTTGTGCATCTGGCTTACGAGGGTCCTAGTGAACCGAGCCTTGAACCGGGGTCCTTAGGCTTCACAGGCAAGCGCTTAACCACTAAGCCATCTCTCCAGGCCCAGTTTTGTTTCTTTCAAAGTAGGATCTCACTCTAGCCCAGGCTAATCTGGAGTTCACTATGTAGTCTCAGGGTGGCCTTGAACTCACACCAATCCTCCTACCTGTGCCTCCCAGGTGCTGGGATTAAAGGTGTGTGCCACCATGGCAAGCTGAAGAACTTTTTTTGTTTAAGTAAGGCCAATGCAAAGTGGCACACGTGTCTATAATCCCCTTGTGCCTTTAGCAGTGGGAGGTGGAGCCAGGGGAATCCAGAAGCTCAAGAGCAGCAGCCAGAGAGACATCACAAAAGAAGGTGAAAGGAAAGGAGAAGCACCCTGATGTCCTCTGTGGCATGTGTGCACCCATATACACAGACATGCTGTGGTGGTTTGATTCAGGTGTCCCCCATAAACTTAGGTGTTCTGAATGCTAGGTTCCCAGCTGATGGATATTTGGGAATTAATGCCTCCTGGAGGGAGTGTATTGTTGGGGGTGGGCTTATGGGCTTTAGGAGGGAGTGTATTGTTGGGGGTGGGCTTATGGGCTTTATAGCCAGTTTCACCATCCCAGTGTTTGGCACACCCTCCTGTTGCTGTGGTCCATCTTATGTTGGCCAGGGGGTGATGTCCACCCTCTGCTCATGCCATCGTTTTTCCCCTGCCATCGTGGAGCTTCCCCTCGAGCCTGTAAGCCAAATAAACCTCTTTTTCCCAAAAGCTGCTATTGGTTGGGTGATTTCTACCAGCAATGCGAACCGGACTACAACAGTAAAGTGGTACCAGGAGTGGGGTTGCTGCTAGACACCTGACTGTGTGGCTTCGGCCTTTTGAAGCTGATTTTCAAGAGGACTGTGGAAGGAGTTGAAACCTTGGCCTAAGAGATGCCTTGCAGTGCTGTAAGTACAGCTTGATGGTCTATTCTGGTCTGAGCTGCAAGACCTGAAGGCAGTAAGAACTATGGACTGTGAGGTTTGGCTTATGAGGGTGAGAAAGAACTTTTCCTGGACTGGGCTAGCAGTTTGTGTGAGAAGCTTGCTCTTATGCCCATGCCCTGAGAAGTTGTGCAGGGTTGCTTTGCGTAGAAATGAACTGGTGTGAGTAGAGGGATATGGCACAGAAAGGAAAATCTTTGGGTGAACTGCTGCCCGTTCAGCTGCAACTGAGAGATTACAACCTTTGAGAATGGGCTAGCTGACCTGCGCTGGGGCAACAAGAAGAATGTTGACTCTTTAGAAGGGGCCTGAGTGATCAAGGAGTGTCCTGTTCTTCAAAGTCTGCTTTATTCCCCCCTGGATAAACAAATTGGCACCCTACCTGGTATTGTGGAGTATAAGAAATGCTGGAAAGAGGGTCATTGAGTTTGCAACACGGTCTTGTGTTTTGGAAATGGCCATGGGCAGTGTGAAGCGGGTTTGCTGGTTGCCTGCATAGAGACCCCATGGGGCCATGAGGATGAACCGTGGCTTGCAGTGGAGACCCAGTGGAGATGCCGGGACCATGAGATGGCTGCCGAGGAGCTGCTGGCCCCGGTGAAGTTTCCCAGGACTGTGAGTAGCCTAGCTGTAGGGGCAGAATTGGAATGCCAGAGACTTGTTGCTGGTTAGAATTATCGGACTTGAAGACTTGTCACTGGCTAGAGTTGCTGGACTTGAAGCTACAGAGTTTGATGTTTGCCCTGGTTGTTTTAAATCTTGTATTGGTTGAATGTTTCTTTGCTATGCCCAATGCCATCTATTGCAGTGTGAATATTTATTCTATGCCATTCTGGGTTTTTTGAGGTTATATTTTGGTATTATGGCTCAGTTAAAAGATCTTGAACTATGGGGATGTATGAACATCAATGAGATTGATAAAAACTATGGGGACTTTTAAAGTCAGACTGAATGTATTGTATTTTACATCATGTATGGATATCAGTTTATGGGGGCCAGGGGCGGAATGTGGTGGTTTGACTCAGGTGTCCCCCATAAACTTAGGTGTTCTGAATGCTAGGTTCCCAGCTGATGGATATTTGGGAATTAATGCCTCCTGGAGGGAGTGTATTGTTGGGGGTGGGCTTATGGGCTTTATAGCCAGTTTCACCATCCCAGTGTTTGGCACACCCTCCTGTTGCTGTGGTCCATCTTATGTTGGCCAGGGGGTGATGTCCACCCTCTGCTCATGCCATCGTTTTTCCCCTGCCATCGTGGAGCTTCCCCTCGAGCCTGTAAGCCAAATAAACCTCTTCTTCCCAGAAGCTGCTATTGGTTGGGTGATTTCTACCAGCAATGCGAACACGACTGCAACACATGCCCATAAACAAATTATCTTTTGATTGTTTGTTTGTTTTGAGGTAGGCTCTCACTTTAGCCCAGGCTGACCTGGGACTTAATCTGTATCCCAGGCTGGCCTTGAACTCACCATGATCCTCCTACCTTTACCTTCCAATTGCTTGGATTGTACCACATGTACAACCTTGGTTATAATATTTTTTTTTGTTTTTGTTTCTGCTTTTTTGTTTTTCGAGGTAGTGTTTCACTCTTCCTCAGGCTAACCTGGAATTCACTCTGTAGTCTCAGGGTGGCCTTGAACTCATGGCAATCCTCCTTCCTCTGCCTCCCTGGGATTAAAGGCATGTGCCACCACGTCTGGCTAACCATTTTTTTTATAAAGTGTGGCAGGTGAGGAGGATGAGGACAGGAGGAAAGAAGCTGCAATGTCAACCATGAGGAGGATCAGAACACATGTCCCAAGCAGGTGTGGACTGAACAGACCTACAGGTAACAGGCCCAGACAGTCCCCATCAGGCGGTATCTCCAGACACTATGGGTGGCTTAACAGGTCCAGTGGCCCAAACATGAGGGGAAGATCTAAGCCTCATGGCCCAGCTTTGACTCCCAGGAGAGAGGAGAGCCACCCAGGCTTGCAGTAAACTGAGCCGGGGACCTTCATTCAGCAAAGGACCTTCAGCTGCTCTACTGAGAAGGCAGGGAACAGAAGCAGTGACAAGGTGGCTCAAGAATCCAGTGAGTGTGGTGGCAAACAGCTGGTCATGGGAGGGATGGAACCTCACACACTGGCTCAGTGTGGGAAGCAGAGCCTGGTGGGTATCCACAGAATGAGGGCTACTGATCAAGCTAGCCATGAAGGAGGTGGACACAGGCCTGGGGTACACCAGAGTGAGAGACTCCCCACTGGAGGTTAAGGATAGAGTTCAAGAGGAAGGTCAAGCTCAGAGAGATACTTTAGGGGTGAGCAAGAAAGTAAAGATGGGGCTTAACTGTGAGACAGGTTGCCAGGTATATGATACCAGAAGAACATATTGGACACACAACAGTAAAAGCTTGGGAGTAGGCCAGGAGTGGTGGCACATGACTTTAATCCCAGCACTCGGGAGGCAGAGGTAGGAGTACTGCTGTGAGTTCAAGGCCAGCCTGAGACTAATTCCAGGTCAGCCTGGACTAGAACAAGACCCTATCTCGAAAAAACAGAAAAAAAAAAAAGCTTGGGAGTGAAGGAGGCCCCAGCCCACTGAGGGCCACCAGAGGATCTCTATTTGCATGGTTCAAGAGCCCTTCTAGAAGCTTCCAGGAAAGGTGGGAGGAATTTCATTCAAATGGCAGGAATCAATAAGGATCAGGCCACTCCCATTCCTTCCCCTCTCCAGCCAGGCAGGGAAGCAAGACAGCAGCAATGCAAGGGAAGGGGGCTGGCACAGGAAACAAGAATGCACGGATGGGCCAAAGAGGTGGCTCAGCAGTTAAGGTGCTTGCCTGCAAAGGCTGACAGCCTGAGTTTGATTCCCCAGTACCCACGTAAGCCAGATGCACCTGGTGGTGCATGCATGTTTGCAGTGGATAGAGGACCTGATGCACCCATTCTCTCTATCTGCCTCTCTCTCAGAAAAATAAATAAAACTATTAAAAATATACAAGAAAGAAAAAAATGCACTCCCACACCAGAACTGCCAGGCCTTGGCTGAGGGAACACAGAAGAGGAGCCCCTGACCTGAGGCTGGGGGATGGAAATCACCCCACCCCCACCCTAGCTGTAGGCCCCAGTTCCAGGGCCTCAGGGGCAAAAGGCCAGGCCTGGACTTTCTGTGTACTTAGCCTGGCCTGACCCTGCCCTGGGCCAGTGGAGGTCAAAGTCACCTTTAAGATAGTATGGGGGAGGGTGAGAGAGGTTAAAGGGATTGTTTTTGTTCTCTGTTGCACTTTTTTATTTTTTAACTTTATTTTTTGTGGATTTCTGAGACTGATTCACTTTGGCTTGTTTGTTTGTGAGGCGGGGTTTCACTCTAGCCCAGGCTGGCCTTGAACTCACAGTGATCCTCCTATCTCAGCCTCTTGAGTCCTGGGATCACAGGCATGGGCCAGCACACCCAGCTCAGCTTTTATTTTCGGCAGAGGCTGTGGCTGAATTCTCTGCATGATGATTTGTGGCTGGACCTCTCAGGCCCTTGAGGATCTGAAGCTCCTCAGCTGACCTCCCTGACCCTAAGACTGAAACCCCATCTAGTGGAAGCATGGAGAACGTAAGGCAGGACCTCTCTTTTGCTAGCTATGGGAGTTATGGGGACACCTCTCAGGACACTAGAGAATGGCAGAAGACATCTAAGGGACAGACAGCCTATGCCAAACATCACCAGAACCAAGAGGCCCCGTACAGAGCATCTTCGCTGGGAACTGGGCTCTGGTCATCTGCTGGGACCCAAGGCCAGAGTGCAGGACTCCAGGGAGCTGAGCTCCCCAACTTGGGGTGAGTCAGGGTGAGTCACAAGGAAGGTACAGTGAGTGTTGCTCTTTCCAGGAAGGCCATGGGGTGAGTCCAGGAATGAATTAGGAGAGCCCAGGGCATAAACCTTAGGCTAGGTGGGCCTCAGCAGGGCCAGATGGCAAGGGACCCAGCTCACCTCTATACACACAGTGACACCAAATGCTATTTTCTCTCCTTTTTACAGGGTAGAGGATGAAACCCAGAGCCTTGTACCTGCTAGACAAGTCACTGAGCCACGTGCCCAGCTCCTCACTGTGGGTTCTAGACAAGTGCTCTACCACCAAGCCATACCCTCAACCCCTCAACACAGGGAAATGACCATGTGTGCCCACAGGACAACCCACATGCCCACATGCCTGCATCCACATGTATGGTTCCCAGAAACATGTTCCACAGTGCATCAATATGTTGCAACACATCAAGGTGCATCTGTGGGCACACCTACCAGCACACAGGGACACATGCCAACACATATGTGTACATACATATATACAGGCACACGTCCTGGTGACACAGGGACAAACTGATCGAGAGGATGCAAAAGGAGAACAAAAATAAACCACTCAGGAACTAAAAATGGTCGCGTCTGCAGCTGCCGCACTGTGTGACCTGGACTGGCCCCTCATGTGCCCCAGGGACCGGAAGCACTGGGCTACAGGAAAGAGGAAGAAAACAGAAGGGATTCAGCACCAGCTGGGTGCATCCTGACACCACACACCTGCCCATTTAGTGGGGGAGAGGGAGACAGAGGGTAGCCCCAACAGCCCTGCAGGGGGATTTTGGGCCTAGATCACTGGAAGCAAACACTGGGGAATGGCCACTCTTCTCACTGCATTTGATGCCTGGGTCTACCAAAGTGCCCCCAAAAAGGAGGCATCAGGAGGTAACCTGTACCCAGTCTTCTCAGGCTGATCCTGGAGCCAGCCTGGGATGGATGGATCACAAGTGGGGCACAGAAACAGGAAACAGCATGAGGAGGATCACCCCTGCCTCTAGGATCCAGACTAGCTGATGAAGACGCACAGCGCCATGGGGAGGGGCTCAGTGGGTAAAGTGCTTGCTGTGAAAGCCTGAGGATCGCAGTTTGCTCCCTAGAACCCATACAAAACAACGCTACCCAAATGTGGTGGCATGTGTTTGCCTCAGCTCTGGGGAGAAGACAAAGGGATCCTTAGAGCTCAGTGGCCAGACAGTCTAGCCTACTTGGTGAGCTCCTGACTCAAGAAAAGTTAAATGGGGCGGGGAGAATGGCTCCACCATTAAAGGCACTTCTTGCAAAATCTGCCAGCTGGCCTGATATCCCCCACTACTCACACAAACCCAGATGCACAAAGTGGCAGGTGAGTCTGGAGTTCGTTTACAGCCCGGATGTCTATCTGCTGTCTGTCTCTCACATAAATACATACAAAAGGCCAGGCATGGTGGTGCACACCTTGAATCCCAGCACTGGGGAGGCAGAGATAAGAGAATTGCCGTGAGTTTGAGGCCACCCTGAGACTACATAGTGAATTCCAGGTCAGCCTGGGCTAGAGTGAAACCCTACCATGAAAATTTAACTAACTAAATAAAAAGTTTAAAACAAAAAAAAAAAAAAAAAAGGTACATGGGGGCTGGAGAAATGGCTTAGTGGTTAAGCACTTGCCTGTGAAGCCTAAGGACCCTGGTTCGAGGCGATTCCCCAGGTCCCACATTAGCCAGATGCTCAAGGGGGCGCACACATCTAGAGTTTGTTTGCAGTGGCTGGAAGCCCTAGCGCACCTATTCTCTCTCTATCTGCCACTTTCTCTCTCAAATAAAAAAATTAAAAAGATGGTGCCTGAGAAACAATGCCCAACGTTGTCCTCTAGCCTCTAAACATGCACACACATGTATGTCCCCCCCCCCACACACACACACAATATATCCCAAGAGGCAATAGTCTACCACTAGCTCTGGAGTCAGGCACCTGGGTGGAAATCCTGGTTCCATGTTTTAGAGCTGCGTGACCTAGAGCAAGTTACTTTCCATCTCTATGCATCTGTCCTCTTAAAACACAAAACAACACTAGCTACTTCCACGCTATTTACATTCTAAATGAAAGGAGGTGAGCTGTGAGCCAGGGTCTGGTGTCCCACCAGCACTCACTACTGCTATCTGCCATTAACCCCACTTTTAACTGACTGGCAAAGGAGCTCTGCTGGAGGACACAAAATATCTCAGGCACAGGACAAAAGGTCCCGAGCTAGCCTAGGTGCCTGGGGGCTCCCTGAGGAGCTGAGGAGAGGAAAGATGAAGTTTGGGATTCATGCTGGGCTGTGGATGGGGTAAGGAAACAGCATCAAGTTCGAAGTGTGGCCAGCTGCATGCACTCTGCCACCTGGCCAGCAGGTTCGCAGGATCAGCCATGCCTCAAACCCTCTGGCCCCACAGTGACATGCCAGTGAGTGCCTTAGTGCTCAGGCAAGAGCTCACATGCAGATGTGAAACACAATGGGGGTGAAGGTTAGGAGAAGTAAGTGCAGGCTGTGCAGATGATGTTGGGGGACCAGCCTTCCGGACCAAGGGAGGCAAGCTAGGGACTCCGAAGTGGGACCAGACTTTGGGGGGGTTACAAGGACCACCAGAGAGACAAGATGGCTAAGTCAGAGAGTCAGCAACAGGGGCTGAGGTAAAAGAGGAATGACAGCCAGATCACTGGGGGCCTCAGGCTGCTGAAAAGACTCTGAGGTTCACTGAGAGAGAGAGGTGGAACGTCACAGGATTTGAGCAGGGACAATGGATTCCCTCCGGCTGTGTAAGAAGAGTGAGAACAGGATGAGTCGAGTTTAGCAACATTGAGGTAGAGCTGGTGTAAGAGGTTAGCCTCCACATATGTCCTAAAGCTGCTGAGGCTGGTATCAGGGCAGCAGAAGAAACGAGCAGGTAATGGTGGCCGGAGAGACAAATGAAAGTGACCCAGGAGGCTGTCAGCAGAGGGGTGATGAAACATGAGGCTAAATCCAACAAGAATATCAACCAGAGGACAGTGGGGAGAACTCAGCTCCCGCCTGGACATGGGGCAGTCCACCAAGCCCATCATCGAAGGTGGCAGCCTGGCAGATGGGCAGCTGTGTGCCAGACTGGGTTCCAGGAGAAATACGCAGGGGACCCTGTCCTGATGAGCCTGCCACCAGGACATTTATACACATGCACAGAGCGAGATCACTTGGGAAAAATGACTCCTCAGCTTGTTTCCTTAACTGACAAGGATCTTGAGTATCAAGATCAAGGTAACACTCTCCCTGGAGATGAGGGAGCGAGGAGGAGATGAGATTCACTCTTCTCATAGCCCTCTGTGCACACCTGTGTTGTGTAATTCATTTGACTATTCCTTGGGGGAAAGCTATGTACCTGTTCATTTGTAATTTTTAATTAAGTATATAAAAGATGAATATGTTGGTTTAAATTTTTTTTTATTTGACAGAAAAAGAGGGAGGGAAAGAAAGAGAATGGGTGTGCCAGGGCCTCCAGCCACTGCAAACAAACTCCAGATGCACGTACCCCCTTGTGCATCTGGCTAACATGGGTCCTGGGGAATCAAACTTGGGTCCTTTGGCTTTGCAGGCAAACACTTTAACCACTAAGCCATACCTCCAGCCATATGTTGCTTTTAAAAGAGAGAGAGAGAGAGAGAGAGAGAGAGAGAGAGAGAGAGAGCCGGGCATGGTGGCACATGCCTTTAATCCCAGCACTTGGGAGGCAGAAGTAGAAGGATTGCTGTGAGTTTGAGGACACCCTGAGACTACATAGTGAATTCCAGGTCAGCCTGAGCTAGAGTGAGACCCTACCAAAAAAAAAAAGAGAGAGAGAGAGAGAGAGAGAGAGCTAGAGAGATGGCAGATGGCTAAGCCTTAACAACCAAGTTAATGCCTAACAACCAGGTTCAATTCCCCAGTACCTCTCTAAAGCCAAATGCACAAAGTGATGCATGTGTCTGGAGTTCATTTGCAATGGCTAGAAGCCCTAGTGTGCCCACTTTCTCCCCTTCTCCCTCCCTTCTTCCCTCCCTCTCTCTCTCTCTTTCTCTCTCTCTCTTTGCAAATAAATAAATAACAATAATTTTTGAGGGAAAGAAACAAGAAAGAGAGTTGTGGTGGCACAGGCTTATTATCCAACAACTCTTAAGACTAAGGTAGGATTTCCAGACCAGGCTGGCCTTTGGCAACTTAGTGAGATAAAAAATAAAAAAATAAAAAACCACCATGGATAAGCACTATCTTCTTGGTTAGCCTAGTGTGCCCTTCAGCACCTTTGTCTGAGCTGCTGCACTTGCTATAATGAACTGTGTTCAGTTCACATTCATGAACTCACCACATATACAGTATATCATGCTGTTGCTTTTGTCTTTTTTTTATTTATTTATTTATTTATTTATTTATTTATTTATTTATTTATTTATTTGAGAGAGAGAGAGAGAGTGAATGGGCTTGCCTGATGCATGCACCACCTTGTGCATCTGGCTTATGTGGGTCCTGGGGAATCAAACCTTGGTTCTTTAGCTTTGCAGGCAAGCACCTTAACCTCTAAGCCATCTCTCCAGCCCCGTTTTGTCTTTTCATAGTACTGGGAAATTGAACCCAGGACCTCATGCATGCTCGGCAAGTGCTTTACCAAATAGCTACATCCTCAGCCCTCTTTTTATTTTGACCTTTTAAGACAGGCTCTCATAAGGTAGTCTTGAACTCATTCTGTAGTCAAGGCAGGCCTTGAACTTGGGATTCTTCTGCCTCAACCTGCTGAATAGCTGGGATGCCAGGTGTGTACCACCAGTTTGATCATTTGTGTCTCCTTGCTATTGTTGGGGCTGGGAGCTATCCTTAACATAAATAGCATAGAAGTTTTTCTCAGTTAACAGTGTGGCTCTGCACCATAAGCATGCTGAAACCTAAGTATGTATTCCTTCTTTGTAACTTCACCACCTGGATTTCTGCCCACTGCAACTGGGCTACGCACTGGGCTGGTTCCCGACCTTTACCACAATCCACATTCATTATCTGTAGGAAGAACTCCACAGCCTCAGCCTGCCTCACAAAGCTGTTGTCAGAAGAGAAGCAGGTACTCCAGGTATTTCCAAACACACTTGTAATCTGCTCTGTACATGTTGATCTCTCTGGGAGGCAAACCCACCCTGAGCGCTAGCAGAGCTGGAGCAAGCCTGGCTCCAGGTGGTGTAACTGGCCCAGGTCTGTAACAAGCACATGGCCAAGCTAACCTGCCGCCCCAGAATCCAGAAATTCTCAGGAACACAACACAGAAAATCACCAGCACAGAAACTCACTAGCACAGATTTCGAAAGGCACCATACTCCTGCCTGGCCTCACAGGGAAGCTGAGATGTGTAAATCAAACCCAACAGACAACCAAAATGAGGCAGTAAGGACTACAGGAGAGAAGGGGAGTGAACAGTCCCACACCTTGTCATGGGGACACAGCAGGTAACAATCAAAACCTAAATAGAGCACACCTGTGGGCCTACAGGCCACCATGAAGAATCCACGCTGTGGAGGTGTCCCACACAGAGGGTCTGTTCTCTCCGTGGGTACAGAAGACAAAGGAATGCCACATAGCCATGGAAATGTTCTGATATGCAAACTACAAGATACACACACTACGCAACTTGAGATTTGGAAAACAGAAATAAATACAGAATGAGTATTCACACATGTCTGTGGCTATATATACACATGCATATACATATATGCCTAAAAAGATACACACCAATAAAACTAACATCTGAAAGGAGAATAAGGGGATTTTCTCTTTTTCCACCATTTGAATGGGGGGGGGGGACGAGAGGAAGAGAGATACTAGAGATGGAATCCAAGGTCTAAGTGCTCTACCGCTGAGCTACATCCCCAATGCTGATTTTTTTTCCCCACTACCAAGTATTCAGGCCATTTGTATATGAACTTCTTTAACTGACAAAAACAAAGCATAAAAATAAAATCAAAGCACAGGGCCCCATTCCAGTTACATGGATGAAAAGTAGCCAAAGACGGCTCCAGAGCCCTCTTCCCCAGTGCCTCCCTTTCACCTTGCGCTCCTCCACCCGCCCCCTCCACCCAGCCCCTGAACACCGGCTTTCTTCTCCCACGGAAACTCTTGGACTGGCTTCAGCCTGGGCGGTCTAAGAAGTAGCTACCCTGGTCTGGGCGTGTCTTCCTGCCTTCACACCACTCAGCCCCCAGCCAATCACCTTTGGGGTTTTCCCACGCAGGGCGCAGGAAGGCTAACTTTAAGCCTCAAGCTTCTCAAGCTGTAGCGGCAACTCAGCAGGCCCTGGTTTTCCTGTGTAGAAGCCAGGGGCAGTGAGGCGCAGACATGCTCAGCTCCAACACATGCACCAACCCCGCCCTCCGACGCGCGCCCCCTCTCCCCAGCCTGGGAAAGAAAACTCCCAGAAAGAAGTCGGAATGCATTGAGGCTCTTCTCCAACCCCGCCCTCACGTCCAAAGTGGGAGAGCAGGGCCTCTTGGCACTGGGTCACCTGCTTACACTACCAGGGCAGGCACATTGTGCACGTGGCGAAAGCTGCCTGAGATAAGGCTGGTCCCGCTACTTTAACAATCCTACCCTAAACCGCCCAAGAGCTGGGCGGGAGGAAAACTGTTAGCTCCACCGGCGACCCAGAGGTGACCCAAATTCTTCAGTCAGATTAGAGGGCTTCAGGGAACAAGACTAAAAACACCCAACAAACTAAAAATGAAGAGCTAGCCTGGTCCCCTGGAGTGGCAGCCACATCTAAGTCATGGATCCCTTCATTCGTTCCCTTGTGCTTGGGGTCACAGAAGTGTAGACAAGTCCTCATTCGCAAGAACTTCAGTGTATAAACAAATGGACAGAGGAGAAAGATGTCAACCCGTATGCCGATATCCGCTTATTTACTGCAGCCCTGCCTCTAGATGGATGTTCTGGCAAGGCAGGCCTCAGTTTACCCTTGCAGGCAGGACAGGTGCTGGCTCCATAGCTCAAAAGCTTTGAAGGCGTTTGTAAGTCCGGTATGATAACTGCAATCTCCCTTCTTAATGAGCCCTGGGCTCACTAGGAGGCCACCAGTTCCCAGGGCAGAGTCTGTCTTGACTACTACTGACTGCCTAATGTGGATTCCCGGTTGAAAGGGCAATGGTATGTGCGGCTGGGATCAGAGGAAAGAGCGTGCACGTAGAGGACCCGGGCAGTGCCCGTCTCTGCTGGAATGTGGAGACGAAAGCAGCTTATCCGTCCAGGCTGGGGCCCGGGCTATGTGAGGGCGAAACAGGGTACCTCTAGGGCATCTTGAGCAACAGATGAGCCCTTTGAGCACCTACTACGGAGTGCCCTTGAGGGTCTCACAGAGACACATCCTGTCCTCCTGGGCACACAAGACCCCAGCTTAGCGCAGCTAAGGACTCACCAAACAGGGAAGGAAGGCCTCCAGGGCAGTTCGGATGGCACCGAGCGGGGGAGGGGAGACACTTGGCCACATTTCCGTCTCCCGAGAGTGGAGTTAGGCCCTGGGGTGGCGTTCACTCAAGCCTTTCGACTCCTGCAAAGCCCCTGGGGTCCTCCTGACCTCAGCCTGGGCAGGAAAGTGGCCGCTTCTCGCGAAGGTCCCTAATGTTTCCCGGCTGTCCGACTAGAATGGTCAGGGACCCGAGAGCGCTCCCCGAGCACGCATGACCCACCTTAAGAACCTGCTGCTTGATGAGCGAGGGCACCATGACCATCATGACAGCGCCCAGCGCGGCGAGGAGCAGCCCTAGGACGCCCAGTCCCGTGGCCACCCAGTGAGCTCTGCTGCGGCCGCCCATGTCTGCGCGCCCCGGGCTCGCGGGGCTCGGCGTCTGCGGGGGACAGCGACGAGGACGACTGCGGCGGCCGGAGCTGCACGGCAGGCCCGGGACGGCAAAGCGCGGAGGCTCGGCCCCGCAGGTGGCTGGCGGCTTTATGCGCCATGGCCCGAGCGGCCGCACCGCCCCCCCGCCGCCCAGCGCGCAGGACTCCGACCGGCTGGGGGCGGGCCGGGGCGCCCGTCGATCACAGAGCTGGGGCGGGGCCGAGGGCCGGGCCGGGTGGCGATCGCCGGAGAGGGCGGTCGGGTCCGCACGCCGTGCGCCCTGGCCCGGGCCCGGGCAGGGTCGGGGGCGAGGCTCGCGGGGGCGGGGCGGGGCGGGCTCTCCGCGGGGCACACCCCTCCGAGCTGCGCAGGCCCTTCGCTGAATCGGGCGCCCACGTGTGCCCAGACTCGCGTCCGCGCCCAGCGCCGCGCGCCCTTTCCCCGCCCTCTCGGAGGAGCCCTGGGGCCCTTGGCGCCGACTCTCCCCGTCGCCACCCTTGCTCCCATCTCACCTCCCGAGCCCCGCGCTCAGACACGCCAGTTTCCCGCCGGGCCTGCCGTGCGCGCCCTCCACTGGTAATTCCTTTCCCCAGACACCGCCTGGCTCGGGTCTCCATCCCGGCGTCTTATCCGAGAGGCCTTCCCCGCTGCGCCCCCTTATCACCTGCCACCACCCGAGGGCTTTGTGGCCCTGCCAGCCGCCGGCGGGGGCAGCCCCTCCCGCTCTGCCCAGGCCTAGCTGGTCCCATCAGCCACTCAGTGCCACTGAGACAGTGAGGCGCCAAACCGCTCCGGGTCACAGGGAGGGAAACTGAGGCACAGGACGGCTCACTGAGCGAGGCAAACGAGGCTTCCCCGTGAGGAGGTCGATGGTGGAAAATCTCAGACGAGAAAACAAAGTGAAGCCGCGCGTGGTGGCGCACTACACGAGGTGAGACTGCACAGTGAATCCCTACCTCGAAAACCAAAACAAACAAACCAAAAAACTAAAGTCTGGGGCTGGAGCTCGGCGTGGTGGCGCATGCCTTTAATCTTAGCACTCGGGAGGCAGAGGTAGGAGGCTTGCTGTGAGTTTGACGCCACCTGCAACTACATAGTGAGTTCCAGGTCAGCCTGGGCTACAACGAAACCCTACCTGGAAAAAAGAAAGAAAGAGAGGGAGGGAGGAAGGGTGCCCTGCCTGTCTGTGTGACATTGCCCTGGCCTGCTCGGACTTCACATAGTCCTGAGGTCCCTAACTTACCAGATGGGGTTGGTGGGCAGGTCACCCACGGGTGGCAGGGTCATGTCTCTGACACTAATCCTATAAGAAGAACTGGTGTTCCTCATCATCTTCAGCAGTGTTCCCAAATCAGGATTTACTAAGCACCTATGTCAAGGCCAGACAGCTCAGTGTTTCCATCTCACCACTCCGACCTCCATTATGAACACAAGTCCGACAGAGAACCTGTGTGGTGAAGTTTCCCTACCTAAAGTTTTGGGACCTTATCTGTCACATTGAGGTGATATTAAAAATCTTGAAAGACTGAAGATAAAAAGAAAAGGGGAGTTCTGGAGAGATGGCTTAGCAGTTAAAATTCCCCAGTACCTACATAAGCCAGATGCCCAAGGTGGTGCAGACATCTGGAGTGGCTAGAGGCCCTGGTGTGCCCATTCCCCCACCCCATCTCTCTGCCTCTTCTCTCTCTGTCTCTCTCTTTCTCCCAAATAAATAAAAATAAATATTTAAAAGAAGAAAAGGGGTGTCCTGTTCTAAATGAAATGGTCTTACCTCCCTAAATAGTTGGTCTTTTTTATTTGTTGTAAGAGGGGGTCTCATGTTGCCTAGGCTAGCCTCAAATTTGTTATGCTGCTGAGGATGACGTTGAACTTCTGATCCTTCTGCCACCATTTCCTGAGGTGTTGGGATCATAGACATGTGTCCCCATAACTGTTTTATGGGATGGTGGGAATCAAACTCAGGGCTTCCTAGATGCCAGTCAAGCACTCTGTCCACTAAGCCACATCACCATCCAGAAGCTGGTCTTTTCTGGCTAGTCAAGTCACCCCTAGCATCTGGGACAGTGAATGCCTCACACACCATCTAGCAGGTACTGGAGAAAAACCTTAGGCAAGCCACTAGGGAATTCATTAATTCATTAAGTGAGTTGATTATTTATTAATATTTCCCTGAATCCCTTAAGTACCTTCAGCTCTGGGATTGTTCTATTTCTAATGACATCAGTGGGTCGTGGAAGTGCGAGTTAGCTGAGAGCATAGATCTGCTCATCCCTGCTGCCCCTTCCTGATACCCACTTACCTTGACCATCTCATGAAGTCACTGAACTTCACTGTGTCACTGGGTCTTCAAGGTTCAGATGTGCGCAGTGCTTACCTCAAACAGCCCAAGGCCAGGGCCAAGCCATGCTGACACTTTAGAGAGGCAGAGATGAAAGGGTGTGCAGCACATGACCAGCCTGACCTTGCTGAGGAGAGTCACTTGGTGGGGGAGCAAAGGAAGGGCAAGGACTGGGTGGGCCACACTACAAAGAGAGAAGCTTGTGGGGGAGGCAGAAGCCAAGGAAAAGATTAAAGAAAAAGAATGTGATCAACATGGCTACGAAGCCCCTGCAGACTATTGACAGAGGGCCCCTTCTCTACAGAGCAGCCCTGGCCCCAGGCCTGTCATGCTGGAGACCAGGAAGACAAGGCCAGAGGTTCCTAAGATTAAGGCCAGCCTAGGGTACCAAGTGAGTTCAGAGCCAGCAAATTACAGAGAACCTGTCTCAAAACATAAGAAGAGGGCTGGAGAGCTGGCTCTGCAGTTAAGGCACTTGCCTTCAGAGCCTAATGACCTGAGTTTGATCTCCCAGTACCTACGTAAAGCCAGATGCAAAAAGTGGTGCAAATCTGGGATTTGTTTGAAGCAGCTAGAGGCCCTGGCATACCTGTTATGTCTGTCTGTCTCTCCCCGCCCCCGCATGTAAACAATAAATAAAAATGTATTTTATAATCCCAGCACTCAGGAGGCAGAGGTAGGAGGATCGCCATGAGTTTGAGGCACCCTGTGACTAAATAGTGAATTCCAGGTCATCCTGAGCTAGAGTGAAACCCTACCTCGAAAAACCAAAATACACACACACATATATAAATTATTTTTTTTAAAGTAAAAAGAAGGCTGGAGACATGGCTCAGCAGTAGAGCACCTGTCCAGCATGAGACTCAGTTGGCAAAGATGCTGAGAACCTGGCCCCTCACACTGGTTGACTCCTGTGAGACCATAACCTCTTGACACTGGAACTTGAGTCACCAGAGCCCGGGTCACTGCCCAAGAAAAATTGTTTGCACACCTGTACCTGTACACTTTTAGTAACACTCTCTCCATGGCAGCCCTGCTGTGGATCCATCGAACACAGTCTTTGCACTAGAGGGACTGTTGCTCTACAGAAAATGGGTGAGAGGCTCTGATACATGCTGTTATATGGATGAATCCAGAAGACACTGGTAAGGAAAAGAAGCCAGGCAAAGGCCACAGGCATGATTTTGTGTGGGTGAAATGTTCAGAGAAAGAAAGCCACTGAGTCACTACCAGGGGTTGAGGTTTATTTACAGTAGTAGAAATGCTCTAAAATTGATGTGCAGGGCTGGAGAGAGAGCTTAGCCATTAAGGCACTTGCCTGCAAAGCTAAGGATCCATGTTCCACTCTCCAGATCTCACGTATGCTAATTGCACAAAGGTGAGGCAAGTGCAAGGTCCCACATGCCCACTAGGTGACGCAAGCACCTGGAGTTTGATTGCAGTGGCTGAGGCTCTGGCACACCAATTCTATCTCTGTCTCTCTCTAAAATAAAAATCAATAAATAAATAATAAATTGATATGCAAATTAGATCCTAATAAAAGCTATATGTATATAAATAACTTTTCTCTGGCTCTCTCCTTCAGAGTAAAGGCCAAAGTCCTTGCTCACTATAGTAGGTAAGGTCGCCATCCTTTCCCAACCTCCATCTTCCCCTCTGCCCTACTCGGCTGTGACCGTGCTGGTGCTTAATGCCTGCTCCTGCCTCAGGCCTTTGCACGTTGGCACCCTCGGCAGGAATGTTATTCCCTGCAGCACTCACTCAAACGTCTTATCAAAGACTTACTTCCTATCCAAGATGCCGACAACCCCCACAATGTGTCTTCTACGTCTCCAGTGATCACCAGCCAAGAGCGCTTGGCCACTGGGATTTGGGTTTGTTCATTTTCCTTCCTAGTTGTGGAAGTTTGAATGTGATAGCTGAATATCTGGTCCCATACACACAGGTGTTTCATTAAAATTGAGCTTGTGGATGGGTGTGGGGGCACATACCTTTAATCCCAGAACTCAGGAGGAGGAAGTAGGAGGATTGCTGTGAGTTCAAAGCCATCTTGAGACTACATAGTGAATTCCAGGTCAGCCTGAGCTGAGCCTCAAAAAACAAAACAAAACAAAAAATTGAACTTGCAATGTGAGCTCCTAGCAGGCAGACCCCTGCTGGGGGGGGCATATCACTGTGGACAGAGCCTAGAATCCAGCCTCAGGGTGCATTTGGGAAGTGTATTCATTCCAGCCCAAAGGTGTGTGGAGAGCAGTTTGAGCTGTGGTGGTTCATACTTGCTGGTGTTGATGTTGGCTTGCTGCAGCTTCTTTTCTTTTTCTTTTTTTTTTAATTCTCTCTGCTTGGATGTCTGAAGTAAGTGGCTTCTTCCACCATGAATGGAGTTTCTCCTGGATTTTGTAAGCCTGAAATAAACCCTTTCTTCCCATAAATTTTATCTGGTCGGATGTGGAGCAACATGGAGCAGACTGCAACAATAAAATTTGTAGTCTACTGTGAAAAGCCGTTTAGTAGGGCATCTGTCCACCTTGTCCACTAGTTGCTAGAGCTCCTCAAATAGTGCCAGGCACTCTGCAGGCCCCTGTTGGTAGGTGTGGAGAATTGGCCAGAGCCTTGGGGTCTCCACTGCCAGCTGTCACTTAACACTTCCTCACCGTGCCCTTTGGGGGGGACAGCTACTTGTGACTTATTGGTAAGGATGCAATAGGCAGATCCTGGTTACACACCTGGCAAGGGGTTTCTTTGATGAAGCCACCTCTGCATACATGCCATGTGCATGTGCCTCCCCAGGGGCATGACATTGTTTATGCCAAGGATAAGAAATAAGAGAAGGAGGAGGCATGGTAGCTCACACCTGTGATCTGGGCACATGGAGGCTGAGGCAGGAAGATTTTAACAAATTCAAGGCCAGTTTGGTCTATAGAGTGAGGATGCCTCAAAAAAGGGGCAGGGAGGAAAGAGGCCCTAAACCCACATTGACCCTGACTCAGCACATTCAAGCGTGAGTGTGATATATGAATCTCAAAGACTTTATGAAAGAGTCAAGTATCTCAGTACTACTGACACAGGATTTTAGGGTTAAGAGGGTCTCCTAGGGCTGTGAACGCCAACCTCTGGGCTCTTATCCACTTAAAAAAGACTTAAGAAGGGCTGGAGAGATGGCTTAGCAGTTAAGCCTAAAGACCCCAGTTCAAGGCTCAACTCCCCAGGACGCACAGTAGCCAAATGCACAAGGGGGTGCACTTCGTTTGCAGTGGCTAGAGGCCTTTGCACACCCATTCTCTATCTGTCTTTTTCTCTCTGTGTCTGTGGCTCTCAAATAAATAAATAAACAAAAAACATTTTTTAAAAGAATTAAGAAAACAAACTCTAAGAAGGGTAAATTATAAATTACAGTTTACTTTAGGGAGAATTGGTATCCAGGGGACTGGTAGAAAAACTCTGGCCAAAAAGGAACTCCCCTCCTTGCCTGGCTAGAGAGGGAGATGAGAATGGGGAGTTAGGGAAATCTCCAAGAAGCCAGGCGTGGTGGCACACGCCTTTAATCCCAGCACTCAGGAGGCAGAGGTAGGAGGATCGCCATGAGTTTGAGGCCACCCTGAGACTATACAGTGAATGCCAGGGCAGCCTGAGATGGAGCAAGACCCTACCTCAAAGGAAAAACAAAATCTCCAAGAGAGCAGCCTGTATGGGAACCAGGCCAAACGACGGGAAGTGCAGCACGGAGCACAGGCTGGGGCGCGAGCCGGCTCCTCCACAGCAGTGGTGCGCTAACGGGCGGGCGCAGAGCTTGGGAAAACAGTCAGGCAGGTAACTGTGAGGAGCGCGTAAGTGAAAAGCAAAAGAGAACATGGGACTTGATCTCTAAAAATAGAATGTTTTCATTAGGGAAAACAGCAAGAGACAACAGCTTTCCCACAAGATGTAGGCTGAAGCAGTGGGCCAGGCTGGGGTGCAAGCTTATAAGGAGCATCCTAAGAAAAACAGACTGTACCAGCTGCAGGTCGAAGGGAAGTAGATAAGGAACTATAGTTATTTGTGTCCTTGCTCAGAATAAGCTTTTATCCAAATTGTGTATGGAGGATTGTGGGTCCCTGGGTCCTCCCTCTGGGGCCAGTTGTGGTCCACCAAAGGTACCCAGGCAACCATGAGAATAATTCTCAGGAGACAGTTTCAGTGAATAGCTCTCAGTTTATTGTCAGGGAAGTGGATTTATAAGCCGTTGAGGGTCCTAAGGGGACTGGATGTACAGGGTTGCTTGCTGATGCCTAATTAGCATATGGGGACATTCATTCCAGCACATAGGCAATGGTACAGGGGGATGGACTTTGCAAAGGTGCTGGCTGATACCATATAAGGAGTTTCTTAGGCAACTGGCCAAAGGCCACAGGGTTGTGGGCAAAGCCTAAGTCTTATCTGAATGTCCAGGTATCTTATGCTTGGAGAAGGAGTAGCCTTACTTCCTGCTGATTTCAGGGTCTGAGATTTTGTCCAGGGGTCCAGGCTCACTGTGACCCCCCAACAATGGGGAAGAATCCTGGCTTACTGCAACTCCTGAGAATGGAGAAGAGGAGCTCTCCTGCCGTTCAGGTCCCCGAGATATGACCACCAGTTCAGGCTGCTGCAACCTCTTCCTAGCCTGGGGCTTTTGACAGACAGCTTAGGTTTGCTTTAACCCAGAGCCCTGCCTATGTCCAGCAGAGGATAGCCTACCAGACAGTTTCTGTTCCCTCAAGGTTTTCTGAGCTAAGGAAGGTTTAGTTTTATCATTCAAGAGTAGACAGGCCTGTCAAGGCCATGCTTCTGAAGTTTCTTTATTGCATGCTGGTATTAGGGATAGTTACTAACTCATTAGTTCCCTCTTGTTTTCAGGGAAGGCTAGTAACTGTTCAGTCTGGGCTCTGGAAAGATACAAAAGACTGGGGAGAATTGGGGATGTAGAGAGCATCTAGGAGAGGACTATGTGGGCCAGAAAGGGGGCAGTGACTCATCTCCAACTACTTCAAGCTGAGGGGGGCAGTAGATCTTTTGGGGTATCCCACAGAGTCCTGTAGAGGTTGGATGTTCAGGGGCTAATAGTCAGTGGCCATGAAGAATCACTGACTCACTGTGACATGAAGACACGTATTCTGTCCAGGAGGAATTCACTGAGACATCTGAATATGCAAGGACCAAAAGAGGGAATGAACATAATCATAATCAGGGGAATAAAGTACATGTCAGAGACAGGATAGGTTTAACTTGGAAAGGAGTAGAGCTGTGAGATTTCTGAACTCACAGAAATAGATGCCTTTGCTGGTCACAGAGAGATGTCAGGTTGCATCCAGAGAAATAATATTATTGGCCATTAAAAAGGCTAATATAGCCCAAAGTATTATTGGTTCTGGATTGGTAATACTTATCTCTCCATAATCATTGTAGTCCATCAGTGAAGTCTTAGTCATATAGGTGTGGCTTTTGGTAGTTTTAGCTCTTACTTTTCTATTTGTCAAGCTTCATTTTTTTAGTTTGTGTACATATTAGGCTATTATCCAATGCCAATCTAATGAACAGGCAAGGAGGCAGCTCTTCAGGGGAGTGATAGTTAACAGAGCCATTAGGAAAGAAACATTTAGTTCATGTCAAATCTATTAGCCATTATGATCTGGTTATTATCCATATATGAATTTTCTTGCATGTGACTTGAAAATTACAAGTGACATGAACATTATATTTAAGATTGGGAAATAATAATATAAGTGATAAGTAAGGAAGAAGGAATTTTTAACTTGGATAGGAAGTTAATTGAAATTTGTGGAAATATAAATATGTAGTTTAGGTAAGGTAAGAAGTACAAGAGATTAGTATTGAAGCAATATTTTAAATATCCTAAATTATTTTAAATTTAAATATGATAGAGATTAAGATGTTAACTACTTGTGAGGTTTAGGTTTACAGGGTGTGTGTGTGTGTGTGTGTGTGTGTAAAAGTCTTTACTATAGAAGGTTCATGGTCTTTTCTTACTTGGTCCAAAGATCAAAAAGTCTTATCTTGGGCTGGAGAGATGGCTTAGCGGTTAAGCACTTGCCTGTGAAGCCTAAGGACCCCGGTTCGAGGCTCGGTTCCCCAGGTCCCACGTTAGCCAGATGCACAAGGGGGCGCACGCGTCTGGAGTTTGTTTGCAGAGGCTGGAAGCCCTGGCACGCCCATTCTCTCTCTCTCCATCTGTCTTTCTCTCTCTGTCTGTCTCTCTCAAATAAATAAATTAATTAATTAATTTAAAAAAAAGTCTTATCTTTAGAACTAATGAAAGTATGTAAGGCTGAAAGACTAAAATTTTGATTACTCTTGATAATTTGTTTTTATCAGTTGTTTATTCTATAAACTTAATGAAATTGTGTTTTATAGAATTACATTGGTTATATAATCTAAGAACAAAGTTACAATGACTAAATTACCTTTTATAAGACTTAGACAATAATCTCAGTGATAATCACCCAGTAAAACAGTATAAACAAGACAGGAACCATTTAAACGTTACAGTGTTTTTTGATAAGATATAATGATCTTATTAAATGATAAAATATTGACAAATAGAGGAACATATTAAACTTGGTTAAGAACTTTAAAGCCAGTTATCATGACCTGATTAAGATCAATGAGTTAAAGTTTTTAAGTTTACCATCTGAATACTACACCATCCTGCAACCAGCCAGGACCATCCTTTGTTAGTCTGATACAAACCCTAGGTTAATAGTCATCTGATATATCTCAAGGAGTCTGAATCTGATCACGTAATTTAAGACTTAGTCAACTTTGTCTATAACCTTCTGTTTAAGCTAACTCGTACCTTCATTCACATACTTTACTCATACCTTCATCTACATACATTTACCTTACAATCTGTGTAACCACTGTGTAACAATCTTTTTCATCAAACATTTACCAACATTTAAAGTTTCCTCTCAGCTTTCTGGGATACTTCTGGGTAAGATGGCAGCATAGGATCCATGCCAAACCAGCCTAGGAAGGGATTTAAGCAAAACCACAGCAAAATACACTCTTCTTCTGAAAAATGAAGGAGTATAGGTTATTCTTAGACACAGTGGAAAAGCAGGAAAGACCAAAATCCACCAGAATGGAGGAAAATGGCCAGAATCCCACTGAGGGACTTGTGGCCTGCCAATCCACACAATCTGTGCACCCGCACAGCACCACCCCGACAGGAAGGCCAAGCAGCAGCAGCAGAGACCAAACAAGGGGATTTTCCAATCTCATCAGACTCTGATGTCAAGAAATCTGAAGGAAAGACAGTTGAGATCAACAAAGGAGCTACTGAAAGGGATGCAGATGAAACTGTGTGAGAACTCCAAGAGTCTGCTCTCTCCCATCCTCCAACCATCAGAACCACTAGCCTCCGGCATTCAGCCCCCAGTGGCAGTGAAGCCAGCACAACTGATCAGAACTACAGCTCCACAGCATGACTCAGAGGGATCAAGGTGGGCACTTAGCATTGGTGAAATTGGAAGCCACCCTAAAAGGTAATGAGGCTGACTGACCAAAAAAAAACAGGGACAAAGGCCTGCACTTAACAGCTAATCTCTCTTTTCATGTTAGGGCAGGTTATGGGTTACATATTCTTGATTGGCTTTATCCTTATCAAATAAGCTATATTTGGGGGTCGAATATTGTTGCCTTTAATGATTTCAGATTTATAGGGCCTTTATCTTTTGCTTCTGTCATTATTGGGGTAGGGTCTGACTCAAATCCAGGCTGATCTGAAACCCAATTCAGAATAGAAATCTTTATAAGACTATCCATTTGTTTTAGTCCCCACAATTTCATATTCTGTGCTAGTTTTAATTGAATGTGTATATTGCTTGGTTGAAGTTTAGAATTTTCCAGTAAATTGTTCCACCCACTAGAATATTTGCTTAGCAAGCACACTCAACACCTAGGATTACTTCTGCAATTGAATTGGGATATGGCACTTTAAACTCACATCCTGAAAATATATAAAGGTGGATCACCACATCTAAGAACACTGCAGAAAAGTAGAAAACACAAGCATCAAATCAATTGGGGATGCAAAAGTAACAGCATTGTAATACATGAAACACAAAGAATCAAGACAAGACAATCCCACCAAATATTATAAATCCATCAGAAATGATGACCAATGAGAGTGTTTTAGATGAAATGCCTGACAAAGATTTCAAAATAATGATTGTATCTATTCTCCAAGAAATCAAAGAAAAAAGGAAAGGAATCAATGAAGAAAACAAAAGAATTAAAGAAGAAAATGAACACCTGAAAGAGAAAACAGGAAACCAATTTAATGAAATAAGGAGGTCATTACAAGACATGAGTAAGGAAATCAAAATACTGAAGAAAAAGCAGGCTGAAATTCTTGCTCTGAAGAACACAATCAGTCAAACAAAAAAAAAAAAAAAAAAAAACCCTCTATGGAAAGTCTCACCAGTAGAATGGATGAAGGAGAGAACAGAATATCAAAACTAGAAGACCAGGTGGCAGACCTAATACAGTCCAGCAAAAAGAAAAACAAGCTAAGAGAAAGGTATGAATGGGAATTTCAAAATATCTGGGACCTATGAAAGATCAAAGATAAAAATTCAGGGCATAGGAGAAGGAGAAGAATTTCAATCCAGAGGCTTAGTAGGCATTTTCAACAAAATCATACAAGAAAAATTTCCCAACTTGGGAAACATATGCCCATGCATATACAAGAAGCTTTTGGAACATCAGACAAAACCTGGAACGAACCTCTCCTCACAATGTTATAATTAAACTACTTAACAGCAAACCAAAGAAAATATAGTGAAAGCAGTTAGGGAGAAAGCAACTCACCTACAAAGGCAAGCCCATCAGAATAACAGCAGATTATGTAATACAAATTTTAAAAGCCAGAAGGGCTTGGAATGATATATTCCAAGTTCTGAAAGATAACAACTGTCAACCAAAGTTACTTTATCCTGCAAAGCTATCTACCCAAGTTGATGGAGAAATAAGGACATTCCACAACAAAAACAGGCTAAAGGAATGTAAGACAACTAAATCAGCACTAAAGAAAAGAAGGAATTCTTCATGCTGAAGAGAAAGCAAAACACCCAGGAAAAAATAGGGAAAAAAAATACATACTCAAATAATAGTCAAAACAAGTGAGTAAGGGGGAAAAAGGAAGCACTACAAAGTAAGAAGAATAGTGAGAATATGGGCTGGAGAGATGGCTTAGCGGTTAAGCGCTTGCCTGTGAAGCCTAAGGACCCCGGTTCAAGGCTCGGTTCCCCAGGTCCCACGTTAGCCAGATGCACAAGGGGGCGCACGCGTCTGGAGTTCGTTTGCAGAGGCTGGAAGCCCTGGCGCGCCCATTCTCTCTCTCTCCCTCTATCTGTCTTTCTCTCTGTGTCTGTCGCTCAATTTAAAAAAAAAAAAAAAAAAGAATAGTGAGAATAAATATATACCTTTCAATAATAACTTACTATCATTGGCTTCAAAGCACTAACCAAAAGACACAGGCTTGCAGACTGGATTAAAAGACAGGATCCTGCCATTTGTTGCCTCCAGGAAATTCATCTCTCAATAAAATATAGACACTGTCTTAGGGTTAAAGGATGGAAAATAGTATTTCAAGCAAATGGGCCTAGGAAATAAGCAGGGGTTGCTATCCTAATATCTGACAAGATAGACTTCATACCAATATTTGTGAGGAAAGATAAAGAAGGTCACTTTATGCTGATTAAAAGAACCCTCCAACAGGAGGACATTACAATGATAAACATATATGCACCTAACATGGGGGCTCCCAGTTTCATCACACCAACACTATTAGACTTAAGGTCACAGATAACACAAAACACAATTGTAGTGGGTGACTTCAATACCCAACACTCATTAATTGACAGGCCATCCTGGCAAAAAATAAACAGAGAGACATCTGGATTAAATGAATTCATGAAACAAATGGACATAACAGATATCTACAGACCATTCCATCCAAATACTGCAGAATATACATTTTTTCTCAGCAGTACAGGGAAGATTCTCTAAAATAGACCATATGTTAGGCCACAAAGCAAATCTCCACAAATATAGGAAAACTGAAATAATCCCTTGTACTCTGTCTGACCATAATGGGATTAAACTGCAGATCAGCAATAGCAACAAAAAAAAAAAAACTACAGAGCATACATAAATTCATGGAGACTAAACAGTACACTATTGAATAATGAATGTGTCATTGAAGAAATCAAAAAGGAAATCAATAAATTCATAGAATCAAATGATGATGATAATACAACATACCAAGACCTTTGGGATACAATGAAGGCAGTCCTAAGAGGGAAATTTATAGCTCTAAGTTAGAGAGTTCACAAGTAAACAATTTAATGCTTTACCTTAAGGCCTTGGAAAAAGAAGAACAAGGCAAACCAAAAATCAGTAGACAGGAAGAAATAATAAAGATTAGGACAGAAATTAATGAAATAGAAACCAAGAAAAAAAAAAAAACAATCAAAAGAATCAATGAGGGCTGGAGAGATGGCTTAGCGGTTAAGCGCTTGCCTGTGAAGCCTAAGGACCCCGGTTCGAGGCTCGATTCCCCAGGACCCACGTTAGCCAGATGCACAAGGGGGCGCACGCGTCTGGAGTTCGTTTGCAGAGGCTGGAAGCCCTGGCGCGCCCATTCTCTCTCTCTCCCTCTATCTGTCTTTCTCTCTGTGTCTGTCGCTCTCAAATAAATAAATTTAAAAAAAAAAAAAAAAAAGAATCAATGAAACCGAGTTGGTTCATTGAATGGATAACAAGATTGATAAACCCTTAGCAAATCTGATCAGAAGAGAGAGAGAAGAGACAAAAATTAATAAAATTAGAGATGAAAAAGGCACCATTACAAGAGATACCAAAGAAATTCAGAAAGATTATAAGGATATATTCTAAGAATATATATGCCTCTAAATTTGAAAATCTGAAAGAAATGGATGATTTCCTTGATTTATGTGACCTACCAAAATTAAATCACAATGAGATAGCCAATTAAATAGACCTATAACAAGTATGGAGATCCAAGCAGTTATTTAAAAAAAATCTCCCAACTAGAAAAAAAGTCCAGGCCCAGATAGATTCACTGGTGAGTTTTACCAAACCTTCATGGAAGAACTAACACAACTGCTTCTCAAACTTTTCCATAAAATAGAAAAGGAAGGAATTCTTTTGAACTCCTTCTATGAAGTCAGTATCACCGTGATACCAAAACCAGACAAAGACAGAACAAAAAAAGAAAATTACAGACCAATCTCACATGAACATAGATGCAAAAATTCTGAACAAAATATTGGCAAACATAATACAAGAATATATTAGAAAGATTATTCACCATGACCAAGTTGGCTTTATCCCAAGGATGCAGGAATGGCTCAACATATGCAAATCAAGAAATGTAATAGATCATATAAATGGTCTGAAGGACAAAAATCACATGATCATCTCAATAGATGCAGAGAAGGCATTCAACAAAATCCAACACCCTTTCATGGTAAAAGTATTACAGAAACTGGGAATAGAAGGAACATATCTCAACATAGTAAAAGCTATTTATAACAAACCTACAGCCTACATAATACTCAATGGGGAAAAACTTGAAGCTTTTCCACTAAATTCAGGAACAAGAAAATAGTGTCCAGTGTCCCAATTTTATTTAATATATAGCACTGGAAGTCTTAGCTATAGCAATAAGGCAAGAGACACTTATAAAAGGGACACAAATTGGAAAGGAAGAGGTCAAATTATGATTATTTGAAGATGATATGATTCTATACATAAAGGACCCTAAAGACTCTACCAGCAAATTATTACTGCTGAGAAACACCTTTACCAACATAGCAGGATACAAAATAAATACACAGACATCAGTAGCTTTCCTATATACTACCAACAAACATGCAGAGGATGAAATCAGGAAATCTCTCCTATTCACAATTGCCTCAAAAAATAATAAATTATTTTATAATCATGGAAAATGTTAATAAAAATTTTTAATTAAAAAAAATAATAAAAAATTACCTTGGAATAAACTTAACCAAGGAAGTGAAGGATCTCTACAATGAGAATTTAAAGCACTCAAGCGAGAAATTGCAGAAGACACAAGGAAATGGAAAGACATGCCATGTTCTTGGGTTGGGAGAATCAATATTGTGAAAATGTCAATTGTGCCAAAAGCAATATACACATTTAATGCAATCCCCATTAAAATTCTAATGGCATTCTTCACATAAATAGAAAAAAAAAAACATAAAATTCATTTGGAAGCACAAAAAACCTTGAATAGGGCTGGAGAGATGGCTTAGCGGTTAAGCGCTCGCCTGTGAAGCCTAAGGACCCCGGTTCGAGGCTTGGTTCTCCAGGTCCCACATTAGCCAGATGCACAAGGGGGCGCACGCGTATGGAGTTTGTTTGCAGTGGCTGGAAGCCCTGGCGCGCCCATTGTCTCTCTCTCCCTCTATCTGTCTTTCTCTCTGTGTCTGTCACTCTCAAATATATAAATTAAAAAAAAAAAAGAAAAAAATTTAAAAAAAAAAAACCTTGTATAGCCAAAATAATTTTGAGCAACAAAAATAATGCTGGTGATATCACCATACCTGATTTTATTATACTACAAAGCCATAGTAACAAAAAAAGCATGGTATTGGCACAAAGACAGACATGTAGATCAATGGAACAGAACAGAAGACCCAGATGTAAATCCAGGCAGCTACAGCCATCTGATTTTTGACAAAAATGCCAAAAATATTCATTGGAGAAAAGACAGCCTCTTCAACAAGGGGTCCTAGGAAAGCTGGGTATCTATACGTAGAAGGATGAAAATAGATCCTTGTCTTTATCCATGCACAAGAATCGAATCCAAGTGGATCAGGGACCTTAATATCAGACCTGAACTCAGAAATTGCTAGAGGAAAAAGTAGGGGAAACACTTCAACATACTGGCATAGGTAATGACTTTCTGAATATAACCCCAACTGCTTAGGAAATAAAACTACTAATCAACCACTGAGATCTTATGAAATTACAAAGCTTTTGTACAGCAAAGTACACTGTGAATAGAGCAGAGACAACCTACAGAATGGGAGAAAATCTTTGCCAGCTACACATCTGACAGAGGATTTATATCCAGAATGTAAAAGGAACTCAAAAAACATAACAATAAGAAATCAAATAACACAATTAAAAATGGTCTATGGAACTAAATTGAGTGTTCTCATCAGAAGAAATACAGATGGCATATAAACATCTTTAAAAAAAAGTGTTCTACATCCTTAGCTATCATAAAAATGCAAATTAAAACAACATTGGGATTCCATCTCTCTCCTGTCAGAATGGCTACCATCAATAAAACAAATGACAAATGTTGGTGAGGATGTGGAAAAAGGGGAACCCTTCTACACTATTTGTGGGAATGTAATCTAGTAATTGGGGAAATCATTGTGGAGGTTCTTAAGACAGCTAAAAATAGATTTACCATATAATCCAGTTAAGGCGTTCCTAGGCATATATCCTAATGATTCTTCTCATTACCTTAGATTTACTTGCACAACCTTGTTTATTGCTGCTCTATCCACAATAGCTAGGAAATGCAACCAGCCTAGATGTCCCCCCACAGATGAATGGATAATAAAGATGTGGTTCACTTACACAATAGAGTTATATTAAGTGGTAAAGAAAAATAAAATTTGCATGAAAATGGATGGATCTGGAAAGGATCATACCAAGTGAGGTAACCCAGGCCCAGAAAGCCAAACATTGCATATTCTTTCTCATATGTGGATCCTAGTTACAAATGTATAGATGTGTGTGAGCTGGAACCAAAAATCAGTAGCAGAGGCCAGTAAGCTAGAAAAAGGCTATAAAGGAGAGAGGAGAAAGAAGGACTTGAGGGGATGGTATTGTATATATGTAAGCAGAAGAACAGATTACAGGGAGAGGAAAGTGAGGTCAGGGAAAGAGATTGTATAAAAGAAGGCTGGGAAAGGAGGGTCAATCAAAATTCAAGATATTTTGAATAGGACATATGAAAACCTAACTTTCTGGAATAATGGCACATCCAGAAGGCACAGATTGTTACTAGAAAATTTTCAGTGCCAGGGATGTGATACCTTCTAGTGAGTTGTTGGCCACAGAGGTCCCTGCTGCCTCCAAAACATTGCAGGCTATTGTCAAGGCCCTTGGTTTCCCTTGAGAAAGAGATGGTAAGACTCTATTGGTGAATAATTCACATGCCTGAACAGCCAAGTCACTGAGAAATCAAGCTGGTACTGAGCAGAAAAACTTCTCCCTATAGACCAGCCAAATGAAAGCTGGAAAAAGCCTTATGGGAGACAGAAGTCAACAGTAGTAAAAACAGTGGACACTGGAAGCCTCAAGTTTGGCCAGACAGGCCAAATGACTGAACAAGTACAATAGTGGCATGTCTATTCTGGGGGAAACCAACTGCTCTCTAATTGGAATGAAGGCTCTCTCTATGGGAGGGAATATATGCCTGGTACTGAAAATTTAATCAAAAGCCTATGGCAGGGGAGGTCATGGGCCTTAGGGGTATAAGCCTGCTCTTGTCTGGATAAATGCATATATTATTCTCACCAAATTGCCCTGAAAGTTCTACACTCAATGTTCATATTCATATATTGTTACTCTCACTTCTGGTTAGAGAAGCTTCTCTTTTCAGAAGGCTATGGGCTGGAGAGATGGCTTAGCAGTTAAGCGCTTGCCTGTGAAGCCTAAGGACCCCGGTTCGAGGCTCGGTTCCCCAGGTCCCACGTTAGCCAGATGCACAAGGGGGCGCACGCGTATGGAGTTCGTTTGCAGAGGCTGGAAGCCCTGGCGTGCCCATTCTCTCTTTCTCCCTCTATCTGTCTTTCTCTCTGTGTCTGTCTCTCTCAAATAAATAAATAAATAAAATAAAATAAAAATTAAAAAAAAAAGAAGGCTATGACCACTGGGATGACCCAAAAAGCAACACAGTGCTGCGAAGAAGGGATGAAGGAGTGTCCAGCACTGAAACATCTCACAACCTCCAAGGCTTAGGGTCCATTGCAGAAGAAGTGGTGGAGAGAATGTAAGAGCCAAAGGAAGGGTACCACTCCTTACACACAACTGTCTGGGCATAAACTGACCTCAACATCCATGACCTTGGAGTGCCTAGCAATACTTACACAGGATCCTCATAATAGGAGAAAAAGATGATGACATCAAAAAGAGAGAGACTAATGGAGAGAGGGAGGGGATATGATGGGGAGAAGAGCTATCAAGGGGAAAGTAGGGGAGGGAGGGAACTATCTTGGTTTGTTGTCTATAATATAGAAGTTGTCAATAAAAAAATATATATTCAAAAAACAGTTTCCTCTGCAGTTTATCTGCTTTAGTCAGTTTCTCTCATAACTTACAACAAAAGCTTCTATTGTCCTTACCATAAGACTTTTGTTATTTTTTTTATTTGAGAGTGACAGACAGACAGAGAGAGAAAGAGACAGAGATAGAGACAGAGATAATGGATATCCAGAGGCTTCAGCCACTACGAATGAACTCCAGATGCATGAGCCACCATGTACATCTGGCTTATGTGGATCCTGAGGAATCGAGCCTCAAACTGAGGTCCTTAGGCTTCACAGGCAAGCACTTAACCACTAAGCCATCTCTCCAGCTCCCATAAGACTTTTTGTTGTTGTTGTTTTTGTTTTTTGAGGTAGGGCCTCACTCTAGCCCAGGCTGACCTGGAATTCACTATGGAGTCTCAAGGTAGCCTCAAACTCACGGCAATCCTCCTATCTCTGCCTCCTGAGTGCTGGGATTAAAGGTATGCACCACCACACCCAGCTAATACTCCCATAAGACTTTTAACATGACCATTTAAGGTTCTTTATTTTTTATTTTTTTAATTTTTTTTGGTTTTTCGAGGTAGGGTCTCACTCTAGCCCAGGCTGACCTGGAATTCACTATGGAGTCTCAAGGTAGCCTCGAACTCACGGCAATCCTCCTACCTCTTCCTCCCGAGTGCTGGGATTAAAGGCGTGCACCACCACGCCTGGCTTCTTTTTTTTTTTTTTTTTAACTTCTGCTTTTATGGGGTTTTGTCCCTATGGTTAATTATAAATACACTGTTTAAATTTTGATTGTCTGTCTTCCCTTTTCCCTGGGTCAGCAGTTCCCCTAGGTTTCCCTCTTTTTTTTTTAATTTTAGAAGTTCAGTTATACTAATTTCATATTTTTTTACTTTTGTGTTACATTTAGATGAAGTTTAAGTAAACAAGCAAGCTCATTAAAAATGAATGTTGAATTTGTGTTAAACATTTCATTTTTTTTTAGCAGTCAGAATTTCAACATTAGGAAATATAGGTATAGTTCAATTTAACTTTGATTTGAGACATGACAATATAAATAAATTTATCAACTTATTACAAAGAGTAAAGTCTGAGCTAATGAATAATTAAGGTGAGAAATATTATGGAGAATGAAAACTTTTAAGTTAACCCATTTTACCACAGGCAACCCAAACCTTCTTTACCTTAAGTCCCACCATCCTTTTATATCATTTTCATATCCTTTTACATTATTAAAATATACCTTATTACAATCTTTTATCTTACAAAGTCTTTTCTGATCCAAAAACATATTTATTTCTGTAGAAGTAAGATTAGAATTTGGTATACAAATATATCTATTATTGTAATAAGCATGAACAAGCATGTTGTCAAAAACATAGAGGTTAATTATTTTAAACATATTGTAAACCTGGTTTTAATAATTTAACATCATCTTAAAATATATGAGTATCAGAACATTTAATGACCATAAGCATTGGAACAATTAATAACCATAAATTTAGTCATACATAAGGACAGACTACATGAAACATAGAACATGTAACATGACATGGTTGGCCAACATTAGACATGACAACATGAAACATGGAGAGACATGCTTTTAAGATTTTAGTTATGTTTTAGCTGGGCATGGTGGTGCATACCTTTAATCCCAGCACTCGGAAGGCAGAGGTAGGAGGATTGCTGTGAATTCAAGGCCACCCTGAGACTACATAGTGAATTCCAGGTCAGCCTGAGCTAGAATAAGAGCTTACCTCAAAAAACAAAAGACAACAACAACAAAAGATTTTGCTTATGTTTTAAATTGGTATAGACTTAATCTTAACAGGGTAACAGCCAGTGGTTTAAATTTAAAGTAGACTTTTTTTTTCTTGGTAGTTTGTAATGAAAAGAAGGAGGAAATAGATAAGAAAGGAAAAACTCCTAGAAGCTGTTTAGTTATTTTATCTTTTAGCAAGGAGAGAAAAAATAGATATCCATACATAGAAGAAGTTAAAGAGGTCCAGTTAAGACAGGAGTTTCTTTAAGAGGGCAGAGTTTGTATTTGCTTTAGTGATATGACTTAAATTTGGAGTGAGAGGGGGAGATTCTGGCAAGTCATAGCCAGAAGGCAGAACTGTGTGTGAGAGTTTTAGAAGGGGCAGGATTTTAGAGGGTTTTTGGTGACAGAGGAGAATTTGGTAGGTAGAACAAGAAATAGAAAGGGAAGGGTGGGAATGAAGGGCAAAGAAGCCCTGAAGGTAGGGAAGTTTGGACCACTACAGTGTTTTTCGAGAAAGTAATTAAGATTAATAAGAATATTAAATTCAAAAGTACCAAATTGAGGTCAGTGATGGCCATTATCTAAGCAATACCATGGACAAATTTGAACAGAGAGCCAGGATAATTTGGCAGGCAGCAGTTCAGGAGGTGTGAGCTGCTTTAAATTAGCCTTGAGTCATACTAATGGGGTGTCTTTTGGAACATATAATTTAGATCCCGTTTTTGGAGGAAAAGGACTACAGTGGCCAATCCCACCACAAGGGACATCTCCCCAGCTTAGGGAGAGCAAATGAAACCCAAAAATTAGGAGGGAGTGTCCCCCTGATCATAATATTTGGCGTGTCCAGTGGAATGACACATGGGAGGCTCCCAGAGTTTCCCATGGTCCACAGACTGAAAAGTGAGAAAATTCTTGAGTTTCTGAGGTCTGGGGTGGGGCGCCTCCATCACAGACAGTGGGCAAATACCTTGTCCTGAAGTAATTTGATGAGGGTGTGTATG
This sequence comes from Jaculus jaculus, assembly GCF_020740685.1. Lineage (NCBI taxonomy): Eukaryota > Metazoa > Chordata > Mammalia > Rodentia > Dipodidae > Jaculus > Jaculus jaculus. The sequence goes on from NC_059114.1 coordinate 30,198,586, forward strand.
TAGCAGATCACACAGTGAGAAGCCTCTAGTCTGGAGTTCAAAAGAACAGAACAGAGGGTGAAAGAAAAAGAAAAGAAAGAAGCCCCAAGGTGTCAAGCTGAAAAGATTGTAGGTTTCAGGTCACAGGTGGCTGTTTTGTTCAGAGTAGTGAGCACAGTGAGCTTTTGTTCCCCTGGAGGGGTGAAACATTGGCAGGGAGATAGAGAAGAGAGTGGGAGAGAAGTATGACCTGATGGATTACCCAAAGGGCTTCTGGAGACTCATCTGAGCTCAGATAGGGATTTTGGACATTCACCAGGGGTAGCACTGGCCAGAATTCCTCAGTCTCTACAAATGAGCTGTTGAACTCATGCAATCCAAGTGTCAGAATGAAAGGAAGAAAAGAAGGAGAAAGCTGCCAGGCATCAAACTGGGTTTATACAAAGTACCAATAAAGCTCCCTGAGCCATGAGGCCAAAGGGAACTTGCACCGCTCACACAGACAAAAACCACAAATGATCAGAGGTCTCAGGTCAGACTGGTGACTGTTTAGTTCAAATAGTGAGCTCAATGAGTGCCTGTGCTCCTGAGAGAATGATACACTGTCAGGGAGGTGGGGAGGACATAGGAATTGGAAGCATGCACCCCAAAAGCCCCAGAGGGGCATCTGAGTCACAACACCAAAAAAATGTAAGGAAAGTGCAAGAGAAAAGCAAAATGGAACACCAGCCTTGATCTCTACAAACAGACTCTTTTTTTTTTTAATTTTTTTGTTTATTTATTTAAGAGAGACAGACAGAGAGAGAAAGAGGCAGAGAGAGACAGAGAATGGGCGCACCAGGGCCTCCAGCCACTGCAAACGAACTCCAGACGCATGCGCCCCCTTGTGCATCTGGCTAACGTTGGTCCTGGGGAATCGAGCCTTGAACCAGGATCCTTAGGCTTCACAGGCAAGCGCTTAACCGCTAAGCCATCTCTCCAGCCCCAGACTCTTTTTTATTAGAGAAAACAGCAAGGGGCAACAGGTCTCCCACAGGATGGAGGCTGAAGCACTGGGCCAGGCTGGGATGTAAGCTTAAAAGGGGTATCCTGAGAAAACCAGACTATACCACATGCAGGTCAAAGGGAAGTAGATAAGGAACTGTAGTTATTTGTGTCATTGCTCACAATAAGCTTTTTAGCCAAATTGTCTAGGGTGGATAATCCACCAGGTGGTTTCTGTTCCCTCAAGGTTTTCTGAGCTAAGAGAAGTTTAGTTTATCATTCAGGAGTAGACAGGCCTGTCAAGGTCATGCTTCTGAAGTTTCTTTATTGCTTGCTGGTCTTAGGGATAGTTAATAACTCTTTAATTCCTTCTAGTTTTCAGAGAAGGCTAGTAACCCTTCAGTTACAAAGCTAGAAAGTCTGGAGCTGGGCCTGGTGGCATGTGCCTTTAATCCCAGCAGTCAGAAGGTACAGGTAGGAGGATCACCATGAGTTCAAAACTAGCCTGGAACTACAGAGTAAATTCCAGGTCAGCCTGGGCCATCCTCCTACCTCTGAGTGTACTACTATGCCCCGCTGGTTTTTGCTTTAGCCCAGACTGACCTGGAATTCACTATGTAGTCTCAGGGTGGCTTCCAACTCACAGCAATCCTCCTACCTTGGTCTCCTGAATGCTGGGATTAAAGGTGTACACTACCATGCAGAAAGAGAAGAAAGGCAGAATGAGTGAGCCAGGACCTCCAGCTGCTGAAAATGAATTTATGACGCATATACCACTTTGTGCATCTGGCTTTATGTGGATACTAGGGAACTGAACTCAAATCATTAAGCCTTGCAGGCAAGTGTCTTACCCACTAAGAAATCTCTCCATATTTTTTTATAAAAATATTTTATTTCTTTGAGAGACATGACATAAAGAGAGTATAGGCACACCAAGGCCTCCTGTCACTACAAGTGAACTCCAAACTCATGTATCCTTTTATGCATCTGGCTGTACATGGTACTAGGGAATTGAACGCTGGGCTGTCAGGCTTTGCAAACAGGCACCTTGAATTACTAGGCCATCTCACCAACCCAGTGTATTTTTTTATTGATTGTGAACTTTCTGTATGAACATATTGCATATTGGTCATACCCCCATTGATTTATACACTTGTGTTCCCACTCCCCCATTGTTTAAGGTTTTTTCTGAGGCAGGTCTCATTCTAGCCCAGTCTGACTGGATCTCACTCTGTAGACCAGGCTTGCCTCAAACTCCTAGCAATCCTACCTCAGCTTCACAAATGCTAAGATTAAAGGCATACCCAGGTGCCCACCATTTTTTGAGAGTCTCTTATCCTCCTGGAGCTCACCAATTAGGCTAGACTAGCTAGCCAGCAAGCCACAGGAATCCTCCTCCTCCCTATATTAACACACTGCCATGCCTTGCATTTATATGGGTCCTGAAGATCTGGAATCAGGTCCCCATACTTGCACAGTAAGCACTTTATCACCTAAGATGTCTCCACTTCTTTTTAAAATTATTTTATTTATTTATTTGCAAGCAAAGAGAGATGGAAGAGACAGAGAGAATATAAACTCCAGACACATGTGCCACTCTGTGCAGCTGGCTCTATGTGGGCACTGGGAAATCAAACCCAAGTCATTAAGTTTTGCAGGCAAAAGCCTTAACCACTAAGTCATCTCTCCAGCCAACCTATTTCTTGTCTAAAATGTAGTCACTATGCGGATGTGTGGTGAACTCCTGTGATCTCAGCATTTAGGAGATCTCTGGGTCTAGACAAGCCAGGGCTACATAACAAAACTCTGCCCCCCACCCTTAAAACACTTTAGAAAACACTTTAAATTTTTTAAATATATATATTATTGACAACTTCTATACTTCCAGACAACAAACTATGGTATTTCTCTCCCCTCCCCCACTTTCCCCTTCATAACTCTGCTCTCCTTCATATCCCCTCCCTCTCTCCATTAGTTTCTCTTTTAATTTGGTGTCATCATCTTTTTCTTCTATTATGAGGATCTTGTGTAGGTATTGCTAGGCACTGTGAGGTCATGAATATTGAGGCCAATTTCTGTCCAGACAATTGTATGTAAGAAATGGTACCCTTCCTTTGGCTCTTACATTCTTACTGGCCATCTCTTCTGCAATAGACCCTAAGCCTTGGAGGTTGTGAGATGTTTCATTGCTGGACACTCTTTCATCCCTTCTTCTCAGCACTGTGTTGCCTTTTGGGTCATCCCAGTGGTCATTGCCATATGAAAAGAAGCTTCTCTAACCAGAAGTGAGAGTAGTATTACTATATGAATATGAACATTAAGTGTAGTGTTTTCAGGGCAGTTTGATGAGAACAATACATGCATCTATCCAGATAAGAGCAGACTTTATGACCTCCCCTGTCATAGGCTTTTGATTAGGTTTTCAGTACCAGGCATATATTCCCTCTCATAGAGCAGGCCTTCAGTCCAATTAGAGAGCAGTTGTTTTCCCCAAGAGCAGACATGCCACTATTGCACTCGTTCAGTCATTTGGCCTGTCTGGCCAAACTTAAGGCTTCCAGTGTCCACTGTTTTCACTGCTGATGACTTCTGTCTCCCATAAGGCTACATGAAGTTCAGCTTTTTCCAGCTTTCAGTTGGCTGGGCTACAGGGAGAAGATTTTCTGCTCAGTACCAGCTTAGTTTCTCAGTGACTTTGCCATGCAGGCATGTGAAGTCTTCAACAATAGGGTCTTACCATCTCTTTCTCATGGGAAACCAGGGGCCTTGACAATAGCCTGTAATGTTTTGGAGTCAACAGGGACCTTCCTGGCCAACAACTCACTAGAAGGTATCCCATCCCTGGCACTGAAAATTTTCTAGTAACAATTTATGGCTTCTGGGTGTGCCATTATTCAAGAAAGTGGACTTTCATATGTCTTATTCTGAATATCTTGAATTTTGGTTGACTCACCTCCCACCCTTATTTTTTTATATAATCTCTTCCCCTGACCTCGCTTAGGCCTTTCTCCTCCATGTAATCTGTTCTATTTACATATATATATATATAAATTCCATCCCCCTTAAGATCTTCCCTCTCCTCCCGCCCCTACTGCCTTTTTCTGGCATATGGTCTTCTACTACTGATTTTTGGTTCCAGCTCACACACAAGTCTATACATTTGTAACTAGGATCCACATACGACAGAAAACATGCAATATTTGGCTTTCTGGGCCTGGGTTATGTCACTTAGTATAATCCTTTCCAGATCCATCCATTTCCCTGCAAATTTCATTTTTTCTTTTTTTTTTTTTTTTTTTTTTGGTTTTTCGAGGTAGGGTCTCACTCTGGTCCAGGCTGACCTGGAATTAACTCTGTCATCTCAGGGTGACCTTGAACTCATGGCAATCCTCCTACCTCTGCCTCCCGAGTGCTGGAATTAAAGGCGTGCGCCACCACGCCCGGCTCGATAATTTCATTTTTCTTTACCACTTAATATAACTCCATTGTGTAAATGACCCACATCTTTATTATCCATTCATCTGTGGATGGATATCTAGGCTGGTCCCATTGTCTAGCTATTGTGAATAAGGCAGCAATAAATATGGTTGTGCAAGTATCTCTAAGGTAGTGAGAAGAGTCATTAGGATATATGCCTAGGAGTGCTATAGCTGGATCATATGGTAAATCTATTTGTAGGTGTCTCAAGAACCTCCATACTGATTTCCACAATGGCTGTACCAGATTACATTACCACCAACAGTGTAGAAGCGTTCCCCTTTTACCACATCCTTGCCAACATTTATTGTCATTTGTTTTCTTAACAGAAGAGAGTTGGAATCTCAAGGTAGTTTTTAATTTGAATTTTTCTGATGGCTAAGGATGTAGCACACTTTTTTTTAGATGTTTATATGCCATCTGTATTTATTCTGGTAAGAACTCTCTATTTAGTTCCATAGCTCCCCTCCCCTTTTTTTGGAGAGCAACACAGAGAGAAAGAGGGAGAGAGAGAATGGGCACATCAGGACCTCTAGCCACTGCAAATGGACTCAAGATGCATGTGCCACCTTGTGCATCTGGGCTTACATGGGTACTGGGAAAGCGAGCCTCAAACTGAGGTCCTTAGACTTCACAGGCAAGCTCTTAACCACTAAGCCATCTCTCAGGCCCCCATAGCCCATTTTTTAATTGGGTTATTAGATTTCTTATTGTTCTGTTTTTCGTGTTCTTTGTATGTTCTGCATATTAATCCTCTCTCAGATGTGTAGCTGACAAAGATTTTCTCCCATTCTGTAGGTTGTCTCTTTGCTCTGTTCAAAGTGTCTTTTGCTGTACAAAAGCTTTGTAATTTCATGAGATCCCAGTTGTTGATTAGTGATTTTATTTTCTGAGCAGTTGGGGTTATATTCAGAAAGTCATTACCTATGCCAATATGTTGAAGTGTTTCCTCTGCCTTCTCCTCTAGCAATTTCTGAGTTTCAGGTCTGATATTAAGGTCTCTGGTCCATTTGGATTTGATTCTTGTGCATGGAGAAAGACAAGGGTCTATTTTCCTCCTTCAACATATAGATATCCAGCTTTCCCAAGACCACTTGTTGAAGAGGCTGTCTTTTCTCCAATAAATATTTTTTGGCATTTTTGTCAAAACTCAGATGGCTGTAGCTGCCTAGATTAACATCTGGGTCCTTTATTCTGTTCCATTGATCTACATGTCTGTCATGCCCTTTCTGTTACTATGGTTTTGTAATATATTAAAATCGGGTATAGTGATACACCAGCCTTATTTTTGTTGCTCAAAATTGTTTTGGCTATTCAAGGTTTTTTGTGCTTCCAAATGAATTTTATGATTTTTTTCCATTTCTGTGAAGAATACTATTGGAATTTTTTTAATTTATTTTTATTAACAACTTCCATGATTGTAAACAATAGCCCATGGTAATGCCTTCTCTCCCTGCACTTCCCCCTTTGAAACTCCATTCTCCATCATATCCCCTCCCATTTCACCATTTCAATCAGTCTTTTTTTTTTTTGGTTTTTCGAGGTAGGGTCTCACTCTGGTCCAGGCTGACCTGGAATTAACTCTGTAGTCTCAGGGTGGCCTTGAACTCACGGCGATCCTCCTACCTCTGCCTCCTGAGTGCTGGGATTAAAGGCGTGCACCACCACGCCCGGCACAATCAGTCTCTTTTATTTGGATGTCGTCACCTTTTCCTCCTATTATGAGGGTCTTGTGTAGGTAGTGTCAGACACTATGAGGTCATCGATATCCAGGTCATTTTGTGTCTGGAGGAGCACGTTGTAAGGAGTCCTACCCTTCCTTTGGCTCTTACATTATTTCCACCACCTCTTCCACAATGGACCCTGAGTCTTGGAAGGTGTGATAGAGATATTGCAGTGCTGAACACTCTTCTGTCACTTCTTCCCAGCACCATGATGCCTTCTGAGTCATCCCAATGTCACTGCCATCTGAAAAGAGAAGGTTCTCTACCAAAAGTGAGACTGGCATTAATATAAGGGTATGAACATTAAGAGAAGTTCTTACTGGGCAGTTTGATGAGCATACTATATGCTTTTAGCCAGACAGCAGCAGACATTACACCCTTTGGGCTCATGACTACCTACATAGTAGGTTTTCAGTATGAAAGATGTATTCCCTCCCATGGAGCAAGCGCCCAGTCCAATTAGAGGGCAGTTGATTTCCACCATGACAGATGTGCCACTATTGCACCCGTTGGCTCATTTGGCCTGGCTGGCCAAACATAAGTCTTGCAGTATCCACTGTTGAGTATCTTCACTGGTGATTTCTCTCCCACTGATCTGCATGCAGAATGGCTTCTTTCAGCTTTCTGTCAGCTGGTCTACGTGGAGCTCAATCAGCTCAACTACAGCAGGATTTTTCAGTGTCCTTGCAGCCCAAGTATGTGGAGTCTTCAGCAATAGGGTCTTACCATCTACTTCTGGTGGGAAACCAAGAGCCTCAGCAATGGCCTATAATGTTTTGGGGGTATCAGGGACCTCCCTTGTTGGGCCTTAAAAGGCCTGGGTGTGAGGCCCAGTGGAACTTCCTGAGGCTAGCTAAAGTTTGGCAATCTGCCTCTGGCCAGCTATGACTCAGAAAGATGCCTAATGGCTCCTGGCCTGCTACTTCCACATAGGAGTTGGAATTCTTAAAGGCCCAAGAATTCAGAAGCCCAGAAATACTATCACACTCCAAAGGGAGCTTAAGCGGGCCCCTGCATACCTCAAACTCCAGGCTTTACTCTCTGTTGGAAGCAAGTAAAGAATCCCTCTTCTCATTATATCAGAGCCTGCTCCTAATATAAAACTAGGTAAAAAGGGCATGAGATAGCCCCCAAGGATGGGAAATGAGTAATAAAGTGAACCACTTATTTGGTTTCTGTAAATAGCCTACACCATAAGCCTTAATAGCCCACACTGTAAGCCTTAGTAGATCACACCATAAGCTGTAGCAGCCTACCTCAGACCACCAAGGTCATTGGAGGCTGATACCACACTCTGCTACCCCCACCTAAGGACCTGCGCAAATGCTGACCTCCAAGGTCATAGGAGACTGATACCACACTCTGCTACTCCCACCCAAGGACCTGCACAAATGCTGACCACCAAGGTCATAAGAGAATGATTGGTCCACGAGGGGCTTGAACAAATTAAACTAATTGGCTTAGAAACTATGGGGTGGCACAAACTGACTGGCTCACACCCTGCGGGCTCCTGATAATAAAAAAATGATTGGTCTAATGCACAGGCTTTGTTAGAAACCCTATAAAAACTGTCCCGTTCCTGCATCCGGGGTCTGCAGTCCTCTACCCCTGTGCGGTGTACGACTGTGGGCCCCAGCGCGCTTGGAATAAAATCCTCTTGCAGTTTGCATCAAGACCGCTTCTCGTGAGTGATTTGGGGTGTCGCCATATCCGGGCAGAGCGTGGGGTCCTCCTCCTGGGGTTCCTTCAATTCCTGCGTGCGCATGCTTGGGACCAATCATTTCAAAAGTCGTGGTTTACTATTGGCCCTTACCTCTTCCTTGTCCTAAAATCTCCACCCTCGTTTTCAACATTATATAGGAACTGCTTGTAACAATAAAGTGAGTTTCTGCTTCCACAAGACTCCCGGCTTGGTGGTGTGTTCCTGGCCATCGACACTCACCCTCCTCCTCAACCCCTTGGGTGGAACCAGTGGACCTGGTCCTTCCTCACCACTACTTGCCAGGGGAGCCCAGCATCTGGCACCTGACATGGGGCTACAGGAACCCAGCATACTGGTACCCCATGTGAGGCATTCTCGTTGAGTAGGTCAATTGCTGTGCTGATGAGTGTACCCTCATAAGTTATGAGGCAGTCTTCATATTTAATGTGTTAAACTTTGCTTCTGTAACATGTACTTGATTGTCAACATCTTTTCATTCCCTTTCTCTTTTCTTTCACTTTCGGTTCACCGGCAAGCTACATCTGCGGCTTTTGTATTTCTAAATGAGTCATATGTCCCTAGTGGACACACTGTGTGGCTTTTGACCTTTAAGCTTGTGCTTCTCTCTCTCTACTTGGTCCTGTGAAGGCAGGCCATCTTCTTCTGACATTTATGGAACTTCCCCTGGATCTGTCGGCTTCAGTAAATATCCCTTCCTCCATAACTGTGCTTGGTCTGGAAGCTCATCTCAGTGAACCTGAAGCTGTCTGATACAGAACTTGGTACTGAGGAGTGGACTGAGATGAACCTGACCATGTGGATGTTGATCTTTTGGAACCTTTGTTTTGTAGAAATAGGCATGGACTTGGTGCTTGCAACTGAAGATGTCTTCTGGAGTGGTAAGCCAAATTTGATGGACTATTCTGATGAAAGTCTGAGAATGTTAAGTACAGATAACATTAAACTTTGAGGCTTTGCTTATGAGCTTTCTAAAGGGAAAGAAAGACTACAGAGGACTTTGTTGGAACTGGGCTACTGGCATAAGGGCTGGCTGCATTCTGCTGCCCAGGCCCAGAGAGTTTGATCAAAGTTAAATTTGTAATGGACTGATGTACTTGGCTAGAGGTATTGGACTGAGATAGTTAAGATTTTAAGCTGGAAACTTTAAGCAAGTTAAATTTACTGGCACAGAGATTGGCTTTAGATTACTAAAGCTGCTATTGTCAACACACTAGCAATCTTAAGTGTTTAACTTGTTTGATTTCATTCAGCTGTTTATTTGTTTGTTGTTTGCATTCTGCAGCCACCTGCCTGGAGGCAATGTCACTGGGTGGATCTTAAGGTGTGGTGGTGGGTTTCAGATTTCAATCTAAAGATTTACAAGCAGGAATTCCTGAACTGTGCTGTGGCTTTTGGCTTTAGGCTTGTACTCATTATTCCCCCTTTGGCAAACTTAAATATATTTTCTTATCAGTTGATACTTTCTCCCATGCCTATTAGGCATCTGCACATGCCAGGGAGAAATCTAAACATGCCATTCGTCATATGCTTCAAGGTTTTGCCTGATCAAGTAAAAACAGATAATGGCCCCTGCTTTGTAAGTAAAAACTTTACAAGTTTCCTCCAGACATGGCAAATTACACATGCCCAGACATTCCATATAACCCTTGAAGACAAGCCATGGTGGAAAGATATAACCAAACATTTAAATCACAATTACAAAAACAAAAGGGGAATCACTACTCCCCAGCATGATCAGCTAAAGAAAGCATTATTCACCTTAAATATTTTAAATTTTTCTAGAAATGAAAAAATGTCTCCATTCCAAAAACATTAGTCATCCTCTGTCACATACAGCTCGATCAAGGTCAAATGGAGAGACCCATTGACTGGGGCCTGGAGAGGACCAGACTCACTCCTCACAGCAGGGAGAGGGTTTGGATGTGTCTTCCCTCAAGAAAAAAGACCCATTTGGGTACCAGAGAGAGACCTAAAATATTTGTCCCAACAAGGGGACACTGACAATCACTTCTCCAGGGAGTGTACCACCCCTGAGGACTGTTCCTAAAATGGTCTTCACCCTACTAAACCAAACAACTCCCTCCCTTGCAGAGGATTGCTGGCTTTGCCTCTGATCTGGGCCTCCCCAGCTGCTTGCAGTAATCACCAATGATACAACTATAGTTGCCCATACGATCCTAAAAAATTGCTCAGCCACCTTCCCCATCCCTGTCCAGCTTTTCCCAATGTCTCCTTCTGGAACTTGCATTTGGGCTCCGCCTTCCCCTAATAATCAACACAACTGAGCCCAGTACCCAACACTGCTCACCTTCTGGAATGGTTTATGTTTGTGGAGGCGGGATGGCTTATGACTTTCTGCCCACCAATTGGATGGGCCTTTGTGCCCCAGCCACCTTAATCCCAGATGTAGATATCATTCCTGGAAATGAGGTCCTCCCTATCCCCTCATTTGATTATATTGGAGGGAGACCTAAAAGAGCTGTACAAATGGTACCTACTCGTTGGGTTGGGAATAACCGTAGCATGGCCACCAGGACAGCTGGGATGGGTATGGCAGTCCATCTCCACAGAAAGCTCTCTCTCCAGTTGATCAATGACATAAAAGCTGTGTCCAGTACTATCCTTGATCTCCAACCACAGCTAGATTCCCTGTCTGAGATAGTCCTACAAAACAGGATAGTCCTACAAAACTATTAACCGCTGAAAGGGGAAGCATGTATGTTTTTACATGAAAAATGCTGTTTCTATGCCAGTAGATCAGGAATTGTTCAAGACAAAATCAGAAGACTTCAAGAAAACCTGGAGAAGAGACGGCGGGACCTCCAAGACAACCCACTGTGGATGGGCCTACATGGCTTCTTACCTTACCTCCTCCCTCTATTTGGGCCCCTCCTTCTCCTTCTCCTCACTCACTCACTCACTGTTGGGCCTTGTGTAATTAACAAAATTACACAATTCATTCACCAGCAGCTAGAGGCAATAAAAATCCATCAGGTTGAGATACATTATCACAGGCTAGCAACTCAGGAATTAAGTTCCTCAGATGACCCACTGCCACCTCCTCTGCCCTCCATGTGACCGATGATGGGCAAGATCTCAGACTGACTGAGACAATCTAATACAGGCCATGGAGTGGGTTCTCAACAAGCTAAACACCTGGTACCCAGTGACGGGTAAGATCCCCAGAGAAGGACAACCTAAGACAGGGGCCATGGTGACTAATGTTCTTACAAAAACAAAAGGGGGAGATGTTGGGCCTTGAAAGGCCCAGGCGTGAGGCCTAGTGGAACTTTCTGTGACTAGCTAAAGTTTGGTGCTCTGCCTCTGGTCAGCTATGACTCAGCAAGATGCCTAATGGCTTCTGGCCTGCTACTTCACATAGGAGTTGGAATTCCTGCACACACGCTCTTGGGACCGATCATTTCAAAGGTTGTGGTTTACTATTGGCCCTTACCTCTCCCCACATCCTAAAATCTCCACCCTAGTTTTCAACATTATATAAGTAACTGCTTGTAACAATAAAGTGAGTTCCTGCTTCGACAAGACTCCCGGTGTGGTGGTGTGTTCCTGGCCGTCAACACTCACCCTCCTCCTCAACCCCTTGGGTGGAACCAGTGGGCCTGGTCCTTCCTCACCACTACCTGCTGGGGGAGCCCAGCACTCCCTGGCCAACAGTTCACTGGAAGGTATCCCATCCCTGGCACTGAAAATTTTCTAGTAACAATCTGTGGCTCCTGAGTGTTCCATTGTCCAAAAAAGTAGGTTTCCCTATGATTTATTTACATCCTCTCAGATTTTGATTAACCCTCCCTTCACCCTTCTTTACTAAATCTCTTTCTCTGAACTCACTTAGGCCTTTTTCCCTATTAATCAATTCTTCTACTTACATATATACAATACCATATATACAATACCATCCTATTACATACCCTCTCCCTTCCTTTCTATTCCCTTTATATTTGTGTAAGAAGAAAACTCAGTAGCCATTAGAATTTTAATGGAGATTGCATTAAATGTGTAGACTGCTTTTGATAAGATTGACATTTTCACAATATTGGTTTTCCCAATCAGAAACATGGGATGTGGGCTGGAGAGATGGCTTAGCGGTTAAGCGCTTGCCTGTGAAGCCTAAGGACCCGGGTTCGAGGCTCGGTTCCCCAGGTCCCACGTTAGCCAGATGCACAAGGGGGCACACGCGTCTGGAGTTCGTTTGCAGAGGCGGAAGCCCTGGCGCGCCCATTCTCTCTCTCCCCCTCTATCTGTCTTTCTCTCTGTGTCTGTCACTCTCAAATAAATAAATAAAAATTTAAAAAAAAAACATGGGATGTCTTTCCATTTCCTTGTATCTTCTGCAATTTCTTGCTTTAGTGTTTTAAAATTCTCATTGTAGAGATCCTTCACTTCTTTGGTTAAGTTTATTCCGAGGTAGTTTTTTTTCAAATTTTTATTAACAACTTCCATGATTATAAAAAATATCCCATGGTAATATCCTTCCTCCCCCCCCCCCGCCACTTTCCCCTTTGAAACTCCATTCTCCATCATATCCCCTCCCCATCTTAATCAGTTTCTCTTTTATTTTGTTGTCATGATCTTTTCCTCCTATTATGCTGGTCTTGTGTAGGTAGTGTCAGGCACTGTGAGGTCATGGATATCCTGGCCGTTTTGTGTCCAGGGGGAGCACATTGTAAGGAGTCCTACCCTTCCTTTGGCTCTTACATTCTTTCTGCCATCTCTTCTGCAATAGACCCTGAGCCTTGGAAGGTGTGATAGAGATATTGCAGTACTGAGCACTATCGTCACTTCTTTCCAGCACCATGATGCCTTCTGAGTCATCCCAAGGTCACTGCCATCTGAAAAGAGAAGATTCTCTACTAAAAGTGAGAGTAGCATTAATATAAGGGTATGAATATTAAGAGAAGTGCTTACTGGGCAGTTTGATGAGCATGGTATATACTTTTAGTCAGACAGCAGCAGACGTTACACCCCTAGGATTCATGAATACCCCTGTTTTAAGTTTTCAGTATCGGGGATGTATTCCCTCCCATGGAGTGGGCCTCTAGTCCAATTAGAGGGCAGTTGCTTTCCACCATGACAGATGTGCCACTATTGCACCCGTTGACTCATTTGGCCTGGCTGGCCAAATATAAGCCTTGCAGTATCCACTGTTGAGTATCTTCACTGGGGATTTCTCTTTCTTCCATTGAACTGCATGCAGAACAGCTTCTTCCAGCTTTCTGTAAGCCTGCATGGAAGAGGTTATCAGCTCAATTCAAGCAGGATTTCTCAGAGGCCTTACAGCCCAAGTATGTGGAGTCTTGGTAGGTTTTTTTTTTTTTTTTTTTTGAGGCAATTGTGAATGGGAGAAATTTCTTCATTTCATCTTCCAAATGTTTGTTGTTAGTATATAGGGAAGCTAATGATTTCTGTGTATTTATTTTGTATCCTGCTACATTGCTAAAAGTGTTTATCAGCTCTAACAGTTTGCTGGTAGAGTCTTTAGGGTCTTTTATATATAGAATCATATCATCTGCAAATAATGATAATTTGATCTCTTTCCAGTTTGTATACCTTTTTTGAGTGTCTCTTGCTTTATTGCTATAGCTAAGGTTTCCATTTAGCATTATGTTGGCTGTAGGTTTGTCATAAATAACTTTTATTATGTTGATATATGTTACTTCTATTCCCAGTTTCTGTAATACTTTTACCATGAAAGGATGTTAGATTTTGTTGAATGCCTTTTCTACATCTATTGAGATGATCATGTGATTTTTGTCTTTCAGACCATTTACATGATATATTGCATTTATCTATTTATGTATGTTGAACCATCCCTGCATCCTTGGGATAAAGCCAACTTGGTTGGGGTGAATAATCTTTCTGATATATTCTTTTTTTTTTTTTTCAAGGTAGAGTCTTACTCTAACCCAGGCTGACCTGGAAAAGTCTCAGGGTGGCCTCAAACTCAGAGTGATCCTCCTTCCTCTGCCTCCCAGTGCTAGGATTGAAGGCTTGTGTCACCACACCCAGCTCTGATATATTGTTGTGTTCTGTTTGCCAATATTTCATTCAGAACTTTTGCATCTATCTTCATGAAGGATATTGGTTTGTAATTTTCTTTTTATTTTTGTTTTGTTTTTGTTTTTCGAGGTAGGGTCTCACTCTAGCCCAGGCTGACCTGGAATTCACTATGTAGTCTCAGGGTGGCCTCGAACTCACGATGATCCTCCTACCTCTGCCTCCCGAGTGCTGGGATTAAAGGAGTGCGCCACCACGCCCGGCGTTGTAATTTTCTTTTTAAATCTGTCTTTGTCTGGCTTTGGTATCAGGGTGATGCTGGCTTCATAGTGGAGTTCAGTGGAACTCCTTCCCTTTCTATTTTATGGAAGTTTGAGAAGCAGTGGTGTTAGTTCATCCATGAAGGTCTGGTAAAATTCACCAATGAATCCATCTGGGCCTGGATTTTCTTTAGTTGGGAGACTTTTCATAACTGCTTGGATCTCCATACTTGTTATAGGTCTATTTAAATGGCATATCTCATCTTTATTTAATTTTGGTAGGTCATAAGAATCAAGGAAATCATCCATTTTTTCAGATTTTTAACCTATATTCTTAAAATACATCCTTATAATTTTCTGAATTTCTTTGGTATCTGTTGTAATGGTGTCTTTTTCATCTCTAATTTTTGTCTCCTCTCTTTCTTCTGGTCAGATTTGCTAAAGATTTATCAATCTTGTTTATCCTTTCAAAGAACCAACTCTTTGTTTTGTCGATTTTTTTGTTTCTATTTCATTAATTTCTGTCCTAATCTTTATTATTTCTTCTTGTCTACTGGTTTTTGGTTTGTCTTGTTCTATTGCAAGGCTTTGAGGTTAAGCATTAAATTGTTTATTTGTGTATTCTCTAATTTCTTAATATAGGCACTTAGAGCTATAAACTGTGCTCTTAGGACTGCCTTCATTGTGTCCCAAAGGTTTTGGTGTGTTGTATTATCATCATCATTTGGTTTTATGAATTTATTGATTTACTTTTTGATTTCTTCAATGACACATTCATCATTCAATAGTGTACTGTTTAGTCTCCATGAATTTATGTATGCTCTGTAGTTTTTCTTGTTGTTGATTTGCACTTTAATCCCACTGTGGTCAGATGTAGTAGAAGGGATTATTTCAATTTTCCTGTATTTGTTGAGATTGCTTTGTGCCCTAGTATATGGTCTATTTCAGAGACTGTTTCATGTGCTGCTGATAAAAATGTATATTCTGCAGCATTTGGATGGAATGTTCTGTAGATATCTGTTAGGTCCATTTATTCCATGAAATCATTTAATTCAGATGTGTCTCTGTTTATTTTTTGCTGGAATGACCTGTCAATCGATAAGAGTAGGGTATTGAAGTCACCCTCTACAATTGTGTTTAATGTTATCTATGACCTTAAGTCTAATAGTGTTAACGTGATGAAATTTGGAGCCCCCACATTAGGTACATATATGTTTAGGATTGTACTGTCCTCCTGTTGGAGTGTTCCTTTAATCAGTAAAAATGACCTTCTTTTCTTTCCTCACTAATATTAGTTAGAAGTGTATCCTGTCTGATATTAGGATAGCAACCCCTGCTTGTTTCCTAGGCTCATTTGCTTGAAATACTATTTTCCATCCTTTCACCCTGAGACAGTGATGAGTTTCCTGGAGGCAACAAATGGCTACTGCCTTCGAATCCAGTCTGCAAGTCTGTGTCTTTTGGTTGGTACGTTGAGGCCATTGATATTAAGATATTATTACTGAAAGGTATGCATTTATTCTCACCATTCTTATGTTGTAGTGTTTCCTGTTTTCCTTTTACTTATTTGTTTTAACTGTTATTTGGGTGTGGTTTTTTTTGTTTGTTTTTTTGTTTTTTCTATTTCCTCCTTTCTCTTCAGTGTGAAGAATTCCTTTAAATATTTTCTGTAGAGCTGGTTTAGTTGTCATATATTCCTTTAGCCTGTTTTTGTTGTGGAATGTCCTTATTTCTCCACCAATTTGGAAAGATAGCTTTTTAGGATAAAGTAATCTTGATTGACACTTGTTATCTTTCAGAACTTGGAAAACATCATTTCAAACCCTTCTGGCTTTTAAAGTTTGTGTTGTATAATCTGCTGTTATTCTGATGGACTTGCCTTTGTAGGTGACTTGCTTTTTCTCTGTAACTGCTTTCAATATATTTTCTTTGGTGTGTGTTAGTAGTTTAATTATAACATGGCAAGGAGAGGTTCTCCCCAGGTTTTGTCAGTTTGGTATTCTAAAAGCTTCCTGTATCTGCATTGGCAATTCTTTCCCAATTTGGGCAAATTTTTCTTCTATGATTTTGTTGAAAATGCCTACTAAACCTCTGGATTGAAATTCTTCTCCCACTATTATGCCCTGAATTCTTATTCTGTTTGATCTTTTCATAGTTTCCTTGATATCTTGAAATTCTCATTCAAAGCTTTCTATTAGCTTGTCTTTCTCCTTGTTGGGTTGTATTAGATCTGCCACCCAGTCTTCTAGTTTAGATATTCTGTTCTCTTCTTCATCCATTCTACTTGTTAGACTTGCCACAGAGTTTTTTATTTCACTGACTGTATTCTTCAGAGCTAAGATTTCAGCCTGGTTTTTCTTCAGTATTTCTATTTCCTTACTCATGCCTTCTAATGACCTCTTTATTTTACTAAGCTGGTTTCCTGTGGTCTCTTTCAGAAGTTTGTTTTCTTCTTTAATTCCTTTGTTTTCTTTGATGCCTTTCATTTCTTCTTTGATTTCTTTGAGTGCAGGTACCATCATGTTTTTTGAAATCTTTGTCAGGCATTTCATCTAAAACAGTCTCATGTGTGATCATCTGAAGAATTTATAATTTTTGGTGGGACTGTGTTGTCTTGATTCTTTGAGTTTCTTGCATTATATTGTAGCATTTTTTTTGCATCCTGGGTTGATTTGATGCTTGGATTTTCTACTTAGCTACAGTGTTCTTAGATGTAGCAATCCACCTTAATATACTCTCAGGATATGAGTTTAAGGTGCCAGGTGTAGCTCTTGTACCCCATCCAGCCATAGAAGTAATCCTAGATGTTGAGTTTTCTTGCTAAGCAAATATTCTAGTGGACCAGGTGGAACAATTTACTGGCAAATTCTAAACTTCAACTGAGCAATAAACACATTCAATAAAAACCTGCACGAAGTATGCAATTGTGGAGATTAAAACAAATAGTCTTATAAAGCCAAAAATCCCTAAGAGTGTGTGTTATTCTACACCCTTAATCTTGTCAGCTGGGAGGTAGAGATTTCTGTTCTGAGTTGGGTTCCAGGTCAGCTTGGTTCTGGATCAGACCCCGCCCCCAATAATGACAGAAGCAAAAGACAAAGGCCCTATAAATATGAAAGCATCAAAGGCAACAATATTCAACCCTCAAATGCAGGTTATTTGAAAATGGTAAAGCCAACCAAGAATATATAACCTGTAATCTTCCCTGACTAGGAAAGAGAGATTAACTCTTCCAATGCAGGCCTATGTACCTGGTGTTTTTTCTTTTTCTTTTGCTTTTTTTTTCAGTCAGCCTCGTTACCTTTTGGGGTGGCTTCCAATCTCACCAGTGCTGAGTGCCTACCTCAATCTCTCCATGCTGTGCTGTGGAGCTGGACCTCTGATCAGCTGTGCAGGCTGCACTGCAACCCAGGCGGAATGCTAGAGGTTCATGGTTCTATGGTGGGGGATGGGAGAGTGCGGACTTCTGGAGTCGCTCACACAGTTACACCTGTGTCCCTTTCAGTGGCTCAGTAGTTGATCTTCAGATTTCTTAACTTTGCAAGAAGGCTAATGAAGTTGAAAAATCCCCTTGTTTGGTCTCTGCTGCTGCTGCTGTTTGGCGCACCTGGTGGGGCGGTGCCAGGCAGGTGCGTGGATTGGCAGGCAGCAAGCGCCTCGGTGGGATTCTGGCTGTCTTCCTCCTTTCCGGTGGAAGTTGATCTTTCCAATTTCTCCGCCATGTCTAAGAATAACCCATACTCTTTCACTTTTCAAAAGAAGAGTATATTTTGCTGTGGTTTTGCTTAAATCCCTCCCTAGGCTGGTTTGGCATGGTTCCTATGCCACCGTCTTATCCCGAAGTCCCACACAGTTATTTTTTTTTTTTTTCTTTTCGAGGTACTGTCTCACTCTAGCCCAGGCTGACCTGGAATTCACTATGGAGTCTCAGGGTGGCCTCGAACTCATGGCAATCCTCCTACCTCTGCCTCCCGGGTGCTGGGATTAAAGACATGTGCCACCACACCCGGCTCAGTTAAATTTTTTAAATATATTTATTTGCTTATTACAGAGAGAGAGAGAGAAAGAGAATGGGCATGCCAGGGCCTCTAGCCACTGCAAATGAAATGCACTACCTTGTGCATCTGGCATATATGGATCCTGGGGAGCTGAACATAGGTCCTTTGGCTTTGCAGGCGAGTGCCTTAACTGCTAAGGCATCTCTCCAGCCCCTGAAACACTTTTAAATAGCGCCTGTGGGTTTCCTGTCATGTAGGGCTGTTTCCTAATGATGCCTACAGCTTCAGGGAGTAAAGTGAGAGAACAGAGCACAGTGGGGAGGTGACATAGGAAAAAGATTGCAAGAAAGCGCCCTGGCACGTTCTGTTAGGAAGAGCAATCCAGAAAGAAGGCCCTGGGGCAGGAGGTGCCAGGATGTTGTCAATGAAAGAACTCATTGGTCCTGTGGAAGCAGAGGAGTCCCAAGACCTTGTGTGCTCCAATGTGTCATTGTCTGTGTCCACCCCATAGAGAAGCTTGGATTCTGCCTTTAGACTCTAGCCCTTACTTGCCCCATCCAATCTAGTCTGAGTGTTTATGACCCCAAAGTTCATATATTCAAAGCTAATGGTCAGGTGATGACAATAGAAGATGGGAAAAAAAAAAAAGAAGAAGACAGAGCCTTTGGGGATGATAAGGTCAAGGGATGGAGAGATTACTTAGTGGTTAAGGCACTTGCCTGCAAAGCCAAAGAACCTAGGTTCAATTCCCCAGGACCCACGTAAGCCAAATGCATAAAATGGCACATGTACCTGGAGTTTGTTTGCAATACCTGGAGGCCCTGGTGTACCTATTCTCTCTCTCTAGCTGTCTGTCTGTCTGTTTCTCTCGCCTCCCTCCCCCCTCTCGTAAATAAATAACTTAAATTAAAATATTTTTTAAACCTGGGCATGGTGGTACACATCTTTAATCCCAGAGGCAGAGATGGAGAGATTGCTGTGAATTCAAGGACAGCCTGAGACTACATATTGAATTTCAGGTCAGCCTGGGCTACAGTGAGATTTTACCTCAACCCCCTCCAAAAAAATGTTTTGTTTTGTTTTGTTTTTTAAGAAAAGAGGAGATTGATATCCCATGAAAGAGACCACAGAGAGGCCTGGCCCTCCATCAGGCGAGAACACAGAGAAGCCCCTGTCTAACATCCATCTGTACATACTATGACCAGGACCTCCAGTCCCAGAGCAAAGGGAGGGGCATCTGAACATCAGAGGACTCTGGCAGTCTGTTACCGTCACACCCTGAAGAATTCCCTCCTCCTCACTCCCTAAAAGAAGGGGCCTCCCTCTCACTCTCACAGGCTAGGCTGACAGCCACTTCACCTTTGCCTCCAGTCTGGGGACCTGCATGACCACCTCTCAGGCAAGGCAGACCATGACTCAGACATGCTGTCAGAGACTGAAGCTACCTCTGCACACCAGACAGGTCACCACAGGGAGGCAGTTTTGGGTGACTGGGCCACAGAAGGAAAAGCCAGGAGTACCCTTGAGGCTGTTCTTACAGTCTCTGCTTTGCTAGAGGCCACAGAAGGATGTGGCTTCTCCTCTCTTTCTGCCTACATGAATTGTCTAGATCTGTTTCTCCTTACCTCAACCCAAATTCCTCCCTAGAAAGGAGCTCTCTTTTCCTGGAATTTAGATTCCTGGCAGTATTAAACCTGATCCTCTACTTAGAACCTGGCTTGGAGCTGATCAGCTCAGTACCAATCTAAAACCTAGAAAAGACCCCAGTCTTGGTCTCTGGCTGGGCTTCCCCATTTCTGAAAATCATTCCCATGCCTCCCCTTTGGGCATGAGCTCTGTCTTCTTGCTTCTCTTAAATTCGATTTGTAGCCTAATAAAACCTCTAAACTTTACCCTGTGCTCTATGGATTTCTTGTTCCACCATCATCGTTATTATTATTATTACTATTATTATTATTATTAATTTGTGTGTGTGTGTGTGGTTCTCTTGCTACTGCAAATGAAATCCAGATGCATATGCCTCTTTGTATTTGGCTTTATATGAGTGCTGGAGAATTGAACCCCAGGCCAGAAGGCTTTGCAAGCACATAGCTTTAACCACTGAACCATCTACCCAGTCTCCTGGTCTGGAATTTCATTTCTTTGAATGCATAAGATAAGAATCTTGGGGCTACTGACTGAGTGAAAGTATTTTTGTGACCATGACAGTCTGGCACCATAACTCCTGGGTTACAATCCAACCAAGAGCCAAGAGATACTGTCAGTTTCAAAGACACCTCAATTCCCATATTATATTGGTGCACTGGAAAAGAACTCCAATTGGCATATCATATATCTGATAGGGGGATTGTGGTTCCCAGGCTAGTACACATGTAAAGCCAAATGCAAAGTGGCACATGTGCCTGGAGTTAGTTTGCAGTGGCAGAAGGCCCTGGTGTGCCCATTCTAATTCATTCCCTCCCTGCCTGCCTCCTTGAAAATTAGTAAAATATCATTTTTTGGGGGGGGGTTGTTTGTTTTGGTTTTTGAGGTCGGATCTCACTGTAGCCCACGCTAACCTGGAATTCACTCTGTATTCTCAGGGTGGCCTTGAACTCATGATGATTCTCCTAGCACTGCCTCCTGAGTGCTGAGATTAAAGACATGCGTCACTACACCTGGCAATTTTTGTTTTGTTTTTGTTTTTGTTTTTGTTTCTGTTTTTGTTTTTCAAGGTAAGGTCTCACACTAGCTCAGGCTGACCTGGATTTCACTATGCAGCCTCCTGAGTGCTAGGATTAAAGACATGCACCACCATGCCTGGCATAAAATTATTTTTTTAAGAAAGTTTAGAATTTCTTTTTTATTGATATTTATTTATTTATTGACACAGAATGAGGGAGAAGGAGAGAGAGAGAAAGAGAATGGGCATACCAGAGCCTCTAGCCATTGCAAACTAACTCTAGATGCATGTGCCACCATGTGCATCAGGCTTACGTGGGACCTGGAGAGTCAAACCTGGGTCCTTAGGCTTCGCAGGAAAGCACCTTAACCCCTAAGCTATCTCTCCAGCCCAGGCATGGTGGCACATATCTTTAATCCCAGAACTTCGGAGGTAGAGGAAGGAGGAAAACTTTGAGTTACAGGACACCCTGAGACAACACAGTGAGTTCCAGGTCAGCCTGACCTAGTGTGAGACCCTACCTCGAAAAAAAAGAAAAGAAAAGAAAAACCTAGGGAGGAAACTCCTTTAAGCAGGAAGAGATATGGAGAAACCACATCCTTCTCTGGCCTCTGGGGAAGTAGAAATTCTAAGGACAACCTCAAGGAAATTCCTTGCTTTTACTTTAGGGTTCTGTCTGGAGACAGAACAGGATTCTTCCCAGGAGGCATATGGGCAGGCATGTTTTCTGGTCCATGAGCAGCTACTAGTTGTGGTAGTTGGAATGCATGGCCCCATAGACTCAGGCTGGCCATGTGAGTGGCCAGTAGCCAGAATCCTACTGGAGAAGAGGCTAGTTGCTAGGAGCAGATCTGAGTTGCCCCCTAATGTGTGTGAGAGGCTGGAGAGATGGCTTAGCAGTTAAGCACTTGCCTGTGAAGCCTAAGGACCCTGGTTCAAGGCTCCATTCCCCAGGACCCACGTGAGCCAGATGCTCAAGGGGGTGCATGCATCTGGAATTCGTCTGCAGTGGCTAGAAGCCCTGGCATACCCATTCTCTCTCTCTCTCTCTCTCTTTCTCTCTGCCTCTTTCTCTGTCTGTCGCTTTCAAACAAATAAATAAAAATAAACCAAAAAAAAATTTTTTAAATGTGTGTGAGAACAGTTTGAGCTCTTGCTTTCTGGTGTTGGTGGTGCTGGCTGTTTGGTGGTGTTTCCCTGCTATGGATATGTGGAAGTGAGCCAGCTTCTTCTGCCATTAATGGTGTTCCTCTGGAACTGCTTCTGGTTGGATATTTGCCCCAGCAATGGGGAGTTAACAATAACACTGGCTGAGCACCTACTATGTGCCAGCTGGGCCTACTGTGTGCCAAGAGCTAGGAACAGAATGGTGAACAAAAAATTGAGGCCTAGAAGTCATAGATTGTTAAAAGAAAATTTCAGTTACAGGAGAGGGATACCTTGCAGCAAGTTTTTTTTTAATTTATTTTAAAATATCATGTATTGCCAGGCATTGTGGCACATGCCTTTAATCCCAGAACTCAGGAGGCAGAGGTGAAGGTTTGAGGCTACCATGAGACTACATAGTGAATTCCAGATCAGCCTGGGCTAGAGTGAGACCCTATCTCAAAAAAACAAAATAACTAACTAAATAAAAAAAATTATTTATTTATTTGAGAGAGAGAAAGAGGCAGACAGAAAGAGAGTATGGGTGCCCCAAGACCTCCAACTGCTGGAAATGCACTCCAGATGTATGCACCACTTTGTTCATCTGGCTTTATGTGGCACTGGGTAATTGAACCCAGGGTGCCAGGCTTTATAAGCAAGTACCATTGACTGCTGAGCCATTTGTCCTTTAATCCCAGAATTTGGGAGGTGAGGTAAGAGGATCACATGAGATCAAGGCTAGCCTGAGACGACATAGTGAATTCCAAGACAGCCAGGGCTAGGACAAGACTCTACCTCGAAAAGCCAAAAAACATAAATAAATAAAAATACAATGGAAAGTTAAATTTTGGCTACCTACTTGGTTTTAAGCATTCAGGAAGAATAGTATAACCAGGAAGTAAAGTACTTACTCTGAGTGGCATTATTGACAATTCTGATAATGTCTCACCTGCTTTACAAGATCTACAAGAATAGGTATAGACTGTGCCATTTAGTGAACAACTTTAAAAGTGGATTTCTGGATCTTCATGGTGAAAGCAAATTATGCCTGTCATTTCTGATAGTAACTAATAGTAACTCTGTTAATATTTGGATCTTTTGTGCTCAGCTTCTGTTTTAACTTTATCTCCTCTTGCTTACAGTCAGGTCACACTGAGATGATCCTGTGACAATCTAAGTACATCTATCTGGGTCCCCTTAGAAATCCTCCAAAGCCTGAGAGTCTACAAGAATGGGCTCCCTAAAAAGCTCTGATGTGCTCAGTACCCACTTCCCCTAGACTCCTCTTGTTTCATTCTTTCTCCCCAACATTTTCTTCCAGGACTATCTTCCTGGAATGCACTGTCAGGGTCCTTTATATAGATCCACTGGAGTTTTCCAACTGCCGCGCCCAACAACCCTGTTCAGTTTGAAGAAGCCAGATTGGTCATTGCCCCAATTCCCTAACAGTAGTTAGGGTTGCTTCTTCAGAGGGGGAATTGTGGCAGTTTAGGGTGACTGGGCCCTGAAAATAAAAGCAGGGAATGCCTTGAGCTTGCCCCTGAAGTCTCCACTTTGCTAGAGGTCAGAGAAGGATCTGGCTTCTCCTTATTTCTTGCCTAAAACAGTTCCTTAGATCTGTCTTTCTATAAACAACCTGAGTCCCTCCCTAGGAAGGAGTTCCCCATTCCTATAAATTAAGATTCCTAGAAGGATTAAACCTGATCCTGGCACTGTGATTGTTTAGTTCAGCCCCTATTCAGAGCCTATAAATGACCCCAATTTGAGTCTCTAGGTAGACTTCACCACTCTGATTTCTCATGGGCATATGCTCACTGTATTCTGGGCTTTACCCCCTCCTGACTTATCATGGACAGGTGCTTCTTTCCTTTTTTTTTTTTAATTTATTGAGATAGGGTCTTACTATACCCCAGGCTGATTTGAAATTGGTCTCAGGCTGGCCTCAAACTCACAGTGATCCTCCTACCTCAGCCTTCCAAGTGCTGGTTTAAAGGCGTGTGCCACCACACCTTGGACATGCCAGGAATTGAGCCAGAACCTCATTTATGCTCTACCACTGAGCTACAGCCTCTAGCATTTGTTGCGGGGGGCGGGGGGAGGGGATTGTTGTTGTTTGTTATCTTTCCTTCTCTTAACCTAGTGAAGTCTCTCTAAACTTTAAAACAAACAGAGAGGCTAGTTGGTAAGAAAGGATTCAGTGTTGGGGGATTTAGAAGGGAGAAAGCAAGGGTAGTGGGAGAGGATTATGATTATGGTATATTGTCTATATATACAGAGGGTGTCAATAAAATGTTTTAACCAGAGCTGGGTGTGGTGGTACACGCCTTTAAGCCCAGCACTCAAGAGGCAGAAGTAGAAGGATCACTGTGAGTTCAAGGCCACCCTGAGAATACATAATGAATTCCAGGTCAGCCTGAGCTAGAGTGAGACCCTACCTTGAAAAAAAAAAAAAAAAAAGTTTTAACCAGGCAAGGTGGTACATGCCTTTAATCCCAGCACTAAGAAGGCAGAGTAGGAGGATTGCTATGAGCTCAAGGCTGGTCTAGAACCACAAAGTGAATTCCAGGTCAGCTAGGCTAGAGTGAGACCCTACGAAGGAAAAAAATTTTTTTAAATTTTTATTAGCATTTTCCATGATTATAAAAAAATATCCCATGGAAATTCCCTCCCTCCCACCCACCCCCAGAAAAAACATTTTTTAAGAATTACTAAAAAACAAAGGGAGGGGTTGCTTGAGAGATGTCGTAGTGGTTAAGACACTTGACTGTGAAGCCTAAGGACCCAGGTTTGATTCCCTAGGACCCATGTAAGCCATATTCACAAGATGATGTATTCCTCTGGAGTTTGTTTGCAGTAGCTGGAGGCCCTGGCATGCCCATTCTTCTCTCTCTCTCTCTCCTTCTCCCTCCCTCTCTCTCTCTCTCTCCCTCTTTCTTTCTCTCAAATAAATGAATAAAAGTAAAATATTTGGGCTGGAGAGATAGCTTAGTGGTTAAGGCACTTGCCTGCAAAGCCTAAGGACCCATGTTTGACTCTCCAGATCCCACATAAACACAAAAGTGAAGCAAGCGCAAAGTCACACACACCCACTAGGTAACAAACATCTGGAGTTCGAGTACAGTGGCTGAAGCCCTGGTGCGCCAATTCTCTGTCTCTTCTCTCTCTCTCTCTCTGTCTCTCTCAGTCTCTCTCAAATAAAAAAATTAAACTGAAAAAGAGAATTACTAAAAAAATTACTATTTGAGTTAGAGAAATGGATCTGTGGTTAAGGGTGCTTGCTTTGCAAAGCCTAACAGCCTGGGTTCAATTCCCCAGTCCCTAAGTAAAGCCAGATGCACAAAGTGGCACATGCATCTGGAGTTCATTTGCAGTGGCAAGAGTGCCTGATGTGCCCATATTTAATCTCTATGCGTCTGCCTCTTTCTCGCTGCATAAAATAAGTAAGAATCACTACTTGAGCCAGGTGTAGAGGTGCATGTATTTAGTCCCAGCACTTGGAAGGCAGAGGTAGGACAATCACCGAGAGTTCAAAACCACCCTGAGACTACTCAGTGAATTCCAGGTCAGCCTGGGCTAGAGGGAGACCCTACCTCAAACAAACAAACAAACAAAATCTATTTGTACTGTTGACTTGAATTTCACAAAAGATTAGTAAATGAGTTTTGGTTTGGGATTATGACAGAATGTCCAGTAATTTCTGAAATGGACCTGAACACACTTCTGCCTTTGTGTGCTACATATTCATAAGAAGTAGTATTCCCATGGGCTGGAGAGATTGCTTAGTGGTTAAGGCACTTGCTGACAAAGCCAAAATGACCCAGGTTCAATTCCCCAGTACCCCCATAAGCCAGATGCACAAAGTGGCACATGCATCCGGAGTTCATTTGCACTGGTTAGAGGCCCTGGTAAGTCCATTATCTTTCTATCTACCTCTTTCTCTCTTCCTCCCTTTCTCTCTCTCTAATAAATAAATAAAATACTTTTTAAAAGAGTAGTGTTCCCAGCACTAACAATTACAGTCAAATATTCCTCAACTCTGAGAAATGTTGAAAATGGTCTGCATCCTACAGTATCAGATAATCTGCCAAGATTGATATATTTGTGCAAAAATAAAAAAGCACAGCCATTTCCTAAGTATGCAAGGAACAGTTTTAAATTAAATTCCTCTGTGATTTATTATCAATGAGAGTTTTGCTTATATGCCTAATTTATGTACCTATGTACCTGGAGTTGTGTAAAACTTCCTTGGTTAAAAAGGAGTGGTGGGCTGGAGAGATGGCTTAGAGGTTAAGTGTTTGCCTGTGAAGCCTAAGGACCCCGGTTCGAGGCTCAGTTCCCCAGAACCCATGTAGCCAGATGCACAAGGGGGCGCACGTGTCTGGAGTTCGTTTGCAGTGGCTGGAGGTCCTAGCATTCTCTCCCTTTCTCTCTCTCTCTCTCTCTGCCTCTTTCTCTCTCTGTCACTCTCAAATAAATAAAGAAAAGTAACAAAAAAAAATTTTTTTTAAGGGAGTGGTGAGTAGAGTTTCAGAAGCCTAATCTTACAAGGCATATCACCTGCTCCCCTTCTCCCATTTCTTGTCACAGTGTGCCTGCTGCTTGCTCACCATGCCTAGACAATAAACCAACAAGCTCTACAGTCACCTTTCTCAGGAAGTTCTGGTTTCAGTCGGGGGATGGGGAGAGGCTGCAGCATTGCACCTAGGAGTTGTCCAATCACTGCTAAGCTGGAATGGTTGGTGGTGGCACCACAGCACATGCAATGGTACCACATTCTTCAGCAGTGCATGCTGTAGGACGCAGGACAGAAAGACCTTCTGGGACTGAGAGCAGCTTCTAGACAATCCCATAAAAGAGAAAGAGAAAAGTAGGGATCAGGCAACAGGCAGGAAGCATCTTACCTGTTGAATCTGGAGAATGGCTATGTGGAGGTTTGTGGCACACCTGTCTCCCCTTTTATGTGTTTCTTTGTTTCAGCACTATGGGGGAGAGTGTTTGTTTCTTCGGTTGTCTTTTTTGTTGTTGTGGTGGTGTTCAGTTGGCTTTCTTGGATTTGGTTGTTTGGTTTTTGTTGTGTGGTTTGGTTTGGTTTCAGACAAGATCTAGCTTTGTAGCCCAGGCTGGCCTCAAACTCATGATCCTCCTGCCTCAGCCTCGTGAGCACTAGGATTACAGGTGTGTAATGCCAGGCCCAGCTCTGAGTTTTTAATAGTGAATGCATCTCTCTGGCTAATGCCTGGGGCTCAAGAGTAAAAGCCGAGGCCTGGTTG
This sequence comes from Jaculus jaculus, assembly GCF_020740685.1. NCBI lineage: Eukaryota > Metazoa > Chordata > Mammalia > Rodentia > Dipodidae > Jaculus > Jaculus jaculus. The sequence continues at coordinate 30,225,824 of NC_059114.1, forward strand.
GGAAGAGCTGCGGTGGTCCTCAGCCCCTGGGCTGGGTTAGGAGGACCCAGGGAGAGCTTGACCACTTAAGCTAGCCACATGACACAGACACATGGCACCAGCACACAGAATGGGGACAGACAGTCCAGCAAGGGCTAGACCAGGTACGATCGCTGAGCAGCCGGTGGCTACTGAAAGGGCTGCAGCCTGCTGCCCTGGCAGGGCCAATGTTGAACCTGGAGGAGCAGAGTTAGGCTGGGCCATCTTGAATCTCTTTAACTGTCTGTTGCTGGATACCTCATCTACCATCTCCAAATGGCTAGATAAAATTCTTAGAATCTGTGCTCAACTATTAACCTCCAGGCATCACCTGCCACACAGCTGAGAATGTGACGGACAGAAGGATAACTCACTGTTGTGTATGCAAATCTGAAACTCTTCCTCAGAGTAAGGAGGGGTCCCCCCAAGACTCAAGGAGCCAATGAAATGTACCAGGCTCTGGAAGATCAGACAGTTACAAGCCTCAAGCCCCCGCCCCCATATCTGTATATCCACATGGAATGAGTAGCCTCTGGGGAGAGGAGAATCTTCTGTGGAGCAACTGCAAGTGGCAGAGAACTCCAGGGAGGCAACTGCAGTTGGTGGTGATGTTGCACCGCCTTTGAGTCACCCATGTTTCTGTAAGCAACTCCAATAAGCTCACTGGTTCACCCAGCCAGACTTGAGTGGATGATTCTTTGGTCTGTCATCTGTTCAAGTCTCCCCAGGAAAAGTCACACAGCACCCTGAATCCTACAGGAGATTTCTGGCCTACCACTGACCCCACCTTGAGTTCCATAAACATCCTGGTTTGTGTCTTTATTAAGTCCTGTAACTATAAAAGTTCATATGGCCCGGTGTGGTGGCGCACACCTTTAATCCCAGCACGCAGGAAGCAGAGGTAGGAGGATCGTCATGAGTTCGAGGCTACCCTGAGACTACAGAGTGAATTCCAGTTCAGCCTGGGCTACAGTGAGACCAGACTTCAAAAAAAAACAATAAATAAATAAAAGTTCATATGACCTGGCCCCATGGAACATGTTGTTCAAGATTCTTGGAACTTGAGCTAAGGAGATGACTCAGAGTTTGGGGTGCTCCCCTGCGAAGCCTGAGGACCCATATTCAACTCTGCAGATCCTACCTAAGGCACACACACAAAAGTGAGGTAAGAGGAAAGCCACACATGCCCACTAGGTGGTGCAAGTGTCTGGAGTTCAATTGCAGTGTCTGAGGCCCTGGCATGCCCATTCTCTCTCTTTCTCTCTCTCTCAAATAAAAAATAATAATATTTTATTTATTTATTTATATGAGGTCGGGTGGGATGGCTTAGAGGTTAAGGCATTTGCCTGCAAAGCCAAAGGACCAAGGTTTGATTCCCTAGTATCCATGTAAGCCAGATGCACAAGGGCGCGCACACATATGGAGTTCGTTTGCAGTGGCCAGAGGCCCCGCCACACCCATTCTCATTCTCTCTCTCTCTCTCTCTCTCTCTCTCTCCATTCTTCCCTCCCTCTCTCCCTCCCTCTTTCTCTGTCAAATAAATAAAATAAAATAGTTATTTCTTTATTTGAGAGAGAAGGAGCGGGGGGGGGGGGGAGGGAGAGAACGGGCACATCAGGGCCTCTAGCCACTGCAAACAAATTACAGACACATGCACCACCTTGTGCATCTGGCTTACATGGGTACTGGGGAATGGAACCTTGGTCCTTAGGCTTTGTGGCAAGCACCTTAACCACAAAGCCATCACTCAATCTCAAATGTTTATTTATCTGCAAGCAGAGAGATATAGAGAGAATAGAGACAGACTGACAGAATGGGTGCGCAGGGCCTCCAGCCACTGTAAATTAACACCAGATGTACACACCACTTTGTGCATCTGGCTTTACACAGGTACTAGAGAATCGAACCTGGGTCATCAGCCTTTGCAGGCAAATGTCTTAACCACTAAACCTTCTCACCAGCCCAAATGTTTTTATTTAGTTACTTATTTTTTTATTTGATTTTTTTGTTTGTTCCCCCCCCCCTTTGGTTTTTCAAGGTAGGATCTTGCTGTAGTCCAAGCTGACCTGGAAATCACTATGTATCCTCAGGGTGCCCTTGAACTCATGGCAGTCCTCCTACTTCTGCCTCCCAAATGCTGAGATTAAAGGCATGTGCCACCATGTCCAGCAAAATATTTTATTTATTTATTTGAAAGAGAGACAGGCAGACAGAGAGAGGGAGAATGGGTGAGCCATTGCCTCCAGCCAGTACAAATGAACTCCAGATGCATGCACCATCTAGTGCACCTGACTTATGTGGGTATAGGCAAACACCTTAACCACTAAGCTATCTCTCCAACCCCTTATTTGAGAAAGAGAGAGAGTGAATAAAAGAATAGGTGTGTCAGGGCCTCCACCCATTACAAATGAACTCCAGACACGTGAGCCACCTTGTGCATTTGGCTTACATGGGTACTGAGGAATTGAACCTGGGTCCTTTGGCTTCTCAGGCAAGTGCCTTAACCGCTAAACCATCTCTCTAGCCTTCAAATATTTTTAAAAATAAGGTATTCAGGCTGGAGAGATGGATTAGCAATTAAGACACTTGTCTGCAAAGCCAAAGGACAAAGGCTTAGTTCCCTAGGACCTACATAAGCACAGGGTGGTGCATGCATCTAGAGTTCATTTGCAGCAGCTGGAGGCCCTGGCACACCCATTCTCTCCCCCGCCCTCTCAAATAAATAAATAGAAACATAAATAAATAAAAAATAAAGTGTTCGTATAAAAGGGCAGAGGGCTTGCACAGAGCCAGCATGCATCCTTGCCACCCTCTCATATCAACATTAGTTCAGGCACTAAAACCAGTGTTATAGCCACAGTGACACACCAGATGGCCAAGAAACAGTGACAGAGAACAGGCCTGCACATGCTTATTGCAAGCATAACATTTTTTTAAAATGGTTTTTTGGCTAGACATGACAGATCATGACAATTCCAGTACTAAGGAGGCTGAGGCCAGCAACTCTCTACAAGTTTGAGGCCAGCCTGGTCTACACAGTGAGTCTAGGGTAGCTTGGATGACAAAGGGAGACCCTGTCTCAAAAAAAAAAAAAAAATTGGGCTGGAGAGATGGCTTAGCGGTTAAGCGCTTGCCTGTGAAGCCTAAGGACCCCGGTTCGAGGCTCGGTTCCCCAGGTCCCACGTTAGCCAGATGCACAAGGGGGCGCACGCGTCTGGAGTTCGTTTGCAGAGGCTGGAAGCCCTGGCGCACCCATTCTCTCTCTCTCCCTCTATCTGTCTTTCTCTCTGTGTCTGTCACTCTCAAATAAATAAATAAATAAAAATTAAAAAATATATATTTAAAAAAAAAATTAGCCAAGGTAGGAGGATTACCATGAGTTCAAGGCCACCCTGAGACCACATAGTGGATTCCAGGTCAGCCTGGGCTACAGCAAAACCTTACCTCAAAAATCCAAAAAGAAGAGCTGTACACCTTTCACCCCAGCACTTGGGAGGCAGAAGTAGGAGGATTCTTGTGAGTTTGAGGCCATCCTGAGAGACTACATAGTGAATTCCAGGGCTAGAGCAAGACCCTACCTTAAAAAAAAATCCAGAAAGAGAAAGTGATATAGGAAGAAGGAAGGAGAAAAGGAAGAAGGAAGGAGAAAAGGAAGAAGGAAGGAGCTGGAGAGAGGGTGGAAAGAGGGAAGGAGGAAGGGAATGAAGAAAATGCAGTGGTATGAAAGAGAAGGAGGGATGGTGGGGCCTCCATGAAGGCGGCATGTGAGCCGTATGACGATCCAGCATAAGCACATCCAAAAGTTCTGTGGTAGGTGTGGACTTTGTGTGTCCAAGGAACTGAAATATGAATGTGAGATTGGCATGATTGTGGCCGCAGCTCTGGAGACAGTACCTAAAAGCTGATGGCAGGCCCAGCGTGTGTCTCTGTTCTCCTCCCTATCTTCGTTCTTTTGTTCCCAGGGCCAGAGTTTATGAGCTCTGGGTTGTTAGACTCCCAGCTGGGTTTTGTGACTTCCCTTCCTAACTCAGGAGATCCACTCCATTCTTCACTGGCATGGCCCAACAAGCACTTTCCACACAAGTCCAGTTGCCATACTTCAGCCTGACCCATTTGCAGCCAGCTCTTATCCCTCCAGCTGTTCTTGCTACAGCAGAATTTTCTTTCCTTCCCCGAAGATGGCCATTCATATCCCTGCCACCTCCTCCTCAGAGCTGTCTTGCCAGCCTGAGGCCCACTGGGGCCAGGGCTGCCAGCAGAGTGCTGTGACCCAGGTGGAGGAGCAGTCCTGCCAACAAAGCACAGAGTGCCCTGGGATCAGGACTGCCCTCACCCTGTGGAGTGCCAGCTTCCCTCCTGAGGGGAGAACTGATCCTGGGCACCCGGTTGAGGTGCATGCCATCCTGCTGGCGCCCACACAGAGGCAGGTTCCAAAAACTCTCTGCAAGCAGTGGACAGCACTGTCTCCTTGCCCAGCTGCTGCTGCTTCTTTGGCAGGACCAGGTGGGTCCCAGGAGAACCCTGGCTGTTCACTGCAGGGTCTGTGGCAAGGCTGCATGGACTGTTTCCACTGGGCTGGGGATGTGGATGCATCAGCCATATCTACTGCTGTCACTGTGCAAACATGAATGGCACAAGACTTGATAATGACATGGGACAAAAATGCTACCAGGGGAAGGAATCTGTTCTGTAAGAGTGGACCTTGTGATCCTATTACTTTTGCTCTGACAGCACCAGAAACTAGGGTCAGACATAGATCCATAGTATTCCAAAAATCCCTAAGTGTGGCTCTCCCCTGTGCAGGGCATTGGCTCCCTCCTATCCAAGTGTCCCTGAGCCACTTAGGGGTGGGTGTTGCGCAATCATCCCCCACACTGTGATCAGACATGGCAGAGCACTGGGTACCCGCATGCCACAGCAACCAGGAGATCCCGTTCTCCAGAAGGCCAAGTACTGGAGGGAGTGCCTCCCATTTGGGCTCCAGCTTTCCACCACAGGCTGAGCATATTTCCTTCCCTCTAGACAACTTGGAGTGCTCCCAGGTCTTGCGAATTTGAATCCCAACCCCACCTAGAGTCAGTGTCAATGGGGAAGGGGCCATGCACCGAGGAAGTGGGAAAGAGGCCTGCTCCCCAGGAAGCAGAAAGGTATCCTGGTGGGAAAGAGTTGATTTCAGCTGTTTACTACTCCTAAAAGCATGGAGAAAGGTGCTGCAACCCTGTCCCCAGGAGTTCCTTCAGAGAGGACCCAGAGCGGGCTGCTGCAACTCTGCCTGGCTCTGTGAGCACCAGGCAGCAGCCAAACAGCCTCAGCTTCTCATTCCACCGCCACCCACCAGCCCTCTGCTGGCTCTTCCATCTGGCCCCTGCTCTGGCCCCTGCAGCTGTCTCCTGCGAGACTGAGTTGAGCAGTCATACAGTAGTAGGGTGGCCCTGGTCCCAGTCCAAGTGTTCTCATGAGGAGAGAGACCTCTCACAGAGGCCAAGGAAAGGCTGCAATGCCCACAGATGCAGATCTTGAGTGACAAATGTTATGGGAAATAAACAAGTCAGAGAGAGTCAGGCAGACCTCTGCTGGCTACTGCCAGAACAGATCGAGGCCCTGCACACTGACTGGGTTGGGGTTTTGTATCTTTGCAATTCTTTGTTTGAATTTTTCCACACTGTAGAAGGGAGAGATTTACAGTCTTTGAGTACAGAGTTAAGACATTCCTTTCTGTCAAATAAGATTAACCACAGGTTGCCATTTTCCAGGATAAGGTAGTCATACATTGTCTAAAGGGTCAGGCCCTGAGTCAGTTCCCGTCTGTTGAGCTTTAGCTGTATTGCCACAGAATTGTTGTTATCTGTTAGCATATTGACTTTTACAATAAATTGTTTAAAGGCATGTGCCACCACACCTGACCTCTATATATTTCTTATAGATACAGTGATTATACTCCATCCAGAATAATGTAGGCTAGGAACACTAGTAATATAATATTTCTTCAATAAAACCACTGTAGGCCCACCCCCAAAGCTGTAGGCAGTAGGAAGGGTCAGTTCTAAGGCCCTAGGAGGGAGAGTATTCTGGCCACACCATGACATCTGGCTTCCGTCTAGCCTGTGAGAAAATATTTTTTTTAATATTTTTATTTATTTATTTATTTGAGAGCGACAGACACAGAGAGAAAGACAGATAGAGGGAGAGAGAGAGAATGGGCGCACCAGGGCTTCCAGCCTCTGCAAACGAACTCCAGACGCGTGCGCCCCCTTGTGCATCTGGCTAACGTGGGACCTGGGGAACCGAGCCTCGAACCGGGGTCCTTAGGCTTCACAGGCAAGCGCTTAACCGCTAAGCCATCTCTCCAGCCCCGAGAAAATATTTTTTGGAGTGTTTGTTTTCAGAGACAGGGTCTCATGTAATCCAGGCTGTCTTCAAACTCACTATGTAGCTGAGGATGACCTTAAATTTCCAATCCTCCTTACCTCCACCTCTCACTTGTTTATATAGTGCAGAGGCCTCCTGTATGCTAGGCAACAGCTCTAACCACTGAGCAGAGCTACCTCAGAGTACTTGTCCTGCACTTGGTTCCATCACTGGAGTTTATCTGCAGTGGTTGGAGGCCCTGGCATGTCCATTCACTCTGTGGGTCTATCTATCTATCTATCATCTATCTGTCTATATTTCTATCTCCCTCTTTTTCACTCCCTCTCAAATAAATAAGTAAAATTTTGTTTTGTTTTGTTTCTTTTGAAGTTGGGTTTCGCTCTAGTCCAGACTGACCTGGAATTCACCATGTAGTCTCAGGGTAGCCTCGAACTCACAGCAATCCTCCTACCTCTGCCTCCCAAGTGCTGGGATTAAAGGTGTGTGCCACCACACCAGGCTAATAAAAATATTTTTAAGGACTTTCGGTTAAGATGGAAGCGTAGGAACCATGCCAAAGCAGCCTAAGGGAGAAAAAGCAAAAACAACAACAAAATAAAGCAGCAAAATACACACTTCTACTAAAAAGTGAAGGTGTATAATAAATTATCAACTACAGCAGAGAAGTAGGAGAGATCTAGAGCATCTAGGAAACGTAGACCAGAGTGTCTAGAGCAGAAGCAGCTCCAGCAGCAGTGGCATTAGGTCCCCGCAGCCACCAGGCTTGGCCTGAGCCACAGGAAAAGCCAGGTGAGGGTATTTTCCACTCATACCAGCCTCCTCACAAACTCAAGAAATCTGAAGGGAAGGACAGCAGGGACCAGCAGAGCGGCTCATGGGGAAGAGGATCATGAGGACCAGCGGGAGAACTTCAGCCACCACCCACAGCCTCCCCTCTCCTCACTGCCAGTGTAAGCACCAGCAAGCACCAGAGACCTGGGGAAGGGAGCTCACCTACACACCACACAGCACAGGCGATCAGAGCAGCAACCCACTGACCCAGCCAGCCTACCAAACTCCTTCCATGAAGCCAGCATCACCCTGATACCAAAACCAGACAAAGATAGAACAAAAAAAAGAAAATTATAGACCAATCTCCCTCATGAACATAGATGCAAAAATTCTCAAAAAAATATTAACAAACAAGCTGGTCATGGTGGTGCATGCCTTTAATTTCAGCACTGAAGAGGCAGAGGTAGGAGGATTGCTGTGAGTTCAAAGCCAGCCTGAGACTACATAGTGAATTCTAGGTCAGCCTGGGCTGCAGCAAAACCCTATCTCGAAAAACCAAACAGAAAAAAAAAATATTGACAAACAGAATGCAAGAATATATCAGAAATATCATTCACCTGACCAAGTAGGCTTTATTCCAGAGATGCAGGGATAAATATGCAAATAGATAAATGTAATACATTATATAAATGGACTGAATGACAAAAAAAATCACATGATCATCTCATTAGATACAGAAAAGGCATTTGACAAAAATCCAACATCCCTCCATGATAAAAGTCCTACAGAGACTGGGAATAGAAGGAACATATCTCAACATAATAAAGGCTGTTTATGACAAACCTACAGCTTACATAATACTAAAAGGAGAAAAACTTGAAGCTTTTCCACTAAAATCAGGAATAAGACAAGGGTGTCCACTGGCCCCACTTTTATTTAATATAGTCCTGGAAGTCTTAGCCATAGCAATAAAGCAAGAGACACTCATAAAAGGAATACAACTGGAGGCCAGGACATGGTGGCGCATATCTTTAATTCCTACACTGGGGAGGCAGAGGTAGGAGGATCAGCATGAGTTCAAGGCCACCCTGTGACTACGTAGTGAATTCCAGGTCAGCCTGAGCTAGAGTGAGACCCTACCTAGAAAAAAGAAAAAGGAATACAAATTGAAATGAAGAGATCAAGTTATCATTACTTGCAGATGATGTGATTCTATACATAAAGGACCCTAAAGACTCTACCAAAAATTTAAAAAAAAAAAATGAACAGGGACTGGAAAGATGGCTTAGCAATTAAGGTGTTCACCTGTAAAGCCAAATGACACCGGTTCGATTCCCCAGGGCCTATGTAAGCCAGATACACATGGTGGCACATATATCTGGAGTTTGTTTGCAATGGCTGGAGGCCCTGGTGTGCCCATTCCCCCTCTCTCTTGCTCCCTCTCTCTCTCTGTCTCCCATACTCTCTCTCCACCTCTTTCTCTCTCTCTCTCCCTAAAATAAATAAAATATATTTTAAAAAAAATTGAAAGGGGAAGCCGGTTGTGGTGGCACACACCTTTAATCCCAGCACTCAGGAGGCAGAGGTAGGAAGATTGCCGTGAGTTCAAGGCCACCCTGAGACTACACAGTGAATTCCAGGTCAGCCTGGGCTGGAGTGAGACCCTACCTCGTAAAACAAAAATAAATAAATAAAAATTGAAAGGGAGATGGAGAGATGGCTTAGTGGTTAAGGTGCTTGCCTGAGAAGCCTAAGGACCCAGGTTCGATTCTCCAGGTCCCACATAAGCCAGATGCACAAGGTGGCACATCTGTCTGGAGTTTGTTTGCAGTGGCTACAGGCCCTGATGTGCCCATTGTCTCTTTCTCTCTCCATATCTCTCTGTCTCAAATAAAAATAAAAATAATTTTAAAATGAAAAACTGAAAGGAAAAGGAATGTGGCCGTTACGGAACAGTTCACAATCTCCCAGAGTGCCTCAGGCCTCCCTTTCCTCATTAACTGCCCTGCGTCCTTCTCTGCAAGAAGGAAGAGCCTTTACCTGGGGTGGGTCTGTAGAAGAGGGTGTGCTTAGCCTGCAAGCTCCATCCTCAGTACTAAAAATAATAACAATAATTAGTGACTGAAGAAAAAACAAAGCCAGGGCTAGAGAGATGGCTTAGTGGTTAAAGTGCTTGCCTACAAAGCCAAAGGACCCATTTGATTCCCTAGTACCTACAAAAGCCATATGCACAAGGTGGTTCATGTGTCTGGAGTTCATTTGCAGCCTGGCCCATCCATTCTCTCTCTCTCTCAAATAAAAAGATTTTTAAAAAAACGCCTGGTGTGGTGGCTCACACCTTTAGTCCCAGCACTTGGGAGGCAGAGGTAGGAGGATCATTATGAGTTTGAGGCCAGTCTGAGACTACAGAGTGAATTCCAGGTCAGCCTGGGCTACAAGACCCTACCTTAAAAAAAAATAAATCAACAACTTTGAAGCTGGGGAAGTGGCTCAGTGGTTAAAGGCACTTGCTTGCAAAGCCCACCAGCCTCGGTTCAATTCCCCAGCACCCATGTAAACCCAGATGCACAACATGTCACATGCATCTGGAGTTCATTTACAGTGGCAAGAGGCACTGGGGTGTCCATATTTGTGTTCTCTCTCAAATAAATAAATAAATAAATTTGTTAAATAATAAAAAAGGGGAGAGGAGAGATGGCTTAGAGGTTAAGCCCTTGCCTGTGAAGCCTAAGGACCCTGGTCCAAGGCTCGATTCCCCAGGACCCACATTAGCCAGATGCACAAGGGGGCGCACGCGTCTGGAGTTCATTGGCAGTGGCTGGAGACCCTGATGCGCCCTTTCTCGATCTGCCTCTTTCTCTCTCTGTCTGTCACTCTCAAATAAATAAATAATAAAAATAAATGTTAAAAATAATAACAAAAAAGGAAAATAAACTCATTTCTTACAGTTCTGGTGCCTGGAGAGTTCACAGTGGCCACATCTGGTGACTGCCATCTTGCTCCTAGGGTCTCTCCTATGCATGTCAGGGTATTTCACAGTGAGACACAGCAAGGCAGCAGAAAGGTTCAATTTTATCACAAAGCTCTCCAGTGGGGATCTGTTCATCCCTGAATAGAGTGGTAAGCTCTCATAACTCAATCAGCTCCCAGTGGGTTAAGTTTCGAGCACATGAGATTCAAGGGCTGTGTCCAAACCTGAGCAAGGGCACTTTTAGGATTTGGTTTTACTATTTGTTCCTCATTAACACGAAACATTTTGGGACCAAGTGGTTTCACTTCTCAGTATGTAGTCACTGGCCTTATCAGCACAAGGTTGGAGCCAGGAAGTGGCCCTGGCAAGTGCTCCAGATGGACTCAGAGAATTTCATTTCTTTCTCTCTCTCTCTTTCGCTGTTTTTTGTTTTTGGTTTTGGGTTTTTTTTTTTGTTTGTTTGTTTGTTTTTTTTGAGAGAGAGAATTGGCGTGCTAGGGCCTCAGCCACTGAAACTGAACTCAGATGCTTGCACCTCCTGGTGCACATGCGCAACCTAGCATTTGCATCACCTTTGTGCATCTGGCTTATGTGGGATCTGGAAAGTTGAAAATGGGTCCTTAGGCTTTGCAGGCAAGTGTCTTAACCACTAAGCCATCTCTCCATCCCCCATTTCTCCTTTATATTTATTGTTTGCCAGAGAGAAAGATGCAGAGAGCTAGAGAGAGAGAAAATGCGTGCCAGGGCCTCCAGCTGCTGCAAACAAACTTCAGACACATGCACCACCTTGTGCTTCTGGCTTTATGTGGGTCTTGGGGAATAGAACCTGGGTCCTTTGGCTTTGCAGGCAAGCACCTTAACTGCTAAACCATCCCTCCAGCCCTCATTTCTCTTTTATAAAAGATTGTAGCAGAGCTAGAGAAGTGGCTCAGCTGGTCAAGTGCCTGTTCACAAGCATGAGGACCTGAGCTTGATGGCCAAAACCCACATAAAAATGCTGGGTATGGGCTGGAGAGATGGCTTAGCAGTTAAGGTATTTGCTTGCAAAGCCAAAGGATCCTGGTTTGATTCTCCAGGACCCACGTAAGCCAGATGCACAGGGGTGCAAGTATCTGAAGTTCATTTGCAGTGGCTGGAAGCCCTGGCATGCCCATTCTCTCTCTCTCTCTCTCTCTCTCATAAATAAAATGGGCTAAAAAAATTTTTTTTAATGATGGATATGACGGCACATGCTTGTAATCCTAGCACTGAGGGTGGTGGAGATAGGAGGATCTCTAGCCAGCTCATCTCACCTCCTTGGTGAGCCCCAGGCAATGACAGCCTGTCTCTAAAAAGGTGTCAGGCATTCCTGAGGAACAAAACCCAACTGTCCTCTGACCTGCACACACATGAATGCATATGCACACATATACATGCATACATGTGTGCATGCAAGCCGGGTGGCACATACCTGTATCTGACATCCCAGCTAAACTCAGAGGACCTTGAGTTCTAGCCAGTTTAGGCTACAGTGAGCCCTTGCTCCACATGCCCATATACAGACATGTACCCCCGCCACACACACACACACACACACACACACACACACACATATTTTAAAAGAAAGCATGTAGCATTTGCATAAAACTTGCACACAACATCTTTTGTTTTGTTTTGTTCCAAGGTACAATCTCACTCTAACCCAGGCTAACCTGGAACTCACTCTATAGTTCCAGGCTGGTCTTGAACTCATGGTGTGACTGCCAATCCTAAGTGATACCTTAATTGGATTAAGACATACCAAGGGGACTGGAGAGGTAGTTTAGTGGTTAAAGCACTTGTCTTCAAAGCCAAAGGACCCAGGTTGGATTCCCCAGTATCCACATAAAGTCAGATGCCCAAAGTGGTACATGTGTCTGGAGTTTGCAGTGGCCCTGGCATGCTCATTCTCTCTCTCTCTATGAGAATACATAGTGAATTCCAGGTTAGCCTGGGCTACAGCATGACCCTACCTCAAAAACCCAATAATAATAAATATAATAATAATAATAATAATAATAATAAAGTGAAGGTCTAGGGGATGGCTCAGCAGTTAAAGGCACTTGCTTTCAAAGCCTGCCACTGGCTTGGGTTCAGTTCTCCAGTACCCACATAAAGCCAAATACACAAAGTGGCACATGCATCTGGAGGCCCTGGCAAAAGTTATTGAGGGATGTTGACCCCTGGCCTCCATATGCACCCACATATGTGTACACACATGAGCATATACACACAAACATGACACACAAAGTGCTCGATCAATAAAGGAAGGAAATCTTATCACATGCTACAATATGGATGGCCCTTAAGGTAAGCAAAATAAGCCAGTCATAAAAAATCACACCTGTAATCCAAGGACTTGAGAGGTGGAGGCAGAAGGAATGGAAGGAAGTACAAGGCCATCCTCAGCTATATAGTAAATCAAGGTCAACTTGGGCCACGTGGAATCCTATCTGATAAAGATAAAATAAATACAAATAAAAGAAACAAATAAGGAATGATAATATGAGGTATCTAAGGAATTCAAATCCAGAGATACCAAACAGAAGGATCTCCTTTGCCATGTGCAGTGACACACTCCGGGACATAGCATGTGAATATCTTTGGAGGCAATTATTCAACCTGCCAGAGAGGGCCTCTTTAATACAGTAAAATTTAAGACTGAAGTGAGTAAAAGGTCACTAAGAAGTCCAGAGCAGCAGGAGCAAAGGGCCTGTGGCAGGAGCCAGTCTATAGACTGAGACAGACTTTGATGTGTAGGGAGCATCAAGGTAGGCAGAGGTACACAGGTGCTAGTGAAGGAGAAACAGGAGCAAGATAGCTTTTTATAGGCAGCATGGCAGGAACAAGGCCCAAGGCTGAAAAATACAACTCAGCACCTGATCCAGTCTCAACCAGCATCACTCCCCAGCAGGAACTTCCTGCTTCTTCAACACAGCACACCTGGGTGAGCTTGCCTCTCCTGAGTCAGCCCATTGAGTTCATGAACCAATCAGATCTTGGCTTTCTTTAGTTAGCCCTGAGTGTGGAAACAAGACTCACCCTAATTGGATGACTGATCATATAAAGGAGGTTAACCAGTGATTTCACCTGAACACCATTGTGTAAGTCTGTCTCTCTCTCCCAGCCTGGCATGGAAGGGAGAAGCAGTTCTTTTGGCCTGGGTGTTTTCCTGCTTGTCTTCTACATGTGTCTTGCTTTGGGGTACTGTTGTGGTTACTGTCTCATTGCTGGGGCAAACATCCAACCAGGAATGGCTTATGGAAGGAAAGGGTTAGTTTCAGGTTTACAGATTCCAGGGGAACCACCATCAATGGTGGAAGAAGCTGGCTCACATCTGCAGGTCCGTAGCAGAGACGCCAGAAAACACAAAATACAACCAGAGCTCTAATTGCTCTGAACACATAGTACTGGACTGAAGATCTGCCGGTGACACCTCCAGCAAGCTGCTGGAGACTTGTGTAGAAAGCTTAGCCCTAATCAAGAATCCTTGAGGTGTGGGGGACATACAGTCATACTCAAACCATCTTCTCACTTTGTCACATGGATGATCTTTCTTTGATCTCCAAGTCTGTCACTATTTCTTAATCTGCTCTGGCCTTTTATGTGAAGGGGATCTTTGGGTTCTTAAGGTTCCACGTGTGGGTGGATGTGCCTCTTCCAGAGCCCTTTCACCACAGGAGATGTCTCTCCATCTCCCCTCTCACTATCCAGCCAGGCAAGAAGGAGGATTCTCCTCTAGCTTGAGTGTTTCAGCTACTTTACTCCCTGGATCATAATTCACTCTAATTCAACCTGGAGGCTGTTCATGGAGTTCATGTTCTAAAGGCTTTGTTAAAATGAGCAAAAACCGGGGCTGGAGAGATGGCTTAGCGGTTAAGCGCTTGCCTGTGAAGCCTAAGGACCCCGGTTTGAGGCTCGCTTCCCCAGGTCCCACGTTAGCCAGATGCACAAGGGGGCGCACGCGTCTGGAGTTCGTTTGCAGAGGCTGGAAGCCCTGGCGCGCCCATTCTCTCTCTCTCCCTCTACCTGTCTTTCTCTCTGTGTCTGTCTCTCTCAAATAAATAAATAAAATAAAAATAAAATATTTTAAAATGAGCAAAAACCCAAAGGTTAGGGTTCACACATTGAGAGAGCCCTGCCCCAAATGACAAAATCCTACATCAGAGTTACTGATGAGTCTGGCAGATCTCAATAAGGTAATGAGGAAACAAACCACATGAAGAGAGTGCTTGAGACAGAAATGATGGACAGTCTTGTCACATAGCTTGGGTGGGAAAGCAGGCATGTAGGAGGTGCTGGACAGCCAGGATTTGACATTATTGGTGCACTGAGGGTCTGAGGGAGAGAAAAGAACCTGGAGGCTGGGATCTGAGGGAGAGACAAGAACCTGGAGGCTGGGTACAAGGGGGTGCACACGTCTGGAGTTCATTTGCAGTGGCTGGTGCCCTGGCGTGCCCATTCTCTCTCTCTTTCTCCCTCTTTTTGTCTGTCAAATAAATAAATAAAAGTAATATATTAAAAAAATACCCTTGGGCTGGAGAGATGGCTTAGCAGTTAAGTGCTTGCCTGTGAAACCTAAGGACCCGGTTTGAGGCTTGATTTCCCCAGGACCCACGTTACCCACATGCACAAGGGGGCGCACACGTCTGGAGTTCGTTTGCAGTGGCTGGAAGCCCTGGCGCGCCCATCCTCTCTCTCCCTCCCTGCCTCCTTCTTCTTCTTCTTCTACTACTACTACTACTTCTTCTTCTTCTTCTTCTTCTTCTTCTTCTTCTTCTTCTTCTTCTTCTTCTCTCTCTCTCTCTCTCTCTCTCTCTGCCTTTCTCTCTCTGTCGCTCTCAAATAAATAAATAAAAATAAACAAAAAAATTATTAAAAAACACCTTTGACCACTAAACAATCTCCTCAGCCTTTTTATTTCTTTTTTTTTTTTTAATATTTTATTTGCTTTTGGAGGGGTTGATGGAGGATCTCACTCTAGCCCAGGCTGACCAAGATTTCACTCTGTCATTGCAGGGTGGCCTTGAATCAGGGCAATCCTCCTACCTGTGGCTCCCAAGTGCTTGGATTAAAGATGAACATCACCATATCTGGCTCATTTGCTTATTTGAAACACACATAGAAAGAAAGAATAAGGGCTGGAGAGATGGCTTAGCGGTTAAGTGCTTGCCTGTGAAGCCTAAGGACCCCGGTTCAAGGCTTGATTCCCCAGGACCCACATTAGCCAGATGCACAAGGGGGTGCACGTGTCTGGAGTTCGTTTGCAGTGGCTGGAGGCCTGACATGCCCATTCTCTCTCTCTCTCTCACTCTCACTCTCTCTCTCTCTCTGTCCCTCTCTCTCTCTGTCTGTTGCTCTCAAATAAATAAATAAAAATAAACTAAATAAATAAATAAAAGAAAGAAAAAATAAGCCCAGCATGGTGGCACATGCCTTGAATCCCAGAATTTGGGAGGTAGAGGTAGGAGAATTGCAGTGAGCTCTAGGCTACCCTGGACTACATAGTGAATTCCAGGTCAGCCTGGGCTAGAGCAACACCCTACCTCGGGAAAAACAAAGATGATGATGATGAAGAAGAAGAAAAGAAAAAAAATGAATGAATGAATGAGAATGGGCACACCAGGGCCTTTTGCCACTGCACATGATCTCCAGATGTATGCACCACTTTGTGCATCTGGTGTTATGTGGGTACTGGGGAATGGAAGACTTTGCAAGCAAGGTCCTTTAACTTCTGAGCCATCTCTCTGGGCCTAATATTGCTGTTACTTTAATATTTATTTTTATTTATTTATTTGAAGCAGAAGAAGAGAGAGAGAATGGACATGTGAGGGCTTCCAACTGCTGCAAATGAACTACAGACGTATACGCCACCTTGTGCTTCTGGCTTATGTGGTTCCTGCAGAATTGAACCTAGGTCCTTTGGCTTTGCAGGCAAGTGCCTTAACTGCTAAGGCATCTCTCCAGTCCTATTGCTGTTTATTGAGACAGGATGTCTCCCAGACTAGGCTAGAACGCACTATGCAGCCCAGGCTGATATCAGATTTGAGCCCATCCTTCTTCATCAGCCTCCTGGGTGCTGGGATTACAAGTGTGGGCCACTATACCTGGCTCCTGGATATGGTGCAATCTATCTACCCAGTGGACTGTTTTCGGACATAAGAAGGAGGAAAGTGCTGTCTCATGGTCAACAAGCACCTCTAACCACTGAGCAATCCCTCCAGCCCCTGTCTCATGTTCAGCACAAGCCATGAGAACTTGATGGTGACTAAAAGAAGGCATGAATCACAAGTCCATGAACTGTGCTGAAATGTCCACAATAAGGCTGGGGATGTAGCTCAGTGAATTGAGTGTTTTGTTTATCTAGCATACCCAAAGCCCTGGGTTCCTGAATAGACAAGGAGCTGCAGGGTATAGCCTGTAACCCAGAACTCTGGAGGTGGAGACCAGAGGATCAGAAGTTCAAGGTTATCTTCATAGTAAATTGAAGGTCATCCTGAGATACACAAGACCCTATCTCAAAAAAGAAAAAGAAACATCCAGCAGAGATGACATCCAGAACAGAATCCATAGAGACAGAAAGCCGGCCACAGTTTTCAGGAGCGTGGCAAGGAGAAAGGCTGATTAGCCGGTGCCAGGTCTCCTTTGGGGGTGAGCAGAATTCTGGAACCAAATGGAAGGCAATGAGTAACCCCCAGCTGTGTGTCTTCAGTGTGAGTGTTATGCTATTATGTCAGCACATGTTCTTCAAAAGAAGGGAGAATGGAAAGAATGAGGGGTGACCAGAAGGCAAGACAGGTGGCGGCACCTTAGGAACTTGCTCCTTCAGCCCAGAGAGCCACCAAAGAGGCGGCTCATTGCTCCCCCTGGTGGCAGCTAAGCACCATGGAGCCCCACCCAACCAGCATGATTTTCAGAAAAGGGCATTTTACCAATATCTCCCTCCCTCCTTCCCTTCCTTCTTTCCACTTACTCATTT
This sequence comes from Jaculus jaculus, assembly GCF_020740685.1. Classification (NCBI taxonomy): domain Eukaryota; kingdom Metazoa; phylum Chordata; class Mammalia; order Rodentia; family Dipodidae; genus Jaculus; species Jaculus jaculus. Next base: position 30,242,950 of record NC_059114.1, read on the forward strand.
GATTTGTTTATTTACTTATTTATTTGAGAAAGACCAAGATAAATGGACGTGCCAGGGCCTCCAGCCGCTGTAAACAAACTCCAAACGCATGCACCTCCTTATGCATCTGGCTTACATGGAATCAAACCTGGGTCCTTTGGTTTTTGCAGGCAAGTGCCATAACTGTTAAGCTAAGCCACCTCTCCAGCCCCCTTCATTCTTTCTTCCTTCTATATCCTCCTCCTTCTCCTTGTGCCTCCTCCTCCTTCTTGCCTTCCCCTCACCACCACCTGCAATCAGGGTCTCATGTAGCTCAGGCTGATCTCAAACCCACTATGTGTTTTTATTTTTTTGTTTATTTGTTTGTTTTTTGTTTTTTCAAGGTAAAGTCAAGAGACTTTGTATCCACACACACAAAAGCAATTTTTGTTTTGTGTTTTTGAGGTAGTGTCTCACTTGACCTGGAATTAACTCTTCAGGATGGCCTTAAACACAATAGCAATCCTATCTCTGCCTCCCAAGTGCTGGGGTTAACAGTGTGCACCACCACACCCTGCCTGGCTTCCATTTTTCCTTTTGAAACGCTACTCTCTATCATACTCCTTCCCCCTCTTAATCAGTCATAATTGTAAACCATATCCCATGGCAATTCCCTCACTTCTGCCCCTCACAACTTTACCCATTAAAACTCCACTCTCCATTATATCCCTTCTCTCAAGTCTCTTACTTGAAGACGTGATTTTTTTTTTCCTCCTATTAAGACCTTGTATAGGTAGTGTGAGGTACTTAGGTCATGGATATCCAGGCCATTTTGTTTTTGGAGGAGCACAGTGTAAGGAGTGCTGCCCTCCCTTTGGCTTTTACATTCTTTCTGCTACCTCTTCTGCAATAGACCCTGAGCCCTGGAAGGTGTGGTAGAGATATTTCAGTGCTGAGCACTCCTCTGTCACTTCTCAGCACCATGGTGCCTTCTGAGTCATTCCAAGGTCACTGTTAACTGAAAAGTGAAGCTTTTCTAACCAAAAGTGAGAGCATTAATATATTGGTATGAACATTAAGAGAAGCTTACTGGGCAGTTTGGTGAGCATACTGTATAATTTTAGCCAGACACCAGCAGATGTTACACCCCAGGGCTCATGATACCCCTGTTGTAGATTTTTAGTATCAGGGATGTATCACATGGAGCAGGCCTCCAGGCCAGTTAGCAGTTGGTTTCCCCCATAGCAGACATGCTACTATTGAACCTATTTGCTCATTTGGCTTGGCTGGTCAAATATAAGGCTTGCAGGGTCCACTGTTGAGTATCTTAACTGGTTATTTCTCTGTCTCCTGTTGAACTACATGCACTGTAGCTTTTTCCACCTTTCTCTCAGCTGGTCTACATAGAGGAGGTTTTTAGCTCACCTCCAGCAGGATTTCTCAGTGACATTGCAGTCCCAAGTATGTGGAGTCTTCAGCAATAGGGTCTTACCATCTATTCCTGGTGGGAACCAAGGGCCTCTGCAATGGCCTTTAATGTTTTGGGGACATTAGAGACCTCCCTGGCCGCCAACTCACTGGAAAGTAGAAAGTATCCCAATCCTGGCACTGAAAAGTTTCTAGCAACAATCTGGCTCCTGAGTGTTCCATTGTCCAAAAAAGTAGGATTCCATATAATTTATTTATATTCTTTTAGATTTTGATTAGCCCTCCCTCCACCTTTAATTTACTCAATCTCTTCCTCTGACCTCACTTTGGGCCTTTTCACCCCCATTAATCTATTCTTCTACTTACATATATACAATACCATCCTATTAAGTACCCCCCTCCCTTCCATTCTTTTCCCTTTATATTTTTTTTTCTAGTTTACTGGCCTTTTTTTGAGAGTCAAAATAGCTTTAATTTTCATTTCCCTGGTGGTTAAGGATGCTGGACATTTAAAAAATATTATCCATTTGCATTTCTTCTTTTGAGAACTCTTGTTAAGTTCCATTGGGTTTTTTTTCTCAATTTTTATTAACATTTTCCATGATTATAAAAAATATCTCATGGTAATACCTCCCCCTTTCCCCTTTGAAATTCCATTCTCCATCATATCCCCTCCCCATCTCAATCATTCTACTTACATATATACAATACCAACCTAATAAGTATCCTCCTCCCTTCCTTTCTCTTCCCTTAATATCTCCTTTTTAACTTACTAGCCTCTGCTACTTAGTTTTCTTCCTACTCACACAGAAGCCCAATCATCTGTAGCTATGTAATCTCAGGGCAGCCTTGAACTCAATGGTGATCCTCCTACCTCTGCCTCCCGAGTGCTGGGATTAAAAGTGTGTGCCACCACACCCAGCTAAGTTTGCCATTTTCAAAATGTTGATTCTTCCAATCCAAGAACAAGGGATGGTTTTCCATTTCCTAGTATCTTCTGCAATTTCTCACTTGAGTGTTGTAAAGTTTTCATTGTAGAGATCCTTTACTTCCTTGGTTAGGTTTATTCCAAGGTACTTTATTTTATTTGATGCAATTGCGAGTGGGAGTGATTCTCTGATTTCATCCTCTGTGTTTGTTGTTAGCATAGAGGAAGGTTACTGATTTCTGTGTATTTACTTTGTATCCTGCTACATGGCTATAGGTGTTTATCAGCTCTAACAGTTTGCTGGTAGAGTCTTTAGGGTCCTTTATATATAGAATCATGTCATCTGCAAATCATGATAACTTGATTTCTTCCTTTCCAATTTGTATCCTTTTTATGTGCATTTTTTGCCTTATTGCTATGGCTAAGACTTCCAGTACTATATTAAATAAAAGTGGGGACAGTGGACACCCTCCTCTTGTTCCTGATTTTATTGGGAAAGCTTCCAGTTTTTTCCAATTTAGTAATATGTTGGCTGTAGGCTTGACATAAGTAGTCTTTATTATATTGAGATATATTCCTTCTCTTCCCAGTCTCTGTGGGACTTTTATCATAAAGGGATGTTGGATTTTGTCAAACGCTTTCTCTGCGTCTAATGAGATGATCATATGATTTTTGTCCTTCAGTCCATTTATATAATGTATTACATTTATAGATTTGCATATATTGAACCATCCCTGCATCTCTAGGATAAAGCCTACTTGGTCAGGGTGGATAATCTTTCTGATATATTCTTGTATTCTGTTTGCCAATGTTTTGTTGAGAATTTTTGCATCTATGTTCATGAGGGAGATTGGTCTGTAATTTTCTTTTTTTGTTCTATCTTTGCCTGGTTTTGGTATCAGGGTGATGCTGGCTTCGTAGAAGGAGTTTGGTAGGATTCCTTCTTTTTCTATTTTATGGAAAAGCTTAAGAAGTGGTGGTGTTAGTTCTTCCCTGAAAGTCTGGTAAAATTCACCAGTGAATCCATCTGGGCCTGGACTTTTTTGGGAGATTTTTGATAACTGCTTCGTTCTCCATACTTGTTATAGGTCTATTTAAGTGATTAGTCTCATCTTGATTTAATTTAGGTAAGTCATGTAAATCAAGGAAATGGTCCATTTCTTTTAGATTTTCATACTTAGTGGAGTATATGTTCTTATAGTATGTCTATGATATTTTTAATTACTCTGGTATCTGTTGTGATGTTGCCTTTTTCATCTCTAATTTTATTAATTTGTGTCTCTTCTCTCTTTCTTTTGGTCAGATTTGCTAAGGTTTATCAATCTTGTTTATCCTTTTAAAGAACCAACTCTTTGTTTCACTATTTCTTTGGATTGTGTTTTTGGTTTCTATTTCATTAATTTTTGCCCTAATCTTTATTATTTCTCCTGTCTAGTGATTTTTGGTTTCCTTTGTTCTTCTTTTCCAAGGCTTTAATGTGAAGCATTAGATTGTTTAGTTTAGAGACCTTTCTAATTCCTTTTTTTGTTGTTGTTGTTTTTGTTTTTTGAGGTAGGGTCTCACTGTAGCCCAGGCTGACCTGGCATTCACTATGGAGTCTCAGGGTGGCCTCAAACTCATGGTGATCCTCCTACCTCTGCCTCCCGAGTGCTGGGATTAAAGGTGTGCACCACCACGCCCGGCTCTAATTTCTTAATATAGGCACTTAAAGCTATAAATTTCCTTCTTAGGACTGCCTTCATTGTATCCCAAAGATGTGAGTGGAAAATCCCCTCACTTGGTTTTTCCTGTGGCTCAGGCTGAGCCTGGCAGCTGTGTTCTGGCGGACCTGGCGCCACCGCTGCTGGAGCCGCTTCTACCTGCTCCTGTGGGTTCTAGACACTCTGGATCTCTCCTACTTCTCTGCTATACACCTCACTTTTTAGTAGAAGAGTGTATTTTGCTTCCCCCCCCCCGTTTTTTCTCCTCGAGGCTGTTTTGGCGTGATTCCTACGTCACCATTTTAACCGGAAGTGAAGCAAGCCCAATTTTAACATACATTAGAGACAATATGATAGACACAAAGTAATTTCTTAAATTAGTGCCTTTTACCATTGAACAATTTTTTTGGTTTTTGTTTTTTGTTTTGGAGGTCAGGTCTCACTCTAACCCAGGCTGACCTGGAATTCACTATGTACAGTCTCAGGGTGGCCTCAAACACATGGCAATTCTCTTACCTCTGCCTCCCAAGTGCTGGGATGAAAGGCGTGTGCCATCATGCCTGGCTTATTGAACAGTTTTAAGTCTTAACTAAAGAAATATTTATGACTCTTACATGAAGCTCAGACAAACTGTATTAGCATCGTTTGTATACAGTGGATTTTCCTAAGACATGGGGAACTTCCTCAGGTTTTCTAAGAACAAAATCACAATAAATCATATTTTATAAGACTTATATTATAATCTCAGTGATAATCACCCAGCAAAACCAGCATGAACAACGCAAGAACCATCTTAAAATTACAGACTTTTATCCAGGCATGATGATGCATGCTTTTTGATAGCCAAACATAATGGACTTTGTATAAAACAAATTACAATATTCTGATATCTGGAAAAGTCTGATATTAACAAAAAGTAGGGTTTACATATTTAAGGCACATGAGACTTCAGAGAGTAAACTATGAACAAAAGATCTGCTGACAGAATTTAAAATAAACAAGAAATCTATATTATGTAGTATCATTTTTGGCTTAAATATGAAGATATGAAAAATTTATAATTTTTAAAGCTTATCAGAATTGGGATACCTCTCTCCATATAAGTGTGTGTGTGTGTATTTTTTATGAGGAGATTTAGTACTTTTAAAAGCTAAATAAGATGTCCATCCGATTTATGTCAGTTTCTGAGGTTAAATTTAGCTATATTTAATATACCCAAAGAATAGAGGAACTGGATTAAACTGCCATGATCTAATGAAAAAGGAGATGAGTCTCATGCAAAAGAGAGGGCCACTTGCCACTGCAAACAATTTCCAAATGTATGCTCCATTATGTGCATCTGGTTTTGCAAATAAGCACCTTTAACTGCTGAGCCAGATATAATATTTTTTTTTAAATTTATTTATTTGAGAGCGACAGACACAGAGAAAAAGACAGATAGAGGGAGAGAGAGAGAATGGGCGTGCCAGGGCATCCAGCCTCTGCACACGAACTCCAAATGCGTGCGCCCCCTTGTGCACCTGGCTAACATGGGACCTGGGGAACCGAGCCTCGAACTGGGGTCCTTAGGCTTCACAGGCAAGCGCTTAACTGCTACGCCATCTCTCCAGCCCAGAAATAATATTTTTAATCTCTTCCAAATCAATTTTATAGAACAATATTGAATTCCAAACATACACAAAATTTGATGACACAATCTATAACTATTTGAACTTTAACCAACCCTATAATTCTGCCTGTGGTACTTTGGTAAACTTGTTCAGTAATTATGTAAATTAAAACTAAAATATTAAGATTGATTGTTGGAGGAATTGAGGAATCACAATATAACACAATATAACTTTGTTTAGAATTTCATTTTACTGTTCACCATGAAGTGAATAGTTCTCAAATATGTGACAGATAAATACTGTTTAATATTTCAAGTAGGAAAAAAAAGATTAAACAGTTCCTCTGTGAGATTATTGTTTGAGGTAGGGTTTTAAATGTAATTACCCTAGGAGAAATTAAATATTATTAGTGAGTCAATTTTAACCTTAAGATTCAGTTAAAAAGTTGATAAAATAGAGGTACCTTGGGCTGGAGAGATGGCTTAGCGGTTAAGGGCTTGCCTGTGAAGCCTAAGGACCCCGGTTCGAGGCTCAGTTCCCCAGGTCCCACGTTAGCCAGGTGCACAAGGGGGCGCACGCATTTGGAGTTCGTTTGCAGAGGCTGGATGCCCTGGCACGCCCATTCTCTCTCTCTCCCTCTATCTGTCTTTCTCTCTGTGTCTGTCGCTCTCAAATAAATAAATAAATAAAATTTTTTAAAAAAATAGAGGAACCTAGATAACTTGGTTGGCTACTCTAAATTCAGTCTTTCATAACCATTATCATGACTAAATTAAGTTTATAGCCTAAAATCTTTTTCATCAAACATAGTCTCAGGGTGGCTTCGAACTCACAGTGATCCTCCTACCTCTACCTCCTAAGTGCTGGGATTAAAGGCCTGCACCACCATGCCTGGCCCACCATAAGACTTTTACTATGACCATTTAAGTTTTTTTGTTTGTTTGTTTGTTTTTTTGGTTTTTCAAGGTAGGGTCTCACTTTAGCCCAGACTGACCTGGAGTTCACTATGTAGTCTCAGGGTTGCCTTGGATTCATAGCAATCCTCCTACCTCTGCCTCCTGAATGCTGGGCTTAAAGGCGTGCACCACCACACCCGGCTGAAATAGGTTTTTTTAAGAAAGAGTAGATCAGATTTGACTTATACTATTTATCCAGATTAAACATACATATTTTTAAAATTGATTTTGGAACATTCTTTCTTCTAACTTTCCTGAAACACATTTTTAAAAAATATATAAAAGCAAATTTTAATGTTAACATTTAACATTAGAAATTTTCTTACAAACTCAGTATCAAGTACTGCTAAATTTAAATATAAAACTTGAGGCTCTTGCTTGTTAGTAGTTCCATAGAAGCATAGAGAGATAAAGTAAACATAAGAACAGTTACAATTTCTTAGAAGAAGTCCATCTGTTCATAGTGCCTTGGCATTCATTCTGGGACCAGGATCCTGAGATTCCCTGTGCTTGCAGCCCCCTGGCTCTGCAAGGCAGAGAAGCTAAGAAAGAGTCACGTTTTTTCCTTCCTAAATTCCAGGGAGGCTTTTGGACTTCCCTCAGGGCTACAAGAGGACAACCAGAAGCCTCCTCCGAGTCACGAGCACCAGATGTAAGGTTCAGGAGTGACCAAGACCACGGAAACCACTCTAAGGCAAAGATGAAAGCTTTTATTTAGGAAAAACACATGCTGCCAGGCCTAATTCTCAAGAGCAGAGCAGAGCCAACCTAGGATTCCAGATAGTGCGCTTTATAGGGCCCTTCAGTTGGGGGAAGGTGAGGAAGAGAAAAGAACTCCTTTGTTCTTTACATTAGCCCTTTAAAATAGCTAGGGTGTGAGACCAGAACAGTGAGCAGGGACTTTGGAGATAAGGGGGCAGGAAACCTAGACCTGGGGCACTGTTAGGTAAGGAAGGGATAATGGCTGGGCAGGTTCTTGAGGAATGTGGATAACCTACTTCCTTATGTCTCTGTCAGCCACATGGTGACTCCATTTTGGGAGCCTGTCCTGACCTAACAATGGTGATGCTACCTCCCCATTGCTGGGATGAAAGGCATGCACTACCACGCCCAGCTCCCTGACTAAACTTTAAAAAATACTTATTTTAGAAAGAGGGAGAGAGAAAATGTGCATGCCAGGGCCACTAGCCACTGCAAACAAACTCCAGATGCATTCACCACTTTGTGCATCTGGCTTATGTGGGTCTTAAGGAATTGAACCTGGGTCCTTGGGCTTTGCACGAAAGTGCCTTAACCACTAAGCAATTTCTCCATCCCTGAATACTGTTTTGTTTTTTTTTATAAATAAGATTGTTGGGAATAATTCAGGACTGGGGAGCTGGCTCAGTGGTTAAAAATTATTTCAATGCAAGCATGATGACCTCAATTCAGGTCCCAAACACCCATGTAAAATTGGATGTAGGCAGAGACAAAACCTGGATGCTTCCAAGCCAGCTAGCCTGGTGTACACAGACAGGAAACCCTGCCTCAATAGGTGAAAAGGGTTTAGGCATGGGGACGCATGCCTATAATTCCAGCACTTGGTAGGGCTAGAGTGAGACTAGCTGGAAAAACAAAACAAAAAAGGTGGAAAGGGGCTGGAGAGATGGTTCAGTGGTTAAGATGCTTGCCTGCAGAGCCTAATGACCCGGGTTTGACTCCCCAGTACCCATGTTAAGCCAGATGCACAAAGCAGCACAGGCATCTGTTTGTTTGCAGCAGCTGGAGGCCCTGGTGTGCCCATTCTGTCTTTTCTGTGCTTGCAAATTAAAAGATTAAAATGAGTTGGAGAAGCCGGATGTGGTGATGCATGCCTTTAATCCTAGCCCTTGGGAGGCAGAGGTACGAGGATCGCTGTGAGTTCTAGGCCACCCTGTGACTACGTAGTGAATTCCAGGTCAGCTTACCTTGAATAAAACAAAAAGGGGGGGGGGGTGTGCTGGAGAGATGGCCCAGTGGTTAAGGCACTTGCCTGCAAAGCCTAAGGACCCAGTTTCTATTCCTAGTACTCACGTAAAGCCAGATGCCCTAGGTGGCACATGTGTCTGGAGTTCATTTGCAGTGGCTAGAGGCTCTGACATGTCCATTCTTTCTCTAATAAAAAAATAAAGTTGGGCTGGAGAGATGGCTTAGCGGTTAAGTGCTTGCCTGTGAAGCCTAAGGACCCCGGTTCGAGGCTCTGTTCCCCAGGTCCCACGTTAGCCAGCTGCACAAGGGGGCACATGCGTCTGGAGTTCGTTTGCAGAGGCTAGAAGCCCTGGCGCGCCCATTCTCTCTCTCTCCCTCTATCTGTCTTTCTCTCTATGTCTGTCGATCTCAAATAAATAAATAAAAAATTTTAAAAAAATAAAGAAAAGGGCTTAGAAGTTGAGGTGCTTGCCTGCATAGCCAAAGGACCCAGATTCAATTTCCCAGGACCCATGTAAGCTATATGCACAAGGTGGCACATGCATTTGGACTGTACTGGTGAGCAGTTCACAGACTGTCACGGCCATGTTGGTGCACAGGGCTTATTTCTGTCAGAAGAGGGAACTGTGTACTTGTAGGTTTGGTAATGAAGTGTGTAGCACCCCCAATCGTTACAATTGACTAAGCAATTATTTTTGCTTTTAATCTTTCTACTCTGAGGTTTTGTGCTTAATTAATTTGTAAAAATTTGTTGGGAGCTGCAGAGATGGCTCAGTGGTTAAAGGCATTCACTTGCAAACCTGATGGCCTGGGTTTGTTTTCTCAGTACCCACATAAGGCTAGACGCACAAAGTGGTGCATGTGTCTGGAGTTTATTTGCAGTTTATTTGGCAGGAGGTCCTGGTGTTCCCATACTCTCTCTCTCAAAATATTTATTTATTTATTTATTTATTTATTTATTTATTTATTTATTTATTTGAGAGCGACAGACACAGAGAGAAAGACAGATAGAGGGAGAGAGAGAGAATGGGCGCGCCAGGGCTTCCAGCCTATGCAAACGAACTCCAGACGCGTGCGCCCCCTTGTGCATCTGGCTAACGTGGGACCTGGGGAAGCGAGCCTTGAACCGGGGTCCTTAGGCTTCAAGGCAAGCACTTAACTGCTAAGCCATCTCTCCAGCCCTCAAAATATTTTTTTTAAAAAGTTGTCCTCAAATGCTTTTTCTTTCTTTTTTATTTTGTTTGGTTTTTCTGAGGTTAGGTTTCTAAGATTAGGTGCTAATCTATCTCTCCATCGGTTCTATGCAGACCCAATTGATTTCCTGCCAGGATATCAGTCAGCATAGGACCTCAAAACATACCCCTGTCCCAAGTAGGCCTGCCATTGTCATGTCACCGAAGCAATTCACTCTTTCTAAGATGTTACCATCCCTTATGCCACACCAACAAATCTGATCCTTCCCAGATTATCTTGCCCTCTTTGTAGCCCAGGCTGGGCTAAGACTTGTGATCCTCCTGATTCAGTTGCCCAACTTCCTTATCCCAGTGGCTTATTACTATTTTTCAGTCAAACATAGTGAGAAAATGCAGGTAGAACCGTCGTGATGGCATGCATCTTTTTTTTCTTTTAAAAAAATTTTTTTACAACTTCCATGATTATAAAAAATATTTCGCGGTAATGCCCTCCTTCCCCCTACTTTACCCTTTGAAACTCCATTCTCCATCATATCCCCTCCCCATCTCAATCAGTCTCTCTCTTATTTTGATGTCATAATAATAATAATATTATTATTATTATTATATTATATGATAATAAATGCGAGGATAATAGGTGAGTGTCACCACATTTAGCTTGTGCAGAACACCTCAAACTCAGAGGAAGGGGTACACCTGTTGAGACAGACCACAGCAGGGAGCACTCGTGGCGTGCTCCCCAGCGGTGTGCACAGAAATGGCAGGGAGCGATGGTGGAGTGCTCACCAGCAGTGTGCACAGAGATGGCAGGGAGAAGACCACAGAGGGAGCACTAGTGGGGTGCTCCTCAGCAGTGTGCACAGACATGGCAGGATGCACTAGTAGGGTGCTGCCCAGAGGTGTGCACAGGCATGGCCGGGATGCACTAGTGGGGTGGTTCTCAGCGGTGTTCACAGACCACCGCAGGCAAAACTAGTAGGGTGCTCCTCAGTGATGTGCATAGACTAGGCAGGGAGCACTAGCAGGGTGTTCCCCAGAGGTGTGCACAGGCGCAGCTGGGGTGCACTAGCGGGGTGCTCCTCAGAGGTGTGCAGAGACCACAGCAGGGAGCGCTAGCTGGGCACATCACAGCAGTGTGTGGATGTTTTCTTTAAAAACCTGTGTGAGGGTTTTCTTTGTCGTGATTGTCGCTGCCTCTTTAACACCCCATCCCATTTTTCCTATTCAGTATTTTTGGGTTTTCTATAGAACTCTGACCTTTTCTTTCTTTTTTTTTTAATTAACAACTTCCATGATTGTGAACAGTATCCCATGGTAATGCTCTCCCTCACCCCCTTTCCCCTTTGAAACTCCATTCTCCATCATATCCCCTTCCCCCTCTCTATCAGTCTCTCTTTTATTTTGATGTCATGATCTTTTCCTCATTTTATGATGGTCTTGTGTAGGTAGTGTCAGGCACTGTGAGGTCATGGATATCCAGGCCATTTTATGTCTGGAAGAGCACTTTGTAAGGAGTTCTACCCATCCTTTGGCTCTTACATTCTTTCCGCCACCTCTTCAGCAATGGATCCTGAGCCTTGGAAGGTGTGCGTTGCAGTCCAGTTTGCATTGCTGGTAGAAATCACCCAACCAGGGCTGGAGAGATGGCTTAGCGGTTAAGCGCTTGCCTGTGAAGCCTATGGACCCCAGTTCGAGGCTAGGTTTCCCAGGTCCCACGTTAGCCAGATGCACAAGGGGGCGCACGCGTCTGGAGTTCATTTGCAGAGGCTGGAAGCCCTGGTGTGCCCATTCTCTCTCTCTCCCTCTATCTGTCTTTCTCTCTGTGTCTGCCACTCTCAAATTAATTAATTAATTAATTTAAAAAAAAAGAAATCACCCAACCAAGAGCAGGTTCTGGGTAAAAGAGATTTATTTTGGCTTACCAGCTCGAGGGGAAACTCCACAATGGCAAGAGAAAATGATGGCATGAACACAGGATGGACATCACCCCCTGGCCAACATAAGGTGGACCACAGCAACAGGAGGGTGTGCCAATCACTGGCATGGGGAAACTGGCTATAACACCCATAAGCCTGCCCCCAACATACACTCCCTCCAGGAGGCGTTAATTCCCAAATGTCCATCAGCTGGGAAACTAGCATTCAGAACATCTAAGTTTATGGGGCCACCTGAATCAAACCACCACAGTGTGACAGAGATATTGCAGTGCTAAGCACTCCTGTCACTTCTTTCCACAACTATGATGCCTTCTGAGTCATCCCAAGGTCACTGCCATCTGAAAAGAGAAGGTTCTCTACCAAACGTGAGAGTAGCATTAATATATGGATATGAACATTAAGAGAAGTGCTTACTGGGCAGTTTGATGAGCATAGTATATACATTTAGCCAGACAGCAGCAGACGTTACAGCCCTAGGGCTCATGACTACCCCTGTTTTAAATTTTCAGTATCAGGGATGTATTCCCTCCCATGGAGCAGGCCTCCAGTCCAATTAGAGGGCAGTTGGTTTCCACCATGACAGACGTGCCACTAATGCAATGGTTGCCTCATTTGGCCTGGCTTGCAAAATTTAAGGCTTACAGTGTCCACTGTTGAGTATCTTCACTGGTTATTTATTTCTCCCATTGAACTGCATGCAGAATGGCTTCTTCCAGCTTTCTTTCAGCTGGTCTACATAGAGGAGGTTTTCAGCTCAGCTCCAGCAGGATTTCTCAGTGACCTTGTAGCCCAAGTATGGGGAGTCTTCAGCAATAGGGTCTTACCATCTATTCCTGGTGGGAACCAAGGGCCTCGGTAATGGCCTTTAATGTTTTGGGGGGCATTAGAGACCTCCCTGGCCAACAACTCACTGGAAAGTATCTCATCCCTGGCACTAAAAAATTTCTAGCAACAATCTATGGCTCCTGAGTGTTCCATTGAGAACTCTGACATTTTTCTAAAGAACTGTGATATTTTCTACAATTGTATTTATAGGCACTTGTCACTCAGTGGGTCTATTGCCCAGGACTGTAACTGTCCTGGCAAGAATAATGATCTACTAGTGTCCTCCCCCATCAGCTATCAGACTATTGAGACAGCAGACAAGGAGTTGGAATTGTCCAGGAGTCTCAAGCTAGGGAAGTGAACTGCTGGGCTCAGGTGCCAGCCGGCAGGGAGCTTGTCTGCTAGAGATCTCACACAGTGACAACTGGCACTATGACAGTGACAGGGTCAGTGATCGATGGGACTGCTCCATAATGGGGACTGTCTAGTTATGCTCACCTCTTGCATTCTCTTGCCTTCTTTAAAAAATTTTTTTTTTGTTCATTTTTATTTATTTATTTGAGAGTGACAGACAGAGGGAGAGAGAGAGAGTGGGCGCACCAGGGCTTCCAGCCACTGCAAACGAACTCCGGAAGCGTGCACCCCCTTATGCATCTGGCTAATGTGGGTCCTTAGGCTTCACAGTCTCTTGTCTTTTTTTATTTTCTTTTATTTGTGAAAGGGAGAGAAAGAGTCAGAGAAAATGGGTGTGCCACTGCAAACAAACACGTGCCACCTTGTGCATTTGGCTTATGTGGTACTGGGGAATTGAACCTAGGTCCTTAGGCTTCACAAGCAAGCACCTTAACTACTAAGCCATCTCTTCAGCCCTCTTTCATTCTACTTAAACCTAAACCTTGGCCTGGAATGATGGGTCAGTGGTTAAGTGTGATTCCTGCATAAGCATGAAGGCCTGAGGGGCCCTAAAACTGCCCAAGTTAAAATATCCACAACTCATGTAAACACCTTGGTGTGGCCACATACACAGTAACTCTGGTACTACAGGGGAGTAAAGACTGAGATTCTGTGGAGCCCTGCAAGCTCTGGAATTAGTAAAGAGGAGACTCTGAATAAAAACACGACCAGGTGGAAGAGTGGGACACCGATGTTTCACTCCAGCCTCTGCAGGAGAGTGACCCCACCACAGGTGAGAGTATGGGATGCTTCAAGGGCACATACTCATGCATATATGCCCCACTCATGCATGCATGCACAAAATAAAAAAAAAAATTTAAGGTCAGGTCAGTATCCTGAAGATGCACTTGGAGGTCACTGGACTCCTTTGTCCCTCTTCCCAATGGGACCACACTGAATAAGCCTCCTTTTTCTGCTTTTCACCACCTCTTGTCTCTTGACTTGGCCTGTTGAGGATGGATAGCCGAGCTCAGCTTGTGAAGCTTCCAGGGTCAGGCTCGGACCAAAACACCTTCTGAAACAGGACATGCCTTGCCATCCTGTCTCTGGCCTCACTGGGCTGCCTCAGAGATCAGCATGGCAATGAGATGTAGAGAAAAGCAAGTTCGACCTTTTTTTTTAAAAAAAAAAAAAAAAAAAGACTTTATTTATTTATGAGAGAGAGACAGAGAATATGAATGTGCATGCCAGGCCCTCCAGCCACTGCAAAGAAACTCCAGATGCATGAACCCCTTTGTGCATCTGGCTTATGTGGGTCCTGGAGAGTTGAACCAGAATCCTTTGGCTTTGCAGGCAAATGCCCTAACCTCTAAACCATCTTTCCAGCCCAAGTTTGACTTTTTAATCCAGATGAGCCATGAAAACCTGTTGCCATATGAGCTGACGTCAGTACTTGAGCACCTCGGACCTTCCTGGGAAACCCTGGTGGCCACCTCTCTGCCCAGACCTGTCATTCTTCCAGGGCCCGTGGAAGCACTTTTGGCTATGTCCCTCAAACCTGGGCTAGACCCTTCTCCCTTCCCTGGGCTCCTGTCTCCTTGCTGAGACAAAGCACCTGACCAAAAGCAGCTGATTGGAGGAAATGATTGATTTTTGCCTTGCAGTCTCCAAGGGAAGCTTAATGGTAGCAGGGGAAAGATAGTATAGCCAAGGCTGGACGTCACCTCCTTGTCACAACAGGTGGACAACAGCAGCAGGAGAGTGATCCAAGTTCTGGCAAGGAAAAGCTGGGTATAATACCCTTTAGCCCACTCCCAGAAACACACCTCCTCTAGCAAGGCTCCACCTCCCAAATTGCCACCATCTTGGGACCAAGCATTCAGAAAACATGAGTTTATGGAGGACATCTGACCCAAACTACCACAGTCACATAGGGACAAAAAGGTTAACTCTAACCCAAACACAGAACTGTGATTTCTGGAGCCACCACGTCCATGTCAGCTTGCAGGAAGGTTAGCCTCTGACCTACAGGCAGCATTCCAGAATGTAACTCTCAAAGTGCTCACCGGTTTGTTTATTTGTTTACTTTCCCCTCAGAATGAGTTATTTCCTCAGATGATGACTTAGAAACTGTTGAGCAGTTGAAGCTGTGGCACTCTACTCATACTCCTCATTTGCTAGGATTCGGTGCCATGTCAGCTAGCTAATGCTGTCTTCACAAATTGTCCCCAACTTCTTGAGTTTGTTACACAATACAGCAGGAGTTCAGTGTGGCCTAGTGAGGTGGTTGTGCCGGGGTCTCACCTGAAGGCTGGGCTGGGCTGGGAGACCTCATGGGAACATACACCACTCTGGCTGGGCTGCTCCAGCCAGTCTTACACAGCACAAGGGACAAGGCACAGTGCTCCTATTTTTTTTTTCTTTCCATTTTCCTTTTGGCTGGTGCTGAGGATGGAAGCCAGGGCCTCATGCATGCTGAGCACATGTTTTACACTGAACTGCACCCTGGATCAATGCCTTTCTGACCCGAGCTCTGAAGTCAGGCCCTGGAATTTCCACATTATGATAGGATCCACAGGATGTGCTGCCCTCCCAAGGGCAAAGTGCCAGGAGTGCGGCATGCCCGGCAACTCTGCTGCCTCAGTCTTCCAAGGGCTGGGATTATAGGAATAAGCCATCATGCCTGGCTGATTTTTAAGTATCTTCTTATTATTATTTTTGAGGTGGGGTCTCACTCTAGCTCAGGCTGACCTGGAATTCACTATGTAGTCTCAGGGTGGCCTTGAACTCATGGTGATCCTCCTACCTCAGTCTCCCAAGTGCTGGGATTAAAGGAGTGCGCCACCATGCCCGGCACAAAGTCTCGCTCTGTTGTCCATACAGGACTCAAACTCTGGTAAGTGACCCTTACATGAAGCTGGCACTGTAGTCGCATGTCACCAAGCCCAGCCTTCCAAGATAAACTTCTTTTTTAAAAAATTTATTTTAGTCCAGGCTGGGCTTGAACTTCTGCTCCTCCTTGCCTACACTTCTTCAGGAATATCCTACTGGTGTGCGTCACCACAACTGGCAACGATAAACTTCTTGAAGTGAACTAGCTAAGTCAGAGGTCACGTATACATTTTTAAACTTAGGCCTACTGAAAAACTTATTTTATTTTTTAAATATTTATTTATTTATTTGAGAAAGAGAAAGAGAGAGAGAGAGAGAGAGAGAGAGAGAATGGGCGCACTGGCACCTCTAGTCATTGCACAGGAACTCCAGGCACATGCACTACCTTGTTCATCTGGCTTATGTGGGTACTGGAGAATCAAAACTGGGTTCTTAGGTTTTGTAGGCAAGTGCCTTAACCACTAAGCCATCTCTTTTTATTTATTTTCTTTTTGAGACAATGTTTCATGTAGTGCAGACTCACTGATTAGTTGAGAATGACCTTGAACTCTTGATCATCTTTTTAAAAAATATCGTGGTTAGGGCTGGAGAGATGGCTTAGTAGTTAAGGCATTTGCCTGCAAAGCCAAAGGACCCCGTTCAATTCCCCAGGAACCACATAAGCCAGGTGCACAAGGTGGCACATGCATTTAGAGCTCATTTGCAGCAGCTGAAAGGCCCTGGTGCACCCATTCACTCTCTGAAACAATTAAAAGTTTTAAAAATGTATTTATTTGAGAGAGGGGGGGGGGGAAGAGGTAGATAGAAAGAGAAAAAGAGAATGGGCACACCAGAGCCTGTAGCCACTGCAAAGGAACATCAGATGCATGTGTCATCTGGCTTATGTGGATACTGGAAAATCAAACCTGGATCCTTAACTGCCTTAACCACTAAATCGTCTCTCCAGCCCCTCCTGATCATCTTGCCAAGTGCTGGGCTTACAAGCCTGCACCATCATGCCCAGTTTATAGGGTGTTGGGCATTGAACCCAGGGCCTTGTGCATTTAGACAAGCACTCTGCCAACTGAGCTCCATGCCCAGCCCCAACCTTGCAAAATTCTTACCTAAACAAGTTGGGTATAGTGGCACACGCCTATGATCTCAGCACTTGGGGGACTGAGGCAGGAGGGTGGAGAGCTGGAGACCAGCCTGGGTTTCATCATGAAACCCAAAGGGAGAAAACAATGCTTGACCCATAGAGGCAGAGAAGTTTACCATGTTCCCCCAGTAGCTGGCAGTGTGTCCCCACATCATGGGCCACACAGGAGCTTGGCAGATTTTGACCTTGGCTTAATTACTGGGTGCTGGGTGAGCAATGGCCTTCCATTAATAATGCCTTTAATCCCAGCACTCAGGAGGTGAGTTCAAGGCCACCCTGAGACTACATAGTGAATTCCAGGTCAGCCTGAGAATGAAAAAAAAAAAAAAAAAAGAATGCCTTTGTGTGTCCTCCAGCCTAACAAGGGCCACTTTAATGATTGTACTTGGAAAAGTCACTTCCAATGTGACAAGTAAGTCTTCAAGCCCTTGTCTCAGCTGACTTTGCTCTGCTAGCAGGCACCTCATATTGTCACTGACCAGGTCATGTCACTGTTGCTAGTCACTCACAGTGTGGACACAGAGGACAGAACCTATGACTGTCTGCAAGGGAGCCTAGCTTCACTTTAAAGAAAGGATGGCATCGCTCCTGGAGCCTCGTGATGCAGCACTTGTACACCTTCTTCACCTAAAGGAAAAATGTGACTGTCCTTCCTTATCACCCTTTACTCGGAGGGGTGGATGGACTGATCTATGTGGCAGGGGCCAGGCTCTGTTGACTTAGCTGATCTCTGTGGTGTCCACACATGTTCCATAGCTCCAAGTGGAGATAAGCCCGTCACTGGGTGAATGAATAGGCACCCAACAGATTCCCCTTTCATGGCCCCTGCCATGGTGATGAGGGACCTCGCACATGCTAGGCACATGCTCCACCCCGGAGCCACACCCCAGTCCTCATCCAGCTTTAAAGGAAGGACATTCTGAGCCAGGCTGCAGTTTGGCTGTGACTCAAGTTTACTATGCCAATGTAATGATGAGAACATCTTTGCCAGAACACACAGCACTAGACAGTAGAGGGGTGCCTTGGTGGGCGAGGGCAAATGCAGAGCTTTGGGAGGGAGGGGAGACAAGCTACAGAGGAATACTGGTGACAGCACCACAATGTGGAGGCTCTTAGTGCCGCGAAGTTGTCACCAGAAAATGGTGAGATGTTTTAGAGTATGTGTGTGGTGGCAAGACATGAAAATGCTTAGACAGATGGGGTGCTTGGTATGGTGGTGCACACCTGTAATCTCAGCACTTGGGAGGCTGGGGTAGGAGAATCACTGTGAGTTTGAGAACAGCCTGGGTTACAGAGTGAGTTCCAGGTCAGCTGGGCTAGAGTGAGACCCTGCCTCAAAGAAAAAAAAAAAAGTGAGACAAAGACAGATGGGGAAGAGTAAGTGGTGGTCTCCCTCTGGGAGACTTCTAGATGTTGAGTAGATGGTGAACCAGGGCAGACCGTGGGGTCTCAGTGTACTATTGGGCCACAGTGAGCCTGGGGAGAGGAAGTCAAGGAGCAGGCAAAAAGAGCAGAAGTTCAAGGTCATTCCTAGTTACATAGTGGGTTTGAGCTGGGCGTGGTGGCACACCCAGCACTGGGGAGGCAGAGGTAGGAGGATCGTCATGAGTTCGAGGCCACCCTGAGACTACATAGTTAATTCCAGGTTAGCCTGGACCAGAATGAATGTCCTGGCTTTATGTGGGTGGCTGGTAACTCCCCAGCCAAGTGGCTTTTCAAACCAATACTGTCCATCTACATATGTTTTATCAGAGTTTGAGTCTCACTGTAACCCAGGGTTCGCCTCAAATTCACAGCATCCTACCTCTGCCTACTGAGTGCTGGGATTAAAGGTAAGAGCCACCAACCACATGGTTTTACATCAGATTCCAAAAAATAAAAGTCAACAACCTAGCATGGTGGTATACCCCTTTAATCCCTACACTGAATTATTTCTAAGGGTTATTTCTTCCCATGTAAAAAACATATCCATAAAGATCACATTAACATTTCCTTACTTCAGTTGAAAGACATGGATACACTGCACCCCAGAGTCTGAAACACTTCAATGTGACACTGATTTATCTGAAACCCCGAGCAAACCCCATACTGGCCTCAAACTCAGTGACACTTCATCATTCAAGCTTCATCAGTACTGGGATTACAACATGTGAGACCATGCCAGGAAGGAGGGGAAAAAAAAGCCAAAATATTTGGGAATGCAAGAACTTTATTTAAAGTGCAACAAAACTTTTCAAACCTTAAAAGGGGAAACAGACACTTCTTAAGCATGAAGGATTGTTGCTAGAGGTTATACTGAGAAAGGTGTGTCCATTACCCATCAGTTTGATGGTTTCTAGGATGTCACTGGGCTCCACCTCCAGGGTGATGGTCTTGCCGGTCAGCGTCTTCACAAAGATCTGCATCCCACCTCTGAGACGGAGCACCAGGTGCAGGGTGGACTCCTTCTGGATGTTGTAGTCAGACAAGGTGCGGCCATCTTCCAGCTGCTTGCCGGCAAAGATCAGCCTCTGCTGGTCAGGGGGGATGCCCTCTTTGTCCTGGATCTTTGCCTTGACGTTCTCGATGGTGTCACTGGGTTCCACCTCCAGGGTGATGGTCTTGCCGGTCAGGGTCTTCACAAAGATCTGCATCCCACCTCTGAGACGGAGCACCAGGTGCAGGGTGGACTCCTTCTGGATGTTGTAGTCAGACAGGGTGCGGCCATCTTCCAGCTGCTTGCCGGCAAAGATCAGCCTCTGCTGGTCAGGGGGGATGCCCTCTTTGTCCTGGATCTTTGCCTTGACATTCTCGATGGTGTCACTGGGCTCCACCTCCAGGGTGATGGTCTTGCCGGTCAGGGTCTTCACAAAGATCTGCATCCCACCTCTGAGACGGAGCACCAGGTGCAGGGTGGACTCCTTCTGGATGTTGTAGTCAGACAAGGTGCGGCCATCTTCCAGCTGCTTGCCGGCAAAGATCAGCCTCTGCTGGTCAGGGGGGATGCCCTCTTTGTCCTGGATCTTTGCCTTGACGTTCTCGATGGTGTCACTGGGCTCCACCTCCAGGGTGATAGTCTTGCCGGTCAGGGTCTTCACAAAGATCTGCATCCCACCTCTGAGACGGAGCACCAGGTGCAGGGTGGACTCCTTCTGGATGTTGTAGTCAGACAAGGTGCGGCCATCTTCCAGCTGCTTGCCGGCAAAGATCAGCCTCTGCTGGTCAGGGGGGATGCCCTCTTTGTCCTGGATCTTTGCCTTGACGTTCTCGATGGTGTCACTGGGTTCCACCTCCAGGGTGATGGTCTTGCCGGTCAGGGTCTTCACAAAGATCTGCATCCCACCTCTGAGACGGAGCACCAGGTGCAGGGTGGACTCCTTCTGGATGTTGTAGTCAGACAGGGTGCGGCCATCTTCCAGCTGCTTGCCGGCAAAGATCAGCCTCTGCTGGTCAGGGGGGATGCCCTCTTTGTCCTGGATCTTTGCCTTGACATTCTCGATGGTGTCACTGGGCTCCACCTCCAGGGTGATGGTCTTGCCGGTCAGGGTCTTCACAAAGATCTGCATCCCACCTCTGAGACGGAGCACCAGGTGCAGGGTGGACTCCTTCTGGATGTTGTAGTCAGACAGGGTGCGGCCATCTTCCAGCTGCTTGCCGGCAAAGATCAGCCTCTGCTGGTCAGGGGGGATGCCCTCTTTGTCCTGGATCTTTGCCTTGACATTCTCGATGGTGTCACTGGGCTCCACCTCCAGGGTGATAGTCTTGCCGGTCAGGGTCTTCACAAAGATCTGCATCCCACCTCTGAGACGGAGCACCAGGTGCAGGGTGGACTCCTTCTGGATGTTGTAGTCAGACAGGGTGCGGCCATCTTCCAGCTGCTTGCCGGCAAAGATCAGCCTCTGCTGGTCAGGGGGGATGCCCTCTTTGTCCTGGATCTTTGCCTTGACATTCTCGATGGTGTCACTGGGCTCCACCTCCAGGGTGATGGTCTTGCCGGTCAGGGTCTTCACAAAGATCTGCATCCCACCTCTGAGACGGAGCACCAGGTGCAGGGTGGACTCCTTCTGGATGTTGTAGTCAGACAAGGTGCGGCCATCTTCCAGCTGCTTGCCGGCAAAGATCAGCCTCTGCTGGTCAGGGGGGATGCCCTCTTTGTCCTGGATCTTTGCCTTGACGTTCTCGATGGTGTCACTGGGCTCCACCTCCAGGGTGATAGTCTTGCCGGTCAGGGTCTTCACAAAGATCTGCATCCCACCTCTGAGACGGAGCACCAGGTGCAGGGTGGACTCCTTCTGGATATTGTAGTCAGACAGGGTGCGGCCATCTTCCAGCTGCTTGCCGGCAAAGATCAGCCTCTGCTGGTCAGGGGGGATGCCCTCTTTGTCCTGGATCTTTGCCTTGACGTTCTCGATGGTGTCACTGGGCTCCACCTCCAGGGTGATGGTCTTGCCGGTCAGCGTCTTCACAAAGATCTGCATCCCACCTCTGAGACGGAGCACCAGGTGCAGGGTGGACTCCTTCTGGATGTTGTAGTCAGACAAGGTGCGGCCATCTTCCAGCTGCTTGCCGGCAAAGATCAGCCTCTGCTGGTCAGGGGGGATGCCCTCTTTGTCCTGGATCTTTGCCTTGACGTTCTCGATGGTGTCACTGGGTTCCACCTCCAGGGTGATGGTCTTGCCGGTCAGGGTCTTCACAAAGATCTGCATCCCACCTCTGAGACGGAGCACCAGGTGCAGGGTGGACTCCTTCTGGATGTTGTAGTCAGACAGGGTGCGGCCATCTTCTAGCTGCTTGCCGGCAAAGATCAGCCTCTGCTGGTCAGGGGGGATGCCCTCTTTGTCCTGGATCTTTGCCTTGACATTCTCGATGGTGTCACTGGGCTCCACCTCCAGGGTGATGGTCTTGCCGGTCAGGGTCTTCACAAAGATCTGCATCCCACCTCTGAGACGGAGCACCAGGTGCAGGGTGGACTCCTTCTGGATGTTGTAGTCAGACAGGGTGCGGCCATCTTCCAGCTGCTTGCCGGCAAAGATCAGCCTCTGCTGGTCAGGGGGGATGCCCTCTTTGTCCTGGATCTTTGCCTTGACGTTCTCGATGGTGTCACTGGGCTCCACCTCCAGGGTGATGGTCTTGCCGGTCAGCGTCTTCACAAAGATCTGCATCCCACCTCTGAGACGGAGCACCAGGTGCAGGGTGGACTCCTTCTGGATGTTGTAGTCAGACAGGGTGCGGCCATCTTCTAGCTGCTTGCCGGCAAAGATCAGCCTCTGCTGGTCAGGGGGGATGCCCTCTTTGTCCTGGATCTTTGCCTTGACATTCTCGATGGTGTCACTGGGCTCCACCTCCAGGGTGATGGTCTTGCCGGTCAGGGTCTTCACAAAGATCTGCATCTTCTGTTTTAACAGATGCACAACAGAAATAGCAAAGACACATGAGTTTAACAGTACCTGACTAGTTGTTCTGCTAAAAATTTAGTTATCACCAGGTGTAGTGGCACACATCCTTCCCAGCTTTCTGGATGGAGATGGTATGAGTATCACCTTGATTTAGAGGTACCCTGAGACTACATAGTGAATTCCATGTCAGCCTGGACTAGAATGAAACCATTCCTGGAAAAAACAAAATAACTGAACCAGGAAAAAAAAATTGGAATTATTTTATAAAGTGATTAAAATCGGCTCATAATTTAAAAAATCCTAGGCATGACTGACCCTGCATATAATCCTAAAAGTTGGGCTGGGAAGCCTGTGGATCAAGATCAAGAGCGTGATACATAACTTCACAGTTAAAAGGCTGTCTGCTATCCTTTCCACCATAGGTACATCACCTCCAGTACTCAGGTAAAGCTGGACCCCATTGTCGATCACATATCTTTAATCCCAGAATTCTCAAACTCCATGTCCATGAAGACTTGCCAGGAATTGACAAACACCTGGAGGTCCTTCTAGTCCCTCCACACTAGAGATGTGCATGTCCAAGTACACCCAGCAAATAAAAAGTCAGGGGCCAGAGAGTTGGCTTAGTGGTTAAGATGCTTGACTGGAAAGCCTAAGGACCTAGGTTTGTTTACCTTGGACCCTAGGTAACCAGATGCTTTGTTTGTATGCAGTGTATAGAGTCCCAGAAGTGCCCATTCTAAGAAACAAAAAATAATAATTAAGCTGGGCATGGTGGCACATGACTTTCATCTGGCACTCCGGAGGCAGAGAGGTAGGAGAATCATCCTGAGCTCAAGGCTACCCTGAGATTACACAGTGAATTTCAGGTCAGCCTTGGTTAGAGGGAGACCCTACCTCAAAAAAACAAAATAGTAGTAATAATAAAAAGTTATCCAGGGCTGGACAGATGGCTTAGCAGGCGCTTGCCTGTGAAACCTAAACACCCGGGTTCAAGACTCGATTCCCCAGGACCCATGGACAAGGGGGTGTACACGTTTGGAGTTCATCTGCTCTGGCTGGAAGCCCTGGCATGCCCAGTCTCTCTCTCTCTCTCTTCCTCTTTCTCTCTCTCTCACACTCTCAAATAAAGAAAATGAACAAAAAATAAAAATAAGCTATTTAAAAATAAAAAATTTATCCAGGCATGGAGGCATCAGCCTTTAATCCCAGCACTCTGGAAGCAGAAAGGTAGGAGTATCGCCATGAGTTTGAGGTCACCCTGAGACTACACAGTGAATTCCAGGTCAGCCAAGGCTAAAGTGAGACCCTACCTTGGAAAGCCAAAAGCAAAAGTAAATAAATACGATGCTAGTTTACACACTACAAAGCACCCACAAGGGCAGTCAAGTAATAATTTTTATATCCCCATCCATAACCCTCCCAACCTGGAACATTAGCGTTTGTTCCATATGCAATCATGCACACTTTATTTGAAAAAGGAAGCCCCAAGCTGGGTGTGGTGACGCACGCCTTTAATCCCAGCACTCGGGAGGCAGAGGTAGGAGAACTGCCATGAGTTTGAGGCCACCCTGAGATTACATAGCGAATTCCAGGTCAGCCTGGGCTAGAGTGAGACCCTACCTTGGGAAAAAAAAAAAAAAAAGGAAGCCCCAGTATACTTTTATATATCAATCAATACCAAACAAGGATACAGTCCCATTTTGGGGGGAGGGCGGTCTCACTCAGGCTCAGGCTGACCTGGAATTCACTATGTAGTCTCAGGGTAGCCTCAAACTCACGGTGATCCTCCCACCTCTGCCTCCCAAGTGCTGGGATTAATGACGTCATGAGCCACCACACCGGCTCCAGTCCCATTTTTTAAACAAACAACAACAAAAAGCTAAGTTGGCAACTGGGCCTGGTGATGCCCACCTTTAATATAAGCACTAGGGAGGCTGAAGTAGGAAGACCACCATGAGTCCAAGGGTCAGCCTGGGCTAGTAAAATCCTGCCTCAAAAAAAAAAAAAAAATGAACATAATCAATGTTTGCTTCTTACTAGTATGGTGGAACATGCCTTTAGTTTCAGCACTCGGAAGGAGTAGGAGGGTCATTGTGAATTTGAAGCCAGTTAGACTTCAGTGATTTCCAGGACAACCTAGGCTAGAGCCAAGCCTCTACCTTGAGGGGGGGGGGAGGAACCTCAGGGCTGGATAGATGTCTCACTGACTTTGACTTTGCTTACCTGCAAAGCCTAAGGACACTGATTCAATTCCCTAGTACCCACGTAGAACTAGATAAGCACAAGGCAGTACATGCATCTGGAGTTCCTCAGCAGCTGCTAAAGACCATGGCACATACATAGGCAAACAGATTTGTTTTGAGGGAGGGTTTCACTCTGGCCTCAAACTCCTAGTGATCTGCGTACCTCTGCCTCCAGTGTGTTAGGTTTAAAGACATGGGCCACTCAGCCGGCTGCATTAAAAAAAAAAAAAAAATGAGCCGGTCATGGTGGCTCATGCCTTTGATCCCTGCACTTGGGAGGAAGAAAGATCACCATGAGTTCGAGGTCACACTGAGACTACATAGTGAATTCCAGGTCAGTCTGTGCTACCTTGAATTTTTTTTTTTTTTAAGGGTGGATGTGATGGCTCATGCCTCAGAGGAAGCAGAGATCAGAGGAAGCAGACAGGAGAATTACCCACATGTCGAAGGTCAGCCAGGTATACATAGAAAAGTACCGGTCTACAAAAACAAAGACCAGAAAGAACCAAAAAGGTACGCAGGGTATGCCTCACTCTCCTGAGGGGGAGGATCGCCCTAAGTTCGAGGTCAGCCTGGGCAAAAGACCCAACCTCAAGCACACGGGCCACAAAGCTGGCTGGTTTACAGCCATAGCGCCAGCAACTAAGGAAGAAAATCGCAGGATGTCTGACCTCAGTCCTTCCTCCTTCAGATTTCTGGGCCCTGTCAACCCAATCGAGTCCACCCAGCCCAGCCGTGCAGAGAGAGAACCACCACCGGCTGGCCCGCGCTGCAGCCCTACGTTAAGAACCCACAGGCCCGGTGACGTCACGCGCGGCCCACCCCCACCCCAGGCGCTCGCGGCACCCGGGCCGGAGCGCCTCTGCCCAGGAAAAAACCCGTCTGCCAGGCCAGCCTCGGGCACAGCTTGTCGGAGTCCGCCGCCTGCCGCCCTCTCGGGCCTCACTTCCGCCCTGGCGCCCACCCGCCGCCCAGGCCGTTTCTGCACCCGGCTGAGGGCTTTGCGGACGGAGGTCGTCACCTAAGGCTGCGGATCGGCCGCCATCTTGCGCACTCTCCGCTTCACGGAAGCCCTGGCGTGAAGAGGCTCCCAGGCTCTCCCACCCACTCTAGCCCACACGGACCCCAAGACCCCGGCGGGCGCAGCGGCCCGGGCCTCACCACGGCGGCGGTCCTCACGCAAGTGCGACGACAGAACGCGTCCTCTCGTCCTCTGGGAGCACCGCCCAGCGCCGCCTCATATAGTCACAAGCCCCGCCCACTCGAAGATCCCTCCGCGGAAACGTCCGGAGGGACTACTTTCGGACCCATTCCTGTCTCTGGAGAAAAACTGACAGACTAGAACCCCCCGGCTCCCCTCATGAAGTGTTGTCTTGGAGTCTGGGAATTGAGGGCTTCGTGTGCTGGGACGAGGTCACGGCCCTACAAGGATCGGCGGAGGGATCAACGCGAAAGGCCAAACCGCACCACGCCGCGGTCATTAGGGAGGGGCGGGAGCTGCGAATACCCGGCCTGGCATCCAGCGGTCGGGAGCGGACTGACTGCGGCTTGGCTTGCAGTCCCCGCGTTCATTCCCCGCCCACCTGGCACGGCGACAGAACGGATGACTGTGCAGATCTCCAAAACAGGCACGGAAAAACGAGGGCGAAGCCACCTCCTCATGCTCTTGGAAGCCACTGGAACTGACAGACTAGGCCTTTCCAGGCTGTTCTCTAGCCTTCTTGCTTAGGCTCAGTAACCTTGGGGTTCCAGAAGTTTCCATGCGTTTATCATTTCAGTTCCATACATATATAAAAATTGAAGCCAAAATAAAAAATAAAAAATAAATTGAAGCTGTCACTCAGGAGGCAGAGGTAGGAAGGTCGCTGAGACTTAGAGGCCACTCAGACTAAATAGTGAATTCCAGGTCAACTAGTGTGAGAACCTACCTCAAAAAACAAAACAAAAAAATTGATAAGAGCTGGAGAAATGACTCAGCAGTTAAAGTGCTTGCTTACAAAGCCTAGTGACCCAGGTTTGATTCCCCAATACCTACATAAAGCCAGATGCACAAAGTAGCCCATGTCTCTGGAATTTGCAGCAGCCTGAGGTCCTGGTGTGCTCTCATGCTCTCTCTCTCCCCCCCACCTTGCAAATAAATAAAAATATTTTTTAGCCGGGTGTGGTGGTGTACATCTTTAATCCCAGCACTTGGGAAGACAGGTAGGAGGATCACCATGAGTTTGAGGCCACTGTGGGACTATATAGTAAGTTACAGGTCAGCTTGGACTGTAAAACCCTACCTCGAAAAAAGAAAGAACTTTTTTAAATTGACAATAAGCCGGGCGTGGTGGCCCACACCTTTAGTCCTAGCACTCAGGAGGCAGAGGTAGGTGGATCGCCGTGAGTTCGAGGCCACCCTGAGATTACATAGTTAATTCCAGGTCAGCCTGGGCCAGTGTGAGACCCTACCTTGAAAAACCAATAAATAAATAATAAAATAAAATTGACAATAATAAATTTCAGTTCTGTTCATATTTAGTTTAGGTCAGAAATCTAATCCATTTAAGCCCGAAGTTTTTTTTGTTTAGAGGCAAGGTCTCACTCTAATCTAGCCTGTCCTCTCTGTAGGCTATGCTAGCCTGAAACTCACAGTGGTACTGATCCTCTTATCTCAGCCTCCCAAGTGCTGGGATTAAAGGCATGCACAACCACACGCAGCTATTTTAATTTCAGAAAGGAGAGGTCTGGGGAGATGGGTCAGCCTATAAGGAAGACCCTTGTTTGCAAAGCCTTCAGCATGGGTTTGATTCCCCAGTACACACATAAAGCCAGATGCACAAAGCAGTGCATTCATCTGCAGTTTGTTTGCTGCAGCAGCAACAGGCCTGGCTTGTGGAATTTATTTATTTTTTATTTTTATTTTTTTACTAATTTTATTTGAGAGAGAAAGACCGAATGGATGTGCCAAGGCCTTCTACCACTGTAAATGAACTGTAGATGCATGCACCACTTTGTGCATCTGGCTTAACATGGTTACTAGGGAACTGAACCTTGCAAGCAAGTGCCTTTAACCACTGAGGCATCTCTTCCAGCCCACAGATGTTTTCTTTCCTTTTTTTCTTTTCTTTTTTTTTTTTTTCCCAAAAAATTCAACAGCAGCAACACCACCAAAAAAAAAAAATTTTGTTGCTGTTGTTGAATTTTCAAGGTAGGGTCTCACTCTAGCCCAGGCTGATCTGGGATTGACTATGTAATCTCCAGTTGGCCTCAAACTCACAGTGATCCTTCTACCTGGGATTAAAGGCCACAGGTGTTTGTATTTTTAATATTTATTTATTTGAGAGAGAAAGAGACAGAAAGAGAGAGAGAGAATAGGAGCATGCAAGACCTCCCACCACTGCAAAAGATCTCCAGACACATACCCCACTTGTGCATCTGGCTTTATGTGGGAACTGAGGGATTGAACCCAGGCCAGAAGACTTTGCAGCAAGTGCCTTTAACTCCTGGGCTATCTCTGCAGCCCCTGGTGGAAGTTTTAAAATGAGTTTGTGGGTTTTTTTTTTTAACTTGTGTGTACGTGTGTGTGTGTGCATGCACGCGTGTGCTAGGACCTCTTGCCACTGCAAATGAACATTAGGCACTTGTGCCACTTTTTGCTCCTGGCTTATGTAGAAAGCTTAGGGGTTGAACCCAAGCTAGCAGGCTTTATCAGCAAGTACCTTTAACCACTCAGTTATCTTGTAAGACCTTAAATAAGATGTTTTAAGGAACCAGGAAATGGCTTAGCAGTTACAGTCTTTGACTCTGAAGCCAAAGGACCTGGGGTTCGAATCCCCAGGATGCATGCAAGCCCGATGCACAAGGGGGCAGCTTGTGTGGGCTAGAGCACCTGGTGTGCCCATTCCCTGCATCTGTCCCTTTAATCCCAGCACTGGGGAGGCAGAGATAGGAGGATCATGGTGAGTTCAAGGCCACTCTGAGCCTACATAGTGAATTCCAGGTCAGCCTGGGCTAGAATGAAACCCTACCTTGAAAAACAAACAAAAAAAAAAAAGGTGTTTTAAATTTACAGTTAAAGAGCTAACTAGTGGCCTTAATCCAAGTCACTATTCCTTCTGGAGTTTTCTAGAAAAATTTGTTTCTACTAAATGGTGAAAGGACAGCATTTGAATTCTACATAGAAAGCTTTCAAGGAAAAAGAATGAGAAGTTACTACATAAACAAAGTTCAGCCATTAGCCCAGACCACATTCTTTTTGAGGGGGTGCTTTTTCTTAATATTTTTATTTATTTATTTGAAAAAGAGAGAGATAAGAACTGGGAGAATCAGTGTGTCAGGGCCTCTAGCCATCACAAATGAACTCCAGATGCATGTGCCATCTTGTGCATCTGGCTTTAAAGTGGGTCCTGGGGGAATTGAACCTAGGCCCTTTGGCTTTGCAGACAAGTGCCTTAACCACTAAACCATCTCTCCAGCCTGTTTTTGTTTTTGTTTTTTCCTGTGAGAAGTTTGAAAGGACATTCACATTTCTTTTTCTTTTTTTCTTTTTATTTGTTTGAGAGAGACAGAAATAGTCAGAGAGAGAGAAAGAGAAAATGTAAATAGCAGGGCCTCCAGCCACTGCAAACAGACTATAGATGCTTATGCCAACTTGTACATCTGGCTAATGTGGGTCTTGGGGAGTCAAACCTGGGTCCTTTGGCTTAGCAGGCAAATGCCTTCACTGCTAAGCCATCTCTCCAGCCCTGTTTTCTTTTTTTTGAGGTAGGGTCTCAGTCTAGCGCAGGCTGACCTGAAATTCACTAAGTAGTTTCAAGCTGACCTTGAACTCAGTAATCCTCCTACTTCTGCTCCCCAAAGTGCTGGGATTAAAAATGTGCTTCACTAACACCCGGCCACAACCAAGATTTTTTTACAATGTTAAATCACTGTTATATTATGCCTTTGCTATAACATCATGTCACACAAACACCAACGTGCATATCTCTTCCAGTGTCCAGCCCTGAGGGTGGCATACCGCTACTGCCTCTTCTCTGGGTCTTGCACTACTGTGGCCATGCCTCTTGTACCTGTGTACCTGTGCACCTGTGTACCTGTATAGGGTGCTTCTACTTCTGTTTGAACAATAACTATAAAAGGATCAAAATAATCTTGGGCTAGAGAGATGGCTTATCGGTTAAGGTGTTTGCCTATGAAGCCAAAGGACCCAGGTTCAACTCCCCAGGACCCACGTAAGCCAGATAGAGAAAGTGGCATATGTGTCTGGAGTTCATTTGCAGCAGCTGAAGACCCTGGGGTGCCCAGTCTCTCCCTCCGCACTCAAATAAAGTTTCAAAAACACTTAAAAGAAAACCACTTTTAAAATAATAGTAATAAGTCGGGCATGGTGGCACATGCCTTTAACCCCAGCACTCAGGTGGCAGAGGTAAGGAGGATAGCGGTGAGTTGGAGGCCACCCTGAAACTACTTAGTAAATTCCAGGTTAGCCTGGGATAGAGTGAGATGCTACCTCAAAAAACCAAAATAATAAATGAGAGAGAAAATGGGTATTGCTGAAAATGAACTTCAGGTGCATGCATCTGACTTACACGGGACCTGGAGAGTCAAACCTGCATCCTTAGGCTTCACAGGCAAGAACCTTAATTGCTAAGGCATCCCTCCAGCACCCCCTTGTGCATCTGGCTTATGTGGGATCCTGGAGAATCAAACCAGGCTCCTTTGGCTTTGCCAGTAAATGCCTTAACCACTAAGCCATCTCTCTAGACCTATTTCAGGAGTTTTGTTAAAGCTTCTTGGATTTCCAGCTACCTGGCTGGAGGAGATGTCACTGAACAGATCCTAGGATCCAGCCCTAAGGTGTGGGGTAGATTTGGAATTCCAGTCTAAAGATATACAGAGTGCCTGGAGTTCCTGAAGTGTGCTTGATTGTGTGTGCTGGGTAGTGTGGCTTTTGTATTTTGGCTTGCGATTCTTCTCTCTCTCTGTTTGGACCTGTGAAAGCAGGCCAGCTTCTTCTGCCATTATGGAACTGTGCCTGGTCTGGAAGGTCATCCCAGCAACATATGACTGGCTGTCTACTACACTGTGTAAAACAAAAACAAAAAATACATACATACATATACATAAATATATACATATATTTTGTCAAGTGGGGGGATTGAGGTAGGGTCTCACTCTAGCCCAGGATGACCTGGAATTCACTATGTAGTCTCAGGGTGGCCACGAACTCATAGTGATTCGCCTACCTCTGCCTCCTGGTGCTGGGACTAAAGGCATGTGCCACCATACCCAGCCTATTTTTATATATTTATTTGTGGTTATTACAGATCAATACTTGCACCTCATTTAATTTTCCTTTTGCCTGAAGGACATTTTTTGTTTTTGTTTTTTTGAGGTAAGGTCTTGCTCTAGCCTAGGCTGACATGTATGTTCGGAGTGGCCTCAAACTCACCATGATCCTCCTACCTCTGCTTCCCCAGTGCTAGGATTAAAGGTGTGCACCACCACACCCGGCTAACTTTCTGTTTGTTTGTTTGTTTGTTTGTTTTTATTTATTTGAAAGTGACAGAGAGAAAGAGGCAGATAGAAAGAATGGGCTCAGCAGGGCCTCCAGCCTCTGCAAACAAACTCCAGACACGTGCGCCCCCTTGTGCATCTGGCTAACGTGGGTCCTGGGGAATTGAGCCTCGAACCAGGGTCCTTAGGCTTCACAAGCAAGCACTTAACCACTAAGTCATCACTCCAGCCCTAACTTTTTTTTTCATAAGTAGAAAGTTGTATGGATACGTCATATGTTAGTGACATCATTTCCCTCCTCCCTGCTCCCATTCTGCTCAAGGCCCTCCTCAGTGGGACGGCTGGTATTCCTCCTGGGGTTGCAGATTATGAGCTGTGAGAGCATCAGTCATTGTAGGGGGGGCAGTGCCTCTGAACATTCTCTGACACTATATGGCTCTTAACATTCTTTCTACCCTCTCTTCTGCAAAATTCCCTGAGCCATGCTGAGGAGGGAGCAGGCCCGCTGGTTCCTCCCAAGGGGCTGAGGAAGAGGGTGAACGTGGGACGACTCAGAACCTCTCCTAGTCACCGGAGAAAAACCACACTGAGCCGGGAGTCTTGTGGAAGCAGGAGCTCGCTTTACTGTTACAGGCGGTTGCCTATATCATGTTGAGAACGAAGGCGGGGATTCTAGGATGGGGAGAGGCAAGGGCCTACAGTAAACCGCGACTATTGAAATGATAATTCCAACTCCTGCGCGGAGGTGGCAGGCAAGGAGCCTTTAGGCGTCTTGCTGAGTCCTGGCTGGCCAGAGGCAGGTCGCCAAACTTGAGCTAGGCTCGGGAAGTTCCACTAGACCTCGCGTCCAGCCCCTCAAGGCCCAACAGTGTGTGTGCTTTAAGTATACTTCAGTGCTGTGCTCTCAGCTGGGTCTGGATTTCTGCTTTGGTGCAACTTGAGTGTCCTCAGTGTCTGTCTCCATGACCCTGGCACTGGCTGACAGGCTCGCTATGGAAGCCGCGCTCTCGCTCTTCTCACCAAGTCCCCTGTGGTTTCACCTGGGCCCTGGCTGTTGTGCCAGGGGTGGTTTCTTTCCTCATTCTGGCTGTCTTCTGAAAAAGAAAAACAGATTCTCCGAAGGAGACTAAGGTCAGCATAGGTTCAATGAGTAAGCATTATTAGTAGAGAGTTGGGTGGTGTAGCCTCTCTTTTAGCTAAAGACTAGTGGGAGCTTCTTTTTGGAGTCCGTGATTTTGGTCTCCATAGGATTCTGACTCAGTTCCCAGCTCCAGCTAAAGGTCCCTTTCTTTTTTTTCTTTTTAATATATTTTATTTATTTGAGAGAGAGAAAGAGGAAGAGAGAATGAGCACACCAGGGACTCCAGTCACTGCAAACAAACTCCGGATGCATGCCCCACTGTTTTATAGGCACGTCCACCTTGTCGGGCTGGTGGCTTTGTTGTAGTAGTGTCCCCTGTTCATACACGAGGTTGTTGGCCATTTTCTCAGAGCAGCTCATGCAGCACTTTCCAGCGCTGTGCTGGCAATCTACCTGGAGAGTGGCTTCTTCCCAGGTTCTAGCTGGATCTCTGGATGCTCTCTGTTGGCAGCAGGCAGTGTCTGCAGCAATAGGGTCTTACCTCTCACCTCAGGGGGTAATCATGTGCTTTGACAGAAGCCTGTCTTGTTTGGGGGAACCTCCTAGCTCTCTCTGATCAATAGCTCAACGTGGACTCAATTTCTGGTACTGGGAAGTATAAACAGAGCCAAATATTTTAGAGTTAGGCTTCATCCCACCCTCTCCAGGGCCCTTCTTACCCAACAATCCTTACACGCTCCTGTTGAGGGTTGTATCATTAATGTAATATCCAGGAGAAAGGTTTTCCACACACACACCCTGCAGCTGGGAAAAACATTTTTATCTCCTTTGGTAACCTGTGTATGCATTTTTAAATTACTTTATTCACTTACTTATTTGGGGGGCTATTTTGAGACAGGGTCTCAATATATGTCTGTGCTGGAACCCTCTATGGAACCCAGGCTGGCTTTTAACTTGCAGGGATGGTCCTGCCTAGAGCCCCCCCAAGTGCTAGGATTACAGACATGTTCCACGGCACCTGTACATGCTTATGAAAATTTAAGGTCAGAGGTATCCATCAAAATCAGTCTAACTAACCTGTGTGATTTTCCAACGAGAGTAAAACCATGAGCTATAGAAAATGAAAAAAATATGCTGTTCTCCAGACTTAGTAGGGTACTGGGTGATTTCCAGTGCAGATTTCTATGGCGGTTATTTCTGTTTCAGAAGTTGGTAAAGTTCTAAGATTCCCTGTAAAGTGACAGGCCTGGCTTCCACCCATACCCTGTTTGCTTTTGGCTGTTGCTTGGGAGTCTTGTGATTCGTGTTTAATGGCTGAGTCACAAGCTTAATGACATCAGCTGTTTTCAAAGTCCAGAAAGTTCAGAAACAAACAGCCCTGGTTTCAGAGAAGAGGACATCATGGGGAGGACGAGAAGGAGGGGGGACAAAGAGAAAGGGGGCTAGAGGACCAGGAAATGAACTCAGTGTTATTGCCAAGGAAAGAGTGTTATGACCCCCGGGAAAAGTTCTCTGAAAACCTCCTGTGCCCTCACTTAGGTCCAGCATGGGTTTCTGAAGCAAACAGACACTAATCTTTACTCAAGGGCACTCGCGGAAGGGTGCGACAGATGGCCTTTTCAGAGAGGTGTCTGCTGCTCCTCCAGGGAAGAACTTCTCCCCCAGGAGTGGTTTGTCCAGGGGGGGACATTTGTCAATGTCTGGGACACTTGGTTGTCATAACCGTGAGGGTTACTAGTAACAGAGACCAGAGATGCTGGTGAACATGCCACAGTGACTGTCCCTGCCACCCACAAGGACTCCTGAGGCTTCAGACAACTGTGCTGTGGAGGATGTGGGAGGCAGGACAGCTGTGGCTGCTTTTCTATTTTCTGAAACAGGCTCCCAGTGTCTCAATGTCCCAGGAGTCACAGTCCTAAAATCCAAAGCCTCCTGACCTAGAATGTGCTAGAAGTGGGTTGAGTCACTGGATCTGCCTGCAGTTCATTCCGCCCACAGATCCATCTTTTGCAGGTGCTCTGGAAAGACTTCAAAGGTGGCACCAATGGGGACAGGGACAGAAGCTCAGCAATGGCCTGATTGGTAGTGATGGGGGGAACCCCACCCTGTGACGAGTTGAGCTCAGCACTCTCATGCAGGATGCAGAGTGTGTGGGGGTGGGAACTATGCCTATGTGTCTGTGTCCCCAGCTGGCTGTCTTCCAGGAAGGTCACACCCAGCTTGTGACTGGCTGGGAGCTTAAGAGAACAAGCACTTACCTCTCCAAGAGGACTGGTGAGACCAGTTTTGCCTTGTCAGGGGTTGTATAACCCTTCAAGGTTAAAGACCATGACCAGGTCCAAGGCCTTGAAGAGCAATGGAACAAAAACAAGCAGACTGGGCTGGAGGGATGGCCTAGCGGTTAAGCGCTTGCCTGTGAAGCCTAGGAATCCCGGTTTGAGGCTCTCTTCCCCAGAACCCACGTTAGCCGGATGCACAAGGGGGCGCACGCATCTGGAGTTTGTTTGCAGTGGCTGGAGGCCCTGGCATGCCCATTGTCTCTCTCTCTCTCTTTCTCTCTGCCCCTCTCTCTGTCACTCTCAAATTAAAAAAGAAATGAACAACAAAAAAAACAAGCATACTATTCTTTTTGACTGTTCTGTTTCCTGTTTACATACATGCTTTAAAAATGGCAGGACATGCCAGGTGTGGTGGTGCATGCCTTTAATCCCAGCACTCAGGAGGCAAAAGTAGGAGGATTGACATGAGTTCAAGGCTACCCTGAGAATACACAGTGAGTTCCAGGACAGCCTGAGCTAGAGTGAGACCCTACATCGAAGAAGAAAAAAAAAAACAAACACGGCAGGACAACAGGCCCATCACACCCTGCCGGTCAAGACCAGACTGCTGCTCTCCTCTCCAATTTCTCTAGTCTCTGAACATTAGGGTGAAACACCCAGATAGCTTAATCTAAGGAAAGCCATCTAAAAACACCCAGGCATTTTCATAATAATAAAAGAAGGCCTCATGTGGGTTAAAGTTCAACAATGAACCATGAAAACAAGAATGAGGATATAGTCTCATTGAATTTAAATTTGTTGTTGTAAGGTTTCATTCTAGACATGCAACTCACTATGTAGACTTATCCTCCTACCTCAGCCTCCTGAGTGCTGGTATTAAAAGCATATGCCACCATACCCAGCTCTGTCTAATAGACTTTTATCAGTGTAAATAATTTTTTTAATCTTTTTTTAACAATTTAAAAAAATCTATTATTTATTTATTTGTGAGGGGGAAAGAGGAAGAGAGAGAGAGAATGGGTGCACCAGGGCCTCCAGCCACTGCAAATGAACTCCAGATGCATGCACCACTTTGTGCATCTGGCCAACCCTGTTTTATTTTATTTAAGTATATATATTTTATTGACAACTTCTATACTTACAGACAACAAACCATGGCATTTCCCTCCCCTGCCCCACTTTCCCCTTCAGAACTCTGCTCTTCATCATATCCCATCCCTCTCTCCATTAGTCTGTCTTTCAATTTAACATCATTATCTTTTTCTCCTATTTTGAGGGTCTTGTGTAGGTATTGCTAGGCACTGTGAGGTCTTGGATATCGAGGCTAAGTTCTGACCAGACATTGTATGTAAGGAGTGGTGCCCTTCCTTTGGCTCTTACATTCTTTCCACCATCTCTTCCTCAATGGCCCCTGAACTTCGAGGGTGTGAGATGTTTCAGTGCTGGACACTCCTCCATCCCTTCTTCTCAGCACTATGTTGCCTTTTGGGTCATCCCAGTGGTCATCACCATCTGAAAAGAGAAGCTTCTCTAAACAGACGTGAGAATAGTATTAATATATGAGTATGAATATTAAGTGTAGTGCTTTCAGGGCAATTTGGTGAGAGTAATACATGGATTTATCCAGACAAGAGCAGGCTTTACACCCCTAAGGCTCATGCCCTCCCTATAGGCTTTATTTTGTTTTGTTTATTTTGTTTTTCAAGGTAGGGTCTCATTCTAGCTCAGGCTGACCTGGAATTCACTGAGGCTTTTGATTAGGTTTTCAGTACCAGGCACATATTCCCTCCCATACAGTGGGCCTTCAGTCCAATTAGAGATCAGTTGGTTTCCCCCAGAGCAGACATGCCACTATTGCACTCATTCAGTCATTTGGCCTGTGTGGTCATTTGATTCAGGTGTCCCCCATAAACTTAGATGTTCTGAATGCTAGGTTCCCAGCTGATGGAGATTTGGGAATTAACGCCTCCTATAGGGACTGTATTGTTGGGGCAGGCTTATGGGTGTTATAGCCAGTTTCCCCATACCAATGTTTGGGCACACTCTCCTGTTGCTATTGTCCACCTTATGTTGGCCAGGAGGTGATGTCCCCACTCTGCTCATGCCATTGTTTTCCCTGCCATTGTGGAGCTTCCCCTTGAGCCTGTAAGCCAAAATAAATCTATTTTTCCCAGAAGCTGCTCTTGGTTGGGTGATTTCTACCAGCAATGTGAACCGGACTGCAACAGCCTGTCTGGCCAAACTTGAGGCTTCCAGGGTCCACTGTTTTCACCACTGATGACTTCTGTCTCCCATAAGACTGCATACAGTACAACTTTTTCCAGCTTTCAGTTGGCTGGGCTACAGGGAGAAGGTTTTCTGCTCAGCATCAACTTGATTTCTCAGTGACTTTGCTGCTCAGGCATGTGAAGTCTTTAGCAATAGGGTCTTACCATCTCTTTCTCACGGGAAACCAAGAGCCTTGGCAATAGCCTATAATGTTTTGGAGGCAAAAGGGACCTCCCTCCAGCCCTGTTTTTTGTCTTTGAAAACCTATTGATCAATCCAGGAGTGATGATGCACACTTTTACTGCCAGCACTCAGGAGGCAGAGGCAGGAGAATCGCTGTGAATTCAAGTCCAGCCTAAGACTATATAGTGAATTCCAGGTCAGCCTGGGCTAGAGTGAGACTCTACCTTAGAAAAAACAAACAAACAAAATTATTGATCATGAACATAGTGCATTTTTTTTTTCAAATCCGGATGCGGTGGCGCACACCTTTTTTTTTTTTTAATTTTTTATTTGAGAGCGACAGACACAGAGAGAAAGACAGATAGAGGGAGAGAGAGAAAATGGGTGTGCCAGGGCTTCCAGCCTCTGCAAACGAACTCCAGACACGTGCGCCCCCTTGTGCATCTGGCTAACGTGGGACCTGGGGAACCGAGCCTCAAACCGGGGTCCTTAGGTTTCACAGGCAGGCGCTTAACCGCTAAGCCATCTCTCCAGCCCAACATAGTGTATTTTGATCATAATCCTGTCCCATTGCCTTCTTTTGTCTTCCCCATGTCTCTTCCATTGGACTCCTTCTCTCCAACTAGTTCTTTTACTTTGATGTTTCCCCCTCTTCCATCATCCATGATGAAAGTACATATATCATTTTTTTGTTTTGTTTTTCAAGGTAGGGTTTCACTCTAGTAACTTGGAATCCACTCTGTAGCTCCAGGCTGGACTCAAACTCATAATGATCCTCCTACCTTGGCTGTTGAGTGCTGACATTAAATGCCACCACACCTGGTTTGAAATAAAACAGTTGAATTGCTAGGTACCTTGAGTTCAAGGCCACCCTGAGACTACATAGTGAATTCCAGGTCAGCCTGAGCTACAGCAAGACCATACCTCAAAAATGAAATAAAACAGTTGAAAAACTTTTTTTCCCCAGAGATTCACAGCTTTTCTAGAAAGCTCCCGGAGAGGGCAGGGGGGGTGGGGGGGTTATAGCTCCCACCAACTTTATCCAATATCACTTCCTTATGATGTTTTTTTCCTTGTCCTGGCTTTGGAAATATTTTATTCCAAAATAAATGTAAAACAGAAGCATCTGATTAGCTTTCTGTCTGGAGGGATCACGTTAGAA
Source organism: Jaculus jaculus (assembly GCF_020740685.1). NCBI lineage: Eukaryota > Metazoa > Chordata > Mammalia > Rodentia > Dipodidae > Jaculus > Jaculus jaculus. The sequence goes on from NC_059114.1 coordinate 30,280,947, forward strand.
ATGACCCTCGGTAATTTGTTTCCTTCAAACTTTGCTGATATCAGGGAGAAAGAAACCACCCACGCTTATTAGACACATCTTAAAGCTGTTGCCAACATGTACATCCTAGCTTATAAGTCATTTCAAACATTTTAGTTTCCTTGTCTCAGAAATAAAAGCATTACAAAGACTCAGGTCCCTCCAGATCTAAGATGATTTCTTTTTTCATTTTAAACTTGAAGCTGAGTCTCATGAAATAGAAGTGACAGTGGAAAAGTTATTTATTTATTTATTTATTTAGGTTTTCCAAGGTAGGGTCTCACTCTGGCCCAGGCTGACCTGGAACTCACTATGTAGTCTCAGGGTGGCCTTGAACTCACAGCCATCCTCCTACCTCTGCCTCCCAAGTGCTGAGATTAAAGGCGTGCGCCACCATACCCGGCAGGTGAGAAATTTATTATTGTGACGACAGCTTTACACACAGAACACACCAGAGACCTTTTTACTAAAGCAACTTTTACTGGAATGATTAAACACAGGTCTAGAACATCTCGTGAATATAAAATATGCAGATATCATTGTCATTGTCAGTGTCTTGATGGGGATAGGAACAAGAGGCACAGCTTCCCTGTTACCCTCAGCAGCCTGAGGAATTCTCCTCGACTTTTAAGGATTGGCACTTAAAGATGAACAAAGATTCATTGCTTTGACACAGAAAACAATTTCAGGACTAGATAGTTTTGAGGCAGAGTTAGGGTTTAATATGGATATCCAATATAGTCTTAAACAGAAGAGTTAAGAAAAGAAGCAGGGCATGGTGGCACAGACCTTTAATCCAGCACTCAGAAGGCTGAGGTAGGAAGGGTCACCATGAGTTAAAGGCCACCCTGGCTAGAAAATGAGTTGTAGGTCAGCCTGGGCCACAAAACACCAGGGTGGAGGGAAAGAAAGAAAGAGAGAGCAGGCACTCAGAAGAAAAACACCTGAGACCAAGGGTGTGGAGACCAAGGGAGATTCCCACTCACTTGTCATTACAGCAGGCACCTACAGAGTTTGATGGATTTGAAGTCACTGTCTTCAAAGGCTCACTAGAGAATCTGAGATCAAAAAAAAAAAAGAATCTGAGATCACAGGGTGGTTCCTGAGGGGCACCAGACAGGATTACAAATGATGAGATCCCATGATGCAGGAAGAGATCTTTCCTGCAAAAGAAGGCAACAGTCTTGTTTGGGATTCTCAGATCTAAAGCCTGTGGGTTCATTGTTTTCTACTTTTTATTTTATTTTATTTGTCTCACTCTGTAGCCCAAGCTGTCCTAAACATACTCTGTAGTCCAGGCTGGCCTTCAGCTTATGGTGGTCTGCCGTCTCAGTTTACAAAGTGCTGAAGTTACGGATGTGCACCCTCATGCCCAGCACTGCTCCTTGCTATTAGAACAGAACCTGCAGATGCATGAAAGGAATGTCCTCTGAGCCAGCAGCCTGCATGGCAAGTGTGAACTGCGCTAGAATTCCTGCTTCTCAGCTGGAGAAAAGCTACAACCAGAAGGGGATAAGGCCCTTTCTCTTCGGTCCAATCCCCCCCACCCCACCGCCCTGCATACACCTGGGCAGGGAAGCCAGGGTCAAGATATTGACCCCAGTGCCTTCCAAATGTGTGTGCCCTGCAGTCAAGATACAATGCACACTCCCCTAAGACGCACACATTGCTTATTTCCCCTGCTAGCCGCTCCCCGGCCTCCTCTAGTGGGGCGAATTCAAATCTTCAGGGATTTTGCACAAGAAGGGTCAGCTCCAAGTAGTAATTGGAAAAATCACATCCACATCACTTGGACAAACCAAGACCCAGCTACAGACATCAAAAGAAAGAAAGTGGGTGGAAATGCACGCCTTTAATTTCATCAACATTTTTCCCAAGGCAGGGGGAGGAGGAGGATGTATGTGCATGTCTTTAATCTTAGCACTCAGGAGGCAGAGGTAGGAGGATCGCTGTGAATTGAGGCCAGCCTGAGACTAGTCATTTACCAGTCAGCCTGGGCTAGAGTGAGACTCTACCTAAAAAGAAAAAGGTGGAGATGCTGGGGATCGAACCCAGGACCTCATACATGCAAAGCATGTGCTCTACCACTGAGCTACATCCCCATCCTTCTTCCCTGGGCTTTCTAAAAATCTCCATTAGACTGTATTGTAAAGGTTTTTTTTTGTTTTGTTTTGTTTTTTTTTTCCTTCTACCAGAACCAAGGCACAAACAGAAAGGAAAATATAATTTCATTCTAATAAGTAAAAGCCTACATGTGCCATATCATCCTTCCTTCCTTCCTTCCTTTTTTTTTTTTCTTTAAGCTCAAGGACAATTTTATTACTGTTTGAGAGAAAAAACCCAAGGAAAACAAGTTGAATTTCTGAGGCCTCTGGAATGGGGGAGATGAATAATGGGAAGAAAAAGTCATGCCTTTTGAGTTAGAGTCCAGAAAGCACGCAGGTTCCTGGTTGATGGGTCTTGAAGCCCTTGCTAACCTCAATGATCAGGTCTGCAGGTATGCCCAAGACTTCTTTTTTTCTTTCCTCTTTTTTTTTAAATTTGTTTTTTTGAAGTAGGGTCTCACTCTAATCCAGGCTGACCTAGAACCTGGAATTCACTATGTAGTCTCAGGGTGGCCTCAAATATACAGTGATTCACCTACTTCTGCTTCACAAGTGCTGGGATTAAAGGTGTGTGCCACCACAACCCGCAAGATTTCTTCTTCTCCCTTCTCCTTTTTTAATTTCAAAATTTATTTATTTGAGAGAGAAAGAGAATGGGCGCACCAGGGCCTCCACCCATTGCAGACAAACTCCAGATGCATGCAACATCTTGTATATCTGGCTTACATGGGTCCTGGGAAATTGAATCCAGGTGCAAGCAAGTGCCTTAACTGCTAAGCCATCTCTCCAAGCCCCAAGACCTTATTTTTCCTCCCCAAAGAATTGTTTTGGATATAAAAATGAAGCAAGGGCTGGAGAGATGGCTTAGCGGTTAAGTGCTTGCCTGTGATGCCTAAGGACGCCGGTTCGAGGCTCAGTTCCCCAGGTCCCACGTTAGCCAGATGCACAAGGGGGCGCACGCGTCTGGAGTTCGTTTGCAGAGGCTGGAAGCCCTGGCGCGCCCATTCTCTCTCTCTCCCTCTATCTGTCTTTCTCTCTGTGTCTGTCGCTCTCAAATAAATAAATAAATAATTTTTTAAAAAAATGAAGCAAAGTAAAAAGAAACAACTTCAGTTCACAGAATCAGGACTCAAATGTGGAGGAAAGAGTCTTTAATACCCTATGGAAGTTCAAGACCAGAAGTTACCCATCTTGGACCTTGGATGTTCCTGACATAATTTGACAAAAGGGGCATGGGTATGTCCAGAGCCAGAAGGAATGGGCCCACATTTTGCTCCCCCTTGGTGGAAAGATGGATGGAAGGAGCCTTCTGGTCTCCTTCTCTAGCTCACCACCTAGCCCAGGATATCGTCCTGCATGTGTGACTTTGTACAAGGAATGGGTGCTTGCAGGGTCTGGGGAGCTGGCCACCTGTGGATTTCTCCACTTCATTGTCTCCTGAGTGCTTCTTAGCCAGCCACCTTACACTACTTGCTGTTCCCTCAGCTTAGAATGCTGTTCACAGCTCGGGTCGTGACTGGCCCCAGACCAAATGTCACTTCAAATGGCCTTCATGATCCCCCCATTCCCTGTCACACTCTTTAAATCTCATGGCGTTTACTCATTTCACATTGTTTCTTGCCTGTCCCTCATCAGTTTGGAAATTCAGCAGGCCAGGCCCTTTCTATTTTGGGCCTATACTAGGCACATAGGTATTTGATTCCAGTTGCAAGAACAGCCCCTGGAGGCCAGTGCTGGGGCTGGGGCAAGATGTAGGGATGAAGACGAGGTCAGAACAAGGAGCAGGTCTGACACTTCCAAGTTGCACATGGATTAGTCAAACTCCTGGCAGTGACAAAACTTGAAGGGATCCAGCCTGAGAACAGTCAGACTAAGTGGTGAATAGCCTACTCAGGGTTATTCTTCCTGGGCAGGGTGAGGAATACCTATGGAAGTTGAAGAATGTAAATGTTTTGTTTGATAAATAAGGTAAAATGAATTAAACAAACAACAACAAAAAAAGGTGCTTTTCTCCCCGTCGGGGAATCGAACCCCGGTCTCCCGCGTGACAGGCGGGGATACTTACCACTATACTAACGAGGACGAATGCTAGAATGAGGTCTTGCATATGGCTACTTTAAGATACACTGCATTTTCACCTGCTTGCCATTCAGTGCCAAAAGATGTAGTTTTGTTTTATCTAACAGGCCTCATTTTCCCAAATGGAGCATCAGGGCATCAGGGAAGTTTCGTGCTGCTCGGAGTTTTCTGCTAAACAACTCGAAAGCCATAAATTAGGAAAGCAGTAGAAGGAAAAGAAACCTCACTGCCGAAACCCGGGATCGAACCAGGGACCTTTAGATCTTCAGTCTAACGCTCTCCCAACTGAGCTATTTCGGCCAGTGGCAGGGCGCTTCTCCATGTCTCTCCTCCTTGTCGTTTCGCATGCCCGGGTTAGCGTCTTTGCATCCTGCGTCGGAGACCGCATAACCTCCGAGTAGCCCTTTATTGTTCATTGTGCACCTAATTTATCCTTTTTCCTGCCCCTTGGCTGTGGGTCCCTGCGGAGGCTCTCAGTGTTTAGAATAGCACCTGCTAGGTGCTTGCTAAACAACTGTTGGCTGAATAAACAAATACACGAATGCATTCATCCCGGCTCAGAGCTGAGATGCCCCAGCTCGCCTCTTCTCTGGGAAGGGGGCAGTCCCCCGGGGCTCAGGGCTCGGGCAGCACGGAGGCGGCCGCACGCTCGCCCCCGGCCGCCAGTGACCACGTCCAGCCTCCGCGGGGCTCCCGTAGCTGCGCGCGCCGCCCGCCTCCAGGCAGGGCAATGGCCAGGGCGGCCATCCGGGCTGGGCCTCTGGCTTCCTTCCTTTGGGGCAGTGAATGAGTGGGCACTACCTGGGGCGAGGAGGGGGCGGCAAAGCCTTTCTGCTTGGGGTGAAGTCACGCAGCAAGTGTTTGCCAACACGGAAACAAGATAATTTGGTATACTAGGATGTACCGAGAGATAGGAAAGTTGGGGCGATGGTCTGGACTAGACCTGCACAAGGAAGTCCTGTGGCCTGAAAATTGGGAGGAAAACAAGACTTCCAGAGGGAGGTGAGGTAGAGCAGATGAGGTTCCAGAGGCCCCCAGAAGCTGTACGGGCGGAAGGGCTGGAAAAGGGATTGGATTTTCCCCAGAGTAATGGAGAGGCCCTGGGGAGGATTTGCAGGAACTTCTGCTATGGACAGGTGGCTGGAGAGGCAGCTGCACCAAGCTGACTGCTGCTGGGCCTAACCTACAGAAGTCGGAAGGAGCACGGAAAAACATTCAAGAGGAGGAAAGGGGCCTTGCTGATGGACTAGATGGGGAAGGAGGGGTGGCCGGAGGAAGGATGGGATGAAGAATGACACTCAAGGGTTGGTGTGGCGGTTGGGTGGGTGGTGGAGGTCTTAATCACAGGCAGGAGCCTGCAGGAGGGCAAGCTAACTGGACTTCTGTCACAGATATGCCACTTTCCAATGGGTGCACTTCCAGAAGCTGACCAGCTCCCTCCCCCACACCAAAAGTCCTTTGTTGGGGCTAGCCTGCAAAGCCAAAGCACCCAGGTTCAATTCCCCAGGACCCACATAAGCAGATGCACAAGGTGGTACACGCTTCTGGAGTTTGTTTGCAGTGGCTGAAGGCCCTGGTGTGCTCACTCTCCCTGTCTGTCTCCCAAATATATAAAATAAATTATTATTGATTTATTTGTTTTTTTGAGGTAGGGTTTCACTCTAGCCCAGGCTGACCTGGAAGCACAAAGTGTCACATGCATCTGGAGTTTGCAGCAGCAGGAGGCCCTGGTGTGCCTATACTTTTTCTCTTAAATAAGTAAATGAAAATCAAAAAGAAAAGTAACAAAAGGCCTTGCCTGGCTGTTTTTCTTTCTCAAATAAGATTATTTAAATATTTCATTTCATTTCATTTATTTGACAGAAAAAGAGAATGGCTCCAGCCACTGCAGATGAAACCCACATGCGTGCATCTGGCTAAAGGGGGTCCTGGGGAATTGAACCTGGATCCTTTGGCTTATGCAGGCAGACACCTCAACTGTTAAGCCATCCCTCCATCCTTCAAATAAAATTATTTAAAAGAAAAGCCAGGTGTGATGGTGCACACTTTTAATCCCAGCACTCAGGAGGCAGAGGTAGGAGAATTGCTGTGAGTTCAAAGCCACCCTGAGACGACATAGTGAATTCCAGGTCAGCCTGGGCTAGAGTGAGACCCTACCTTGAAAAACAAACAAACAAAAGAGGAAAAAAGAAATAGCTTTACTTGTGTCTCATTGAAGGGGTCCTACTGATGGCCAGGAAGGACAGCACCCCTCTGCTACCTCCACCACCTGAGGAAGGACCTTAACTGAGGTCAAATTGAATTACTGGTTTCCACCCAGAAAAGAATTACAGCACTAGAAGCAGAGTTAGGGTTACTAAAGATATTTTAGTCAGGCCTGTTGGCTCACACCTGTGACCCCAGCACTCAGGAGGCTGAGGCAGGCAGACTGCCATAATTACAATGCTAGCCTGCTCTACATAGTGAGTTCAGGACACTTCTGGAGTATTGGGATCATGGGTATGGGCCACCACATGAGGCTGCCTTCTCTGCCTCTTCCTACTTAAATCCTGTCTGTATTAAACAAATAAAATAAAAATAAGCGAGGAGGAGGAGGAAGAAAAAAGAAAGCAGGATGTGGCCTGTAATTCCAGCACTTAGGAGGAGGAGGCAGCTCAGAACTTTAAAGCCAGCTTTGGTTACATAGGGGATTGGAGGCTAGCCTGGGTTACATTACATGAGGCAACGTCACATAAAAAAAAAAAAAAAAAAAAACAACGGAAGCCGGGCGCGGTGGCACACGCCTTTAATCCCAGCATTCGGGAGGCAGAGGTAGGAGGATTGCCATGAGTTCAAGGTCACCCTGAGATGACAGAGTTAATTCCAGGTCAGCCTGAACCAGAGTGAGACCCTACCTCAAAAAACCACCCCCCCCAAAAAAACAGGCTGAAGAGATGGCTCAGCAGTTAAAAGCACTTGCTTGCAAAGCCTGACAACCTGGGTTTAAATCCCCAGTACCTACATAAAGCCAGATACACAAAGTGATGTGTGTGTCTGGGGTTCATTTGCAGCAGCAGAATGCCTTGACATGTCCATACTCTTATCTCTGACTCTCTGTCAAATAAAAATATTAAAACAACAACAACAAAATATAACGGGGCTGGAGAGAGCTCAGAGGTTAAGGCACTTGCCTGCAAAGCCTAATAACCTGGGTTTGATTCTCCACTACCCACATAAAGCCAGATACACAAAGTGGCACATGCATCTAGAGTTTTATTTGCAGTGGCTGGGGGTCCTGGTGTGCTCATTCATTCTCATTCTTTCTCCTCTGCTTATAAATTAAACACACACACACACACACAGCTAGGTGTGATGGCGCACGTCTAATCCCAACACTTTGGCCAGCCTGAGACTCTCCAGTGAATTCCAGGTCAGCTGGGACTAGAGTGAGACCTTACCTCAAAAAACCAACAGGCTGGAGAAGATGGCTCAGCGGTAAAAGCACTTGCCTAAGGACTCAAATTCGATTACCCACTACCCACGGAAACCAGATGGAAACACAAACACACACACTCAAAATGCATACATTTAACAGTAATCCAGCCAGAAGTGGAGTCATAGTCTGGAGGCTGATTCGTTTGTTTGTTTGTTGTATCGGTGCGTGCCAGACTGTCTTGCGGCTGCACAAATGGTGGATCTGATTTATGTACAAAGTTGGAGAAATGAACCCCGGGTGGTCTGGCTTAACAAACACAAGAGAAAGAAAACATAAACTCAACAGCTTGGCAATATTTGGGAGCTCAGCTACTTGAAGTGAAGGAAATGGTCTGAGACCCGAACACGAAATAGACTGTACTCTGGTGCAAAAGCCGGCGCGTGGCCTCCCCGTCGGGGAATCGAACCCCGGTCTCCCGCGTGACAGGCGGGGATACTCACCACTATACTAACGAGGATAGGCCATGTGTGGCCTGCTCCAGATCGGCTCCTGTAGAAAGACGTGGCAGATCCCGGGCGTGGGCGGGGCACGAAAGTTCCGTCTTCTCTCCAGGTCCCCATGTTCTTTCTGTTCTTGGCAGGGTGCAGCGGCAGCAGCGTCCCCGAGACAATGTCGCGGCGGGTCTGAGCGGAGGACCCTGCAGAGCCCAGCGCACCGCTGCTCCATTAGCGGCCTGGCGCAGGAAGTACGTGTACAGGGGATGTAGCTCAGTGGTAGAGCGCATGCTTTGCATGTATGAGGCCCCGGGTTCAATCCCCGGCATCTCCATTCGTTTTACTTTCTCTTTTGAAACGCACGGCAGAAAGCGAAACATCAGGAGCTCTTCCCCTGTCCTAGCCAGTTAGGCGGGGGGAAAATCTGCCTTTCTGAAGCTGTTCCGGCAACTCCGAAGCACCTGAGCCCGGGCAATGTACACGCATTCAGGTACAGCGTCAAATACCCCAACTGTGGCTACACCAGGGAAGGTGTCGGAACCTTCTTGGAATTCATATGCCAGCTCACCAGGCAGCCCAGAGGTATGTTAATGAAGATGGCCATAGTTAGGGCTTGGTCTGCTGAACCTCGGAGGTCCAGAAACAGGAAAGAGCACAAACAAGCCTTGAAGCTGGAGAGGGTGTCTGATGAGTGCTCAGAAATAAGCCCTGAAGACAAGACCGGGTGGAACTGTACTCTGGAGCCGTGGCGTCAGGGAAGGGTTTATCAATTAGCTTTCTTTTTTAGGTAGGGTCTCGCCCTAGTCTATGCTGACCTGGGATTCACTATGTAGTATCAGGGTGGCCTCAAACTCAGGGTGATCTTCCTACCACTGCCTCCCAAGTGCTGGGATTAAGGACATGCACCACCACACCCGGCATCAATGAAGGTTTTTTTTTTTTTTTTTTTTTTTTTGAGGTATAGTTTCACTCCAGCCCAGGTTAACCTGGAATTCACTATCAAGTCTCAGGATGGCCTTGAACTCACGGCGACCCTTCTATCTCTGCTTCCCAAGTGCTGGGATTAAAGGTGTGCCACCACGCCCAGCCTCAATTGGGTTTTTAAAAGGTCCCTCTGGTTGGATGGTGGCTCAGTCACCCCAGTGAGTTCCAGGACATTGTGAGACCCTGCCTCAAAACAAACAACAACCGGTTAAAAGAAAGAAAGAGAGAGAGGGAGAGAGGGAGGGGAGACAAAGAAGGCTGGAGAGATGGCTTAGCCGTTAAGGCACATGCCTGCGAAGCCTTGATTTTTCTAGGTCTCACATAAACCAGATAGATGCACATGGTGTCTGCATGCGTCTGGAGTTTGTTTGCAGTGGCTAGAGGCCCTGGTGCACCCATTCTCTCTCACTCTCTTCCTTTGTCTCTGCTCCTCAACCTCTGTTCATCAGGCACTTGTGTTCCCTAGGTTCTTCACTTTTTCTAAGTGTGTTGGGAACAAAGTATAAATTGATTATTCTGTTGTTTCTGAGATAGATTCTCATTCTAGCCCAGCAGCAATCCTCCTACTTCAGCCTCCTGAGTGCTGGGATTAAAGGCAGGGACCATCATGCTTGACTACAAAGTGTAATTGCTTTGCTAATTTAATTTTCATGTCCTGCCTTCTTGGGAGGGTGAGCATCTCTTCAAGTCTATCTCGAAGCTTGTCTGCCCACGGTGTGCTAGCTCTGTAGCAAGTTTGGGAGATGAAATTCATTCACAAGACTTCCAGCTGGAGGTGGGCAGACCAGGTCACAATGTCCCCTCTCCGAAGACAGGGTGTGGCAGTTACCTCTTTGTTACTGAGAAAACATCAGACCAGAAGCAGTGTATGGGAGGAAAGGTAAGTCCAGGGGAAGCTCCACCATGGCAGAAGCAGCTGCCTCACTTTATACATCCATAGCAGAGAGGCAGAATGAGCACCTGTCAACATAGCCGGACCTCAAGCTAGCTCTCAACACACCTTAGGGCTGGATCCAAGACCCACTTCAGTGACAAACCTCCACCAGCAAGGCTCAGCCTGCTGAAGACTAAGTAGGAAGCTAATTAAAAGTACCTGAGCCAGGCCAGGCGTGGTGGTGCACACCTTTAATCCCAGAACTCGGGAGGCAGAAGTAGGAGGAACACACTGTGAGTTTGAGGCCATCCTGAGAATTCCTGAGTGAATTCCAGGCCAGCCAGGGCTAGAGTGAGACCCTACCCTGAAAAACCAAAAATAAAATAAAGCTTCCAAAACCCTAAGGCTATGGGGACATACATTTACATTGAAAACAGCACACAGGGTTTGTGTATCCCAGTGGTAGGGAAAGGTGAGTGCAAGGCAAATAATCTGCAGCTCACATGTCTACATATTCAGAAGATGGCACTGAGCCAACTGTGGTGGCTCACTGGGACACCTAGCACTTGGGAGGCTGAGATAGTGGAACCATGAATTCAAGACTGTCTCAGGTAGCTGTGGTGATGCAAGCCTGTAATCTCAGCATTTAGGAGGAGTACAAGGTCATCCTTGGCTACATAGTGACTTCAAGGCCAGTTTAGACTAAGAACAAGCTGGGTGTGGTGACTCATGCCTGTAATCTCAGGATTTAGGAAGAAATAGGTATTGCACTAGAAGTTCAGGGCCAGCCTGAGCAAAAGTGTTGAATGCCCGAGGCCTTGAGTCTGGACTGGCCACTTGCTTCTCCAAACCTTGAATCCTGACACTCTCCTGCAAGGGTTTGATGCTCTGGGCTTTCCCAATGCCTCTGGCAAATGGTAGCCTGGCATCCTTTGCTTGGAAGCAAGCTGTAGCAGGCAGTTCCTCCTTGTGTTCCAGTCCTCAGGCCTAAGGTGTCAGGACCCCACCCTTGACAGTTACATTGGTCTAGTGTGCCTGAGTACCTTGGCTTTTAAGGCATGGCACCTCCCTGAAACTCTTCCAGCGACCAGGACCCATCATGATTTGTCTTCAGTGTCTGCAGGTGCTCCAGCAAGGACCACTAACAAGATGAGTTGGCAGCTTGCTTATATAGGCAGAAAAGGAGTGTTTGTGCCAATCACAGCAGACCTCCATGACATTCCTACCAGCCATGGCACTGTCCCTCATGCAGACGAAGGACTGTTTACACCAATCACAGGCCTTCTATGGGGCTACCAGGTGCCTCACTTTCTTCTGGCCTGGGTGGAGAGTCACAAGGTCCTCTGTTGGTCATGAGGGTTGTCCTGTCCTGGAGCAGTCCTGGCTGGCAGATCTTCAGCAGCTAGAACTGCCTTTCAAATGCAAATGCTGTGATTTGCGTAGCTTTGTGCACACCTCTGTGGAATAGGCAAGGCCTCACACTGACCACTTGGCTGACAGCATTTTTCTCTAGGCAGCTGAGACCAACAGCTGTCAGAGAGGAAAATCACCTGGCCTCCAGTCTCTTAAACTCATTCATAAACTATGCATTTTTTTTTTCAGGTCAAGGTAACGTTTAACCATTTCTAAATACATTTCAAAACAGTCTGTGAAGGTCAGCCTGGGCTAGAGTGAGACCCTACCTCGGAAAACAAACAACAAAAACCAATAGCCGGGTGTGGTGGCACTCAGGAGGCAGAGGTAGTTAGATCACTGAGTTCGAGGCCACCCTGAGACTTAATAGTGAATTCTAGGTCAGCCTGGGCTACAGTGAGACCCTGCCTTGAAAAGCAAACAAAAAGTCTGTGAGCTTTTGGATTAGTGAAAATTTTGAAGGTGGGCTGAAGAGATGGCTTAGCAGCAAAGGGGTTTACCTGCGAAGCCTAAGGACCCAGGTTTGATTCCCAACTATCCACATAAGCCAGATGTACAAGGTGGCACATGCTTCTGGATTTCATTTGCTAGTGGCTGGAGGCGTTGGTGTGCCCATTCTTTCTTTCTGTGCCTCTTTCACTCTTTCCCTCAAAAAACAAACAAACAAAAAATCTTGAGGGTGAAAAACATGTTTGCATTCATGAATGAAACAGCCATGTTGTATATGAAAGAGTGCATTTCACATCCCTCCTCCCCAACCTCCTACTCTTACATTATTATTAAAATATTTTATTTTTATTTATTTGACAGAGAAAAAGGGAGAGAATGTGTGCACCAGGGCCTCCAGCCACTGCAAACGAACTCCAGACACATGTGCCCCCTTGTGCGTCTGGCTAATGTGGGCCTTAGGGATTCAAACCTTGGTCTTTTGGCTTTGCAGGCAAATGCCTTAACCGTTAAACCATCCCTCCAGCCCTATTTATTTATTTATATATTTATTTATTTTGAGGTAGAGCCTTGCTGTAACCCAGGCTGGCCTGGAATTCAGTTTGTATTCTCAGACTAGCCTCAAACGCACAGTGATTCTTCTACTTCTGCCTTAGTGCTGGGAGTAAGGGTGTGCACCACCATGCTTGCCTCCCCCTTTTAAATATTGTATTTTGACTGAAGAGATGGCTAGTGGTTAAGGCACTTTTGTCTGCAAAGCCTAAAGACCCATGTTAGACTCTCCATATCCCACATAAGCCAGACGCACAGATGAGGCATGCTCAAGGTTGCACATGCCTACTAGGGTACAAGTGCCTGGAGTTTGATTACAATGGCTGAGGCCCTACCATGCCAATTCTCTCTTTCTCTCTAAAGTAAAATTAAAAAAAAAAAAAAAAAGATGGGCGGTGGTGCACACCTTTAATCCCAGCACTCAGGAAGCAGAGGTAAGAGGATCACCGAGTTCGAGGCCACTTTGAGACTACATAGTAAATTCCAGATCAGCCTGGGCTACAGGAGACCTTACCTTGGAAAACCAAAACCACCACCACCACAATAATAATAAAAATAATGAATATATTTAAAAGTATTTATTTGCAAGCAGAGAGATTCAGACAGAGGCAGTGGGTGCATCAGGGCCTCTAGTCACTGCAAGCGAACTCCAGATGTATGCACAACCTTGTCTATCTAGCTACAGGGGTTCTGGGGAATTGAACCCAGATTTCTAGCTTTACAAGCAAGTGCCTTAACCACTAAACCATTTCTCCAACCCTCTTAGTCTTCTGTTAGGTTCCCTGAATCCTAAACAGTTGCTGGGAGAGGAAGATTTGTTCATCAGTGGTGTAGCCACTGGTAAATTACCCATTCCACAGTAAGTAACTTTCCTCCATAGTCATGCAAACAACCCTAATTTACCTCAATGGGCTTAAAAATAAGATGGGGATTGATGGTGAGAGGGTGCAGTTAGGGTAATTAGATCCCTGAAGGTAGAAAAAAGACAGGAAGTCTGCACTTGCTAGAAATCAAAGATGATCTGACTATTTATTTATTTGGTTTTTCAAGGTAGGGTCTTCCTCTAGCCCAGGCTGACCTGGAATTCACTATGTAGTCTCAGGGTGACCTTGAACTCATGACGATCTTTCCACTTCTGCCTCCCAAGTACTGAGATTAAAGGCATGCTGACCACCATGCCTGGCAAAGACATGCTGACCACCATGCCTGGCAAAGACTTTATTTATTTGACACAGAGAGAATGGGCACGCCAGGGCCTCCAGCCACTGCAAGTGAACTCCAGAGGCATGTACCACCATGTACATCCTGCTTACACGGGACCTGGAGAATTGAACCTGGGTTCTTAGGCTTTGCAGGCATACACCTTAATTGTTAACCCATTTCTCCAGCAACCCCCCCCCCTTTTTTTGTTTCCAGGGAGGGTTTCACTTTAGCTTAGGCTAACCTGGAATTCACTATGTAGTCTCAGGGTGGCCTTGAAGTCACCGCAATCCTCCTACCTCTGCCTCCTGTTTTAGTGTACAAAATAATGGGTTTTGTAAACACAATTATACCTTGCTCATATTAAATCCCCTTACTATACTACCTCTCCCCATCTCAGTTTAAGTAAACAACACAGTGCTACCTGTGACAGATAAATCATTAGCAGTGATCCTGCAACCTGTCTGGCATCACTTTTCAGCCACTGAACAGCTTACTCAGGACCAGATTGTTGGATTTGGCAAAAACAGCCTTTATTGAAGTCCTGAGAATGGGCAGTCATCACATCTAAGGTGTGAGATCCCCGAGTGGGGAGACTGACACAGAGCTCAGGGCCAGAGAGAACTGAGTGTGGTTTATGCATGTCAGGTGTGCACATCCTGTGTGGAGGCTACTGGGGAATATTTGGTCCAAGAGTCCACTTGTGGGCCAGGCGTGGTGGCGCACGCCTTTAATCCCAGCACTCAGGAGGCAGAGGTAGGAGGATCACCATAAGTTCCAAGCCACCCTGAGACCACGTAGTGAATTCCAGGTTAGCCTGGGCTAGAGTGAGACTCTACCTCGATAAACAAAACAAAAAAACAAAAAACAAGGAGTACACTTGTCCGCATGATTCCTTGAGATGGAGTCTCTCACTGAGCCTGATGTTTTAAGACTGGCTGACCAGTGAGCTATAGAGATACTCGAGTCTCTGCTCCTACAGAACTGGGGTTATACCCAGCTCAGGGTGGCCTTCAACTCATGGTGATCCTCCTCCCTCTCTGCCTCCCAAATGCTGGGATTAAAGGCGTGTGCCACCATGCCCAGCACTTTTGTCCATTATTTGAGCTGTTGGATGTCTACTCCCCTGCAGGACTTGGGTTAAAGATGCATGTGGCCCAGCTGCTTATGCAGGGCCAGGGGATGAAGTACAGCCCTTATGCTGAAGCCATTTCTCCAGCACATCTTTTTCCATCCAACTGAAACAGTACATCTAACAGGATCATGCTGTTTTAGTCGTGGACACACACTTGAAACAGGGTCTTGCTATGTAGCAGTCTGAATTTGAACTTATGGTGATCCTCCAGACTCAACCACCCCCCTTGGGATTACCATGTGTGAACCACCATGCCAGGCTCTGCAAACTTTTCCCATTTGTTCTCAGGCTTTCCAGCTTTGTCTGTCATGTTCTGCATCTAAAACACTATGAAGACCAACACCTTTCTTTTTGTTTCTAGTGCATTGGTTAAAAACTTCCCAGGGCTTCTGCTTAAGATGGTGGCATAGGAACCATGCCAAAAGAGCATAGGGGAGAAAAAGCCAAAACCAAACAATAGCAGCAGCAACATCAACAACAACAACAAAATGCCAGCAAAATACACTCTTCTACTAAAAAGTGAGGTGCATAAGAAATTATCAAGGGCAGCAGAGGAGAGATCCAGCACATCTAGAGCCCACATAGGCAGGTAGAAGCAGCTCCAGCAATGGCGGCACCAGGTCCACGGGGCCACAGCTGCAAGGCTTGGCTTGAGCTGCAGGAAAAACCAGGTGAAGGGATTTTCCACTCACACTGGAGCTCTTCGCAAACTCAAGAAACGTGAGAGGACGGTGAAATACGGGGAAGCAGATCACGAGGTAGAGGATCTCGTGGACCAGCTGGAGAACTATAGCCACCATATACAGCCTCCCCGCCCCCTTCACCAGCCCAAGCATAAGCAAGCACTAGAGACCTGGGGAATGGGGCTCAAAGCACCCAGCATCGACAACCTACATGACTGCTTTTGTGCCAGTACCATGCTGGTTTTGTTACTATGGCTCTGTAGTATAGGTTAAAATCAGGTATGGTGATACCACCAGCCTTATTTTTGTTGCTCAGTATTGTTTTAGATACTCCAGATTTTTTATTGATTCCAAATGGCACTCCCGAAGAAAGCCCAGAAAGCATGGTGTATGCCGCTCATGGGAGTTGAGATTAGGCATCTTAGCATGGCCATATATACACCACACACCAGTGAATGGCCATATATACACACACTGGTGATTGTCAAGTTAAATCCCAAAGGGAACAGGATGAAGGACCCAGATGTAAGCCAGGGTAGCCTCAGTCTTCTGACATTTGACAAAAATGTGAAAAATACTCATTGGAGAAAAAACAGCCTCTTCATCAAATGGTGCTGGGAAAACTGGATATGTATCTGTAGAAGGATGAAAATAGATTCTTCTCTCTCTCCATGCACAAGAATTAAGTGTTAATGGATTCAAGACCTTAACATCAGACCTGAAACTCTTGAAACTGTTAGAGGAAAAAGTAAGGGAAACCCTTCAACATATTGGTCTTGGCAAAGACTTTCTGAATATAACCCCAACTGCTCAGGCAATAAAGCCACAGATTAATCACTGGGACCTCATGAAATTATAAAGATTTTGTACGGCCAAGGACAATGTGAATAAAGCAAAGAGGTAACCTACAGAATGGGAAAAATATCTTTGCCAGCTATACATCTGATAGAGGATTAATATCTAGGATATACAAAGAACTCAAAAAATTAAATAAGAAATCAAACAACCCAATTAAAAAATGGGCTATGGGGCTGGAGAGATGGCTTTGCGGTTAAGCGCTTGCCTGTGAAGCCTAAGGACCCTGGTTCGAGGCTCGGTTCCCCAGGTCCCACGTTGGCCAGATGCACAAGGGGGCACACGCATCTGGAGTTCGTTTGCAGAGGATGGAAGCCCTGGCGCTCCCATTCTCTCTCCCTCTATCTGTCTTTCTCTCTGTTGTCTGTCACTCTCAAATAAATAAATAAATAAATTTTTTAAAAGGGCTATGGAACTAAATAAGAGAGTTCTCAAAAGAAGAAATACAGATGGCACATAAGCATCTAAAAAATATTCTACATCCCCAGTCATCAGGGAAATGCAAATTTAAACTACATTGAGATTCCATTTCACTCCTGTCAGATTGGCTACCATCATGAAAATAAATGACCATAAATGCTGGCAAGAATGTGGAAAAAGAGGAACCCTCCTACGCTGTTGGTGGGAATGCAATCTGGTCAAGCCATTGTGGAAATCAGTGTGGAGGTTCCTAAGACAGCTAAAAATAGACCTATCATATGACCCAACTATAGCACTGCTAGGCATATATCCTAAGTACTCATCTCATTATCTTAGAGATACTTGCTCAACCATGTTTATTGCCATTAACATTAAAGGTGTACACCATCGTGCCTGGTTGTCCACAGGGGTTTTCAGTGTCTATGAAGCATAATCTGATTGTCTTTCAATGAATACCATGCAGGTGTCCTCAACAAACAAGTATCATGCCTTGTGGACACTCATGGTGTGACTGTACACAAGTGGACACTCAACCCAGCTCAACTCACAACAGCATCAGAGGGCACTCATCACTGGGGATTGGGCAAAACTTTAGTAAAGTGCTGAACATTCTGCAGCTGTCAGGCAGGGCAGGGTGGTTCAGCTTAACTGCATGAAGGATGTGGAGAGATGGAGGGAAGGTAGAAGGAGAGAGAGCAATGGCTTAGAGAGTTCCTCTGGTGATAGATTAACCCTGTAAGGCCATCAAGTGTGTGGGTTGCTGGGGAGATGGCTCAGTAGTTAAGCACTTACCTACAAAGCCTAAGGACCCTAGGTTTGATCCCCCAGAACCCACATAAGCCCAATGTACAAAGTGGAGCATGCACCTAGAGTTCAGAGGCTGGAGGTCCTGGCACACCCATTCTCTCTGTATCTCTATACTCTCTCTGCTTACATAAAAAATAAAAAATAACAGTGCCCCTGTGGTGGTGCACACCTTTAATCCCAGCACTTGGGAGGCAGAGGCAGGAGGATCACCATGAGTTCAAGGCCACTCTGAGACTACCTAGTGAATTCCAGGTCAGTCTGTGCTAGAGCTAGACCCTACCTCGGCGGGGGGAGGAGGGAGGGGAGAGGGATGTATGGTGGGTGTCAGTGGCTGAGTACCTGCCCAGGATGCAGAGGCACTGCCACGAGAAATGCAATGTGTGTGTGCTTGAAGGACATCAAGAGACTGAAGACGAGTACTCATTGGGAGAAAATGCTGGCAACGCATTATAGAACTCTCACAGCTCAGACAGACAGGTGCCCTAGATAACAAGGGCACCACAAGCAGCACTATTTACAGTCACACAAAGGCGGAAACAACTCAGTGCAGCAGCAGGACAGATGTGCCACATAACCTGATGGAATACAACTCGGCACTGACATCTGCTGCGGCGTGAGTGAGCCCTGTGCACGTGATGCTCAGTGAAAGGCACTGGACAGGAAAGGCCAATCTACTGTACCGTAATGTTCTATTTGCTTGACATATGTACAACAGGTACATTTGCAGATAGAAATAGGCTAGCTTTTGCCAAGGGACGGTAGTTCATTTGGGATGACAGGAACTGAAGATGGTGGGTGCTCAGCACCATGCAAATGCTCAACAATGCTGAATGAACAGGTGAAAATGGAATGGTCTGTTGTGTTATTTACTCCAACAAAACACTTATTTGTTGAGACTTGAACTAGGCTCCATCCTAACCAGAGTGGCTCCGGGGAGATGTCATTCCTCACTGTGCAGGCAGGTCTGGGCTTCTAACTGCGCTGCCTCGGACTTTTCTCTTTCTTACCTCTGCCCCAGCAGAAGAGGACTTAAGAAATGTGTTGGTGCCCCTATTCCTGACTGACTAAAGAGTTCTGTGTCGTGACTGGTGCTTGGCCAGCCCTCAGAGCAAAGCCACATAGGATGCTCACCTTCTGGCTGCCTATGAGCTGGCATTTGAAGATGAGATGCCTACTCTGAGGCCATATTAAATAGAAGGTCCAAAGTCCAGGAGAAAGCCCATGAGGTTGGGAGAGGTCTTTAGCGCACAGCTGCTGGTACAGCTCAGAGGGAGGGCTGCACACACTGTGGAAGAGCTTGCCTCCATGTACAAGTGGCCCTGTGGCTAACGTAGCCCTCAGAGCAAATTTAAGACAAGGAGGAATGTGGGAGATAAACCACATGTATCCTGTAATAAATAGTTATAGAGAAGGCACTCCTGGACTGTGAGTGGTGAGCTTGGCTCGGAATCAGGCCATGTGAAGAGCCAGGCCAGGGGACCAGGTGAATCTGTAGCTAGCCATCTGGTCAGCAGCCAGTGGTAGGAGGCCAGGTCTTCTCAATATTGGCATACATGGCCTGGGGTAGCCATTCGCAGTACTCAGCCAGTAGGTCTGTAAGGCAAGGGGAAGCCAGTATCAGATGACCAGCCCTGGGATCTGTCTGGCTGGGAAGGACTAGCCACTGTATGGTCAAGTCCTCCTGCCAAGCCACCCCCCGGGCCACACTCACATTTGGGATTTTTTTCCCAAGCCATCAGCAAGGCATCGCGGCAGTCAGCCTTCTCTGCCACCAGGGCTCGTAGCAGGCTCTCAGTCCTGGGCTGTAGCCTATGAGAGGGGTCAACTGTGGGAAACTTGCAGAACCCAGGAGGGATCTGAACCCAGGAAGATGGGCAATGGATGGTGAGTAGGTTATGTGCTCAACAGTAGAAAACCTCCTGTCCACACCTGGAAGACCTGCAGGGGTTCACTAGTGACACTTGGGGTATAGGAGATTAGCAACAAGGAGTACAATGGACTAGTGTGGGGCCCTTGTAATCAGGGGATAGAGAACAGGCCAAGGCTCACTCAACACCCTGATGTCCACTGCTGGACCACAGCATCATGACAAAGTCTGCTGTGGCCAGACCCCCACAGGCTGTACCTGGCCCAAGTCTTCAACATGGTGCTAGGGCTAGAGAGCAGGCAGTTCTTGTATGAAGCCAGTTTGCAGAAAACCTAGGGAGAGACCAAGGAGGGGCTCAGTGGGGCCTTCACACACCATGGCACACACAAATGGGCTTAGGGAGGCTGTAGTGCCTACCTTCCCTTCCAGCAGAAAGCAGGCAAAGTGCCTGTAGCGGTCAATGCCCTCTGGAAAATCCACCTGTATGGCAGGGAGTGGCCAGCCAACACGATCTGGGTGACAGGGGGTGGTGATCAGGGAACCCTTATATGGCTGCCTCCCGAGCTCCTAGTGACCCTATGTCCTGTTCATCAAAGGAATAGGTGGACTGGGGCGACACCCTTAGATATGTGCCAAGGCAGGGCATGGCCCAAAGTGTCCAAAACAGGGATGCAGGGGGCTAGGCATGTAGGAAGGTGCCATGACTCACAGAAAATGCTGGTGCGGTGGCACTGTACACGCCCTGTCTCAGGGCAGTAGATGGGGGCTGGTTCCTCCAGGGGCACACCAAATTGGCAATAGGAGGGTAATAGTGCTGGGATCCACTGAACCTCCACGGTGGAGACGCCTGGGGTGGCAGAGGGCAGGGTTACTCCATGTCCCTCCAGGACAAACAGCATCCCCACATGCAACAAATCAGTGTCACAATGGGGCAGGATGTAGCCATGGCATGTTACCTTTCATGTACATTTTTGAAGTCTCCACAATTTCCTGGTAGACCACAAACTCAGGCAGCTCTCTAAAGAGTACGGAGCTGGGGTGGATGAAGACCGGGTCATCTAGGAGAGGGGTCTGCAGAGAGAAAAGGATGGTTAGGGCTGGGGACAAACCTAGGCTCTTGGTGCCTTTAAGTTCAAGCTTCAAGATCCAATCATCTGCCCTTGGCCAAAAAGCACAAAAGCGCCAGGCGTGGTGGCACATGACTTTAATCCCAGCACTTGGTAGGCAGAGGTAGGAGGATTGCCATGAGTTCCAGGCTGCCCTGAGACTACATAGTGAATTCCAGGTCAGCCTGAGCTTCAGTGAGACTCTACCTGGAAACAAACAAACAAAAACCAAAACAACACAAAAAGCACAAAAGCTAGTGACCAGGGCCTACCCTGTGGCGCACTGCTCCCCAACCACTGAGAGCTTGACAAGCTCAGTGTGGTGGTACAGGCTGTAACCTAGCACTGGGGACGCCGAGACAAGACGACAGTAAATTCTATGCCAGCCTGTTTCAAAAGTAGACGAGTAGGGCTGGAGAGATGGCTTAGCGGTTAAGCGCTTGCCTGTGAAGCTAAGGACCCCGGTTCGAGGCTCGGTTCCCCAGGTCCCACGTTAGCCAGATGCACAAGGGGGCGCACGCATCTGGAGTTCTTTGCAGAGGCTGGAAGCCCTGGCGCGCCCATTCTTTCTCTCTCCCTCTATCTGTCTTTCTCTCTGTGTCTGTCGCTCTCAAATAAATAAATAAATAAATAAAATTAAAAAAAAAAAACAAAAACTAAAAAACTAAAAAAAAAAAAGTAGACGAGTAAAGGCCCAGCATGAATGGACCTCAGAAACACGCTGAGAAAGGAGGCAGCCACACCATGCTGGACACTATGGGGCTCAACCTGGCTGAAATGTCTGCTACAAATCCAGATAGACACCAGCCCATGAAGAGGGAGGGAGAGGAAGGGGAGTGGGAAGGTCCAATGGGCATAGCTTTCTTTTTGGGTGGAAAAAATGGCAGGAAATTGAGTGTGCTGACTAGCTCAAAACATGCTAAAATCTTAAGCACATACATTTTCCAGCGGGCTCATTTTATGTAGTAGAGGACCTCAATAAAGCACTAAAAAAAAAAAAAAAAGCTGGACTGGGCGTGGTGGCACATGCCTTTAGTCCCAGCACTTGGGAGGTAGAGCTAGAAGGATCACCATGAGTTCAAGGCAACCCCGAGATTACATAGTAAATTCCAGGTCAGCTTGAGCTAGAGTAAAACCCTACCTTGAAAAAGCAAAAAAAAAAAAAAAAAAAAAAAAAAAAAAAAAAAAAAAAAAAAAGCAAAAGCTGGGGCTGAGCTCCTAATCCCCACAGTGGAGAATGCTCACTTGTGGACATTTTTCCGGAGTCTGTGACACCTGTTGTCAAGGGCTGGTCTCACCTTGTAGGCATTCCTCCACTTGTTATCCAGCAGTTCCTCACTCTGTATCCTGCGGGCCAGATGGTCACCCAGGCCGGCCACCATGATCTGCCTCAGGTAGGTCACCTGGTTCTCTGTGGGTGGCTCCATCTTGGGATCCACAAAGAGTCCAGCCTCAGGGCACACAGCATTGACTGGGAAGAGGGAGAGAATAAAGATGGTGGTGGTGGTTCTGTGGTGGGTTGCTACAAACCCAAAGATACAATTCATTTCGGACCCTGCTCCCCACCCCACTGAGACAAAGTCTCGAGTACACAGAATGGCAGCAGCTTAGCCTAGGCCCTGTTCTCTGGGTAAGACCTTTGTAAAGCACAGCCACTCCAAACTCTCAAGTGGCAAAACAGCCACAGGCCCCTTGGCCACATCCATCCCTTCAGCCCAGGGAGAACCATGGTTCCATAAGGCCACCCACATAAGTAACAGTGGGAGGCTAGCACATAACTCAAGGCCAATGTACCCAGGAAACAGACTGGCTAAGGGTGACACCAGGCAGCATGCTGCTACCTACTCCTAGGGGTGGTAGAGGATGGGAATAGCCATCAATCCTAGCAAGGCACCCTGGAGGTGCCTGATTCAAACATGAGTACCCCATTAGCCCTAGAAAGGGATGCAGCTGTCAGAAGCCACTCCGTGTCTGCCTTGAGTGTGTCATCAGCTAGGGGACACTTCTCTTGAATCTCTGGGTACTAATGTATAGGCTGAGGTATGACTCCTGCTTATGTAGGGTTGGGTTCCAGGGATATGTGGGAAGAGAGGTCCAGGCTGTAGCAGGGGAAAAGGACTAGAGAGAGGGGTGTGGACAGAGGGCAGATGGCTTCAGGAAAAGCTTTCTCAGGGAGTGTGTGGGCACCAGGTGCTGACTTAGAAGGCAAGGGACCAGCAGGTATGGAATCTCCACAACACCAACTTCAAACACAGGGAGAGCTGGGGTCAGAGGCAGATAATGCCCAGGGCTGTACCTGCAGTGGTCAGTTGGCCCCGCAGACGCCGGATCTCTAGCATGGCCTTGTAGCGCAGTCCATTGGCCTGGCAGAATTGAGGGGAGCAACCAGCATACTCACAAGCTCCTACGGCACCTATGGGACAGAAGTGTTTTCACTTAACCTGCCCCACCCAACTCTAGTGGACACAACGGTCCCTTTTCCTTTCCCACCAATGTGCACTAACCTAGCAGTACCATGAGGTCCCCCAGCTTCAGAGAGGCCCCCTGGCCTGCCCAGGTCCTCTTCATCTGGGCCACACGGGCACGCCGGCCCTTCAGAATGTTGAGCTCCTCTTCACTGGCAGCGGGTCTGCAAACACATACATGAACCTGGCCCGTATTCCTGATCCTACTAGCTTCCTCCTCCCCAGGGCTCTGTGCATGTTATACACACTACCTGCTGAGCTTCAGCACTGCTTTCATTTGTTTGTCTGTTCATTTAGGTTTCTTTGACGCAGGGTCTCACTCTATCCCAGGTTGACCTGGAAATCTCTGTAGCTCCAGGCTGGCCTCAAACTCACAGCAATCCTTGTACTTCAGCAACGACTATGCCTGGCTTTATTGAACTGCTTTTAAATATTCCACTGTAAACATACTCCAGACTTATGTACCACCTTGTACGTCTGGCTTACATAGGTCCTGGGGAATCAAACCTAGGTCTTTTGGTTTTGCAGGCAAGCGCCTTAACCATTAAGCCATCTCTCTAGGCCATGTTTTATTTATATTTATTTGAGAGACTAAGTGCTGGGGGGGGGGGGGTGAATGGGCACATGCCAGAGCCTCTAGCCACTGCAAATGAACTCCAGACACATGGGCCACCTTGTGCATCCAGCCTACATGGGTTCTGGGAAATCAAACCTGGGTTCTTTGGCTTTGTAGGCAAGTGCATTAACTGCTAAGCCATTTCTCCAGCCCCTGAACTACTTTTAAATAGAAACAAAAGCCTAAGGCCAGGTATGGTGGCCCTCACCTGTAATCCTAGCATTTGGAAGATGGGCAGGAAGATTGAGAGCTTGAGACCAAAGTGGGTTATATAATGAGTTCCTTTCTAAAAAGAAGCAATCTGCACAACCCAAATAAAAAAATACAGGGCTGGAGAGATGGCTTAGTGGTTAAACGCTTGCCTGTGAAGCCTAAGGACCCCGGTTCGAGGCTCGGTTCCCCAGGTCCCACGTTAGCCAGATGCACAAGGGGGCGCACGCGTCTGGAGTTCATTTGCAGAGGCTGGAAGCCCTGGCGCACCCATTCTCTCTCTCTCCCTCTATCTGTCCTTCTCTCTGTGTCTGTCACTCTCAAATAAACAAATAAATAATTTAAAAAAAAAACCCACGCCACCCTCAAAACTACAATAGCTGAACTAGAGCAATGCCTAGATGTGTGAGGCCCTGTGTTCCACTCCCAGAATCATAGTGAGGAAAAAAAAAAAGGAAAGAGCTTATTAAAGAAAATTACCCATATTCCTGAAGACTACACATACTTGGGTTGCAAGGTCTCTGAAAAATCCTGCTGGAGCTAAGCTGAAAACTTTCTCCATGTAGACCAGCTAACAGAAGCTGGAAAAAGCCACACTGCATGCAGGTCAATGGGGGAGAGAGAAATCACCAACAAGTGCAATAATGACATGACTGTTATAGGAGAAACCAACCACTTTCTACTTGCCCTGGAGGCACACACACCACAGGAGGGAATACATGCCTGCCAGTGAAAACCCACAACAGGGGTAGTCATGAGCCCTAGGGACGTGCTGGTGTCTGGCTACATGTATGTATGCTCAAACTGGCCAATAAGCACTTCTCTTAATGTTCATACCCATATACTAATGCTACTCTCACTTTTGGTTAGAGAAGCTTCTGTTTTCAGATGGTAGTGAACTTGGTGATTCAGAAGGCACTAAGGTGCTGAGAGGAAGTGACAGAGGAGTGCTCAACACTAGAACATCTCTATCACACCTTCGAAGGCCCAGGGTCCATTGCAAAAGAAGTGGTGAAAAGAATGTTAGAGCTAGCCAGATGTGGTAGTGCATGCCTTTAATCCCAGCATTTGGGAGGCATAAGCAGCAGGATCACAGAGAGTCTGACACCACCCTGAGACTACATAGTGAATTCCAGGTCAGCCTGGGGCTAGTGAGAGCCTACACTGAAAAACCTGCAAAGCCTAAGGACCTAGGTTTGATTCCTCAGTACCCATAAGCCAGATGCATGAGGTGGCACATGCATCTGGAGTTTGTTTGCAGTGGCTAAACACACTGGTGCACCCAATCTCTATCGTCTCTTTCTCTCTCTCTCAAGTAAATAAAATATCTTTAAAGAAAAATGACAGGCTGGGTGTGGTGGCGCACACCTTTAATCCCAGCACTCGGGAGGCAGAGGTAGGAGGACTGCCATGAATTCAAGGCCACCCTAAGACTCCATAGTGAATTCCAGGTCAACCTGGGCTAGAGTGAGACCCTACCTCGAAAAAAAAAAAAGAAAAAGAAAAAGAAAAAGGACAAGGGTTGGAGGGATGGCTTAGCAGTTAAAGCATTTGCCTGCAAAGCCAAAGGACCCAGGTTCGAGTCCCCAGGACCCACATTAGCCAAATGCACAAGGGGACACACACATCTGGAGTTTGTTTGAAGTGGCTAGAGGCCCTGGCATGCCCATTCTCTCTCTCCCCCTCTGTCTCTGTCAAATAAATAAATAAAATCTATTTTAAAAAGTTGGCAGCATGCAATTACCACTATAACTAATATAATTTCTGGTTAAATAACAATAAGCTGACATATTCTTACCCTTGTGGAAACTTTCACTCACCTTTGTGTGATGGCCCTGCATCCCTATTTTAGTCTCTTTCATATATTTGATGGTACCTCATGTCTAGTGCTAGAGTGTTTTACCCTGAACCATGCTCAGCCCTGGTCTGTGCTGCAACCCTTTTCTGCCATCAGTGACTCCTCTGATCATTAAGGGCCTCCCCAGGCCACAGTCAAGATCAGAGCATGAAGGGCTGCAAGGGGACAAGGCGTCACCCACCCACCTACCTGTCCAGCTCCTCAAACAGCTCCCGGACAGTCATGGCAGCTACAATGGCGATGGTGTAGGGCAGGCAGCCATGCTGTCTACTTAGTGCCAACATCTTGGCATAGCGTGGTGCCACGGGGAAGGTGGCCATGGTCCGACCCAGTGCAGTGATGGGGCAGCTCAGTCGAGACTGCTGCAGCTGCTTCACCCTAAGGACAGGGATGTGGCTAGGTGAGTGCTGACAGCTGGAGGAAGGAGGCCCTGCAGCCAGCACTCAAGAGGCCCCGTGCACTCTCAGGCCGACCACATCTTACCTTTCCTCTTTCCGGGGTGCCTGCAGGGCTCCCAGAGCAATCAGTAGCTCCTCAGCAGCAACCAGAGCCTCCACAGAGGGAGGTGTAGGGAAGGGGAAGTTGATGACCTGGGCAGAGGAAGATGAGGGAAAAATACTGACTGTGAGAAGCAAGCCTGGCAGCCGCACACTGGCCATAGCAGGTGCTGATCCCTGCCTCCAGAGTCACCCCCAGCTTGTCTGAGCACAGCTAATAGCTACTGGGACATAGGATGGGCCTGCAGAGAGCACCCCAAAACTCTCCAGGTCCATGTGCTAGGGTAACCTCAAAGTCACACCTATTTATTTGAGGCCAGCCTGGGCTAGAGTGAGATCCTACCTTGAAAAAAACAAAATATAAAAAGAGATAGAGGAGCTGGGTGTGGTGATGCACACCTTTAATCACAGCACTTGGGAGGCAGAGGTAGGAGGATCACTGTGCTTTCAAAGTACCCTGAGATTACATAGGGAATTCCAGGTCAGCCTGAGCTAGAGTGAGATCCTACCTCTCTCTCCCCCTGTGTGCGTTTGCCTCTTTCCCTCTCTTGCTCTTTCAAATAAATAAGGGCCAGGCATGGTAGTGCATGCCTTTAATCCCAGCACTCTAGAGGTAGAAATAGGAGGATTGTTGTGAGTTTGAAGCCACCCTGAGACTACCTAGTGAATTCCACGTCAGCCTGGGCTAGAGTGAGACCTTATCTCAAAAAACCAATAAATAAATAAAAATAAAAAATTCAAGCCACGTGTGGTGGCACACACCTTTAATCCCAGCATTCAGGAGGCAGAGGTAGGTGGATCACCATGAGTTCAAGGCCACCCTGAGACTATACAGTGAATTCAGGTCAGCCTGAACTACAGTGAGACCTTGCCTCACCCAAAAAAAAAAAGGCGCCATTGTACACAGCCAAACTTATATACTCAATTTGTAATTTTTCTTATGCAGTGCTAGGCTTGGAACCAGAGCCTTATGCACACTAGACAAGAGTTCTCTTGAACTACACTCCCAAACCCAGGATGGAGTTTTAAAAGGTAGCAAAAATCTGGGCTCTTTCACTTATCATATGTGTTACTGAGCAAAGACCTTCACTTCCATGTCACAGTTTCCCAATCTTTAAATCGAGGAATCTACCAGTGTGGTGGTTTGATTCAGGTGTCCCCCATAAACTTAAGTATTCTGAATGCTATTCTCCCCAGCTGATAGCAATTGGAAATTAACACCTCTTGGAGTCAGTGTACTGCTGGGGGTGGGCTTATGGTTATTATAGCCAGTGTCCCCGTGCCAGTGCTTGGCATACTGTCCTGTTGCTACTGTCCACCTTATGTGGGCCAGGAGGTGATGTCCACCCTTTGCTCATGTCATCGTTTTCCCTGCCATCATGGAGCTTCCCCCTCGAGCCTGTAAACCAAAATAAACTTTTTTTCACCACAAGCTGCTCTTGGTTGGGTTATTTCTCCCAGCAACGTGAACCTGACTGCAACAAGCAGCATGGGTAGGACCTCCCCCTCATCACCAGAGTACCATGTCAGTGAGGGCTGCTGCCTAGAATCAGAGGGCTCAGAAGCAGCATGGGGCCTTGCTGTCCAGGAGCCTCTGTCCCTTGCAGGGATGCAATACTAGGGAAACTGTAATCACATAAGACTGGTGGCTCAGGACACCTGCTGATGCTGGGCCAGTCTAGGATCAACTGGGAATGCAGAAGGGAGACTTAGAGCTGCCTAGACTTACTTTCTCAATGTTAAGAGCTTTCATCTGCAGGATTAAGTCTTCCACTGGTCGCCGAGTGATCTCTGGAGGAGGAAACTGCTCAAAGTCCCCGAAAACCGCGGAGGAATACAACCTAAGAGCAGCACCAGAAGAAAACCACAGGGATGGTCAGTCAGTGGATGAAAAAGGTCAAGGGCATTCACCCCAAGGCAAAGCAAATCCAAAGCCAAGGAATTTCCTACTTACTGCAGCAGCAGGATACACAACTCCTAATAACCAGTGTGAGACAAGGACAATGGTGTTATGTGAACTGTTGGTGGCTGGTTTGTCACTTAAGCCTAGAGCTACCATAGGATCACAAGATCTCCTTGTTGTATTCCATAATCAACATGAACATTCTCAAACCAATACTTATCTGTGAATGTCCCCAGTGGGCCCCTTCACAAAGACCCAACAACTCAAATGTCTGGCCAACCAATGAATAGGTGACAAGATATAAGGCCACACATTGTGGACAGTGATTGGGCCACCAAGAGGATATGCAAAGATGGGAACATGAAAACAGTCATGAGACTGTAAACATGAAGTGCAATGATAGCTTTTTGGAGGTTTTTTTTTTTTTTTTTTTTTTAAATCTAGCAGGAACGGTGGAGGAAGAAGGCTCCCCTGGGGTTGTAAGTCAACAGACTGCTTTCTTTTGAGATTGTGGGGGAGGGATGTTTTGTGATTTCTAGACAGACCCTTGGCACCTAAGCA
Organism: Jaculus jaculus; assembly: GCF_020740685.1. Lineage (NCBI taxonomy): Eukaryota > Metazoa > Chordata > Mammalia > Rodentia > Dipodidae > Jaculus > Jaculus jaculus. The sequence continues at coordinate 30,309,511 of NC_059114.1, forward strand.
GAATCTACTGAAATTCCTGAAAACATTAATTAAGAGATTTGCTAATTCATTCACATCAGACCTACTGCACAGAAGCAGGAACAGCCACTGTGCCTCCATGCCCACTGCACTAAATCGGGAGGCTCACCTGTAGCAGTGGCCTGGCTCCGTCCGGCCTGCACGACCTGCCCGTTGGTCAGCCGATGCCTGGGAGACCCAGGTGATACGGAAAGAGGACACGCCCGTGACACGGTCATAGTAGCGCTTCTTGACCTTCCCACAGTCCACCACGTACTTGATGCCAGGGATGGTGAGGGACGTCTCGGCCACATTGGTAGCCACAACACATAGTCTTGTCCCCTCTGGGGGAGATTTGAACACCTGGGATGAGGGTGGGCAGGAAGACCAGAATCATGGGTCAGGAATAGCTAAGAGTCAACTGACTGCTCAGCTGGGCAGTGTTTCCTGCTGATAACCAAGCTCCACACGAGAAGCAGTTTCTATTTTCTGGGACATTTTGGAACCCTATTTCAACACCCTGAAGAGGTATCTTACAGATGTGGTGGGCAGCCTTGCCCATGCTCCTAACCAAACACCCACCCACACCTAGCCCCGTACCTGTGCTTGCTTCTCTGGGGCCAGCAAAGAGTAGAGAGGGAGAACGTGCAGGGGCAGGGAAGCATCCAGTTGCTCACCTACAGACAACACAGGCCACTGGAACTCTAGCTGGACAAATGCCACTGTCTGGCACCCCTACCCTGCTCTGAGAGGATCCATCCCAGTCCCAGGCTGCTGCCTCTGCAATCAATTGGTATAGCATCACAGCAGGCCAAGCCTGGGACACCCTTGAAGGCTCTTCCTGTCACAGTTGTCCAGATTAGGCCCATGATGTCTGCCATGCTACATCTCTTCCTGACAGCAGGCTGGCACTGGTCCCCAGGTGGCTCTGCTCAGTGTCCCTTAAATGTGGAAAGTGGAGACTGCACTTGCACTGAGGAAGTCCTTGTTGGACAAAGAACCCAGTTTCTCTTTAGCAAAGATACCATCTTGTTATGTTGCCTAAGCTGACCCTGAACTCCTGGGTTCAAGCCAGTCTCTTGCCTCAGCCTTCTGAGTAGCTGGGATTGCAGGTGCACGACACCATGCTTGGCCCAATCTGGCCACAGCAAGAAGCTAGGCCTATCACTGTCACAGGGTCCCTGTGAATCAGGAAACCGTGTTGGCTATTGCCCAAGGTCAGCAGAGGCAAGCCTGGGATGGCAACCCCACCACCAGCACCTAACAAGAATCAGGGTGAATCCACACCCTCGCCTCAGAGGCCAGCAGAGATGGCCACCAGAAAGGCCTACTCCCAGGACAGGACTCTGGTTCTTTGTGTGATCCCCAGGGCCCATCAAAACCACACTAAAGGAAGGAAGCAAAGCAAAGGTGCTGGGCCACACCTCCCCCTAGTGCATCATCTCCCAGGTCCAGATCCAGGTCAGAGCCTAAGGCTGCTTCTTCATCGTCCATTTCTGCTTCCCGGTCCTCGTCGCCTTCACCTGCTGGCAGCACCGAGTAGTTGTCCAGGTTGATCTGGGGCAGCGTCTAAGGTGAGGGGACACAACAACATGGGCTGCAGAGACTGGATGTGAACAAAGCCAAGGCAAAGAAAGGGAAAAAAAACAAAACCACAGGCACCGTTCCATGGCCTGGGTCAGTGAACCTTATTCTGCCTGTTCCTCTCTTAAAAAAAATTAGGCATGAGGGTCTAGAGAGATGGCTTAGTGGCCAAGGGGCTTGCCTGTGAAGCCTAAGAACTATGTTCAAATCTCCAGGTACTACGTAGCCACAGCATAGTGATGCAAGCAAGCAAGGAGGCACAGGGTCTGGAGTTCATTTACAGCAGGATGAAGGTCCTGGCATGGCTAGTCTCCCTCCTTCCCTCAAAGTAAAAAGCTAATGATAAAATTAGGCATGAGCTGGGCATGGTGGCACACACCTTTAATCCCAGCACTCAGGAGGCAGAGGTAAGAGGATCACCATGAGTTCAAGGCCACCCTGAGACTACTAGTGAATCCTAACTCTGCGTCAACCTGGGCTAGAAGTGCGACCCTACCTTAAGGGAAAAATAAAAGGCATGAAAGCATTATAGATCTTTTGGAATTTGTGTAGCACATTTTCTGGCTTGTGTGGGACCCCCAACAACCCTCCAAATATACATATATGGCATGATCACAGGGCTCACCCCAAAGGGTTGCTATGAGGTATGCAGGGACTAAGCGGAGCACACTGTCTGGCATGCTGTGAGAGGGTAGAGATCACCACATACTGAATCCATGCCACAAGCATGCCTTAGGGACTACCTCACCTGTCCCCCAGCTATGGACATCTCCCCAATTCATCAAGCACCTAGGGCTCTGCCTATGCTCCCAGGAACCTCCCAGGCTTTACTCAGTTACTCAGGCCAGGGCCTTCTGGAAGTTTCCTTTAATTGCATTGTAAATGACAACCCACCCCCACCTCACAGCCTCCAGAATCCCACAATTCGTGGGGGACAGAATTTAAATTTTTAAAAAATTTTTGGTTTATTTTTATTTATTTATTTGAGAGCAACAGACAGAGAGGCCACTGAAAACAAACTCCAGGTGTGTGCGCCCCTTGTGCATCTGGCTAACGTGGGTCCTGGGTAATACAGGCTGGAACTGGGGTCCTTAGGCTTCACAAGCAAGCGCTTAACTGCTAAGCCATCTCTGTAGCTCTGGATCAGTTTCTTATGAATTACCTCCATGTGGCTACCAGGTACCACTGAGGAGTATGCTGATAGAAAAACTGGATTTTAATTTCATTCCATTTATATTTAAATATAAACAGAAAATTAAATAAATAAATAAATAAATAAATAAATAAATAAATAAATATAAACAGCCCCATAGGGATGGCAGCCACGTGGGCCTGCAAGTCCCCACATACCATGGCCTGGGCCTTCCTGGCCCTTGTCCGAGATTTCTTAAATTTCCTCATGGCTTCTGCTGAGTCCTCCTCTTCCTTCTCTGTAAAAATGAAGGAGATACTTGTGGCCAGCGTGGTCATCCAGAGCAAAGCCAATGTGTTAATGACCACAAATTTTAAAAGAGGGGTTTAGGCAAAGGCCTAGGCTCTCCAGTGGGAGATTGAGGTGAGGGCTAATGGGTGTCATTCAACAGATCCCAATGCATGGGGTAGAATCCTGGGGTTACCTCGTGGCCGGGAGCTATAAGCTGGGAAGGCCTTCCTGAGCCGGCGGCATAGTGCATGCACCTCAGCTTGCCCTGTCAGGAACACCAGGATGCCACCTGTGGGAAAAACCAGTCAGTTACCACCAGGCACTGGGCAAACTTAACTTGGTAAGGTGCACCTGCCAGGCCTGCTGAGAGGTTGGGCTTAAGGGACAACTGGATACCAGGAGCAGGTAACAGGTGGGGTCAGTTACGCTAGGCCAGGAAGGTGATAATGGACATTTTACAGAGACTGTGCAATCAAACAGTATGTGTTCTGAGCTCAGACCCACAAAGGATACTGTGCTCTAAGGGTGCCACTGCCACACTCCAACCTGGGCCTCCCAGAGATGCTGTGAAGCTCCAAACACCCATGCCATGAGCAGCACGAGCCCAGGGAGACAGAGGAGCACCTGCCTCTTGGCTGGGCAGGGCCAAAGAAAGCTGGGGGCCTTCTACAGGGCTGTCTTCAATATGAGGGGTACCAGGGCTATGAGTGAGACCACACATAGCTGTACACACAGGAGTAGATTATCACCTGGGGCCTGCCTGTGCCCTGGGCGTCATTATTCTGTGAGCATACACCAGGCCCCACCAGAACTCACCTGCAGGCAGCATCCGGTGGATCTTGCAGACCTTTCGGAAGCACTCGCCACTATAATCATCCAGTGGGGTCCGCTTATTAAAATGCACAGTCACTGGAAACTGTCTGGATTCAACCTGAAACATACCCATGAAAGCATAGGGGTGCCAAAGAGCCAACCTGGCTCCATTTTAACAGCAAGAGACATTTTGACAAAATAACTAAGTGAAATTTCTGTTTCTCTCAGTTTTTATGTCTGAGCTGGGGCTGCAAACTGTTCCCTGGTTACCGTTCCCAGGACTGTGTATTCATGACGTTCTGGGAAGTAGTTTAATTATAACAGCTGGTCTGCTTCTTTCTGTCACCACACTTGCTTGCCTCTGAAAACCTTGTGATTTCCATGGTTTTGCCCTATAAAAAGAGCCTGAGAAGCTGACTCGGGGCTGCTCTCTACACCCCGCTTTAGGAAGACAGCCAACAGACTGGCTCTATTGTGCACAATTAAAAGCTTGCTTTAATTTGCCCATAATTTGTGGTCAGTGGTCTTTACTCTTGCAAATTCTGGGTTAACAGTGTCTGCAGGCTGGGACTGCATTCCTCCAACAGCTGTGGGCCAAATTCTTTCCCTTTACTCAATAACACCAGTCTGTGTGATGACAGGGCTGGGCTGAAGCTCACAGATGTTCTCCTTGAGTCTCACCTTGATGACTGGGGGTGGGGTGGTGAAAAGCCGCTGGTTCTGGGTGAAGTCCTCCACCCGCAGTGTGGCAGACATGATGAGCAGCTTGAGGGGCAGGTGCCTCTGTGAAGGATAGGCTGGTGACCTTCAGACATGGATGGAGCCCATGGGCAGTGGACATCTAGTCCCCTCAACTACTGTCATGTTACATGTGACCAACAATTGTATACCTCAGGTTGTCTTTAAGGCTACATGCAAGTCTGCTGTACACCAGTATACTGTAGACATCAAGTAGAAATAACCCTAGAGCCTATGTTCAGACACAGAAGGACCTGCCAAGGACCCAAGTGAAAACATGGCATGATTCCATGTACATAAAATGGGCAGCCAAGCCCCAGAGGTAAAAAGTAGATTCAGATCACCTACAGATAGGGAAAAAGGATAGCTATGGGGTCCAGGTACTTTTTGAAGTGACAGAAATGTCCTAAAATTGCTGACGCACGCCTTTATTCCCAGCACTTGGGAGGCAGAGGCAGGAGGATTGCAGGGAGTTCAAGGCCAGCCTGAACTACATAGTGAATTCCAGGTCAGCCTGGGCTAGAGTGAGACCCTACCTCTAAATACAAAAAAAAAAAAAAAAAAAACAACTAACAAACCCACAAACATATGTCCTAAAACTGACTGTAATGGCTGCACAACTGTGAGAATGTGCTAAAAGCCAGAGTCACAGACTTTCAATGAGCTGGTTGTGAGGAATGTGAATAAAGGCTCTTATTGAAATCAAACCAAACAAGACCACAGATGCCTGCCTCAGGGTCTTTGTACTAGGCCTCGACTCTGCTAGTAACTCTGCTACTGGTACTCTCACTTTTACTCCCATTACCTTTTCAGAAGGCCTTCAGGACACTCCCTGAAACTCATTACTCATTCCTCACCCACTGCCAGCTTACAGTGTCTTAGTTCAATGCCCAACACCCTGCCCATCAACTGCTAGACCACCTTTTCCTATTCACTGTCCATGTTCTGGTGTCTTTGAATGAGACTGGCACATGACACCTGAGGGTACCCATCTTTCTCTACTATGTGGGAGGGCAAAGACAGGTCTGTTCAAAGTCCCTCCAGGCAGCTAGGCTCTGATGTCCATTCTACCTGAGGATAGAGGGAGCAGCAGCCAGACTTGCTCATTCTGCAGGGCCAAAGGTCCTTCAGTTGGCTCCCCTTAGCCTGTGCAGAATCAACTCTTTGCCTGAGCCTCTTTGGATGACACCGAGGCTGAAGCCTGAGGTTGAGGAGATGGTGGGGCAGGATCATATATGGCTGGTCACAAGAGACTCAACCTAGCGCTGGGCTAGGATGCATACCTAGACCTACCATGTCCTGGGAACCCTGCCCAACAGTGGCCCAGGGGACAGAAGAGCATGGCTCAAAGGTTCCAAGCTTTTGACACTGGGCCTTCATTTACCCAACCTGCCCTTTTCCCACACTACCTTCGCCCGGAGAGCCACGATGCGGGACAGGAGACCGAGGAGGATGTCTGTGTATACGCTCCTCTCGTGAGCTTCGTCAATGATCACTACCCTGTACTTCAGCAGCAGGAAGTCCTGGAGGTGAGGTGGGCAGGACACTTCAAACCCAGTCACTAATGAGCCCCCACCAGCTGCACAAACAACTGGAGAGCACACATCTGTAACTCTGGGCAAAAATTTCACTTCTGGGCTGGAGAGATGGTTTAGCAGTTAAGCGCTTGCCTGTGAAGCCTAAGGACCCCGGTTCAAGGCTTGATTCCCCAGGACCCATGTTAGCCAGATGCACAAGGGGGCGCACGCATCTGGAATTTGTCTACAGTGGCTGGAAGCCCTGGCGCACCTGTTCGCGCGCGCGCGCTCGCTCTCTCTCTCTCTCTCTCTCTCTCTCTGCCTCTTTCTCTGTCTGTCACTCTCAAATAAATAAATAAAAATAAACCAAAAAAAATTAAAAAAAATTTTTCACTTCTGTGCCTGTTTCCTAATCTACAAATGGAGATAAAACCCATCACCTGGGACTCCAGCTAAGTTTCAAGGTCAGTCAACACCTGTAACTATGTAGGGCCAAGTTTTAGGCCCAGCTAAGAACATGCTAGAGGGGCTGGAGAGACAGCTTAGCAGTTAAGGTATATGCCTGCAAAGCCTAAGGACACAAGTTCAATTCTCAGATCCCATGTAAGCCAGCTGCAAAAGATGGAATTCGTCTGCAGTGGCTGGAGGCCCTGGTGTGCCCATCCTCACTCTGTCTCCAAAAAGGGGGGGGAGGGAGCAGGACATGGTAGAGAAAGAGCAGCTGGTTCTCAGTGCCGAGATCCCAGTGCAATCTCAGGGATGCACATGATGGGAACACTGGAACTGGAATGCACATGCCAGTCAGGCAGGGGACATGTGGGCCACCCATATGACCAAGCCTTAGAGTCCTCAGAAGCTCCTGAAGGCCAAAGGAGGTGACTGGGGAGGAAGCAGGGGAGCATCCTGACCTCCCTTTAGAGGGATCACAGAAGAAAAGCAGACAGAAGCTCCTTCAGTACTCCTTAGAAACTTGCTGGGGACCCCCCCCCCACAATGCAATGCTGCTGCCCCTTCCCAGCATGCAACTGGATCGGAAGTCCCCAAGAGGAGACTGACTGGGCTACCACTTTGTATGCCACACACCCCAAGGGTTAAGTTCACATGTGGAGACTGGACAAACTCGAGAGTATATTTATAGAGCAGCTGCTTGGAGCCATGAACACTGTGACTTCTTTCTATGTTTATTTGCAAAGTCTGTTAGTCAGGGTTCAATTCCACAGTACTCTTATAAACCCAGATGCACAAAATGGTGCATCCATCTGGAGTTCCATTGCAGTGGCAAGAGGCCCTAACATGATCACACTCTCCTTCTCACAAATAAATTATTTTTAGACTGGGTGTGGTGGTGCATGCCTTTAATCCCAGCACCTGGGAGGCAGAGGTAGGAGGATCGCCATGAGTTCAAGGCCACCCTGAGACCACACAGTAAATTCTAGGTCAGCCTGAGCTACAGTGAGACCCTACCTTAAAAAAAACCTAAATAAATAAATAAATATTACCATGCAGTATAATAGGCCTGGTGATGACATTTTCTTTCACATGTATCTGGCTCATAATCATCACTGAACTCTTGTCATTGCAACTTATGCTGGAAAATGATTCTATGCAAAAACACCAGTGCAGATTCAGAAGTAACTTGCCCAAGATCTCACAGTGGCAGGCACAGTGATACAAGGTAATACATTAATTCCTACCCTCCTTGTCCTTTCTCTGAGACACAATAGCAACCAACCTTCTGGATTTCCTTAAGCAGCACACCGTCTGTCATAAACTTGATCCTGGTATCTTCGGTCACATTCCCTTCATACCGGATCTGGTAGGAGACAACCCTGTGGGACAAGCTTCATCTCAGGCAAGTGACGGCCTCAGAGCTGTGGTGGGTAGTGCTGTAGCCACATGAACCCTCCAACGGGGACAGTGTAGCTGGGGCCCCAGCAGCAACCTGTCCTCTCCTAGCCATACCTCCTGGACACAGGGTGGGAACTCGTTGGGGGACACAGCAGACCAAAAAGCACAATAGGAAATGTTACAGAGCTTGGCCAGGGCCTGGCTGAAGCTTACTGGGAGATAGGACAACCTGGTCACAGGTAACTTCAATTAGAAACTCAGGGCCAGGGAACTTGGTGGTAGAGTTTCCTATGTTTCCTTCTAGCACCACAAAGAAAAATACAACTTTTCACAGCATGTCTTGTGGACTAACTCATGGAAGAAGCTTTTATATTTTGAAACCTGGGTTTAAATGAACTCCACTCCTGAGGCCACCACCTGCTCTGTCTCCAAACTCCTTATTAATTAATTAATTACTGTGGTTTTTTGAGGTAGGGTCTCGCTCTAGCCCAGGCTGACCTGAATTCACCTGTAGTCTTAGGATGGCCTCGAACTCAGTGTCCCATCACTGCCTTCTGAGTGCTGGGATTAAAGACATGTGCCACCATACCCAGCTCCCAAATTCCTACATGGGTGGGCTCACTCTGCTCCCTTAGTGAGTGCAGGGAAAGCAGTTGGTTCACCTTGGCTCTGAAGCCCCTATGCAGGGGCCAAAAGTCTCCCGTGAACTAGCCTTCTTGGGTCTGTGAGGCAGAGGACAGTCCTGACTGGTAATCCATGCTCTGCAGTGTCCCAGCTCCTTCTAGCAAGGTCCAGGATCTCCCATTCCCTCACCCTAGGAAGCAGGGCCTTACCGCTGTGATAGATTCATCTCTTTGGCCACTCGCTGGGACATGGCCATGGCAGCCACTCGGCGGGGCTCTGTGACTCCAATGATGCTGCCCTCACTGGGGAGGAAGTACAAATACATCAGCAGGGAAGCTTCACCTTGTCTGTCCTGAAGCCACCCATGGCTCTGCCTCACAGTTCACTGCAGCACGAGGAAGGGTGCCATGCAGCCTCTCCAGAAAGGGCTCAAAGTCAGTACAGACCAGTTGCTCAGGTAGCCAACGGGCAAGGCCAAGGACCAAGCAAACCTTGGGATACAGGTGAAACATGTCTCTGAGGGACAATTTTAAGAGAAAAGCTGAGTAGAGAATGTGCTATGGAGGTCTGGGCTGCATGGCATTCCCAAACAAACTAGGGGCCTGTGTGAATTGCCAAGTCCAGATGACATAGGACAGTCAGTTTCTTAGCCCCAAAAAGCATACCCACATTTGTACATGGTATATGCACACACACACCTCCAAAACAGAAAAAAAGACACCTTAGCTGGTCATGGGGGCACATGCCTTTAATCCCAGCACTTGGGAGACAGAAGTAGGATTGCTGTGAGTTCAAAGCTACTCTGAGACTACATAGTGAATTCCAGGTCAGAAAGAAAGAAATGAAACCTCAGGCTGACCCCACTATCCCTGCTCTCTACAGACAGGGAACCTGATGTTTCAACAGTCACACAGCCAGTAGAGATGGCTCTGCCTTGTACCAGATTCTCCTATAGCCCATGCTCACTGCCCCAGCACTGAGAATTCAGCCCGACACAGGAGAGGCATGAACAGGAATCATTCATGGAGACATGAGGTTTTAGGGCAGCAGGCATCTGGGTGTGTGTGTGGGGGGGGGTTGGGTCAACCCCAGCCAGAGCAGCTTCTCTCACCACAGGTGACCACCCATCTCAGGGCTGCAGAGAAGCTCACTAAGCCAGAATGTTTGTACACAGGTGCCCCTTTCCTACGGCCCACATCTCTGGCTCCTGCCTGGCAGTGAACTGCAGTGACCTCAAAAATTCTTTAAGGGCTAGAGAGTTGGCTTAGAGGTTAAGGCACTTGACTGCAATGCCAAAAGACACAGGGAGGGAGAGAGGGAGGGAGAAAGGGAAGGAAGGAAGGAGGGGAGGAAATGGGCACGCTTGGGCCTGTAGTCACTGCAAACAAATTCCATATGCATATGCCACTTTGTGCATCTGACTATATGTGGGTACCAGGAAATCAAACCCAAGTCATTTAGGTTTTGCAGGCAAGCACCTTAACCACTGAGCCATCTCTCCAACCCCCTCAATCTTATTCCTGAGATACAGTCTTTCAATGAGCCTGGAGCTCACCAATTCAGCCAGCTTGCAAGCAAACCCCAGGCATCCTCTTGTCTCTTGCCTCCCCAGTACTGGGATTATAGACATGTGCCACTGTGTTCTAGCTTTTATGTGGATCCAAACTTGGTTCCTCATGCTTGCAAACACTCAACCTAGGAAGTCATTTCCCTAGCCCCAAGCCCATTCTGTCAGGACAAATGTCCATTGTCTCCAGGGAGCCCCAGAGTACCACAGGCCCAGCCTCACCTGCTATAGCCTGCTTCGTAGAGAAACTGGGGCACCTGTGTGGTTTTCCCACTGCCAGTCTCACCACACACGATGATGATAGGGTGCTCAGCTACTGCCTCCATGATGGCTTGCTCCTCAGACAGGATAGGGAGCTTAAGCCGCTCTTCCTGGTGGGAGAGAGGAAGTCATTGCTGGGGGAGGGCTGTAGAATGGCAGGCAGGCAAGGGATGGTGGGCTCTTACACAAGGCCACATGGAGAGAGAGCATCGAAGAACTGGTAAATGTGTGCTGAATGCACTAGAGTCTTTGCAGCAGGGAACAAACAGAGAGCCTGGGCCTAGGGGACTCCTGTTCCACCCATCCCCACACTACTGAGGCTCATCAGTCCCTGCCAGAGCCCCAAAGGTGGAATAGCTATCATCCCCTTTTGCAGAAACAGACAAGTCCCAGGGCGAATACACAAAGCTCCTGCCCACCAGGATGTGTGGCATTGTGCTCTCGCCTTGCTAACTTGTATCCTTAATAAACACAGACGGACAAACCTGTATTTCAGGGGTGCGGCTCACAGGGATGAAAACAGCGGGTTTGGCCGGTGGTCGAGGTGGGGCATAGGCTTCTCCCTGCAAAGGCACAGGGGTCTTGACTGGAAGGGGCTGACTGATGGTTGTGGGGCTCTTGTCCCCAGGAAGAGCTGGCAGCAGATGCACTGGGGTTGTGCCTGTGTTGGCTCCAGGTTGGTCAGTGTCTGTGGCCTCTTCAGGTTCAAGGTCTAACTCAGAATCCTCTGAGGACTTGGACTCCTCCTCTGCTGAGGGTCGGTGGCGCTTCCGGTGCACCCCACTGAGGCTGCTGATCTTTTCCTGGCCTTGGGCTGCCAGCTCACCGGCTTTCCTGCTGGAACAGCAGACTTCAGGCCAGGTTATATGAGGGCACTCAGGGCGAACCCTCCCCCCCACCATAGAACAGGAACTAAGGCCAAGCCCCATCTACATCAGGGCTTCTGCAGTGACTTCCCACTCCCTGAAATACCCTTCCTATAGTCCATGTCACTCAAGTCTGCTCATCTACTAGAGAAATGGTCTCTGACTACTGCTCCAGATGCCACTCCTTTCCCCCTGTCCACTTGTCCCTGCTTTCTCTTCAGTTTAAGGTGCATGTACTTATCTGAGGACTGCTCACTTGTTCTTAATGCAGGAGTGTTTCTGGGCACTGTTCCACCCCAAGGCCACCGAGGACTGTGCAATGTGCCTCAATATATGGATGGCAGAGTACCATGTGTGGTGGAGAAAGTGTGAGTGGGCCTAGGGTGGACTGCCATGTTGAAACAAGGTTTTTTGAGATAGGGCCCAGGACAATCTGGAACTTAACTCTGTAGTCCCAGGCTGTTCTCTAACTCACAATAATCCTCCTACCTCTGCCTCCTAAATGCTAGGACTAAAGGCATGCATCACCACACTCAGCTAAGAAGTGGGCTTACAATGTCCACCCCAAACCTGAGAAAGTGCTTCAAGCAGGAACTATACAGCCATAACTAAAAGAGGTGCTCAGAGATGTCACTGAGGTCTCAAAGACATCACCAGGGCAGAGCTGGCTGATCTGTGCCCTGTAGCACATTTGGCACACATTCACATGAATAAGCCTCCACCCCCAGAGACCAATGAACCAAACCCTCCAGGCAAAGTCACTCACTCACTCTTTGGTGCGGTACATGCGGACTCCTGTGCCCAGCCTGGCTGTGGTGTAGAAGAGACGCATCTCTGCTTCCGACACCTGGACTGAACTTAGTTTCTGCAGCAGCTCAGCGCGCTGGGAAAGGCAGGAGAGTGTCACCCACTGGGCCAGACCCTCTTTAGGAGGTGGCAAGGATCCAAGGGGGACCTGGGGCTCACCAACACCAGACTCTAAACTAGAAGGTGCACCTTTGCCCCCACTCAGACTTGCAAACTTGAGGTGCTCGCCATCTTCTTCACAGAATGTGGGGTCATGGGAGCACTCTGTGCAGCACTGTGTGATATCTAGAGGAACACTGGCTGTGGGATGCCCAGCAGATGGAAAGGGCACAGCCCTCTGTGACCGCCTGCTGTCTTCAGGAGGCAGACAGCCATGTGGGTGCTCCAACCATGGGTCACCAAGCCACCTGAGTTGTGCAGTGTACATGGTAGGGCCTAGAACATTTCCCTCACATGCTATATGCTATACTCTTTAGTATGTATATTTCAGTTAATTTTAAAAAATAAAGGAAAAAGAAAAACCAAGGAACTGGGAATGGTGGCACACACCTTTAATCCCAGCACTTGAGAGGCAGAAGTAGGAGTATCACCATGAGTTCGAGGCCACCCTAAGACTACATAATGAATTCCAGGTCAGTCTGAGCTAGAGTGAGACCCTGCCTTGAAAAACCAAAAATAAATAAACTGAACAAACAGAGCCAGGCATGGTGGCTTGTGCCTTTAATTCCAGCACTCAGGAGGCAGAAGTGAGAAGATTGCTGTGACTTCAAGGCTACCCTACCCCAGCCAGCGGGGAGTCGAACAAGGAAATGAGGGGAAAATTAACCTGAATGAAAAAAGGCAAACAGACACAAGAAGGAGACCATGCTAGATGTTTGTCAAGGCCTTGAGAGTTTATTCTTACATGTAGGTTCATATATGGTTGTAGGGGGAAGGGGACGTGGTCAGAGCAAGGAGTTGTAGGGGGAAGGGGACGTGGCCAGGGCAAGGACTTGCCAGAAAACCTAGAGGGGATGTAATTAGGTGTTCATCTAATCTTGCCTCACTGGCTTAACATCCTGACCATAAACTGGCCTTTTGCAAAAGATAAGATTCTGTAAGCAGTCTGCTGACCGGTTCCAGAAGTACCTAATAGGAAGCTGGATGGACCAGCTTTCTGAGTAATGAGTTAGCTTATGAGCAGGCCCAGGCAAAATGGAGAGGCTTTTGCTCTATGGCTCCCGACATCTCCTCCCTTCTTTTATACAAAAGAGGGGGGTCGTGGGGGGGGGAATTAACATGGGATTTTTTTTTATAATCATGGAAAATGCTAATAAAAATTTAAAAAATAAGAAAAAAAGAGGGGGAGGTCCGCTATTCAGCGGTGGGCTGCAATGCCTTTGTTTCTTCATCAGCTACCACAGGATGGGGGAGTGTTTAGCCAGGTGTACGATCCCATTGTTTCTGGTAGTTGAATATTAGCTGAAGAAGTAGAAACTTAACTTGCTACATGACGGTTTCTGTTAACATGGCCGAGGTTTGATTCATAGCTCCCAACACTACCCTGAGACTACATAGCAAATTCCACGTCAGTCTAGGCTAAAGTGAAACCCTACCTCGAAAAAAGAGCACACACAAAAAGTATTTCAAACAGGGGTCTGGGGAGATGGCGCAGCAGCTAAAGGCCTGTCAACCTGGATTTGCTTGCTCACTACACACATAAGGCCAGATGCACAAAGCAGTGCATGCCACTGGAGGTCATTAGCAGTGGCAAGAGGTCCTAACATGCTCATACTCTTTATCTCTCCCCACCTGCTCCCAAACAGATATAAACTCCAAACATGGGTTTACTTTGAAAAGGATACAATAGTCCTTCCTCTATTCAGGGTTCTAAAAAGAGGCTGTGAGACTGTGCCTGAGACCCACATGCTTCCAGACTAAAACACACAGCTCTTAATTATGGTCAGTGAACTCACCAAAACTGAAAGCCATGCTTCAAGAAGCCTTCATGTGAGGGTTCTTTGACCTCAGTGCTACTGACATGGTGGGCTAGACAAGAGATTGTTACTTTTACTGGGGATGACCCATGGTGTGTATGTGCTACCACTAAGCCAGTCTCTGTACCCAGGCTGGATACTTTTTGCTTTTCCCTGCACACAGGCTAGGTGGCAGCATGCTCAGCTCCTACACAGTTGATGCCCACAGCATACTAAAGTTACTGCAATCCACAAAACTGGGGTGAGCTAGGAATGGTGGCATATGTCTGTAATGCCAGCACTTGGGAGGCAGAGGTAGGAGAATCGCCTTGAGTTCAAGGCCACCCTGGACTACATAGTGAATTCCAGGTCAGCCTGGGGTGAGCCTGCAGACCCCAGTATAAATCTACAGGAACTCAAGAAACACTCTACCAGGCAGCATGAGTTCTTCAACAAGTAAGTGTTGTGGGGGCTTTAGCAGGGGAAGCATCTAGAAGGTAAGTGGAATCTTAACAATTTATTGGACATATACTTTTAAAATTTAGGCATGTGAGAGCTGGGCTTGGTGGCACATGCCTTTAACCCCAGCACTCAGGAGCTAAGGTAGATAGATGAATTGTTGAGAATTTGAGGCCAACCTGGATAGATTCTACCTAAACAACAACAAAAATAGGTATGTCTTCTGGTTAAGATGGTGGCATAGGAACCATGCCAAAGCAGCCTAAGGGAGAAAAAGCCAAAAAGCCTGGCAAAATACACTCTTCTACTAAAAAGTGAAGTGTATAAGAAATTACCAACAGCAGCAGAGAAGTAGGAGAGACCCAGAGCACTTAGGGCCCACACAGGCAGGCAGAAGCAGCTCCAGCAGCAGCGGCACGAGGTCCACGGGGCCACAGCTGCCAGGCTCGGGTTAAGCGGCAGGAAAAGCCACTTGAGGGGATTTTTCACTCACAGCAGAGATCTTTGCAAACTCAAGAAATATGGAGGGAGGACGGCAGTGAACAATGGAGGAGCAGATTACCAGGTAGAGGATCACATGGACCAGTGGGAGAACTAGAACGACCATCCACAGCCTCCTCTCCCCCACCGCCAGCACAAGCGCCAGCAAGCACCAGAGACCCGGAGAAGGGAGCTCACAGCACCCCTTACCAGAGCAGCAATCCAGTGACCCAGCCAGCCTACTTGAACCCACAGTGCACCAAAGAGGGACCCAAGCAGGAGTGCAGCATAACTGAGACCAAAATCATCCCAAAAGGTAACTGGGATTACACCAGGTCAGTACCCGCCAAATAAATCTGGTATATAGGCCTGAACCGGAAGTGCTAATTGCCGCTTCCAGCACCTTCCATAGCAGGATACATTATATGTTAAATCTGATGGATGGTCAGATTTGACATTCTTTTTTGTTTTTGATTTTTCGAGGTAGTTTCACTCTGGTCTAGGCTGACCTGGAATTAACTATGTAGTCTCAGGGTGGCCTCGAACTTTCGGCGATCCTCCTACCTCTGCCTCCCAAGTGCTGGGATTAAAGGCGTGTGCCACCACGCCCGGCTTAGATTTGACATTCTTAAATAAGCTATATTTTGGGCTTGTTACTTGTTGCTTACTGATTTAAGTGGCTTTTTTCCTCTCCTGTTGTACATTATGGAAGGGTCTCACTTGGTCACAAGCTGGTTTGGAACCCTCAACAGACCAGAAATCTTAACCTCCTAGTTGACAGGATTAAGGGTATAGGGCAACACAAACCCTAAGGGACAGTGACTTTGTTAGAAGATCTGGTTGTCATAACACCTACTCTTACATAAATACTCTGTGCTGTTTTTCCTTGAATGTGCACATTGTTTAATTAAATTTTAGAATCAATCTATATTTTGTTTGCCCAGTCTACTTGAATACTCTCATACCAGGCAAACCCAGTATCAAGGGTCACTTTTGTAGATACTCTGAGAGCCTTGAGAACCACACCTAGCACCTTAAGCTCCTAACCTGAAGATATATAACATCAAGTTTATTGACACAAGAAAAATACTGCAGCTAACTAGACAATCCAAGCATTAAATTAATTTAAGATGCAAAAATATATACATTATAACACAAGAAGCACCAAAAACTCAAGACAATATAAATCTACCAAAAAGTATTAATGCATCAGAAATGACCTACAGTGAGAATGAGTTGGAGGAAATGCCTGAGAAAGATTTCCAAAGAATGATTATAAACATGCTCAAAGAAGCCAAAGAGAAAATCAAAGGAATGAAAGAAGACACAGGAAACCAATTAATGAAATAAAGAGGTCAATATAAGACATAAATAAAGAACTAGAAATAATAAAGAAAAACCAATCAGAATTACTAGCAATGAAAAACACAGTCAATGAAATAAACAACTCTGTTGAAAATCTCTCCAGCAGAGTGGATGAAAGAGCAGACAGAATATCTAAACTAGAAGACCAGATCTAATACAGTCCAACAAAGAGAAAGACAAATGAATAGGAAAGTATGAATGGGAATTTCAAGATATTCAGGACACTATGAAAAGATCAAACATAAGAATTCAGGGTGTAGTAGAAGGAGAAGAATTTCACTCCAAAGGCATAGTAGGCATTTTCAACAAAATCATAGAAGAAAAATTTCCCCAAATTTGGAAAGAGGTGCCAATGCAGATACAGGAATCCTTTAGGACACCAAACGGACAAAACCAGGAAAGAACCTCTCCTCACCATATTATAAGTAAACTACCAAACTTACAAACCAAAGAAAAAAATATTGAAAGCAGTTAGAGAGAAAAATCAAGTTACTACAAAGGCAAGCCCATCAAGATCACAGCACATTACTTAACACAAACTTTAAAAGCCAGAAAGGCTTGGAGTGATATATTCCAACTTCTGAAAGATAACAACTGTCAACCAAGGTTACTTTATCCTGCAAAGCTATCCATTCAAATAGATGTTGAAATAAGGACATTCCACAACAAAAGCAGTCTAAAGGAGTATTTGAAGACAACACCAGCTCTACAGAAAATACATGAAAGAATCCTCTATGAAGATTAAGAAAAGCACACATATAAGGAACCTGGAAAAAAACTAACAATACTCAAATACTAGTTAACACAAGACAGCAAAGGTAAAACCAGAAGAACTACAAAAAAATGGAAAAAATACATACCTTCCAATAATATCTCTCCCTCTCTCTCTCTCTCTCTCTTTTTTTTTTTTCAAGGTAGGGTCTCACTCTAGCCCAGGCTGACCTGGAATTCACTATGGAGTCTCAGGGTTGGCTTCAAACTCACAGCAATCCTCCTACCTCTGCCTCCCAAGTGCTGGAATTAAAGGCATGCGCCACTATACCTGGCAACAATAACTCTTAATATCAATGGCCTCAATGCCCCAACCAAAAGTTTGGTTGCAGGATCCTTCAAATTGTTGCCTTCAAAAAAATCAACTTTCTACAAAGGATGGGCACTTTCTTTGGGTGAAAGGTTGGAAAACAGTGATCCAAGCAAATGGGCCAAGAAAAAAAGCAGGGGTTGCTATCCTAGTATCTGACAAGGTAGACATCAGTACAACATTAGTTAAGAAAGATAGAGCCGGGCGTGGTGGCGCACGCCTTTAATCCCAGCACTCGGGAGGCAGAGGTAGGAGGATTGCCATAAGTTCAAGGCTACCCTGAGATGACAGAGTTAATTCCAGGTCAGCCTGGACCAGAGTGAGACCCTACCTTGAAAAACCAAAAAAAAAAAAAAAGAAAAAAGAAAAAAAAAAAAAGAAAGATAAGGAAGGTCACTTTATATTGATTAAAGGCACACTCCAAGAAGAGGACATTACAATCCTAAACATATATGCACCTAACATGGGGGCTCCCAACTTCATCAAACAAATGCTATTAGAACTAAGGTCACAGATAACACCAAACACAGTGGTGGTGAGTGACTTCAACACTATGCTCTCATCACTTGACATATCACTCCGGCAAAAAACAAACAGACAGGCATCTGGGTTAAGTGAAGTCATAGAAGAAATGGACCTAACAGATATATACAGAACATTTCATCCAAATGCTGCAGAACGTACATTCTTTTCAGCAGCACATGGAACATTCTCTAAATAGACCATATATTAGGACACAAAGCAAAGTGTAACAAATACAGGAAAATTGAAATAATTCCTTGCATTTCATCTGACCACAATGGAATCAAACTACAAATCAACAGCAAGAAAAGCTATAGAGCATACACAAAATTACAGAAACTAAACAATACACTACTAAATTATGAATGGGTCAATAAAGACATCAAGAAGAAAATCAAAAAATTCATATAGTCAAATCATAATGAGAACACAACATATCAAAACCTTTGGGATACAATAAAGGCAGTCCTAAGAGGAAAATTTATAGCTTTAAGTGCCTATATTAAGAAATTAGAAAGATATGATGGAGAATGGAATTTCAAAGGGGAAAGTGGGGGGGGGTATTACCATGGGATTTTTTTTATAATCATGGAAAATGATAATAAAAATTAAATAAAAAGAAAAAAAATAAAATAAATTGAAACTCAGTGATGTTGAACAAAAATAGTTACCACATGAAAATAAACCTTCCTCAAAAACCACTAAAAAAAAAAGAAAGAAAAAGAAATTAGAAAGGTCGCAGTAAACGACCTAATGCTTCAGCTTAAAGCCTTGGAAAAAGAAGAACAAGGCAAACCGAAAATCAGTAGACAGGAAAAGAATGGGGCAGAAATTAATGAAATAGAAACCAAAAAAAAAAACAATCCAAAGAATCAATGAAACAAAGAGTTGTTTTTTTTTTTTTTTAATTATTTATTTATTTTTTTGAGAGCGACAGACACAGAGAGAAAGACAGATAGAGGGAGAGAGAGAGAATGGGCGTGCCAGGGCTTCCAGCCTCTGCAAACGAACTCCAGATGCTTGCGCCCCCTTGTGCATCTGGCTAACGTGGGACCTGGGGAACCGAGCCTCGAACCGGGGTCCTTAGGCTGCACAGGCAAGCGCTTAACCGCTAAGCCATCTCTCCAGCCCCCCAAAGAGTTGATTTTTTGAAAGGATAAACAAGATTGATAAACCCTCAGCAATCTGAACAAAGAGAGAAGAGACACAAATTAATAAAATTAGAGATGAAAAGAACAACATCACAACAGATACCTGAGAAATTAAAAAAATCGTAAGGACATACTATAACAATATATACTCCACTAAGTATGAAAATCTGAAAGAAATGTTGATTTCCTTGATTTACATGATCTTCCTAAATTAAAGCAAGATGAGATTAATCACTTAAATAGACCTGTAACAAGTATGGAGATCCAAGCATTTATCAAAAATCTTCCAACTAAAACAGTCTAGGCCTCCACCAGGATTCACTGATGAATTTTACCAGACCTTCAGGGAAGGACTAACACCATTGCTTCTTAGGATTTTCTATAAAATAAAAAAGAAGGAATCTTACCAAACTCCTTCTGCGAAGCCAGCATCACCCAGATACCAAAACCAGACAAAGACAAAAAAAAAAAAATTACAGACCAATCTCTCTCATGAACATAGACATAAAAATTCTCAACAAAATATTGGCAAACAGAATACAACAATATATCAGTAGAATCATTCACCCTGACCAAGAGGGTTTATCCCAGAGATGCAGAGATGGTTCAACATATGCAAATCGATAAATGTAATACGTTATATAAACAGACTGAAGGACAAAAATCAAATGATCATCTCATTAGATGCAGAGAAAGCATTTGACAAAATCCAATTCATGATAAAAGTCCCACAGACACTGGAAATAGAAGGAACATATCTCAATATAATAAAGACTATTTATGACAAGCCTACAGCCAACATATTACTAAATGGGGAAAAACTGGAAGCCTTTCCACTAAAATCAGGAACAAGACTACGGTGTCCACTATCCCCAATTTTATTTAATATAGTACTGGAAGTCTTAGCCATAGCAACAAGGCAAGAGATGCACATAAAAGGGATACAAATTAGAAAGGAAGAGATCAAGCTATCATTATTTGCAGATGATATGATTCTATACAAAAAGGACCCTAAAGACTCTACCAGCAAACTGTTAGAGCTGATAAACACCTATAGACATATAGCAGGGTATAAAATAAATACACAGAAATCAGTAGCCTTCCTATATGCTAACAACAAACACACTGAGGATGAAATCAGAGAATCACTCCCATTCATAATTGTATCAAGAAAAATAAAATACTTTGGAATAAACCTAACCAAGGAAGTGAAGGATCTCTACAATAAAAACTTTTAAGACACTCAAGCTAAAAATTGCAGAAGACACTAGTAAATGGAAAAACTTCCCTTGTTCCTGGATTGGAAGAATCAATATTGTGAAAATGGCAATCTTACCAAAAGCAATCTACACATTTAATACAATCCCCATTAAAATTCCAATGGCAGGGCTGGAGAGATGGCTTAGCAGTTAAGCGCTTGCCTGTGAAGCCTAAGGACCCCGGTTCGAGGCTCGGTTCCCCAGGTCCCACGTTAGCCAGATGCACAAGGGGGCGCATGCGTCTGGAGTTCGTTTGCAGTGGCTGGAAGCCCTGGCGTGCCCATTCTCTCTCTTTCCCTCTATGTGTCTTTCTCTCTATGTCTGTCGCTCTCAAATAAATAAATAAAAAATGAACCAAAAAAAAATTAAAAAAAAAAATTCCAGTGGCATTCTTCAAGGAAATAAAGCTAATCAAAATCTAAGAAGATATAAATAGAGCATATGGAAACCTACTTTTTTGGACAATGGAACACTCAGGAGCCACAGACTGTTGCTAGAAAATTTTCAGTGCCAGGGATGTGATACTTTCCAGTGCGTTATTGGCCAGGGTGGTACCTGATACCCCCAAAACATTGAAGGCCATTGTGGAGGCCCTTGGTTTCCCACCAGGAAGAGATGATAAGACCCTATTGCTGAGGCCTCCACATACTTGGGCTGCTAGGCCACTGAAAAATCCTGCTGGAACTGAGCTGATAACCTCCTCCATGTAGACCAATTGACAGAAAGCTGGAGGAAGCCATGCAGTTCAATGGGAAAGAGAGAGAAATCACCAGTGAAGACACTCAACAGTGGACACTGCAAGCTTTATATTTGGCCAGCCAGGCCAAATGAGCCAATGGGTGCAATTGTGGCATGTCTGTCATGGAGGAAGACAACTGCCCTCTGATTGGAGTGGAGGCCCGCTCCATGGGAGGGAATACATCCCTGATACTGAAAACTTAAAACAGGGGTAGTCATGAGTCCTGGGGGTGTTAACATCTGCTGCTGGCTGGCTAAATATATATACTATGCTTATCAAACTGCCCAGTAAGTACTTCTCTTATATTCATACTCTTATGTTAATGCTCTTCTCACTTTTGGTAGAGAATCTTCTCTTTTCAGATTGCAGTGACCTTGGGATGACTCAGAAGGCATCATGGTGCTGGAAAGAAGTGACCATAGTGCTCAGTACTGCAATATCTCTATCACACCTTCCAAGGCTCAGGTTCTATTGTGGAAGAGGTGGCGGAAAGAATGTAAGAGCCAAAGGATGGGTAGGACTCCTTACAAAGTGCTCCTCCAGACACAAAATGGCCTGGATATCCATGACCTCAAAGTGCCTGACACTACCTACACCAGACCATCATAACAGGAGGAAAAGATCATGACATCAAAACAAAAGAGACTGATTGAGATGGGGAGGGGATATGATGGAGAATGGAGTTTCAAAGGGGAAAGTGGGGGGAGGGAGGATATTACCATGAGATATTTTTTATAATCATGGAAGTTGTTAATAAAAATTTGAAAAAAAAGTCACAATTTTAGGGGCTAGAGAAATGTCTTAGCAGTTAAGTGCTTGCTTGTGGATCCTAAGGACCCCAGTTTGAGGCTTGATTCTTCTGTATGCACATAAGCTAGAAGCACAAGGTGGTGTATGCATCTGGAGTTCATTTGCAATGCCTAGAGGCCGTGGTGCACCCATTCTGTCTGTCTGTCTGTGTCTCTCTGCCTCTTTCTCTCTGTCTGTCGCTCTCAAATATATAAAAATTAAGTCGGGCATGGTGGCACATACCTTTCATCCCAGCACTCAGGAGGCAGAGGTAGGAGGATCACCACCCTAAGATTACATAGTGAGTTCCCAGTCAGCCTTGGCTACAGTAGAACCCTACCTTGACAAAAATAAAATAAAATATTAAAGGTCACAATTTAAAAAATACAAGCTAAAATATTTATGGATATATATAAGATTGTAGAGATATGAAATGACTTCCAGGGAGTCTGTGACAGAAGAAAGAGACCTTCTGGGAACCCAGCACTGGAGATGGGGGCACAGACCTGCCACAGGGAGCATACCTGGCTCTTCTTCTCCTTCTGTTCCAAGACTTTCTGCAGTACTTTCCTCTCCTTCTTGGTCAGTGGCTTCTTCTTCTTTGCTGGAGGAGGAGCCTTGCTCTTCTTTTTCTTTTTACCCAGCAAAACGAGCGCATTGCTCTCATCCACTCCCTTCAGCACATCCTTGTCTGAAAAGACAGCTTACCTCACCAAGGGTACAGGGAGTCACAGAGTGTACTGGGCACTCACAAGCTCTAAACCAGCAACCTCCTGCAGGTTGCCCACCCCACCTGGGGGTTCTCATTACAACTTTGACATTCTAGGCATAAGGAAAGTATAAGAGAAAAGCAAAAGGGAACACCGCACTTGATCTCTACAGACTATTGGGAGTACTCAAGGGGCTGAAGGCTGAAGCACTGAGTCAGGCTGGGGTTCAAACTTATAAGGAGGATCCTAAGGCAAACAGACTGAATCAGCTACAAGTCCAAGGGAAGCAGATAAGGAATTAAAGTTTTTTGTGTCCTTGCTCAGAATAGGCCTTTTTGCAGAACTGTCAAGGGAGGACTGGATGCCTCAGTTCTTTATGGCCTTCTAATCTTTTTTTTTTTTTTTCTTTTCTTAAAGATACTTAGTTATTAGAGACGGGGGAGGGGGGAGTGAATGGGCATGCCAGGGCCTCTAGCCACTGCAAATGAACTCCAGACATATATACCAATTTGTGCATCTGGTTACATGGGACCTAGGGAATCAAATCTGGGTCCTTATGGCCTTCTAATCTTAAGGTTAGTTCCCTCTAGTTTTCTGGGAAGGCTATTAACCCTTCACTAGGTGGGCTGGGAATGTGGTTCCTACTTGCCTAGGATGCACAAGGTCCTTGGTTTGACCCCATCCCTCATCCCATGAACTGGGTGTGACTTTGAGGATGATGGAATGCACCCTTTCCTATTACAAATCACACCCTTTTCTCTAACTTCACTGCCTTCCTGTCCGACCAAGGATGGAAGAGAACAGATAGGTGGGTAGAGGAAAGCATGCTTTTTGACCCTGGCTACCCTAGCTCTATTTCTAGAATCTTTTAATTTTTATTTTTTTAGTTTTTCGAGGGTCTCGCTGTAGCCCAGGCTGACCTGGAATTCATTATGTAGTCTCAGGGTGGCCTCGAATACATGGTGGTCTTCCTATCGCTACCTCCCAAGTGCTGGGATTAACAGCATGTACCACAACGACCAACTTAAAAAAAAAAAAAAAAATATATATATATATATATATATATAAAATATATATATATAATTATATATATATATATAATTTATTTATTTATATATTTGAGAGAGATAGAGAAAGAGAATGGGCCTGCCAGGGCTTCCAGCCACTGCAAATGAATTCCAGATGCATGTGTCTCCTTGTACAGGCTTACATGGGTCCTGGGGAATCAAACCAGGGTCCTTTAGCTTTGCAGTCAAATGCCTTAACTGCTAAGCCATCTTCTTCTCCAGCCTTTTTGTTGAGAGAGAGCAAGAGAGAGAGTGAGTGTTCAATTATGTAGCCCACGCTGACCTCAAACATCTGCCTCAGCCTTTTTTGTTTGGGATTAGAAACATTAACTACCCCTTTTCTCTTAAAAGCACTAGCACTTTCCACAGCCTGCAAGGATTCTCTAATTTCCACTCTAATACCAGGTTTTTAAAAAAATTATTTTCTTTATTTATTTGAGAAAGAAAAAAAATAGGAAGGGAGAAAGAAAGAGAGCCGGGCATTGTGGCACACGCCTTTAATCCCAGTAATCGGGAGGCAGTGATAGGAGGATTGCCATGAGTTCAAGGCCACCCTGAGACTACACAGTGAATTCTAGGTCAGCTTGAACTAGAGTGAGAACCTACCTTGGGGGGGGGGAGAAAGAACCAGAGAGGAGAGAATGGGCGTGCTTGTGCCCCTTTGTCCGTCTGGCTCACGTGGGTCCTGGAGAATTGAAGCTAGGTCCTTTGGCTTTGCAGTCAAGCGTCTTAACCACTAAGCCATTTTTCCAGCCCTTTTTTTATTTTTCAAGGTTGGGTCTCCCTTTAGCCCAGGCTGACCTGGAATTGACTATGTAATCTTAGAATGGCCTGCAACTCATAGGAATCCTCCTACTTCTGTCTCTCCCTAGTATTAGTATGCACCTCATATTCTATGTAATTTATTGCTGGGCTGGAAAGATGGCTTAGTGGTTATGTCATGCATGAAGCAATCTGGAGCGGAGCTAACGGGTAGTTGGAAAGGAGATTATAAATGTAAATCGCAGGAATGGATGGACTCTCCTCAAGTTACAAGGCAGTATCCCTAATTCACTGATGTTTACTGGGGATGGGGGTTCTGAGACTGGGTCTCATGCTAGCCCAGGCTGTCCTCGAACTGCCGGCGACCCTACGTCAGTCTCCCGAGCACTGGCCACACTCACTGCTAACCTAGGCAGGCACGTCCGCGTCCTCTGGATCATGAGGGAAAGGGCATGCCCGGGGCGCTTGGTTCCCACCCTCCCGGACAGTCTCCCCGAAGCCCAGCCCCGCCCCGGGCTCCTTACCCTCCAGCTCCAGCCGCACGGGGGCCGGCTCGGGGGCGCCCTTCGCGGGCCGCGGGCCAGTCTGCAGACGCCCCTTCACGTTATACCGCCGGCGCAGCCTCCCCATGTCTCTGGCGCGCGCGGAGGTCGCGTCCCCCGCTGAAAGACCCTCAAGCACACGTCACGTGCACGCCGACAGCCCCTCAGATCGAGACTTCCGGGTTGTGCTCTCGCGAGAACCACTGCCCGAGCCCCAGAGGCTTGGACCTGGAGGCGGGGTCTGAGGAAGGCGGGGCCACGGCTAAGGGGCGGGGCTGGGCAGAGGGGCGGAATGGGCCAGCCTAGAGACCTTGAGCAGCCAGAGGGTCTTTCTGCCCAGGTGCCCTGTGCCGGTGCAGTTGCAGTCTCTGAACCTCAATTATCTACTAATATGGCTAATATAAACATGCTGTTAATGGAAATGTCTTCTATCATTTTATTCATCTGTATTTTCTTTTCTTTCTGTCTTTTTTGTTTATTTGTTTTGATTTTTCGAGGTAGGGTGTCAGTCTAGCCTAGGCTGACCTGGAATTCACTATGTATTCTCAAGGTGGCCTCGAATTCCCGGCAGTCCTCCTGCCTCTGTTTCACAAGTGCTAGGATTAAAGGCATACACCACCACGCCTGGCCTCTTTATATATACACACATATATGTTTATTTTTTTATTAACAACTTCCATGACTGTAAACAATATCCCACAGTAATGCCCTTCCTCCCCCAACTTTCCCCTTTGAAACTCCACTCTCCATCATATCCCCTTCCCCTATCAGTCTCTTTTATTTTGATGTCATGATCTTTTCTTCCTATTATGATGGTCTTGTGTAGGTAGTGTCAAGCACTGTGAGGTCATGGATATCCAGGCCATTTTGTGTTTGGAGGAGCACGTTGTTAGGAGTCCTACCCTTTGGCACTTACATTCTTTCTGCCACCTCTTCCACAATGGACCGTGAGCCTTGGAAGATATTATAGAGATATTGCAGTGCTGAGCACCCCTCTATCACTTCTCAGCACCATGGTGCCTTCTGAGTCATCCCAAGGTCACTGTCGTCTGAAAAGTGAAGCTTGCCTAACCAAAAGTGAGAGTGGCATTAATATATGGGTATGAACATTAAGAGAAGTGCTTACTGGGCAGTTTGATAAGCATAGTATATACATTTAGCCCGCCAGCAGCAGACGTTACACCCCTAGGGCTCATGACTACCCCTGTCGTAGTTTTTCAGTATCTTTATATATTTTTTTGGTAACAGGTTCTCAGGTAACCCTGGCAGGTCTCACTGGCTATAGAACTGAAGGTAATTTTGAACTCTTAGTCCTCCTGCTGGCACCTTTTGTGTGCTGGGACTGCAGGCATGTGGCACTATGTTAAGTTTAGGAGGTTGAACACAGAACCCATTCTGTCCACTCAGGTACACACTCTATCCACTAGCCGTATCACCAGCCCCAAGCAACTTTTACTTTTTATTTTTAAACATATTTTATTTTATTTTTTCTCGATTTTTATTAACATTTTCCATGATTATAAAAAGTATCCCATGGTAATACTCTCCCTCCCCCTCCCACTCTCCCCTTTGAAATTCCACTCTCCATCATATCCCCTCCCCATCTCAATCAGTTTCTCTTTTATTTTGATGTCATGATCTTTTCCTCCTCTTATGATGGTCTTGTGTAGGTAGTGTCAGGCACTATGGGGTCATGG
The DNA here is from genome assembly GCF_020740685.1 of Jaculus jaculus. NCBI lineage: Eukaryota > Metazoa > Chordata > Mammalia > Rodentia > Dipodidae > Jaculus > Jaculus jaculus. The sequence continues at coordinate 30,336,134 of NC_059114.1, forward strand.
ATATCCAGGCCATTTTATGTCTGGAGGGAGCACGTTGTGAGGAGTCCTACTCTTCCTTTGGCTCTTACATTCTTTCCTCCACCTCTTCTGCATTAGACCCTGAGCCTTGGAAGGTGTGATCGAGATGTTACTCAGTATTCCAATCACTTCTTTCCAGCACTGTGATACTTTCTGAGTCATCCCAAAGTCACTGACATCTGAAAAGAGAAGATTCTCTACCCAAAATGAGAGTAGTATTAATATAAGGGTATGAATATTAAGAGAAGTGCATACTGGGCAGTTTGATAAGCATAGTATATACATTTTTCCAGACATCAGCAGATGTTACACCCCTAGGGCTCATGACTACCCCTGTTTTAAGTTTTCAGTATCAGTGATGTGTTTCCCCCCATGGAGCAGGCCTCCAGTCCAATTGGAGGGCAGTTGGTTTCTACCATGACAGATGTGCCACTATTGCATGCATTGGCTCATTTGTCCTGGCTGGCCAATTATAAGGCTTGCAGTGTCCACTGTTGAGCATCTTCACTAGTGGTATCTCTTTCTCTCATTGAACTACATGTAGAATAGCTTCTTCCAGCTTTCTGTCAGCTGGTCTACATGGAGGAGGTTATCAGCTCAGTTCCAGCAGGATTTCTCAGTGGCCTTGCAGCCTAAGTATGTGAAGTCTTCAGCAACAGGGTCTTACCATCTATTCCTGGTGGGAAACCATTGGCCTATAATGTTTTGAGGGCATCAGGGACCTCCCTGGCCAACAACTCACTGGAGGTCCCAAGCAGCTTTTGTGATAGTTCTAAAAGTATCTATTACTTCCACAGGGGGAAAAAAGGCATAGACAGTCCCATCTCAGAGACAGAAGATATAAAGAAGCCAGCTAGACAAAGCTCTGTACCCCATCTTAGGTACACGCAGAAATCATGTATTTCTGAACACTGTAATGATCTTGCAAATAAAATAGATATACTGTACCACATTTTTTCTGTTGAAAGAATTAGAGGGCTGGGCTGGAGAGATGGCTTAGCCGTTAAGGCGCATGCCTATGAAGCCTAAGTACCCTGGTTCGATTCTCCAGGTCCCATGTAAGCCAGATGCACATGGTGGCATATGCATCTGGAGTTTGTTTGCAGTGGCTAGAGGCCCTGGTGCACCCATTCTCTCTCTCTCTCTCCCTCTGTCTCAAATAAATAAGTAAATAAATATTTTTAAAAAGAAGTAGAGGGCTGTTATTCTCTTTCTTTCTATATCTGCCTTTCTCTCTAGGTAAATAAATAAATAAATAATATTTTTTAAAAGGGAGAGGGCTGGAGAAATGGCTTAGGAATTAAGGCCCTTGACTGCAAAGTCAAACAACTCAGGTTTGACTCTGCAGTACCCACATAAGGACAAACGCACACGGTAGTGCATGCATCTGGAGGACATTCATTTGCAGTGGCTGGAGACCCTGCCACATTCATTCTCTCTGTCTCTCTCTCTTCAATTAAGTGGATAAATATATAAAATATGTTTTGGAGGGGCTGGAAGGATTGCTTAGTGGTTAAGGTGTTTGCCTGCAAAGCCTAAGGACTCAGGCTCAATTCCCCAGAACCCCACATAAACCAGATGCACATGGTGGTGCATGCATCTGGAGTTCATTTGCATTGGTTAGAAGCCCTGGCATACCCATTCACCCTATCTCTCTTTGGGTTCCTCCCTCCCTCCTTCCGTATTAAATTTAAAAAATTAAAGTAAATAAATAATATCAGGAGTCGGGCATGGTGGCACACACCTTTAATCCCAGCACTTGGGGTGCAGAGGTAGGAGCATTGCCATGAATTCGAGGCCACCCTGAGAATACAGAGTGAATTCCAGGTCAGCCTGGGCTAGAATGAGACCCTACCTTGAAAAACCAATAAATAAGTAAATAAATTTTGAGGTGGTTTCAAGGTAGGGTCTTGCTCTCAAAAAAAAATTTTTTTTTACTTAGTAGCAGAGGCCAATAAGTTAAAAAGGAGACATAAAGGGAAGAGAAAGGAAGGGAGGAGGGTACTTAATAGGTTGATATTGTATATATGTAAGTACAATGATTGTGATGGGGAGGTAATATGATGGAGAATGGAATTTCAATGGGGAAAGTGGGGGGGGGGAGGAAGGGAATTACCATGGGATTTTTTTTATAATCATGGAAAATGCTAATAAAAATTAAAAAAAAATTTTTTTAAGGTACCATCTTGCTCTAGCCTGGGCTGACCTGAAATTCACTACTTAGTCTCAGAACTCACAGCAATCCTCCTACCTCTGCCACCCAAGTGCTGAGATTAAAGGCATCTGCCACATGCCTGGCTAAAGTAAAATAGTTTTATTTTATTTTTTTTTTTTTTCCAAGGTAGGGTCTCTAGCACAGGCTGACCTGGAATTCACTATGTAGTCTCAGGCTGGCCTTGAACTCACAGCAATCCTCCTGCCTCTGCCTCCTGAGTGTTGGGTTTAAAGGCGTGCACCACCACACCCGGCAAATAAAATAGTTTTTTTTCTTTTTTTAATTTTAAGATTTTAATTATGTTATTTATTTATTTATTTATTAGAGACAGAGGGAGAGAGAAAAAAGAGAGAGAGTGAGTGAGAATGGGCATGACAGGCCTCTAGCCACTGCAAACGAACCCCAGATGCATGTGCCATCATGTGCATCTGGCTTACGTGGGACCTGGAGAATCAAACCTGGGTCCTTAGGCTCCGCAGGCATGTGCCTTAAGTGCTAAGCCATCTCCCCAGCCCTTTTTCTGTTTGTTTGTTTGTTTGTTTGTTTTTTAACATTCTAGAAGTATTTATTTCATCGCTGCTATTAAGATGCAGCATGCAACTCTCAACAACAAGATGCCACTCTCCACTCCTCCAGAGGCACCAAATGCTGTGGTACCACTACTTAGGTTTTCAGTCTTTTGAAGGCTTTTATTGCCAATATCATTACTTGAGCGATAAGCCTTTTAGGAACTTAAAAGCACTTATTCTCTATAAAATGTAATTTTGTATTTCATGCAAAAATTCTAATTGACAGGCTTAGGTTCATAATAGAAGAAAAATGTTTATTCTAGTTCTGTAAATTATCAGGAATAAAATAAGCATTTCTATTTGCCTTCTTGTAGGAAACAGGATAGTTGTTCTCTACCAGGAATCAGGTAGTAGCTCTGACGATCTTTTAGAGTTATAAAATTGCTTACTGGGCTGGAGAGATGGCTTAGCGGTTAAGCGCTTGCCTGTGAAGCCTAAGGACCCCGGTTTGAGGCTTGGTTCCCCAGGTCCCACGTTAGCCAGATGCACAAGGGGGCGCATGCGTCTGGAGTTCGTTTGCAGAGGCTGGAAGCCCTGGCGCACCCATTCTCTCTCTCTCCCTCTATCTGTCTTTCTCTCTGTGTCTGTTACTCTCAAATAAATAAATAAATAATTGAAAAAAAATTGCTTACTAAAATTCTTCCCAAATGTGTTAAGAAATAAGTAGTTGGCTCATTTTCTGTACAATTTAAAGAAGTATTTGCAACATGTGCAAGAGTTATAGGTTATGTTGTAGGCCCTTGGGACAATATTCAAAAGGTCTATTCTTCCCATTTAAAAAATTTCACCTCAGAAGGTAAAAAGGAATCCTATTATCCCTGAGAAAAAAGGGAAAAAAATACGTATTTTTATTAGCTAATAGAAGCTAATGAATTATCGATCTCTAGAACATACTTGGAAAACTTACATAATGTGACACAGGAATGAGGCGCTCTCGGAGACGTTCTCAGATAAAGTGTATGTAGTTTCATAGCTGATCTGCAAATATTATAAAGTTAATTAACTATATGGCTGAACATTTTCCATTTTTAAATCTGAATGTATCCTGGAAGGATATTTATGGGACATGAAACTACTCAGACAGGGGAATTTTTAAACTGTGAACAAATTGTGGCAAGAGGCAACGAAAGAATGGGAAGACTGTGGTGGGCAGAGGCTGCTGTAAGGGGCAAGACAAGGCGGGAGCCTGAGCCGAGCCTTGCTCTCATCAGGCCCGAGGCCTCTGGCTATCCTATGCTGTATTAGCTCTTACATCATAAACCACACACCTCAAATTAATAATGTTCCCAACTAAGTTGGGTCTTTTGTTTAAGGAGTAAATGAGAAAAAAAAATTAGCTTCTTTTTTTTTTTTTAGTTTTTCGAGGTAAGGTTTCACTCTAGCCCAGGCTGACCTGGAATTCACTATGGAGTCTCAGGGTGGCCTCGAACTCATGGCGGTCCTCCTACCTCTGCCTCCCAAGTGCTAGGATTAAAGGCGTGCGCCACCACACCCGGCTAAAAATTAGCTTCTTAGTCAAGGAGTGCTATATAATTTCAAGACATCTTAATATAATTCAGTTAATCCTAAAGCAATTGTGCAATAAGCAATATATAAAAGGCAAATAACAAAGGTTAACTTCCTACAGGGGCCAACAGACAAGATCTGTCCAGCATAGCAATGAACTTTCACATACTTGCAGTCTTATTTGAAAGGCCATCAAACATTCAGACTACAGAAAATCACAAATGTCACCAACAGAAGGAATGTTAATTAAAGTCAAAAACTTCCCAAAAGGCTGCCTTCTTTGAAGGGATTTCAGAATTTTCTAGCACAGGTTGACTACCTTAAATCTCACTGATGGCTTCATGAGACAGTGCTGTTTAAAATAAAATGTACTAGGAAGAAAAAAATGAACATATAAAACATATACTGTTCCCTAATACACATGGCTTAGCACCCACAGAAACCCTCTGCCCCCCAAAGAGGCTTCCACACAGGGTTAAGCTCCATTAACTGAGGTGCAATCTTTCATTTTCAGAGCTTGTCTTCTCTTGCAAGGTCTTCAGAAGCAGAAGTTCCACTTGGGCTCTAATATACATCCCTGTGAGCTCCGCTTTCTGGAAACACACACCTGCTGGGTTCTAGCATAGCCCTCACCAGTGACCAGCTCACTACCTCACAGCCACCAGAAGCGCACATACACTATTAACATGATGAGAAACACAGCGACCTCTGTGAGCTTGGCGTAAGTAGAGCATGTGTTCAAGTACTTTACATCCTGGTGGAATTTCTTGGATAAACTGGACAGATTGTTAGCCTTTGAATCCAATGCTGAGAGCGCTTCTCCCCACTGCAGCACTTCTTCAATGTTGGCCACCATGATCCTCTGCACATCCTGCAACTCAGTGTTGATGGAGCCCAGGTTTCTCCGAGCCCGACTATCAATATAGTTTTTCTTGGTTTTCTGAATGGAGGTATCAAACTCAATGAAGGAATATGGTCTAGACACAGTAGGCACTTTCCTCCCATACTGTTCATCAAATTCTGAGTGCAAGTCTTCTAGGTAGGCACAAGCCAGCTTCTTCGGGAGCTTCACACAGAACCAAGTAACACACCCCTGCTCAATAATGCAGTGGAAAGGCATGGCTCCTGCTTCTAAGGTACATCTGGTAGGAGACTGCTCATTCAACTTCCGAACCAGCTGTTTAGCCTGACTCTGATATTGTTGAAGGTCCCGGCCAGACTGCTCATCCTCCTGCATGGAGGCGACCAGCAAGCTCGTTGGCCACTGGGCAATCACCGTCTTTCCCGGCCGCAAGGCCACTCCGATTCTGCCCAGCTGCAGTGACCCGCCTCCCCATCCCTTGAGGAGCCAGCTGTTGGCATCTCCGCTTCCCGCTGAGGTGGCTGGAAGCTGCTCCCTTTTTCTGTTTTTTAAAAAAGAACTTTATTTTAGTTATTTGTTAGCAGAGGGAGAGAGAGAGAGAGAGAGAGGGAGAGGAGACAGTCAGAGGATGGGTATACCAGGGCCTCCAACCACTGCAGATGAACTCCAGATGCATGTGCCCTCTTGTGCATCTGGATTATGCGGGTACTGGGGAATCGAACCTGGGTCCTTTGGCTCCCAGGCAAACGCCTTACTGCTAAGCCATCTCTCCACCCCCCATAAAATGTTAAAAAAAAAAAAAAGAAAGAAAAGAAAAGAAAAGAATTAGAGGGCTGGAGAGATGGCTTAGCGGTTGGGTGTTTGCCTGCTAAGTCTAAGGACCCATGTGTGATTCTCCAGATCAAATGTACAAAGATGAAGCAAGATTGCACATGTGCACTGGGTGATACAGGTGTCTGGAGTATTCAGTGGCTGAGGCCTTGACCTGCCAATTCTCTCTCTCAAAAAAAAAAAAAAAAGAAAGAAAAAGAAAAAAAAATTAGAGTTGGGAATGGTGGTGAACATCTTTAATCCCAACTTTTGGGAGGCAGAAGTAGGAGGATCACCATGAGTTCAAGGCCACCCTCAGACTACATAGTGTATTCCAGGTCAGCCTGAGCTGGGAAAAAACCCTACCTCAAAAAACCAAAAACAACAACAACAAAAATTAAAGCCGGTTGTGGTAGCACATGCCTTTAATCTCAGCACTGGGGAGACAGAGGTAGGTGGATCACTGTGAGTTCAAGGACACCCTGAGACTATAGTTAATTCCAGGTCAGCCTGGGCTAGAGAGTGAGATTCTACATAGAAAGACAAAAAAAAAAAAAAAAAAAAAAAAAAAGGAGCCAGGCGTGGTGGCATACGCCTTTAATTCCAGCATTCGGGAGGAAGAGGTAGGAGAATGGCTGTGAGCTCGAGGCCACCCTGAGACTACATAGTGAATTCCAGGCCAGCCTCTGAGCTAGAGTGAGACCCTACCTTGAAAAACAAACAAAAAAATTAAAATTAAAAAGAAAACCAAAAAAATGAATTAGAGGGCTGGAGAAATGGCTTAGCGGTTAAGGTGTTTGCCTGTGAAATCAAAGGACCCAGGTTTGATTCCCCAGGACCCACATAAGCCAGATGCACAAGGAGCACATCTGGAGTTTGGTTGCAGTGGCTAGAGGCCTTGGTATGCCCATTCTCTCTCTCTCATTGCAAATAAATAAAATTTAAAAAAATGAATTAGAGGGTTGGAAAGATTTCTCAGTGGTAACAGGCATTTATAAAGTCTCACAGTACTGGTTCAATTCCCCAGTCCCCACATAAAGCCAGATGCACAAAGTAGTGCATGTATCATCTGGAGTTTGCAGTGGCAGGAAGCCCTGAGGCCCATTCTCTCTCTCTCTCTTTTTATTTTTTTGAGGTAGGGTCTCTGGTCCAAGCTGACCTGTAATTAACTAGGTAGTCTTAGGGTGGCTTCCAACTCACTGTGATCCTCCTACCTCTGCCTCCCGAGTGCTGGGATTAAAGGTGTGTGCTGCCACGTCTGGCCTCTTTTTTTTTTTTTCCTAACCCATATATTAATGCTACTCTCACTTTTGGTTAGAGAACTTCTCTTTTCAGATGGCATTGACTTTGGGATGACATAGAAGGTACCGTGGTATTGAGAAGTGACAGAGGAGTACTCAGCACTGCAACATCTCTATCACACACATGGCTCAGGGTCCATTGCAGAAGAGTAAGGGCCAAAGGAAGGGTAGGACACCTTACAGCGTGCTCCTCCAGACACAAAATGGCCTGAATATCCATGACCTCACAGTGCCTGACACTACCTACTCAAGACCATCATAATAGGAGGAAGAGATGACATCAAAATAAAAGACTAATTGAGAAGGGGAGGGGATATGATGGAGAGTGGAGTTTCAAAGGGGAAAGTGGGGGAAGGGAGGGAATTACCATGGGATATTGTTTACAATTATGGAAATTGTCAATAAAAAAACAGAAAGAAAGAAAAAAAGAAAGGCCAGGAATGGTGGTGTACACCTTTAATCCCAGCACATGGGAGGCAGAGGTTAAGAGGATCGCCATGTTGCCATGAATTTGAGGCCACCCTGAGATTACATAGTGAATTCCAGGTCAGCCTTGGCTAGAGTGAGACCCTACCTTGAAAAACCAAGAGAGAGAGAGAGAGAGAGACAGACAGACAGACAGAGAAGGAAAGAGAGAGAATTGGCATGCTAGGGCCTCAGCCACTGATACTCAAAATCCAGACGCTTGAGCCACCTAGTGGGTATGTGAGAACTTGCACTTGCTTTACCTTTGTGCAACTGGCTTATGTGGGATCTGGAGAGCTGAACATGGGTCCTTAGGTTTCGCTGGCAAGTGCCTTAACCACTAACCCATCTCTCCAGCCCCAAATAAAAAAAAAAAAACTTTTTTTTGTTTGTTGAAGTAGTGTCTTAGTGTAGCTCAGGCTAACCTGGAATTCACTATGTAGTCTTAGGGTGGTTTCGAACTCATGGTGATCCTCCTACATCTGCCTCCCAAGTGCTGGGATTGAAGGCATGCACCACCACACCCAGCCATAAATATATTTCTTGTAATTTTTATTTATTTTCTTGCAAGGAGAGGGAGAGAGGAGAGACAGCTAGAGAGAATGGGTGCAATAGGGCTTCCAGGCACTGCAAATGAACTCTGGATGCATGCGCCCCTTTGTGCATCTGACTTTACGTATATACTGGGGAATCAAACCTGAAACAACAAGCTCTGCAGGCAAGCACCTTAACTGCTGAGCCATCCCTCCAGCCCAAATAAAAACATTTTAAAAGAATTAATTTAGGGCTAGAGGGATGGCTCAGCAGTTAAGGCATTTTCTTGCAAAGGCTAATTACCTGGGTTCAATTCCCCAGTACCCACACAAAGTCAGATGCACTAAGTGACACATGTATATGGAATTCATTTGCAGCAGCCAGAGGCCCTGCAACACCCATTTTCTCTTTTTCTCCTTATTTGCAAATAAATAAATAATAATATTTCTCAGGAGGCAGAGGTAGGAGTATCTCCATGAGTTCAAGACCACCCTGAGACTACATAGTGAATTCCAGGTCAGCCTGGACTAAAGTGAAACCCTACCTGGGAGGGGGAAAACAAGACAAGTTATAACTGTGGTGGCTCATGCCCATAATCCCGGTACAAAGGAAGGCTGAGGTTGAAGGATTGTTGTGAGTTTGAGGCCAGCCTGGGCTGCAGAATGAGTTTCAGGTCAGCCTGGCCTAGAGGAAGATCCTGACTCAAAAAAATGAAAAAAGGAGTAAACCAAAATCAGTGGTAAATATATGAAAATCTCTGGACTGTAGAAGACATTTTTCCTGGGTAGTTGGGTTTTTTTAAATTAATTAATTTATTTGAGAGACAGAAAAAGAGAGAGAGAGAGAGAAAAAGAGAGTGCCAGGACCTTCTGCCACAGCAAACTCCAGACTCATGCCACCTTGTGCATCTGGCTTACACAGGTCCTGGAGAAATTGAACCAAGTTCTTTTAGCATTGCAGGCAAATGCCTTAACCACTAAACCATCTCTCCATGCCCACCTTTTTTTTTTTTTTAAGATTTTTAAAATATTTTTTGTTTATTTTTATTTATTTATTTGATAGTGACAGAGAGAGAAAGAGGCAGATAGGGAGAGAAGAGAGAGAATGGGCGTACCAGGGTCTCCAGCCACTGCAAACAAACTCCAGATGCTTGTGCCCCCTTGTGCATCTGGCTAATGTGGGACCTGGGGAATCGAGCCTCGAACCGGGATCCTTAGACTTCACAGGCAAGTGCTTAACTGCTAAGCCATCTCTCCAGCCCCCCCCCTTTTTTTTTAAATATATTTTTAGTTATTTGAGAGATAGAGAAAGAGGGAATGGGTACACCAGGGCCTCCAGCTGCTGCAAATAAACACATGTGCCACCTGGTGACTCTGGCTTACTTGGGTCCTGGGGAATTGAACCTGGGTCCTTTGGATTTGCAAGCAAGTGCCTTAACTGCTAAGCCATCTCTTGAGCCCTTTTTTTGGTTTTCCTATCCCAGGCTGAATTAGAATTCACTATGTAGTCCTGGGGTGGCCTTGAACTCACAATGATCCTTCTCCTCTGCCTCCCAAGGGATAGGAATAAAGGCATGCTTTTATTTTATTTTTACTTTTTTTTAATTTATTTTTTATTGACAACGTCCATGATCATAAACAAATCCCTTGGTAACTACCTTCCTCCCTCCTACTTTCCACACTGCAACTCCACTCCCCAGCATATCCCCTCTCAAACAGTCTCTTTTTTATTTTGATGTCATGATCTTTTCCTCTTATTATGGCACTGAGAGGCCATGGATATTCAGGCCATTTTGTGTGTGAAGGAGAACATTGTAAGGAGTCCTACCCTTCCTTTGGCTCTTACATTCTTTCCACCACCTCTTCTGCAATGGACCCTGAGCCTTGGAAGGTGTGATAGAGATATTTCAGAGCTGAGGACTCCTCTGTCATATCTTCTCAACATTATGGTGCCTTCTGAGTCATCCCAAGGTCATCGCCATCTGAGAAGAGAAGGTTCTCTAACAAAAAGTGAGAGTAAGTCTGGTGTGGTGGCACATGCCTTTAATCCCAGCACTCAGGAGGTAGAGGTAAGAGGATCGCCTGAGAAGACATGGTGAATTCCAGGTCAGCCTGGGCTAGAGTGAGACCCTACCTTGAAAAACAAACAAAAAAAAAGTGAGAGTAGTGTTAATATATAGGTATGAACATTAAGAGAAGTGCTTACCGGGCAGTTTGATGAGCATAGTATATACATTTAGCTAGACATCAGCAGATGTTGCACCCCTAGGGCTCATGACTACCCCTGTTGTAGGTTTTCAGTATCAGGGATGTGTTTTCTCCCTTGGAGCAGGCCTCCAGTCAAATTAGAGGGTGGCTGGTTTCCCCATTACAGACGTGCCACTATTGCACCTGTTGGCTCATTAGGCCTGGCTAGCCAAATATACGGCTTGCAGTGTCTGCCCACTGTTGAGTATTTTCACTGGTGATTTCTCTCTCTCCCATTGAACTGCATGTAGCATGGCTTTTTGTAGCCTTCTATCAGCTGGTCTACATGGAGGAGGTTATCAGCTCAGTTCCAACAGGATTTCTCAGTGACCTTGAAGCCCAAGTATGTGGAGTCTTCAGCAATAGAATCATACTATCTATTCTTGGTGGGAAGCCAAGGGCCTCAACAATGGCCTGTAATGTTTTTGGGGCACCAGGGACCTCCCTGGGCAACAGCTCACTGGAAGGTATCCCATCCCTGGCACTGAAAATTTTCTAGTAACAATTTATGGCTCCTGTGTGTTCTATTGTCCAAAAAAGTAGGTTTTCATATGTCCTATTTATATCCTCTTAGATTTTGATTAGCCCTCCCTCCACCTTTCCTTTACTCAATCTCTTCCCCTGACTTCACTTAGGCCTTTTCACCCCCATTAATCTGCTCTTCTACTTACATATATACAATACCATCCTATTAAGTACCCCCTCCCTTCCTTTCTCTTCCCTTTATATCTCTTTTCTAGCTTACTGGCCTTTGCTACTGAGTTTTCTTCCTACTCACACGGAAGTCCAATCATCTGTAGTTGGGATCCACATATGAGAGAGAACATGTGATGCTTGAATTCTGGGCCTGGGTTACCTCACTTAGTATAATCCTTTTCATATCCATCCATTTTCTTGCAAATTTCATAACTTCGTTTTTCTTTACCACTGAGTAGAACTCTGGTGTGTAAATGTGTCACATCTTCCTTATCAACTCATCAGTTGAGGGACATCTAGGCTGGTTCCATTTCCCAACTATTGTGAATAGAGCAGCGATAAACATGGTTGAGCAAGTATCTCTAAGGCAATGAGATGAGTCCTTAGGATATATGCCTAGGAGTGCTATTGCTGGGTCATAAGGTAGATCTATTCTTAGCTGTTTTAGGAACCTCCACACTGATTTCCACAATGGTTGGACCAGATTGCATTCCCACCAGCAGTGCAGAAGGGTTCCTCTTTCTCCGTATTCTCACCAACATTTATGGTCATTTGTTTTCATGATGGTGGCCAATCTGACAAGAGTGAGAGGGAATCTCAATGTAGTTTTAATCTGCATTTCCCTGATGACTAGGGATGTAGGACATTTTTTTAGATATTTATATATCATCTGTCTTTCTTCTTTTGAGAACTCTCTATTTAGTTCCATAACCCTTTTTTAATTTTTATTTGTGAGTGACAGACAGAGAGAGAAAGAGGCAGAGAGAGAGAGAGAGAGAGAGAGAGAGAGAGAGAGAGAAAATGGGCGTGCCAGGGCCTCCAGCCATTGCAAACAAACTCCAGATACATGTGCCCCCTTGTGCATCTGGCTAACGTGGGTCCTGGGGAATTGAGCCTCGAACCATGGTCCTTAGGCTTCACAGGCAAGCACTTGACCGCTAAGCCATATCTCCAGCCCATTTTTTTTTAATTTTTATTAACGTTTTCCATGATTATAAAATATATCCCATGGGAATTCCCTCCCTCCCCACCCCCACTTTCCCATTTGAAATTCCATTCTCCATCATATTACCTCCCCATTACAATCATTGTAATTACATATATACAATATCAACCTATTAAGTATCCTCCTCCCTTCCTTTTTCTCCCTTTATGTCTCCTTTTTACCTTACTGGCCTCTGCTACTAAGTATTTTCATTCTCACGCAGAAGCCCAATCATCTGTAGCTAGGATCCACATATGAGAGAGAACATGTGGTGCTTGGCTTTCTGGGCCTGGGTTACCTCACTTAGTATAATACTTTCAGGTCCATCCATTTTTCTGCAAATTTCATAACTTCATTTTTCTTTACCGCTGAGTAAAACTCCATTGTATAAATGTGCCACATCTTCATTATCCACTCATCTGTTGAGGGACATCTAGGCTGGTTCCATTTCCCAGCTATTATAAATTGAGCAGCAATAAACATGGTTGAGCATGTACTTCTAAGGAAATGAGATGAGTCCTTTGGATATATGCCTAGGAGTTCCAGCCCATTTTTTTAATTGGGTTGTCTGATTTCTTATTTATTTTTTTGAGTTCTTTGTATCCTCTATCAGATGTATAGCTGGCAAAGATTTTCTCCCATTCTGACTCTTTGCTCTATTCACAATGTCTTTTGCCATACAAAAGCTTTGTAATTTTATGAGGTCCCAGAAGTTAATCTGTGGTTTTATTGCCTGAACAATTGGGGTTATATTCAGAAAGTCTTTGCCAAGGCCAATATATTGAAGGGTTTCCCTTTTTCCTCTAGCAGTTTCAGAGTTTCAGGTCTGATATTAAGTTCTTTGACCTAGTTGGCCTGTGCCACCCCACCTGGCTTTTTGTTTGTTTGTAGCTAGGGTCTCAGTGTAGCTCAGGCTGACCCAGAACTCACTATGTAGTCTAGGCTGGCCTCAAACTCATGACGATCCTCCTACCTCTGCCTCCCATGTGCTGGGATTAAAGGTGTGTGCCACCACACCCGGCTCTCACTTTTAATCTCAGCCTAAACCAGGCTAGCCTTGAACTCATAATGATTTCCTACAAGTGTGTGACACTATATTCAGCTCTTGTTTTTCAATAAGATTCCATTTTTCTTTTTTTTTTGTACATGTAGTGTATGTACATATGTTTGTATACAAGTGGGTACACATGTGTGTAGGTGTACATGTGGGTGTATGTACATGCATATGTATGAAGGTCAGAGGTTGACATGTGGCATCTTTCTCACTCACTCTCCACCTTATATTTTTATATTTTAATTTTTTTGTTTATTTATATTTATTTATTTGAGAGCGACAGACAGGCAGAGATAGAAAGAGGCAGAGAGAGAGGGAAAGGGAATGGGCCTGCCAGGGCCTCCAGCATCTGTAAACGAACTCCAGATGCATGTGCCACCTTATGCATCTGACTTACGTGGGTCCTGGGGAATTGAGCCTCAAACCGGGATCCGTAGGCTTCACAGACAAGCACTTAACTGCTATTATGATGGTCTTGTGTAGGTAGTGTCAGGCACTATGAAGTCATGGATATCCAGGTCATTTTGTGTCTGGAGGAGCCATCTCTCCAGCCCTTTTTTTTTTTTTTTTTTTGCAGCAGGGTCTCACTCTAGCCGAGGCTGACCTGGAATTCACTATGTAATCTCAGTGTGGACTGGAACTCATGGCGATCCTCCTACCTCTGCCTCCTGAGTGCTGGGATTAAAGGTGTGTGCCCCCACACCGGTTAGCCCTATTTTTTTAGCCAGACACCAGCAGATGCTAAATCTCTAGGGCTCATGACTACCCCTGTTGTAGGTTTTTAGTATCAGGGATGTATTCACTCCCATGTAGTGGGCTTCCAGGACAATTAGAAAGTGGTTGGTTTTCCCCATAACAAACTTGCTACTACTAGACCTATTGGCTCATTTGGCCTGGCCACATTTGAGGTTTGCCATGTCCACTGTTGGGTATCTCCAATGGTGATTTCTTTCTCTCCCATTAAACTGCATGCAGTGTAGCTTTTTCCAGCTTTCTGTCAGCTGCTGAGAAGAAGTGACAAAGGAGTGCTCAGTTCTGAAATACCTCTATCACATCATCCAAGACTCAGGGTCCATTGCAGAAGAGGTGGCGGAAAAAATGTAAGAGCCAAAGGAAGGGTAGGACTCCTACAACGTGCTAAAGTGAGACTGTCCCTCAAAAAAAAAAAAAAAAAAGTAGTATTCTTCAATTTGTTGCCTCCAAGAAATGCACCTTTCTACAAAAGATAGACACTATCTTAGATTGAAAGATTGGAAAATAGTGTTTCAAGCCAATGGGCCTAGAAAACAAGCAGGGGTTGCTATCCTAACATCTGACAAGGTAGACTTCAGTCCAACATTACTTCACTGTTGATTTTTCTTTCTCCCACTGAACTGCATACAGCATAGCTTTTTCTAGCTTTCTCTTAGCTGGTCTACATGGAAAAGGTTTCTAGCTCAGCTCCACCAGGATTTCTCAGTGATCTTGCAGGCCAAGTATGTGGAGTCTTCAGCAATAGGGTCTTACTGACTACTCCTGGTGGGAAACCAAGAACCAATGGCATGTAATGTTTTGGGGGCATCAGTGACACCCTGTCCAAAAACTCACTGGAAAGAATTCCATTCCTGCACTGAAAATTGTCTACTAACAATTGTCTACTAAGCTTCTGGGTGTTCTGTTGTCCACAAAAGTAGGTTTTCATATGACTTATTTATATCCTCTTAGATTTTTTTGAATTTTCTTTCCATTATTTATTTATTTTATTCTTTATTGACAATTTCCATAGTTGTAAACAATATCTAATGATAATTCCTTCCCTCCCCCACTTTTCCCTTTTCAACTCCACTCTCCATCATATACCCTCACCCTCTCAATCAGTCTCTTATTTTATTTTATTTGGTTTTTCGAGGTAGGGTCTCACTCTGGTCCAGGCTGACCTGGAATTAACTCTGTAGTCTCAGGGTGGCCTTGAACTCACGGCAATCCTCCTACCTCTGTCTCCTGAGTGCTGGGTTTAAAGGCGTGTGCCACCACGCCCGGCTCTAGGCTCTTATTTTGATGTGATTATTTGTCCCTCCTATCATGATGGCCTTGCGTAGGTAGTGTCAGGCACTGTGAGGTCCTGGTCATCCTGGCCATTTTGTGTCTGGAGGAGCAACTCCTGTTTGTTCTCTAGGCCTATTTGCTTGAAACCCCATTTTCCAACTTTTCACCCTAAGATAGTGTCCACCTTTTGTAGAAAGGTGCGTTTCTTGGAGGCAAGAAATCGAAGGATACTACTTTTTTTTTTTTTTTTTGGTTTTTCGAGGTACAGTCTCACTTTAGCCCAGGCTGGCCAGTATGTAGCCTCAGGATGGCCTCGAACTCATGGTGCTCCACCTGCCTCTGTCTCCCAAGTGCTAGGATTAAAGGTGTGTGCCACCACACCTGGTGGATCCTAATTTTTTTTTTTTTTGGTTTTTCGAGGTAGGGTCTCACTCTGGCTCAGGCTGACCTGGAATTCACTATGTAGTCTCAGGGTGGCCTTGAACTCACAGCGATCCTCCTACCTCTGCCTCCCTAGTGCTGGGATTAAAGGCGCGCGCCACCACGCCCGGCTCCTAATGTTTTTTTTAACCTCCCAGTGAGTTGTTGGCCAGGAAGGTTAAAAAAAACCTGATGCCCCCAAAACATTACAGGCCATTGCTGAGGCCCTTGGTTTCCCACCAGGAATACATGGCAAGACCCTATTGCTGAAGACCCCACATACTTGTGCTGCAAGGTCATTAAGAAATCCTGCTGGAGCTGAGCTGAAAACCTCCTCCATGTAGAGCAGCTGACAGAAAGCTGGAAAAAGCCACACTGCATGCAGCTCAATGGGAGAGAGAGAAATCACCAGTGAAGATACTCCACAGTGGACACTGCAGGCCTTATATTTGGCCAACCAAGCCAAATGAGCCAACAGGTGCAACAGTGGCACGTCTGTTATGGGAGAAACCAACTGCCCTCTAATTGGACTGGAGGCTGGATCCATGGGAGGGAATACATCCCTGATACTGAAAACTTAAAACAGGGGTAGTCTGGCTAAATGCATATACTATGCTCACTAAACTGCCCAGTAAGCAGTTCTCTTAATGTTCATGCCTATATATTATTGCTACCCTCACTTTTTGAGAACTATTTAGTTCCATAGCCCATTTTTTTCATTTTTATTTATTTATTTGAGAGTGACAGAGAGAGAGAGAGAGGGAGGGAGAGAGAGAGTGGCAGATACAGAGGGAGAGAGCATGGACAAGTAAGCGGCTTTAGCCACTGA
The DNA here is from genome assembly GCF_020740685.1 of Jaculus jaculus. NCBI lineage: Eukaryota > Metazoa > Chordata > Mammalia > Rodentia > Dipodidae > Jaculus > Jaculus jaculus. The sequence goes on from NC_059114.1 coordinate 30,352,669, forward strand.
GCTATCATACAGTCGGCTTTAAGTCTTTTAAATCAATAATCTTCCCTTCTCCTCACCTTCTGCCATTCACACCGTTAAGAAGCTGGGTGGTTTGTTCTGTAGAAAGTCCTGAATTCAAGGTTAAGTTCCATCTCCGCCGCTCCTATACACTTGGCTTTGTACCCGAGGGGCAGAGGAGACAGCCCGCATGGTCTGGAGTCCCTTAGTGCTGGCACTTCCGCACGCCAGAACTGGCGGGACAAAGACCTGACGCCGCCTCCCAGCTCACTTCTTGGTTTGAGTGCTCCTGATCACCGCCTGAACCCTGAATTTCCTGAAAGGGGGTGCACAGCACTGTTTCATTTCTCTCACGAGCTAACTGGACTTTCCTATAAAGAACTTTTCCCCAACAATTTTGTGGTTCGGAAATGCAGTTCACCCGGAAGGGCAGGAGTGAACGGACGCTGCTGGGGCCCATATTTGGGGTGCCATACTAATAGAACACCGGGGAGGTGACACGCGTGTACCTACAGACGTACATCTATGTCCATTACACATGTAATATGTAAGGCGTGCTTACTTCTCCCTGTTCCGCAGGCAGTTGCAAGGACAGAGGGCGTCGAGCTGCGGCAGGGCTCCCTTGCCCTTAGGCGGTAGAGCGGGGAGAGCGCGCCGCCCGGGGCGCTCGGGGCTGAGCTGCGGCCCCGCGCTGCGGGCGGGCGGGGCGGGCGCCCGTGCGCTGCGCGGCGGGGCGGGGCGGGGCGGGGCGGGGCGCGGCGGACCGGCGGGCGAAGGCGACCGCGCGCCGACGCGGCTCCGGCTCTGCGCGTGGCCCTGTCCCCGCACCGCGACCCGCACCGGCGGCCGAGCATGGGCGCGCGCGCCTCGGTCGAGCCCCGAGCCGGGGCCGGGCTGCTGCTGCTGCTGCTGCTGCTCGGGCTGCTGGCGCCGGGCGCGCAGGGGGCGCGGGGCCGCGGCGGCGCCGAGAAGAACAGCTACCGCCGCTCGGCCAACACCTTCTCGCAGAGCGTCACCAGCCTGTTCGGCGAGGACAACGTGCGCGCCGCTCAGAAGGTGGGCTGCGGTCACCTTGCGGCGCCGTGCGGCCTCGGCGGGGTGGCCGGCGATCCGGGGTGCGGGGAGAAGCGACCTGGGCCGGGGACCGATGCGGGCGCCGGGCCCTCGGCCTGCTGCCCGTGAGGGTCGGGCTGCGGCCGGTCTCTGCTCCGGGGCCGCCCCTTGGCCCTGGCCCCGGGCTGCGTGACGCCCGCGGCCGCCCATTCATTCCCGTCTCCCGGGCGGCCTCTGTGAGCCAGGCGCCCGGCCCCCGCGCCGCCGCTCCGGTCCCCGCCCCGACCCCCTGGGCCTCCTCCTGGGCCTTGGACCGGCCTTAGGCTGATCCCTGCTGCGCCCGGGAGGAGAGGAAGCCGAAGCCGTGCGGTTGGGACGATTGCTGTGGCCACTTGAGCGCTTAGCGTGTGCCGGGCCTTGCTAGCGTCTGCTTGCTGTGGGAGCCCGGGGCTCTCCAGGAATCCGGCTGAGCCTCACAGGACCTCCCCCCACAGCCCCGCTCCCTGCTGGGCACCACCACGCTGAAAGAATTAGTTGCCCAGGAACGGGGAATTCAAGCAGGGACCGTCGCACGCGGTTCCCTCGTGTGCTTTTCCTGGTTTCTGGGGTCTTGGAGCCTAAAGAACTCTGAGTTCAAGCTTGAGCTTTCCTTACAAACCGGACAGGGTTATATCCAACAAGGGTTTTAACGTCTTTGAGCCTCCGTTTCTTTGTTAAATGGGCATAGTGATATTCTCTCCACCCCCTTCATTATGAAGTTGTATTGTGATTACTAGCAGACAGACCCAGAATCATGACTTGTGAGCTGTTGGTATTTCCTGGCAGATCACCATTACTTACCATTTGCTGCAGGGATTTTAGGGTTAAAAAAAAAAGTTTGTTGGGGCAGTCTTGGTAACGCATGCCTTTAATCCCAGCACCAAGAGGTAGGAGAGTCGCTGTGAGTTCGAGGCCACCCTGAGACAGTGTGAGTTCCAGGTCAGCCTGGGCTAGAGTGAGACCCTACCTTGAAAAAAAAGAAAAAAGTTATTGGTCTTTTGAGGTGGAAGGGAAAAGGACATTAGTATCTCAAATCAGATTACTGAAATGTCTTCAGTGAAATGACAGGTTTATTTGTTAAAACTAACCTCCGCCTACCTGGCCCTCTGGATGTTTGCATGGTTTTGCAGAGATTGTGGGAAAATGCAGTCTTGGCTGGAGAACTCTTTGAAGGGGGCCAAGGATAGAGGAAGGAACAAGAAACTGGGCAGCGAGGCTGCTTGGGCAGGAGTATGAGTGAGTCCTTTTACTTTCTTTGTGCCATCCTGTCCCAGCCACCTGCTGTAGTGGTCATTTGTTATCGGGCAAAACACCTTTTTGGGGAGCCCATGAGGACCCCATGTCCTGGTTGACCCATCCATGTAAGAATCCAAGGTCATGGAATATGAAGTGTAGAGTAGGTGTTTATAGGTTTTTACATCTGGCTTAGTAGCTGTAAGACAGCTTCTGGCTCAGTTAGGCTCTGTGTCTTTAATTTTTTTTTTTTTCTAGGTAGGGTTTCACTCTAGCTCAGGCTGACCTGGAATTCCCCATGTAGTCTCAGGGTGGCCTCGAACTCACAGCAATCCTCCTACTTCTGCCTCCCAAGTGCTAGGATTAAAGGGATGTGCCAATACATCTGGCTTTGTGTTTTTTCTTTTTCCTAGGTAGGGTCTCACTCTAACTCAGGCTGACCTGGAATTCACTATGTACTCTTAGGGTGGCCGAACTCAAAGTGATCCTCCTACCTCTGCCTCCCAAGTGCTGGGTTTAAAGGTGTGAGCCACCATGCCTGGCTTTGTGTTTGTTTTTAATGGAGATGAGAACAGGCCTAACAGTTTGTCATTTGCTTAAAATTAAGCCTTTTTCTGTGTCAGTCACAATTTTTTTTCTTTTGGAGTGTGATGTTTATGTGTGTGTGAGTGCAGGCACATATGTGCCATGGCATGTGTGGGTATCAGAGGACAACTTTCAGGTGCCAGTCCTCGCCTTCCAACTTGTTTGAGGCAGAGTTTCTAGTTATTCACCTGTATACACCAGGCTGACATGCTACCCAACTCAGGGAAACCTTGAACATGGTGGAAGTAGCCAGCCTGTACACAAAAGATCATAAGTGTCTGATTCCCTCTATGTGAAATTCCCAGAATGGGGAAGTCCATAGAGACAGAAAAACAGGTATGGCCTGGGCAGAGGGCGGTAGTTTATGCTTGGTTGATGGTGGATCACCTTTGGGGGTGATGGAATAATCTTCAGCTAGAAGAGGGTGAGTGCATTGAGTATACTTGATGTCTCTGAGTTGTACAAGTCATCATGATAAAAATAGTGAATTTTAGCCAGGCGTGGTAGTGCATGCCTTTAATCCCAGCACTCAGGAGGCTGAGCTAGGAGGATTGCCATGAGTTCAGGGCCACCCTCAGACTACATAGTGAATTCCAGGGCAGCCTGGACTAGAGTGAGACTCTACCTTAAAACAAACAAACAAACAAAAAAACGGCGATTTTTGTGCTTACGTGTGTCTTACTACAATTAAAAAATTAAGGACTGGGTCTGGAGAAATAAATGGTTTAATGGTTAAGGTGTTTGTTTGCATGTGAAGCCAAAGGGCCCAGGTTCGATTCCCCAGGACCCACGTTAAGACAGATGCATAAGGGGCACATGTGTCTGGAGTTTGTTTGCAGTGGCTGGAGGCCCTGGTGTCCCCTTTTTCTCTTCTCTCTCTCTCTCTCTGCTTGCAAATAAATAAAAATTAAAAAAATTAAGGACTGAGGAAATGGCTCAGTAGTTAAAGGTGTTTGCTTGCAAAGCCTGCTTGTCTCAGTTCAATTCTCCAGTTCTCATAATCCAGATGCACAAGGGGTGCATGCATCTGGATTTTATTTACAATGTCAAGAGGTCCTGGAACACCAATGCACAACACTCAAATAAATATGTAAAGTTTTTCTTTACATTATTTAAGCAGAGAGAGATAGAAGAGAGACAGAATGAGAATTGGTGAGCCAGGGCCTCCAGTCACTGGAAACAAATTCCAGACACATGCGCATCTGACTTATGTGGGTACTGGGGAATTGAACCTGGGTCCTTAGCCTTTGCAGGCAAGTGCCTTAGCCACTAAGCCATCTCTTCAGTCCTAGGTAAAGATGTTCTTATACACACACACACACATTTTTGAAAAGTTAAGGGACTGGATGTGGCTCAGTTGGATTGCTTGTTTAGTGTACATGAAGCTTGGAGTTTGATCCCCAGGTAAATTGGACATGGCTGCTTACAACTGTAATCCCAGCCCTGGGTAGAGACAGGAGGATCATTAATTCAAGACCGTTCTTAGCTACTACAGAGTGAATTTGAGGCTAGCCTGGAATGCATGAGACTTGGTTCAAAAAATAAATAAGGGGCTGGAGAGATGGCTTAGCAGTTAACACACGTGCCTGCAAAGCCAAATGCTCCAGGTTCAATTCCCCAGGACCCACATAAGCCAGATGCACAAGGTGGCATCTGCAGTCGTTTGCAGCGGCTGGTGGCCCTGGTGCACCATTCTCTTTCTCTCTCTCTCTTTTTTTTTTTCTTCTCTAACTGCTTCTCTCTCAAATAAATAAAAATAGAAAAAAAAAAAAAAGCTGAGTTGGTGGTGCATGCCTTTAATCCCATCACTCGGGAAGCTGAGGTGGGAGGATCACAGTGAGTTCAAGGATAGCCTGAGATTACATAGTGAATTCCAAGTCAACCTGAGCTAGAGTGAGATCCTACCAAAAAAAGTCAAAAGTTGGATAGGGGAGCTGCCTTAGCAGCAGTTAAGTGTGCTTGCTTACAGAGACTTCCAGTCCAGGTTCAGTTCCCAGTACCTGTGTAAAGCCAGATGCACAAAGTGGCCAATGAGCTTGGAGTTCCTTTGCAGCTGCAAAAGACCCTGATCTCTCCCTCCCTCCCTCCCTCCCTTTCTCTCAAATAAATAAAAATATTTAACTTAATAAAAAGAAGTTGAAAGCTGGTCTTGAACTCCTGATCCTTCTGCTTTTACTTTCCAAGTGGTGGGATTACATGTGTGTGCCATGATGCCTGGTTTTGTGTGTTTTGATTAGGCTTTGTAGGCCTGGGCTAGTCTGACAGTCTCAGTTTCTCTCATTCCCACATATAGACAAGGACACTGAGGCAGAGTTCTCACCCATCATGATGTTCAGCTAAGGAGTGCTGGGGAGCTGCCAGTATCCAGACCTAGAAAAGTCATGAAATGGTTGGCTGGTGAAGCAAGCTAATCTTGAGTCAGAAGGAGCTGTTCGAGGGAACAGTCTTCCCATTCAGAGGACATTTTGTGGGCTGGGGCAGGTGAGCAGGAGAGACAGGTAGCTCATGAGGGACCTGGCTCTGCCCAGGAACTCAGGGATTGAGAGCTTCTGAGGAAGAAGGGGCTGAACCTTGGGTGTCTGCCTGGAGGCATGGAGAAAGGGCTATGAGTCATTCAGGAAGATGGCTTTGCAGTGTGGGGCACTGGAAAAGATTCACAGATGGCTGAACTTCTGTGTGGACATTCAGTGCACAGGGTAAAAATACAGTCATTGATCCAATCTGGTGGGAGCATCCCAGATGCCAAGCTGAGAAATGGCTGTGGTTGTTCCCTTACTCAGTTACTGTGAATGACAAACTTCAGATAATAAGAATTTTTTTTTCTAAAAAAAAGGAATAAAAAAGGAAATCTACAGACTATGGCACACAATTTTAATCCTAACAGCACTCTGGAGGCTGAGGTAGGAGGATTGCTGTGAGTTCGAGGCCAGCCCAAGACTGCATAGTGAATTCCAGGTCAGCTAGAGCTAGGGGCTCAGCAGTTAAAGGTGCTTGTTTGCAAAGCATGCCAGCTTGGGTTAAATTCCCAGTACCCATGTAAAGCATATGTGTGTCTCAGCAAGAGCCCCTGGTGTGCCCATGCTCTCTCAAATAAAAGTATTAAAAAAAAAAAAAAAGAGATCGGGCGCATGCCTTTAATCCCAGCATTTGGGAGACAGAGGTAGGAGGATTGCCGTGAGTTCGAGGCCACCCTGAGACTATATCGTTAATTCCAGGTCAGCCTGGGCTAAAGTGAGACCCTAACTCAAAAAACCAAAAAAAAAAAAAAAAAAAAAAAACTGGGTGTGATGACTCATGCCTTTAATCCCAACACTTGGGGACGCAGAGCATTGCTGAGTTTAAAGCCACCCTAATACTACATAATAAATTCCAGGTCATCCTGGGCTAGAGTGAGACTCTACCTCAAAAAACAAAAAAGAAAAAACCTGCTTCCTTTCTTTCCTTCCCAGAAGCAACCAGATACTTTGAACGTATAGAAATATTTCGCTAGGTGTGGTGATGCACACCTTTAATCCCAGCACTCGGGAGGTAGATGCAGAATGGCTGTGAGTTTGAGGCCACCCTGAGAATACATAGTGAATACCAGGTCAGTTTGGGCTAAAGTGAGACCGTACCTCGGAAAGCCAAAAAAAAAAAAAAAAAAAAAAAAAGGAACTCTAGGTACATGTTCCACATTCCAGTTAGTGCATCTGGCTTTATGTGGGTACTGGGGAATTCGGTCTGGACCAGCAGGCTTTACAAGCACCTTTAACTATGGAGCCATCTCCCAGCCCAGACTTGTTTTCTTTTTCTCTTTCTTTACACACCATACACACATAGGTTTTTTTTTTTAATTTTTATTTTTTTTTATTTTTGAGGTAGGGCCTTGCTGTAGCACAGCCTTACCTAGGATTCTGGAATTCACTATGTACTTTCAGGGTGGTCTCGAACTCATGGCAATCCTCCTACTTCAGCCTCCTGAGTGCTGGGATTAAAGGCATGTGCCACCAAGCCCAGCTACTTTCTTTTCTTTTCTTCCTCTTCTTCTTTTTTGTTTTTGGCTGAATTATTTGGAAGTAAGACAGAATAGAGACTCATGTCCATACTCCCTGCATACCTGGGAGGCTGAGGCAGAAGGGATCACCATGAGTACAAGGCCAGCCTAGGACTACAGAGTAAAGGTGAAGCAGAGGCTGGGAAAATAGTTTGTTAAAGGTGCTTCCTTGTAAAGCTTGACTGCTCAGGTTCATTTCCCAAGCCACACACATAAGTTGGATGCAGTGGCAAGAGGTCATGGAAAGCTCACACAAACACACATATAAAGATGTTCTTTTTTTTTTAATATTTATGGATGCTGGAGAGATGGCTTAGTTGTTAAGGCGTTTGCCTGCAAAGCCAAAGGACCTCAGTTCTATTCCCTAGGACCTACGTAAGCCAGATGCACAAGGAGGTGCATGTGTCTGGAGTTCGTGTGCAGTGGCTGGAAGCCCTGGCGCACCCATCTCTCCCTCTTTCCCTCTCCCAAATAAATAAATAAAAATAAAACATTTAAAAATATTTATTTATTTATTTGAAATAGAGAGTGGGCACTCCAGGGCCCCTAGCCACTGCAAACAAACCCCAGATGCATATGCCACTTTGTGCATCTGGCTTTATATGGATATTGGACATTTGAACCCAGACTGTCAGGCTTTGCAAGCAAGTGCCTTTAGCCACTGACCCACCTCTTCAGCGCAGTAGATAAAGATTTGAATAAGATGAAGCACAGATAGCTCGAAGTTGTCTCCTGACCTCTACATGCACGAGCAAGAAAGAGAGACGTGGTAATCTTTCCTTCAACCCAGCCACAGGAACACCAGGAAACTTATTCTAATGACATTTTTATAATAAAATACAGACCATATTAAAATTTCCTTTGTAGCTATTTTTATGTGGATGTAGTGTGTGCATGTTGGTGGGTGTTAGATGCACACGTGTGTGTGTGTGTGTGTGTGTGTGTGTACATGGAAGCTAGAGGATAATCTCAGGTGCCATTCTCAGGAATGCTTGCTGTCCACCTCTTTTTTTTTGCTTGTTGGTTTTGAGGTAGGGTCTTGCTCTAGCCCCCAGGCAACCTCTTCCTCCCAAGTACTGTGATTAAAGGTGTGAGCCACCATGCCCGGCTCTCCTTTTTTTTTTTTTAATTTAAACTTAAAAAAATTATTTATTTATTTATTTGAGAGAAAGAGGCACAGAGCGAGAGGGGATGGGTATACCAGGGCCTCCAGCCACTGCAAATGAACTCCAGATACATGCACCACCTTGTATATCTGGCTTTTATGTGGGTACTGGGGAATTGAGCCTGGGTCCTTTGGCTTTGCTGGCAAGTGCCTTAATCACTAAGCCATCTTTTTCTTTTAATTGACAGCTTCCATAATTATAGACAATAAACCATGAAAATTCCCTTCCCTTACCCACTTCCCCTTCACAAATCCACTCTCCATCATATCCCCTCCCTCCTCAGTTAGTCTCTCTATTTTTTTCTCAATTTTTATTAACATTTTACATGATTATAAAAAATATCCCATGGTAATACCCTCCCCCCATCTCAGTCAGTCTCTCTTTTATTTTGATGTCATGATCTTTTCCTCCTCTTATGATGGTCTTGTGTGGTGGTGTCAGGCACTGTGGTCAGGGATATCCAGGCCATTTTGTGTCTGGAGGAGTATGTTGTAAGAAGTCCTGCCCTTCCTTTGGCTCTTACATTCTTTCCGCCACCTCTTCCGCATTAGACCCTGTCTCTCTCTCTTTTTTTTTTTTTAAAGGTAAGGTCTCTCTCGTCCAGGAATTTACTAGGTAGAGGTCTCAGGGTGACCTCGAACACACTGCCATCCTCCTCCTTCTGCCTCCCAAGTGCGGGGACTAAAGGTGTGTGCCACCATGCCCAACCTCTCTTTTATTTTGATGTCATCATCTTTTCCTCCTGTTGTGGGGTCTTGTGTAGGTAGTACCAGGCATTGTAAGGTCATGGATATTCAAGCCATTTTGTGTCTAGAAGATTATATTGTAAGTAGTCCTACCCTTCCTTTAGCTATTATATTCTTTTTTTTTTTTTTTTTTTGGTAGGGTCTTACTCTCTAGCTCAGGCTGACCTGGAATTCACTATGTAGCCTCAGGGTGGCCGTGAACTCATGGCACCCCTCCTATCTCTGCCTCCTGAGTGCTGGGATTAAAGGCATGCACCACCACCATGCCCATGTGGCTCTTACATTCTTTCTGCCACCTCTTGAGTCATCCCAGTGGTCACCACCATCTGAAAAGAGAAACTTCTCTAACCAGAAGTGAGAGTAGCATTAATATGTGGGTATGAACATTAAGTAAAGTGCTTACAGGGCAGTTTGGTTAGCATTTTATATATATATATATATATATACACACACACACACATACATACATACATACATACATACATACATAGTAATATATGTAATATATGCATTTAGCCAGACAAAAAGCAGGTGCTACAATCTTGGGCTCATGACCTCCCCTACCATAGGCTTTTGACTAGGTTTTCAGTACCAGGCATATATTCCCCATGGCCTCTAGTCCAATTAGAGAGCAGTTGTTTTCCCCCATAACAGACATGCCATTATTGCACCCATTGGCTCATTTGGCCTGGCCAAACTTAAGGCTTGCAGTATCCACTGTTTATCACCATTATGACTTCTCTTTCCTATAGGACTGTATGCAGTATTATTTATTTATTTATTTATTTATTTGAGAGAGCAAGAGAGTGAGTGAGTATGGGCATGTCACAGCCTCTCACCATTGCAAGTGAACTCCAGGTGCATATGCCACTTTGTGCATTTGGCCCTATATGGGCACTAGGGAATTGAACCTTGGCTGTCAGGCTTTGTAAGCAAGTACCTTTAACCATCTCTCTAGCTCCAAAGTCAATAATTAATGCATTATATTTAATTATTGTAGCCCCCCCCCCCCCCAATGTTGTGTCTTACTCTAATCCAGGCTGACCTGGGACTCTAGCCTAGGCTGCCCTCAAACTCATGGTGATCTTTTTATCTCAGCCTCCTGAGTGCTAGGATTACAGATGTGTGCTTGGATTAAAGGTGGCATCCACCACAGCCAGTAAGTTGCTATATCCTTTAAGCCTCTCTCTGCTTTTTTCTGTCTCATGTTGGGAAATGGTGATACAGGCACTTGGAAGGCTGAAGCAGGATGATCACAAGTTCAAGGTGAACTGGGCAACTCTGTATGACTCTTATCTCAAAAAGTAATAAAGCGCTGAGCATGTAGCTCAGAGTACTTGGCTAGCGTGCATGAAGCCTTGAGATTCATTCCCAGCACTGCATAAAACCTGATGTGGTGGCACATGCCTGTCATCCTAGCACTCAGAATGTGGAGGCAGGAGAATTAAACTGGTTGTTTGAGACTCCTGGTGCATGTCTCAATCTATACTCCAGACTGGCCTTGAAATTCATGGTGATCCTCTGCCTCAGCCTCTGAGTGATTGGGATTATAAACCTGTGTTATGGGCCCAGCTCTGAAGCAGTCTCTTAAAAGGACACCTGGTAGACTGGCTTGTCATTGTAGCCACATTGTAGCTTCGTCACCCCTATGAAGATCTTGTCTGGAGTCACATGCTGGGGCTCTGGGGGCTGCACATGTGATCTTGAGAAACACAGCGGAGGCTGTGTTGTTCCTGTAGAGCACCTGAACCTCACCCAGGTGTGCCAGGTGTCTTGCTGACCCAGAGCAGGGACCCATGTATTCTGAAGTCCAGTGGCTGAAAGGGCACACTCTGGGGCTTCCCCTGGCATGTCCTCTTCTCCAGCCACTTTGAAGCCTGGGCTGTACCTCAACAAACAAGCAAGTGAAAATAACAATTCAAGGGGATGAAGGGCTGGGAGGATAAGCTAATCCAATATTAAGGATGTGGAGGATTGCCATGAGTTCAAGGTCACCCTGAGACTACGTAGTGAATTCCAAGTCAGCCTGGGCTAGAGCGGGACCCTATCTTGAAACCCCTTCACCACCCTCCCTCCCAAAAAGAAAAGGTAGAATACTCTTTTGTTTATTTGGTTTTTTTTTTCAAGGTAAGGTCTTGCTGTAGCCCAGGCTGACCTGGAATTCACTATGTAATGTCAGGGTGGCCTCAAACTCACAGTGATCCTCCTACCTCTGCCTCCCAAGTGCTGGGGTTAAAGGTGTGTGCCACCACACCCAGCTAAAATACTCTTTAGTAATGAGAAGGAAGGTGACTGCCATTGCATGAACCCTGCCGATGCTGTTTTCGGTGAAAAAGAACGCCAAGGAATGATTGATGTGCAGTGTCCAGTCTTGAAGAATCCAGAGAGATGAGCACTGATTAGAGTCTCTTCAGGTGAGTCAGAGGAAGAGTGGGAAGTGATGGTGTGTCTTCTTTGGGGGCAATGAAAATGTCCCCAAATTGGATGATGGTTGTGGTTGCACAGGCTTGTGAGTATTAAAGGTGTGAACTTTAGGTCTGAAGTTTAAAAGTCAATTAAACACTTTAGAAAAAGAATTTTGGCCAAGTGTAGCAGCTCAGGCCTTTGGTCACAGCATACAGGAGGCAGAGTTAGGATCGCCATGAGTTCAAGGCCAGGCTGGGACTACAGCATGAGTTCCAGATCAGCCTGGGCTAGAGTGAGACTCTACCTTGAAAAGACAAAAACAAACAAAAAATCCACAAAGAAAAAGAAGAATCTTAACTAAAAATACTAGCCTATTCCCTTCATGTCCCTGCAGCACCTAGTGCCCTCTCATTCCCCAGATGCGGCTCTTGGGCTTTTTTTTCTTTTCTTTTTTTTTTTCCTTTTTGGTCTTTTTCAAGGTAGGGTCTTGCTCTAGCCCAGGCTAACCTGGAATTCACTATGTATTCTCAGGGTGGACTTGAACTCATGGCGATCCTCCTACCTCTGCTCCCCAGTGCTGGGATTAAAGGTATGTGCCACCACACCTGGCTTTCTTGTGCTTTTTTGGTGACAGACTTGTGTCCGTTCCCTTAGCAATGTATTCGTTCTTTCTGCCTTCCTTTCTCCCTCTCTCTATCCCTTCCTCCTTCCTCCCCCCCCCCCGTTATTGGTACTAGGGAGTGAACCCAGATCCAGAGCTATATACCATCCTGTTCAGTCAGTTTTTGAAGATTTTACCCAAGGCATAATATTAGCTGGATTATTATTATTATTATTATTATTATTATTTTTTTTTTTTTATTTTGAGGCAAAAACCTCACAAAGTAACCTAGGCTGACCTGGCCTGGAACCTGTGATTCTCCTGTCTTGGATTACAGGTGCGTGCCACTACTCTGGGCTAGATGTAGTCTGGAAGCTGGTCCTTTTTATGATGTTACCTGTCCTTCCTAGTGCCATATGACAGTGGCCATAGGAGGCAGGCAGGAACATCTGAACAGTTGGAGATTGGAGGAGCTGGGACAGGAAATGGGTGGTGGAACTAGAGAGGAGAGAGGCTGGAGACCTGAGGCTAAAGGTCAGAAGGCCATAAAGAGCCATAGATGAGGAACTGCATGCTATGCCCCTGGAGGAGTTCCAGCTCTAGAGACATGCTTCAGGCAGGGGCTGGGGCCCCAATACTGGCTGCTAAGGGAGTCCTGAAGCCCCAATACCAGCTGCTAACCAGGGCTGGACCACTTGCAGAGCGAAGGCTCCTGCTAAGAGACCTGTACCAGAGCTGTGGCACTAGAGGGCGCCACCTGTTGCTGTTTGTGCCGGCCTGCTGCCCCTGGCTTTTGTCAAATGTGGAGGGACCCAGAAGCTGCCAAACCAGCACCTGATGAGTTCCTCAGCCTCTCAGTTTACTCTGCACAGAGCAGAAGGGCCCCAGACAGCTGATGGGTAACGGGATATATAGGCTAGACTAAAGCTGGAAACCAGCAGCTGCTGAGTCCAAGGTGCTAAAAACCTCAAAACCCGGGCAACTGTTGGAATAGCCTCAGGCTGAGGCCCAAGGCCTGGAAGCCCCTGGTGCAAACTCATGTTCAAAGCGTGAAGAACCTGGAGTGTGATGTCCACTGGTGATGCCAGTAGCAAGACTACATGAGCCAGTATGGAGGTGTGTGCACACCTGTGACCCCAGGGCTTGGGAGGTGCAGGAAGGAGCATCAGGAAATTCAAGGTCACTCTCAGCCACATAGCAAGTTCAAGGCCAGCCTGAGCTACATGAAACCCTGCCAAAACAAGAACAAAACCAAACCAAGGGGCTGGAGAGATGGTTCAGTGGTTAAGACACTGCCTGCCATGTCTAACTACCTGGGTTCGGTTCCCCAGTACCCATGTAAAGCCAGTGCACCAAGTGGTGTACACATCCAGAGTTCATCTGCAGTGGTTAGAGGCCCTGGAACACCAATTCTCTCTCCTCCTTGCCAATAAATAAAATGTTTAAAAGAGATAGAGAGAGACTGTGCCCACTCAGGCCTCAAGAGGAGTGCACACAACTTTTCCTCTTTCACTCCATCCTTGCCCCCAGACAGTTGGGGGTGCTGTCCAAGTTCTCAGAGGATCTTCCCTGACCCACATACCAGTTATCTCTAGGAACCCTTACCAACAGCAGTGTGCTGCACTGATTTTCTAGGTGTTCCTCGGCCCATTGTGTTGACACCCATCACTGGGTGGTTTCTGGTGTTCCATACACAGTGGTGCTGTAAGTGAATGTATGAGGGTGACCCCCGTGTTCATGATCCTCAGTTCTGAGTGAGCATCAGAGCCATTGTAGAAACTACTCCTTGCTTGGATTATCCAGTGCAGTGGGCTTGACTGGGGCCTGAGAATCTGCATTTTTAACCTGCTGCAAGTGGTGCTGAGATCAGGATTCTCCCACAGAATGGGATTTCTGCCTCCTGAGTGCTGGGATTTAAGGCCTGCATCACCATGCCCAACTTTGTCCTGGGATTCTTTCTTCTTCATGGTGTTTGCTCCCTAGTGTCTCCTCTACCCATGCACATGAGAGTGCTTCCTTTTGCCATCCCCAAGATTGTATGTGTGTAAGTCCCCCCACACCTCAATATCTTAGAAATAACTTTTTTAATTCATTTATTTGAGAGAGTGAGAACTAAGAAGATTGGAAGAAAGAAAGGAAGGAAGAAAAATGGGCATGTTTAGAGCCTCCAGCCAATGCAGATGAACTCCAGACACATGCACCGCCTTGTGCATATGGCTTACATGGGTTCTGGGGAATCAAACCTGGATCCTTTGGCTTTGTAGGCAAGTGCCTTAGCTGCTAAGCCATCTCTTCAGCCCAGAAACGAGAACTTTTTCAAAAGTTTTATTTAGGGCCAGATGTGGTGGCATATACCTTTAATCCTAGTATTTGGAGGTCAGGGTAGGAGGATTGTTGTGAGTTTGAGGCTACCCTGAGACTACAGAGTGAATTCCAGGCTAGCCTGGACTAGAGTGAGACCCTACCTTGAAAAAAAACTAAAAACTAAAAAAAAGTATTTTATTTAGTTATTTATTTGAGATAGAAATAGAGATGGGGTAGAGTTGAGAGTATGGGCACACTTTTAAAAAATTATTTATTTATTTGCAAGCAGATAGAGAAGAGAGACAGACAGAGAGAATGAGCATGCCAGGGCCTCTAGCCACTGCAAACCAACTCCAGATGCATGTGCCCCTTATGCATCTGTCTTACATGGCTTCACAGGCAAACGCCTTAACTGCTAAACCATTTCTCCAGCCCTTTTTGTTTTCTTTCTCTTTCTTTTCTTTTTTTGCAAGGAGAGAGAGAGAGAGAGAGAGAGAATGGGTGCTCCAGGGCCTCCAGCTGGTGCAAATGAACTCCACGCACATGCACCACTGGTCGCTAGGCATTGCAGGCAAACATTAACCACTGAACCATCTCTCCAGCTCTGAACCTTCTTTTTTATCCCCCAAGGTAGAGTCTCACCATAGCCCAAGCTGACCCGGAGTTCACTATAGTCTCAGGATGGCCTCAAACTCATGGAGATCCTCCTACCTCTGCGTCCTGAGTGCTGGGATTAAAGGCGTGAGCCACCACGTCCAGCTGCACCTATTTTTAAAATTTGTAGCTGGGCATAGTGGCCTTTAATCCCAGCACTTGGAGGCAAAGGTAGGAGGGTTGCCGAGAGTTCGAGGCCACCCTGAGACTACAAAGTGAATTCCAGGTCAGCCTGAGCTAGAGTGAGACCCTACCTCAAAAAACCAAAAAAAAAAAAAAAAAAAAAAAATTCTTTGTGAACATGGAGAGTAAATATGGGTATGTCAGGGCCTCTTGCTTACTGCAAATGAACTCCACATGTGCTTTATTGTGCATCTGGCTTTACATGGGTACTGGGGAATTGAACTTGGGTCATAGGCTTTGTAAACAAGCACCTTTAACTGCAGAGTCTTCTCTCCAGCTCAAAAATCAGAACTTTTATAGCAGGGAAGGTACTAGGGATGGAACCCAGAGTCTTGTGCATGTTAGACAAGTACTCTACCATCTGAGCTACATCCTTTTCCTATGTTTTACTTTTCCTTTATTTATTTGAGAGAGAGAGAGAGAGAGAGAGAGAGAGAGAGAGAGAGAGACTGGGCACGCCAGGGGTGGATGTGGTATGGAGCATATAATTCCATCACTGGGGAAGTGAGTCAGAAGGATCAGAGGTTCAAGGTTTTCCTTGGCTACAGACCTCTCAAAACAATAAAGCTGGGTATGGGCTCGCCTATAACCTAGCAACTGAGAGGCTAAGATTGGAGGATTGCTGAGCTCCAGAGTAAGTTCCAGGACAGCCTGGGCTAATAGGAGACCCTGCTTCAAGAACAAAGGAGTGGGGGTGGGGTGGCTAAGAAGATGGCTCATTTACAAAAGCCTGCAGACCCAGGTTCTATTTCTACTCCACCCACGTAAACTGGATCTACAAAGTGGCACAAGCATCTGATGTATGTTTGTAGTTGTAAGAGGCCATGGTGTAGCCATATATATTTACATATATACACATACACATGGGTGCACATGTGCATCTGTCACATGCACACACACATAATTGCTTTTTTTTTTTTTTTCCGAGGTAAGGTCTCACTCTAGCCCAGGCTGACCTGGAATTCACTCTGTAGTCCCAGGGTGGCCTCGAACTCATGGTGATCTTCCTACCTCTACCTCCTAAGTGCTGGGATTAAAGGCGAATGCCACCATGCTCAGCAATAATGGCTTTTTTTGAGGCTGTAGCCAGGTGAGGTGGGCTCTCCCATCATGTGTTCCCTGAGACCCGGAAGCCCCATGATCTGCGAATCTAGTGTGATGTGGCCACCCAGCTGGTAAGACACAGAGCTGGGCTCCAGGCCACAGAATCAGATTGGCTCCTCCCTCCCCTGCTCTAGGGAAGCCAGTTAGCCAGAACAGTAGATTCAGAGTGCTGCAGCTGGCGCTGGGGTGAAACACCATGGTGGAAGGCTTGCGTGGGTCAGCTGTGGTTTTCCATCTCAGCACTGTGAAATGAGAGGGAGGGAGGGAGGGACCAGTAACTTGTTCGAGTTGGGGCATTCTGTGAGTATGAACCACAGTGGCATGTTGTACATGGGTTCCTTTGTAGCACTGACTCTTCTATAAGGAATGAAGGTGAGTGGGGTGCACACTCTTGTCATTACAGCACTTGAAGGCAGTAGGTTTGTGAGCTTGAGGCCAGCCCAGGCTCAAGTGAGACTATGTAAACAACACGACAGCTCTGTGAGGTCTGAAGTCAGGTGACCTCAAATGTGCGAGCAGCTACATTGCTGTCTGGAAACCATGGGCATGTTATTGACCTGGCACATCCAGGGGAGGGGCATGAGTGCCAATGGTGCCTCTGGAAGAGATCTGGGTTGCAGGGAAATAAAATGGAAGATTTGCTCTGCAGTGAACCCTGCCTATGTTAGTTGTGTATAATGTCACTTACTCAAAATAAGGTGAATTAGTACTTTATATTTCTGCATCCCTGGTGTACCAGCTCTGCTGAATTACCTACAGAGCTTAATAAACTCTCAACTTGAGGCTCTTGAAGTTGAGCATAGATGTGGGACTGTGGTTATCTGGTTTCAGGCTTCAGTTATTCTCTCAGAGAATCAACCTCCTGGCCAGGGGTTGGGGTGCGCTTGCTCTTTGAAGATGAAAGCCAGAGCTAGAGAGATGGCCAGCAGTTAAAAGCACTTCTGTGCATGCATAAGGGCCTGAGAAAGCCCAAGATAGCTGCTCAAATTCAATCCCCAGCACACATGTAAACAGCCATCTGTAACCCCAGCTCTGTGGGGAGCAGAGAACCAATAATCACTGGAACTTGGAAAAAAAACATTAAGGCTGGGCTGGAGAGATGGTTAGTGGTTAGTGGTTGAGCGCTTGCCTGTGAATCCTAAGGACTCCAGTTTGAGGCTCGTATTCCCCAGGACCCACATAAGCCAGATGTACAAGGTGGTGCATGCATCTGGAGTTCGTTTGCAATGGGTGGAGGCCCTGGCGCACCCATTCTCTCTCTATCTGCCTCTTTCTCTCTCTGTTGCTCTCAAAAAATTTTTTTTAAATGTTAAGGCTGGGCATGGTGGTGCACACCTTTAATCTCAGCACTCGGTTGGTTGAGGTAGGAGGAGTGCAGTGAGTTCGAGGGCACCATGAGACTACAGAGTGAGTTCCAGGTCAGCCTGAGCTAGAGGGAGACCCTAACTCAAAAACAATAACAACAACAAAAAGTTCAGTTCCAGGATCAGTAAGAGATTCCAGTTCACAAAGAACCAATTAAGAGCTGGTGTGGTGGCTCACACCTTTAATCCCAGCACTTGGGAGGTAGAGGTAAGAGGATTGCTGTGAGTACGAGGCCATCCTGAGAATACAGAGTGAAACCCTACATGGGGTGGGGGGAACCAGTAAAGGGTTGATGAGATGGCTCAGTAGTTGAGGTGCTTGCCTGCATAGCCTAATGACCTAGGTTCGATTCCTCAGTATGAGTTTAATAGTGACGGAATAGGATGTTCTGGTCTGGTTCCTTAATGCAGGTGAGCATGTGGAGTGTCACCTGGGTACGTACATACCATATTACACATACACACACACACACAGAGGGAGGCCAGGCACGGAAAGTGGAGATCCTGACCAAGTGCCAGCAGGAGTATAAGAAATGTCATACACAGCACAGCACAGGCTCTTTGTTGGACCAGTCCCCGTGGAGATGTCATTCGCTGTTGGAAAGGAAGGCTGTATGCTGCTGCATTCTGCCCAGTGGTGAGCCTGCTGTTAACTGGTTCATTCCCCGGCGTAAACCTGTCACTTGACATCAGCAATTCATGGCTCTCCTGTTGAGTTGTCCTGCTTGACAATGGGAAAGACAGTTTGTGTGGACTGGCTGACAGTTTTCTCTTTTCTGTTTTCTGCCTTCTGTAGTTCTTGACCAGGCTGACCGAGAGGTTTGTGCTGGGAGTGGATATGTTTGTGGAGACTCTGTGGAAAGTTTGGGTTGACGTCTTGGATGTCCTTGGACTTGATGGTAAGTATGCTGATGACTGTACTGTTTTTTTTTTTAATTAATTAATTTATTTATTTATTAGAGAGAGAGAGTGAGAATGGGTATGCCAGAGCCTCCAGCCACTGCAAATGAACTCCAGATGCGTGTGCCCCCTTGTGCATCTGGCTTATGTGGGTACTGGGGAGTAGAACCAGGGTCCTTTGGTTTTGCAGGCAAACACCTTAACTGCTAAGCCATCCCTCCAGCCCTTCTTTTTTTTGAGGGTGGTTGGGTTCAACTCTAGCAAAGGCTGACCTGGAATTTACTATGTAGTCTCAGGGTGGCATCAAATTCATGGTGATCCTACCTCTGTCTCCCAAGTGCTGAGATTAAAGACGTGCACCACCACGCCTGGCTCTGCTTTATTATTATTATTTTACTTGATTTTTATTTATTTATTTTTGTTTTTTTGAGGTAGGGCCTCACTCTAGTTTAGGCTGATCTGGAATTCACTGTGTAGGGTGGCCTCAACTCGCAGTGATTCTCCTGTCTCTGCCCCGAGTGCTAGGATTAAAGGTGTGTGCCACCACACCTGGCTTAATTTATTTGGGGGGGGTGGTGAGAGAACATGTGTGCGGGCATGCTGTATGTGGAGGTCAGAGGACAACTTTTGAGTTGGTCCTTGCCTTCTGCCTTGTTTGCAGTGTCTTGTAGTTCACCTTTGTGAGTAAGTTTCTGGACATTCTGATTTTGCCTTTATTCTCACCAAAGACTCACTGGGCAAGACCACCTTTGCCTTGCCATTGGCCAAAATCTATGTTGCTGTAGCTTTGTAATGTCTGTCCTCCTCACTCTAGACGCTGCTGCAGTGTCTGGCTTTTATGTGGAAGGTTTGACGACCCAAACTCAGGTGCTGAGAGCTCTGTAGTGAGTGCCTTATCCACTGAACTATGTTTTTAGCTCCCCCGACTTTTTTAAAATTTGAGACACAGTCTCACTTTGTAGCCCAGACCGCGTCTAACTTGTGGTTCTACTGCCTCTCCCTCCCATAGTGCTAGGATAAGAGGTATCAAACCCATGGTGGAATCAACAACAGATACTAGTCTCGTGGCTAGAGGGAGTTTCATGGAAGAGAGGCTCTGACAGATCTCCACAAAGGCCGAAGGGGCCACAGTCAGTTCCCACCTCTGCTGCCATGCCAGGTATCACATAGCCCCTGGCTCTGGTGACATGGCCTGGCAGGATTGTACCCTTTAGAATTGTGAGTCCAAAAGGACACATGCTGTAGCTGTGACATGGGGACCAGAGAGCACTGCCCCCACCGTGAAAACATTGCTGCTGGACACAAGTGTTTCTAGAATCATGTCAGTCAGGTGTTCCAGGAAGGTGGCCCTGGTGGGTGATGCCCTTTTCCACGCTCCTGGAAGGAGCTTGGTTTCTGTCCAGCCAGTCAGTGTGGTTCTCAGCCTCGGCTCCCGCAGTCTTGGAGGGGAGGCTGGACACATTGCCACGCCTGCCAGCTGTGCTCGCTGCATCGATGGAGGCACCAGGAGAATGAGCCGCAGGTCTGTCCGGATCCTTCTGCAGTTTTAACTGCAGTGCTGGTCACATCACAGCCAGGAGGACGGCCATTACAGAGCAACAGCAACATAGGTTTTGGCCAATGGCAAGGCAAAGGTGGCAGCAGTGGCTCTTGAGGGTGGAGGGGAGCTCTGGCCTGTAAAGCGTGTTCTTCCTCTAAGGAGCTCCGTACTCGTCTCGGGTTGGTCAATGGTAAGGTCTTCAGTGTTCCACTGGAGGGAGATGAGAGCTGATGGAGACAGAGACTCTCTCAAAAAATGAAGTGGAGGGCTGGAGGGATGGCTTAGCAATCACGGCGTTTGCCTGTAAAGCCAAAGGCCCCAGGTTTGATTCCCCAGGATCCACATTAGCCAGATGCACAAGGGGGTGCAAGCATCTGGAGTTCGTTTGCAGTGGCTGGAGGCCCTGGCACACCCATTCTCTCTCTGTCTCTGTCTCTCTCTCTCCTCCTCTTTCTCTGTCAAATAAATACATAAAAATAAAATATTAAAAAAATAAATAAAGTGGAAAGTGAATGAGGAAGACCCCTGACCATATGTACACACATGATATATTTATATCACACATACAAGTGTGGAAACATAAAGACTAAGAAAAGGGCTAGAGAGATGTCTTAGCAGTTAAAGTGCTTGCCAGTGAAGCCTAAACATCCATGTTCAATTCCCCAGTACCCACGTAAGCCAGATGCACAAGGTGGCACATGAGTCTGGAGTTTATTTGCAGTGGCTAGAGGCCCTGGTGTACCCGTTCTCTCTCCCTCTGTCTGCCTGTCCCTCTCCCTATCCTCTCTCAAATAAATAATATTTATAATACTTTATTTTTATTTGACAGAGAAAGAGAGAATGGGCACACCAGGGCTTCCACCAATGTGTGCACCCTTTGTGCATCTGGCTTACGTGGGTCCTGGAAAAGGGAACCTGGGTCCTTTGGGTTTGCAGGCAAATGCCTTAACCGCTAAGCCCAAATAAATAATATTTTTAAAAAAGACTAAGGGAAGAAGACCATGAGGACAGGTGGAGCCTGGAGGGATGCAGCCACTAGTCATGTAACCCTGGAGCCCCCAGAAGCTGAGAGAGGCAAGAAGGACGCTCCTCCTTGGGTGGGGGGGACGTCACTGAATTCAGACTTCTGACCTCTATGACCTTGAGACTAAATTTCATGATCTGACAGTAGTCAGCCACCTGGTACATAGTTTGGTTACAGCAGACCTGTAAAATAAATGCAGCTGTGTTATATGTGGTACCTCTCAGAACCTCTTCCAGTACTAGGCACCCCACTTTACACTGCTGAGATCAGGCTTGAGGCCAAGCTCTGGCCCAAACTCTCACAAGTTGGCGTGCATGTGTTCACACTCACTGTAATCAGTCCTCAGCCACTAACTCTGTTTCCAGCTAGTCATGAGTTCAGTCTTTGAGAGACTCAGGCTGAATCAGGGCGCCATCTCACTGCTCAGGTGGAGACAGGAGGCAGCAGTGTGGCCCTTTGAGAGGATGCTATGTGTCACACAGGCCTACTGGGACCCCTAAGCCTCCTGGGACCCAGCTGAGCCAACTCATCACCCAAACGTAGCAATTGTGTGCAACTCTGTGTGGCCGCTCACCTGTCACCTACCTAGGTTGCACAGCTCGTGTGTTTCCATCCATGGGCAGCCAGCTGGAGAACAAACCTGGATGAAAGGAATTACATGCATGGAAACTGCAGAGCAGGATAGCAACTGGAACCCAGGCTGCTCAGTGGAACCCTGCATCCCAGTGATTGCATTCTATCCAGAGCATTGGTAAACTGTGGAGGTTGATTTTTTTTTTTTTTTATTGCATAAGTTTCAGGGCATCTAAAAGCCTTTGGGAATTGTGTCATGTGTCCAGAATTTGGAATATGCAGTGTCTTGCTAGAGTCCATATGTAAAGGTGGCTGCTGTAGGCTTCTAAGCAGTCGGCTGCCTATCTTCATCATTTTTCAGGGCTATAGTCAATGTGGAGACTCTTCCCAGAACAGTGCAGTAGAGGTAAATGTGAGCGCTGGCGAGATGACCAAATGGATAAAGTGTTTGCTACTCAAGCTGTAGTACTCGAATGTGATCTCCACACTCCATATAAAGAGCTACAAGCCACAGTGGGCTTCTGTAATGCTAGCATGATCAGTAAGATGGGAGGCAGAGATGGTAGAATTTCCTTGTGGACTGGAGCAAAGACCATCAGCAAAGCAAGAATTCCTGCCTCAAATGAGATCGACAAACAAGGACCAATCCAAAAGTTGTCCTCTGACCTCCACATGTACAACATGGCATGTGCACTTGTACACACACACACACAAATAAATTTTTAAAAAGAAAGCATAAGGGCTAGAGAGATTGTTCAGTTGCTAAGGTACTTGCCTACAGAGCCTAATGACCCAGATTCAGTTCTCCAGGACCCATGAAAAGCCAGATGCACAAGGTGGTGCATGCATCTGGAGTTCATTTGCAGTGGCTAGAAGCTTTGGTGTGCCCTTTTTCTTTTCTCTTGCTGTTTCTATCTGCTTGCAAATAAATAAAATGTTGTTATTTTTTAAAAGCATTGGGGTCTTGGGGATTTAACTCAGTGGATAAGTGCTTGCAATGCACAAGGCCCTGGGTTCAGTCCTCAGCAGCTGGGGGTGGTGGACATGGTGGGGGGGGAGGTGCATGGTGCATGCCTTACCTCCCAGCACTTGGGAGGCAGAGGTAGGAGGATTGCTGTGAATTTGAGGCCAGCCTGAGACCACATAGTGCATTTCAGGTCAGCCTGGGCTAAGCAAGACCCTGCCTCAAAAAAACAAAACAAAACAAAAAACCCTGGGGGCTGGAGAGCTGACTTAGTAATTAGGCGCTTCACTGTGAGGCCTAAGAACCCAGGCTCAGTTACCCAGCACCCATGTAAAGCCAGATGCACAAGGTGGTACATAAGTCTGGATTTGTTTGCAGTGGCTAGAGGCCTTGGTATGCCCATTCTCTCTCTCTCTTAAAGAAATTTATTTTTATTTTTTGGTTTATTTTTGAGGTAGGGTCTCACTCTGGCTCACACTGACCTGGAATTCACTATGCAGTCTCAGGGTGGCCTCGAACTCTCAGTGATCCTCCTCCCTCTGCCTCCCGAGTGCTGGGATTAAAGGTGTGCACCACCATGTCCGGCTAGAAATATTTATTTATTTATTTATTTATTTATTTATTTGAGAGCGACAGACACAGAGAGAAAGATAGATAGAGGGAGAGAGAGAGAGAATGGGCGCACCAGGGCTTCCAGCCTCTGCAAACGAACTCCAGGCGCATGCGCCCCCTTGTGCATCTGGCTAACGTGGGACCTGGGGAACCGAGTCTTGAACCGGGGTCCTTAGGCTTCACAGGCAAGCGCTTAACCGCTAAGCCATCTCTCCAGCCCTAGAAATATTTTTTTTTAAAGTACAGGAAAGTTGGGTGTGATAGTGCACACCTTTAATCCCAGCATTCTGGAGGCAAACATAGGATCGCCATGAGTTTGAGGCCGCCCTGCAACTACATAGTGAACTCTAGGTCAGCCTGAGCTGGAGTGAGACATTACGTTGAAAAAACAAAACAGAACAACACATATGAATGTATGTGTGTATGCATTGTGATACAAGATCTTGTGTGGCTCAGGCTGGCCTCAGATTTACTGTGTAACTGAGGGTGACTTTGAACTCATGATCCTTCTCCCTCAGCTTCCCAAGAGCTGGGATTACTGGCATGCACCACTGTAACTGGTTTGTGCACCCATTGGCTCATTTGGCCTGACTGGCTAAATATAAGGCTTGCAGTGTCCACTGTTGGGTATCTTCACTGGTGGTTTCTTTCTCCCACTGAACTGCATGCAGCATAGCTTTTTCCAGCTTTCTGTCAGTTGGACTACAGATGGGAAGTTTTCAGCTCAGCTCCAGCAAGATTTCTCGGTGACCTTGCAGCCCAACTATGTGGAATCTTCAGCAATAGGACCTTACCATCTTCCTGATGGGAAAACAAGGGCTTCAGCAATGGCCTGTAATGTTTTGGGAGTATTAGGGACCTCCCTGGCCAACAATTCACTGGAAGGTGTTCCATCCCTGACACTGAAAATTTTCTGGTAACAATCTATGGCTCCTGTGTGTTCCATTGTCCAAAAAAGTAGGCTTCCATATGACTAATTCATAACATTTTAGATTTTGATCAGCCCTCCCTCCATCTTTCTTTTACTCAGTCTCTTCCCCTGACCTCACTTAGGCCTTTTCTGTAAATATGCTTATTTGATGATATATTATAATTTAGTGGTGCAGGTGCATGAGATCAAATCCAGGACTTTGCATATATTAGATTAGCATTCTAGCACTAAATGATAGTTCTAGATCCTCAGATTCCAAACTCTTTTTTGGAGGGGTGTATGTGATATGCATGTGTGTGTAGAAGCTAGAAGTTGACATTGGGTGTCTTCCTCACTTGCAGACTGTGAGTCTCTCACTGAACCTGGAGTTTACCAACTCAGCTAGACCAACTGACCAGCAAGCCCTAGGGATCCTCCTGTCTTCGTGTCCCCAGTGCTGGCATTGTAGGCATACATGCGGCCAAGCCCAGCACTTCACCGACTAAGCCATTTCTCTAAACTCCTAAGTTTGAACCTTTCAGTCACCAGCTTGACACTAAAAATTTCAGAGTCTGGAGCATTTCAGATGTGGAATATTTGGATTAGGGAGGGTCAACTTGTAAAGTCAGTGCAAAAAAATTTTTTTTTGGTGGTGGTGGTTTTGGTTTTTTTGAGGTAGGATCTCACTCTAGCCAGGAATTCACTATGTAGTCTCAGGGTGGCCTTCAATTCAAGACGATCTTCCTACCTCTGCCTCCTGAGTGTTGGAATTGAAGGTGTGTGGCACCATGCCCGGCTGTGCACCAATTTTTAAGATCTAAAAACACTGGAAATTGCAACACTTCTGGTTCCAGTTGTTTTAGACAAGGGATCCTTACCTGTATTAGGTTTTGGAACCTAGCCTGGTGTCATTCTTGGGGCACATTTTGTCAGAAGGGGAAGGGTGGATTTAGGGGGAAAGCCATGTGAAGATGCAAGCTGAGGGCAGTTGACACTTCCAAGGCAAGAGACACCAAGGATGACCAGTAAACACCAGAAGCCAAGAGAGGTCAGAACAGATCCTGCAGCTCAGAAGAGACAAGCCACTTGGTCACTTCCTGTTCCAGCCTTCAGCCTTGAGTTCTGTGAGGGAATTCTGTGCTGCTGGAAGAAGTTGGTGTATGTTGCTGCCTCAGCAGCTGAGGAAGCCAGCACCATCCTTTTCTCTGCATGGATGGATGCTCTGAGTCACCACTGTTCTCTGAGGGATTCTGTGGGCCTTGGAGCAAGGTGCTACTTACCACCCTCCCTCAGTTCTACTGTGATCCCTGAGGGATGGCATGCCAGTGAGCGTGCTGTTCCCCGGCCAGTGTGTCTTCCAGTGCAGTCACCTGTCTCAGGCCCTTGGTAACATGATGGGCCTTTACTCAGGTAAAGGAACCCTGGGAATTCTCAAGACTCCTTCTCAGTCTCTGAGGAACCTCACTTTTCCATTAGCATGTCTCCATGTAGCCAGGGGGGTAATTTTTTTTGGATCAGTGACATGATGAAGCCAGGTATGGTGGCATATACATGCATCTCAGCACTTGGGAGGCAGAGGCAGGAGGATTGTTATAAATTTAAGACCAGCCTGAGCTACATAGCAGGTTTCAGATCAGCCAGGAAAACAGTGAGACCCTGTCTCAAAAGAAATAAAGTCACTGCCGGGCGTGGTGGTGCACGCCTTTAATCCCAGCACTCGGGAGGCAGAGGTAGGAGGATCGCTGTGAGTTCAAGGCCGCCCTGAGACTACAGAGTTAATTCCAGGTCAGCCTGAGCCAGAGTGAGACCCTACCTCAAAAAAAAAAAAAATAAATAAAATAAATAAAGTCACTGAATTTTTCAAAGTATTTTTAAAAATATTATTTTTATTCATTTATGAGAGAGAGAGAGAATGGGCACACTAGGGCCTCTAGCCAATGCAAACGAACTCCAGATGCATGTGTCCCTTGTGCATCTAGCTTACGTGGGTCCTAGGAATTGAACCTGGGTCCTTTGGCTTTGCAGGATAATGCCTTAACTGCTTAGCCATCCCTCCAGCCCTTTTTGTTTTTATTTATTTTTGGTTTTTCGAGGTAGGGTCATGCTCTAGCTCAGGCTGATCTAGAATTCACTATGTAGTCTCAGGGTAGCCTTGAACTCACGGTGATCCTCTTACCTCTGGCTCCTGAGTGCTGGGATTAAAGGCGTGCGCCACCACACCTGGCCTGCAAAAATATTTTAAAAAATATTTCAGTGAGTCCTGCATGGTGGTGCACGCCTTTAATCCCAGCACTCGGGAGGCAGAGTTAGGAGGGTTGATGTGAGTTTGAGGCCATCCTGGGACTATAGAGGAGTTCCAGGTCAGCCTGGGCTAGCATCAGACCCTACCTTGGGGAAAAATTTTTTTTGGGGGGGGTTCTGAGGTAGTGTCTCACGCTAGCTCAGGCTAACCTGGAATTCAGTATGTAGTTGCAGGGTGGCCTCAAATTCTTGGCAATCCTCCTACCTCTGCCTCCAGAGTGCTAGGATTAAAGGCATTGTGACACCATGCCTGACCCAGTTTTTTTTTTTTTTTTTTAAATTTTATTTATTTATTTATTTATTTGAGAGCGACAGACACAGAGAGAAAGACAGATAGAGGGAGAGAGAGAGAATGGGCGCGCCAGGGCTTCCAGCCTCTGCTAACGAACTTCAGACGCGTGTGCCCCCTTGTGTGCATCTGGCTAACGTGGGACCTGGGGAACCGAGCCTCGAACCGGGGTCCTTAGGTTTCACAGGCAAGCGCTTAACCGCTAAGCCATCTCTCCAGCCCCTGACCCAGTTTTTAAAAATATTTATTCATTTGAGAGAGAGAGAGAAAGAGGCAGATAGAAAGAATGGGTGCACCAGGGCTTCTAGCTAATGCAAACGAGCTCCAGACACAGGTACCACCTTGTGCAACTGGCTTATATGGGTACTGGTGAATTGAACCTAGATCCTTAGGCTTCACAGGCAAGTGCCTTAACGACTAAATCATCTCTGCAGCAGTTAAAGGTGCTTACTTGCAAAGCCTGCCAGCCTGTGTTTAATTCCCTAGCACCCACGTAAAGCCAGATGCACAAACTGGCACACGTGTTGCAGTCAGGTTCATATTGCTGACAGAAATCACCCAACTAAGAATAGCTTTTGGGAAAAAGGGTTTATTTTGGCTTACAGACTCAAGGGGAAGCTCCATGATGGCAGGGGAAAATGCCTGCCCCCAACAGTCACTGCCTCCAGGAGGTGTTAGTTCCCAAGTCTCCATCAGCTGGAAACCTAGTATTCAGAACACCTAAGTTTATGGGGGACATTTGAATCAAGCCACCACATTCTGCCCCTGGCCCCCATAAACCTTCCATGATGTAAAATGCAATGCATTCAGTCCCTTTAAAAGTCCTCATAGTTTTTATTAATCCTAATGATGTTAAAACATCCCCATAATCCAAGGTCTTTTAACTGAGCCATAATACCAAAAAATCCCCCCAAAACCCATAATGGCACAGAATATTCACACTGCAAAAGATGGCACTGGGTGTAGCAAAGAAATATTCATCAAATACAAGATTTAAATAGGGCAAACATCATACTCTAATTCCAGTGACTCTAGTCATTGACAAGTCTCCAAGTTTGATAATTCTAACCAGCAAGAAGTCTCTGGACTTCCACTTCACCCCTCCAGCTAGGCTACTCACAGTCCTGAAAAACTTCATCCAGGGCCAGCAGCTCTCCTTAGCAGCCATGTCATGGTCCTGGCATCTCCACTGCATGTCATGGTTCATCCTCACAGCTCCATCTGTTTTCCATGCAGGCATCCAGGAAACCTTCACACTGCTTCACACTGCCCATGGCCATTTCCAAAACACAAGACTGCCTTGCAAATTCAATGACCGTCTCTTTCCTGCATTTATTATACTCCACAATACCAGGTGGGAATAAAACAGATTTTGAAGAACAGGATACTCCTTCAGCATACAGGCTCTTTCAAAAGACTGCATTTTTTTCTATTGTCCCAATGCACGTCAGCTGGCCCAGTCTCAAAGGTTGTAATCTTTCAAGCAATTGCAGCTGAACGGTCAGAAGTCTTGACCCAAAGATTTCATTTTTTCTCTGCCATATCCCTCTGTTCACATCAGTCTGCTTTGACACAAAGCAACCCTGCCCAAGTTCTCAGGACACTGGCATAACAGCAAGCCTCTCACACAATGTGCTTCTAGCCCAGTCCAGGCAAAGCTCTTTCTTACCATCAGAAGCCAAACCTCACAGTCCATAGTTCTTACTGCATTCAGGTCTTTCATCTCTGACCAGAAAGGTCCATTAAGCTGTACTTATAGCACTGCAAGGCATCTCTTAGGCCAAGGTTTCAAATCCTTCCACATTCCTCTCGAAAATCAGTTCCAAAAGGCCAAAGCTACACAGTCAGGTGTCTAGCAGCAACCCCACTCAGTACCAGCTATACTGTTGGAGTCAGGTTCACATTGCTGGCAGAAATCACCCAACCAAGAGCAGTTTTGGGGAAAAAAAAGGGTTTATTTTGGCTTACAGACTCAAGTGGAAGCTCCATGATGGCAGGGGAAAACAATGGCATGAGCAGAGGGTGGACATCACCCCCTGGCCAACATCAGCCACAATAGCAACAAGAGAGTGTGTCAAATACTGGCAAGGGGAGACTGGCTATAACACTCATAAGCCTGCCCCCCAACAATACACTCCCTCCAGGAGGTGTTAATCCCCAAATCTCCATCAGTTGGGAGGAACCTAGCATTCAGAACACCTAAGTTTATGGGGAACACCTGAATCAATCCACCATAACATGTGTCTGGAGTTCATTTGTGGAGGCAAGAGAATCAGCCCATCCATATTCTCTCCCTTTATTTTTTTAATATTTTTAGGTAGGGTCACTTTTTACCCTAGGCTGACCTGGAATTCACTGTGTAGTCTCAGGGTGGCCTCCAGCTCACAGCGATCCTCCTACCTTAGCCTCCTAAGTGCTGGGAATAAAGATGTGTGTTACCATGCCCAGCTTTTTTGTGATGTTGGGGATTGAACCCAAGGACTTATGCATGTTGAGCATGTGTTCTGCCACTGGTTTATACCCTTATTCCTGCTTTGTTGAGACAGGGTCTTGTTTTGTAGCCCACATGACCCCAATCTTGCCATCCTACTGAGGCTGGTTTTGTTTTGTTTTTTTTTTAAATATTTTTTGTTCATTATTTATTTATTTATTTGAGAGTGACAGACACAGGGAGAAAGACAGATAGAGGGAGAGAGAGAGGATGGGCGCGCCAGGGCTTCCAGCCACTGCAAACGAACTCCAGACGCGTGCGCCCCCTTGTGCATATGGCTAACGTGGGACCTGGGGAACCGAGCCTCGAACTGGGGTCCTTAGGCTTCATAGGCAAGTGCTTAACCACTAAGCCATCTCTCCAGCCCTGGTTTTGTTTTTCAATGTGTATGTGGTGTGTGCGTGTGTATATGTGTGTGGGGGGGGTGTGGAGGCCAGAGGACAACCTGGGGTGTCATTCCTCAGGAATATCATCTTTTTTTAAAATTTTTATTAACATTTTTCATGATTATAAAAAAATATCCCATGGTAATTCCTTCCCTCCCTTTCCACACACTTTCCCCTTTGAAATTCCATTCTCCATCACCATTCATCTTTTTTTGAAACTTGTTCTCATTGGTCTGGAACTCACTGATGAAGCTGGTTTGCTGGCCAGCAAGCCCAGGGATCCACCTACCTCTGCCTCCCCAGCATGGGATTGCAGGTGTGCCCCAGCACGCCAGGCTGCATTGCATGGCACTGAGTCATCTCCCAGTCCCCACGTATTTTGAATACATGATGTGACAGGCAGTTCTGAAGGCTCATGTGTATCTTCTCAGATCATTTAGGGGTTCAGGAGTGCCTTGCTTTTGCTGCTTTGGCTGTGGCAGAGGCTTGTGGGCACAGCCCAGGAGCCGAGCCACCCCACCTGTTTGCCAAGAAGGCCCTGACCTTGTGGGAATAATTGCTCCTGCCTCTCTTCTGTTCTGCAGTTGCCCACTTGTCCCAGTACTTCAGCCCAGCCTCGGTGTCCAACAGCCCGGCCCGCGCCCTGCTATTGGTGGGAGTTGTCCTTCTGGCCTACTGGTTTTTGTCCCTGACCTTGGGCTTCACCTTCAGTGTCCTACACCTGGTGTTCGGCCGCTTCTTCTGGCTCGTGCGGGTCATCCTGTTTTCCATGTCCTGTGTGTACATCCTGCACAAGTATGAGGGGGAGCCCGAGAACGCGGTGCTGCCACTGTGCCTTGTGGTGGCCATCTACTTCATGACGGGGCCCATGGGTGTCTATTGGCGCAGCAGCTCTGGCAGCCCCGGCAGCCCCAGTGTGGAGGAGAAGCTGGAGCACCTGGAGAACCAAGTCAGACTCCTCAACATCCGTCTCAATAGGGTGCTCGAGAGCCTGGACCGCTCCAAGGACAAGTGAAGGTCAGCCGCCCGGCCGGGTCCCCGGGCGACAGCACGTGATCTCAGAAAACAGAAAAGGAAGAAGACAGCAGCTCCCCTGAACCCCAAACCATCTTAATAAAGAGCTCTGAGCAGGAACGGCACTTGGTGATGGTCTTTACCACCACATGGCGACCTTAGGACCCGTTGGAGAAGAAGGAAGAGATCACTTTATGTAGAACTACATGGAAGTGTTGCTAGTGAAAAGAATATTTTTTAAACAAAGGATATAACCATATTAGCTGTACAGTCAGAGAAATTTATCTGTGCATAGAACATAAAGTTCATTTTTTCAAGCATAAAATACATCTTTTATAAAGTTTTTAAATACAGATTGAGTAGAGTTTAACAGGATGTTGAGGGGGACATGCAGAATTGATCTTTTTTTAGGGTAGTTTAAATGCCAGTGCTATCATAGTGGAACAGCTGCCAGTGAGGTCTGTGTGTGATCTTCATATTCCAAAACTTAGTTTTGTTATTTTGGGTTTTGTGATGTTGGCTTTGCTAATGAGTGTTGTCACTTCTTGCGCACAGTTGGGCTTCAGTGTGGAACTCATGCCTTGGATCCTGGGGACTCATAAACCCCTGCTCCCCATCCACTGTGTGTGTTCATTTGTTCTTTCAACACTTTTTGATATTTTTATTTGCGAGAGAGGAAGAGGCAGATAGAGAATGGGCATGCCAGGGCCTCTCAGCCACTACAAAAGAACTCCAGATGCATGTGCCACCTTGTGCATCTGGCTTATGTGGGTCCTGGGGAGTTGAACCTAGGTCCTTTGGTTTTGCAGGCAAACACCTTAACCACTAAGCCACCTTTCCAGCCCATTGTGCTTTGTTTCTGTTGATGTTTCTGTGAGGCTGGGGACAGAACCCAAGGTCTTAAACATACTAGGTAAAGGCTGTACTGCTGAGCTATACTCCCAGCTTCAACCATTGTATTTTTTTCTTTAATATTTTTTATTTTTATTTATTTATTTAAGAGCAACAGACAGAGAGAGAAAGAGGGAGAGAGAGAATGAATGGGCGTGCCAGGGCCTCCAGCCACTGCATACTCCATACGCGTGCACCACCTTGTGCCTCTGGCTTACATGGGTCCTGGGGAATCTAGCCTTCAACCGTGGTCCTTAGGCTTCACAGGCAAGCGCTTAACCACTGAGCCATCTCTCCAGCCCAACTGTTGTATTTCTAAGTGATTGTATTAGTCTTGAGCTCTCTCTGTTTTGATATCTTTTCACCTCACAATTTCTGAAAAGAAAATGTAAGAATAGGACTGGAGAATGTCTTTGGGTTTTGTTTGTTTTTGGTTGACCCACACCTTGGTAGGAAGAGAGACTTGTGGCTGGTGACATTTCCCAGTCTCCTGCTGCCTCTAGAGCCTTAAGAACAAGCAGTTCTTCAGGGAGCTCCAAATAATTTTTCCCCAGCTTTTTACAATTAAGTCCCACAAATTGGTGAAGGCACCTATCAGATCTGAGAGAAACAAGCGCTGTCCCTCCCCTTAGTGCCCAGGGAGGTCTAGCTGTCCTTGAGCTCTTGGCAGTGTTTGCTTTCTTTTTGGTTGCAAATACCTGGAGAATAGGTTCATACGTATCAGAGGGTGTATATGAAACTTCTTAAGGTAGTCATCATGGGACCCCAAAGTCTCCTTCCTGCCTTTGGTTTATTTCTGGAACACACCTGTTCCCTTTGGGTTTGCTTGGGCATTTGAAATTCTTGACTTCTGTATTGAGGCCATTCCATTTGTATTATTTAGGTACTACAGATGAATCCATTCTCAGTACAGGCTATAAGTTTATGTAATCTCAGGGCTCAGGAAGTGGAGGCAGGAGGATCAGGAGTTAAGGTCATTTTCAGTTACGTAGTGCATTCAAGGCCAGCCTGAATTCCATAAATCCTGTCTCAAAAAAACATTAATAATAGCTGGGCATGGTGGCGCACACCTTTAATCCCAGCCCTTGAGAGGCAGAGGTAGGAGGATCACAGTGAGTTTGAGGCTGCCCTGCAACTACATAGTGAATTCCTGGTCAGCCTGGGCTAGAGTGAGACCCTACCTCAAAAAAAAGTACTTTTTCCCTTAGTGTCTCTGAAGCCAGTTTTAAAGTTTGACTCATACAAGTCTGAGATAACTTCCCTTTTTGTTTGTTTGTTTTGTTTTGTTTTTTGAGGTAGAGTCTCACTGTAGCTCAGACTGACCTGGAATTCACCATGTGATCTTGCACTCATGGAAGTTCTACCTCTGCCTTCTGAGTGCTGGGATGCCTGGCTGGGTAACTTCCTTTTTAATGAAAATGTACTGGCAGCAATATCCTGTCAGAAGACTTCCTACATGACATGTTGATTGGACTCTCAGAAGCTCTTTCTGAACATCTAGGGTTTTTTGTTTGTTTTTAAATTTTTATTTATTTATTTGCAAGTAGAGAGAGAGGAGAGACAGACAGAATGGGCATGCCAGGGCCTGCCACTGCAAATGAACTCCAGACACATGTGCCCTTTGTGCATCTGGCTTACATGGGTCCTAGGGAATCGAACCTAGGTCCTTTGGTTTCGCAGGCAAATGCCTTTACCACTAAGCCATCTCTCCAGCCCTATCTGAACATTTAAAATGGCATTTGATGTATAAATTTGACCTTGTTTGGATATATTAATCCCAAGTAACGAAGGATTTTTTTCTCTCCTTTTTTTTTTTTTTTTTTTTTTTTTTGGTCTTTCTTGGTAGGGTCTCACTGTGGTCCAGGCTGACCTGGAATTCACTATCTAGTCTCAGGGTAGCCTTGAACTCAAGGTGATTTTCCTACCTCTGCTTCCTGAGTGCTGTGATTAAAGGCGTGCGCTACCACGCCCGTCTTTTTCTCTTCATTCTATGGAATTGTGTAGAGTGTTAGGGATCCTTCCATCTTTTTCTTTGTTCTCTCTTGCATGTGAAAAGATGTGTTTTTGGACCTTATTTTGAACCTTGAAGGAAAAGCCCTTTTTGTATCTTTAGGGCTGTGGAACATGAGCATGCTTCACTGAACAGTGTGATGGCAGTGACTGTGGGCCTGCTATTATCAAGTTTTTAAGCTCTTAATCAGTGTTAATTTCCCAGTGTTCTCCAGTTATATCAAATATTTGCTTCACCAAGGAGAGAAGGCGGAGGTGGGGGCAGCTGTCTGGAATGGCAGGGTTTCTGTTACGTGGTGTTTATACAGTGAAATCCTTGTGCTGGTAAGGATGCTCTTGTGGAGTGCAACCCTTTCCTAGATGCCTTCTAGCATGGGGCAGCGTGTTTTGCCCTTTGGATCCTTCCTTGTTAGGCTTTGACCCTCTGCTATTTATGCAACAGGGTAGTCTTCAAACCTGGCCTTGTGAACTGTACTCCAGTCCCCCATTCATCAAAGTGACTGCGAAACAACCCTGAGAAGTAAATGGCATTGGAACATAAATACATGTCTTTAGAGACAAGAGGCACAGCAGGGCACATGGGGTATGAGCAGAGCTGGGGTCTTAGGGTGGGCCTTTCTGACTGGCAGGGAAGTGATCAAGAGGGGACATCCTTGCTGGGTACTGAATGCGAACATGAAGGTGAGGCCTGTGGTTAGGACAGTTGTAAGAAAGCTCTCAGTTGGGCTTGGCTTCAGGGTTGGTGTGAATAGCTCTAGTCGCTCCCCTACTCCTTTGACTCAGCATACACAGAGGGGTTGAGAATAATGTCCAAGAAGCCAGGCATGGTGGCGGATGCCTGCAGTCCCAGAACTAAAGAGACTACATAATAGGAGGATCCAGACTTCAAGTACAGCCTGGGCTACATATACATACATACCAATAAACACAAACTGTCGAGTCAGTATATGATCTAAAGACAGGTACTAGATTTTGTTGCTACTGGGCAGCCTAAATTGGTTCATTTCTATGTCCTTGTTACTTTGATTTTGAGACTAGGTTTTATTCTATAGACCAGACTGGCCAGGCGTGGTGGTGCATGCCTTTAATCCCAGTACTTGGGAGACTGAGGTATGGGGGATTTCTGTGAGTTGGAGCCCACCCTGAGATACATAGTGAATTTTATGTCAGCCTGGGCTAGAGTAAGGTCTTACCTTGAAAAACCAAAAAACATTTTTTTATTAACAACTTCCATAATTATAGATAATTAACCATGTTAAGTCCCCCCCTCAACTTTCAGCTTTGCAACTCTACTTTCTTTCATATCCCATCCCCCTCTCAATCAGTCTCTTATTCTGATGTCATCATCTTTTCCTTCTACTATATTGGTCTTGTGTAGGTGTGTCAGGCACTGTGATGTCGTGGATAGCCAGGTCATTTTTGTGTCTGGAAGAGTGCATTGTAAGGAGCCCTACCCTTCCTTTGCCTCTTACATTCTTTCTGCCCCCTCTTCCACAATGGATCCTGAGCCTTGGAAGGTGTGATAGAGATATTTCAGTGCTGAGCACTCCTCTGTCACTGTGGTGCCTTCCTTAGTCATCCCAGAGGTCACTGCCATCTGAAGAAAAGCTTCTCTAACCAAAAGTGAGAATAGCTTTAATATAAGGGTATGAACATTAAGAGAAGTGCTTACCGGACAGTTTGGTGAGCATAATATATGTACATTTAGCTAGACACCAGCAGACATTACACTCCTAGGTCTCATGACTTCCCCCATCATAGGTCTTTGGTATCAGGCATATATTCCCTCCCTTGGAGTGGGCCTCCAATCCAATTAGATTTCCCCCATAACAGACATACCACTATTACATCCATTAGTTCATTTGGCTTGGCTGGACAAATTTAAGGCTTGCAGTGTCCACTGTTGGGTATCTTCATTGGTGATTTCTCCCGCTCGCAGGGAACTACATGCAGCTTTTGCAGCTTTTTGTTAGCTGGTCTACAGCCAGGTTTTCAGGTCAGCTCCAGCAGTATTTCTCAGAGACCTTGCAGCCCAAGTATGTGGAGTCTTCAGCAATAGGGTCTAACCAAATATTCCTGGTGGGAAACCAAGGGCCTCAGCAATGGCCTGTAATGTTCTGGGAGCATCAGGGACCTCCTTTGGCCTCCAACACTTGATCCTTCTGCCTCAGTTTCCTGAGCACTGGAATTACAGGTATATGCCACCATGTCTGGCTCCTTACAATTTAAGACACCTGGTGGGATGACATCTGATTGCTTTGCCATGGGGTTTTGAACTGGCTCACATAACTTCTCTTGCCAAGCATGTGTAACTGCAGGATTTTCCATGCTCCTGAGGTGTCAGCCACCCTTCCAGCCTTGAGAACCCCGGGCTACTCCTAAGCACACAGTCTGTTGTCTAAAACACTGCCATAATTCTCCATCTCTTTGTTTATGACTATTTGCATAGTTAACTTCTTGTGAATCATAGAATTAAACATATATAATTTTTTGTGTTGGATCTTTAAAGTTGGCCAGCTGTCAGTGTCATCTGTCGTCCCCAGCTTCAGCCTGGTGCTTTCTTTGTGCTTTGCTCTGATAATCCTTGATAGGTAGGGCAGTTGTGAGAACCAATTTTCTTCTCCTGGTGGCACAAGAAGTCATTCCTATTATCTCCTGGAAACCTGTGGCAGCTACTGGTGTGATTGATCCTCCGCCCCAGTGTCTCTTTGCAAATTCAAAGCTTTCTCTGTCATGCCAGCTTCATGTCCGCATGTGTGGTAAATCTCTGAATATTGTGTGAATAAATTGATTCCTTGTGATGTTAATTAGTACACAATTAAAACCCTTTGAGCCCAGTTACTGCCCTGTTCTTAACTGGAAATCATATTTGTGAGATACGGTACCCATTATCAACAGTACTTTCCATGGAGTGCATATTTTGTGTATCTGATTATAAATTTTATATAGCATTTAGTTTGACTATAAAGCCATTTGGTGTGAACACGGAGGAGGGGAGGTGTGTGCACATATGTGCATGTTCCATGAGCCTTGGGAGGCTGGTTCTATAAATATCTCACGTAGAAAAATGCTTAGGGCTTAATTTTTCTGGCAGTAATAACTACATTCCTCTTATTTACTAACCACTGGCTTTGGTGTTAGAAATATTTGTAGATCAATTTTCAGAACTGAATTAAAACATTGTGAAAATTACAGCTTAATAAATAAATGTTTATTGTAATTTTGTTCAGACTTGTTAAATATATCTTACTATTCTGGGTAGACATTTAATTAGCATGACTGTTGCAGTCAGGTTCACATTGCTGATAGAAATCACCCAGCCAAGAGCAGCTTATGGGGAAAAAGAGGTTTATTTTAGCTTACAGACTGGAGGGGAAGCTCCATGATGGCAGGGGAAAATGATGGCATGAGCAGAGGGTGGACATCACCCCCCGGCCAACATCAGGTACACAATAGCAACAGGAGAGTGTGCCAAACACTGGCAAAGAGAAACTGGCTATAACACCCATAAGCCTTCCTCCATTAATTCCCAAATCTCCTTAAGCTGGGAACCTAGCATTCACACCTAAGTTTATGGGGGACACCTGAATGAAACCACCACAGTGACCATGATATAGGTCTTAATGCCTGGGTACATTTCATTCCCCTGCACCGTCAGCCCTTACATAGAGTCCTCTCTCCACGATAGTGTGTGTCTCCACTACAGTGTGGGAGGTACTTATGCCAAAGAGTTGGTGTTTATCTGAAGCCCAGACTTAAGTAGGCATCCTTTGGCTGAATGAACAGAACAGGATGGTGTACCCGAGGCCACACCACCACCCACTTCGTGCCAAAACAAAGTTGATAAAATTGCATAGAAATTCAATTTGGGCCGGGCGTGGTGGCGCATGCCTTTAATCCCAGCATTCGGGAGGCAGAGGTAGGAGGATTGCTGTGAGTTCGAGGCCACCCTGAGACTCCATAGTGAATTCCAGGTCCCAGCCTGGACTAGAGTGAGACCCTACCTTGAAAACCAAAAAGAAAGAAAAGAAATTCAATTTGGGGGCTGCAGAGATGGCTTAGCAGTTAAAGCACTTGCCTGTGAAGCTTAAGGACCCACGTTCAACTCCCCAGAACCATGTAAGCTAGATGCACATGGTGGCACATATATCTGGAGCTCATTTACAGTGGCATGCACATTCTCTCTCCCTTACTCTCTCAAATAAATAATAAAAATTCTAAAAAAAAAAAAAAAAAAAAAAAAAGTTCAAGCCAGGTATGGTGGCACATGCCTTCATTCCCAGCACTCGGGAGGCAGAGGTAGGAGGATCGCTGTGAATTTGAGGCCACTCTGAGACTACATAGTGAATTTCAGGTCAGCCTGGACTGGAGTGAGACTACCTTGAACCCCCCCCCAGAAAAAAAAAGTTCAATTTGGGTCTCTCCAATAGAACATTATTTGGAGGCTACCTGGGGCTCACATCAGTGGGAGCGTGGACAGGGAACAGGCAGTATAGAAACGATAACAGTAGTGCTGAGTAAGAAAGACCAAAATGAAAAAAATAAAAAAAGACCAAAATGCAGAGGGAATCAGTCTTTGAGCTAGAAATACCTGTGACTGATCATTTTGAGCTGGGTGTGGTTACCTACTTGAGAGGCTGAGACAGAAGGATCATGATTTCCAGGCCTGTCTGGGCTGATTATTAGGGTTGGAAAGATGGTTCAGTGGTTAAGGGGCTTTCCTGCAATGCCTAATGATTAGGGTTCATTCTCCACTACCCACATAGACAGATACACTGGATGGCCCATGCATCTGGAGTTCATTTGCAGTGGCTGGAGGCTCTGGCATGCCTATTCTTTCTGTCTACTTCTGCTTGCAAAGAAATAAGTATTTTTTTTTAAAAAAGGATACTCTTTAAGGTAGGAGGATCACTGTGAGTTCAAGGCCACCCTGAGACTACATAGTGAATTCCAGGTCAACCTGAGCTAGAGTGAGACCCTACCTTGAGAAACCAAAAATAAAATAAAATAAAAGATACTCTTTAAAATAAATTAATAAATTGATTATCATTTTGAGTAGGTGTAGTGGCACATGCCTTTAATCCCAGCTCAGGAGGCTGAGGTAGAAGGACTGGCATAAATTTGAGGTCAGCCTGGGACTACTGACTGAGTTCCAGGTCAGCCTGCATTAGAGTGAGGGCCTACCTTGACAAAGCCAAAAACAATAATCATCATCATAATTTTGTTTGAATGTATTAAAAGGTTTAAATTGAGAATGGTAGGCCAAGTGGAAGAGAAGATTGAAGAGTAGCTCTGGCCAGGCATGGTCAATTTGGAAGAGGATCAGTATGAGTTCGAGGCCAGGCTGAGACCACATAGTGAATTTCAGGTCAGTGTGGGCCAGGCTAAAAGGAGACTGTTGCAGTCAGGTTCGCAT
The DNA here is from genome assembly GCF_020740685.1 of Jaculus jaculus. Lineage (NCBI taxonomy): Eukaryota > Metazoa > Chordata > Mammalia > Rodentia > Dipodidae > Jaculus > Jaculus jaculus. The sequence goes on from NC_059114.1 coordinate 30,391,458, forward strand.
TGCTGGCAGAAATAACCCAGCCAAGAGCAGCTTGTGGGGAAAAAAGGGTTTATTTTGGCTTACAGACTCGAGGGGAAGCTCCATGATGGCAGGGAAAACGATGGTATAAGCAGAGGGTGGACAACAGGAACAGGAGAGTGTGCCAAACACTGGCAAGGGGACACTGGCTATAATACCCCTAAACCAGAGGTAGGAAGATCTCTGTGAGTTTGAGTTCAAGGCCACCCTGAGACTACATAGTGAATTCCAGGTCAACCTGGGCTAGAGCAAGACCTTACTTCAGAATAAAAGATAGAGAAAAAGAAAAAGAAAAAGAAAGAAAACAAAACAAAACAGAAAACGGCAAGCTGTGGGATCAGTAAGAGTCTGCAGCTCGAGCTATGGAGAGGAACACCTGGCATTCCCTCCCAGCCACCACAGGTGAGCACACAGGGCTCCATATGGGCACATACACATGCATACACCACACACACACACACCACATCACAGATTTGTAAATGATGTCCATGGACAATGGTCTGGGTCCTTTGATTGCAAGCATGCAAGCACTCCCCCTTCCTCAGAGCAGCCACACACCCTCAAAAGTGATCACTGCTAAGCTTTATATTTGGCCAGCCAGGCCAAATGAGCTAACAAGTGCAATAGTGGCATGTCTGTTATGGGGGAAACCAACTGCTCTCTAATTGGACTAGAGGCCTGTTCCGTGGGAGGGAATACATCCCTGATACTGAAAACCTACAACAGGGGTAGCCATGAGATCTAGGGGTGTAATGTCTGCTGGTGTCTGGATAAATGTATGTACTGTGCTCCCCAAACTGCCCAGTATGCACTTCTCTTAATGTTCATACCCTTATATTAATGCTACTCTCACTTTTGGTAGAGAAGCTTCTCTTTTCAGATGGCAGTGATCTTGGGACGACTCAGAAGGCACCATAGTTTTGAGAAGAAGTGGTAGAGGAGTGCTCAGAACTGAAATATCTCTTATCACACGTTTCAAGGCTCAGGGTCCATTGCGGAAGAAGTGACAGAAAGAATGTAAAAGCCAAAGGAAGGGTAGGACTCCTTACAATGTGCTCCTCCAGACACAAAATGGCCTGGATATCCATGACCTCACAGTGCCTGACACTACCTACACAAGACCATCATAATAGGAGGAGAAGATCATGACATCAAAATAAAAAAGAGACTGATTGAGAGGGGGAGGGGATATGATGGAGAATGGAGTTTCAAAGGGAAAAGGGGGGGAGGGAGGGAATTATGAGATATTGTTTACAACCATGGAAGTTGTCAATAAAAAGAAGTGATCATTGCTGGGTACATGGTGCTCCCCTTTAATCCCAGCACTAGAGAGGCAGAGGTGTAGGAACCTGTCCCTAAGTATGAGGCCAGCCTGGGACTACAAAGTGAGTTTCAGGTCAGCTTGGGCTAGAGTGAACCCTGCCTTGAAGAAAAAAAAAAAAAAAAAAAGAAAGAAAGAAAAAGAAAGAAAGAAAGAAAGAAAAGTAACCATATCTATGTATCTATGGCCACTGTCAATCCCGAAGGAAAGCAAGTCAAGTTGACAAGATCATCAATTTAAAGCAGTCATGGGCTGGACAGAGTACAGTGGTAAGAGCATTTGCTGTGCAAGCGTAAGGACCCAAGCTTGTCCCTGGTGCTGAAGGGGGTGGAAACAGGAGGATTGTCGAGGACTACCTCTGGGGTTTCTTGGTTAGTCTAACAGTCTTAAACTCTAGAAATTTCCTTTTATATCTTTTTTTGTTTTGTTTTGTTTCTTGAGGTAGGGTCTGATCTGGAATTTACTATGCAGCCTCAGGCTGGCCTCTGCCTTCCAAGTACTGGGATTAAATGTGTGTGCTACCATGCCCGGCTCTTTTTTTTTAAATTTATTTTTTTGTTCATTTTTATTTATTTGAGAGTGACAGTGAGAGAGGGAGAGAAAGAGGCAGATAGAGAGAAAGAGAGAAAATGGGCACACCAGGGCCTCCAGCCACTGCAAGCGAACTCCAGATGTGTGTGCCCTCTTGTGCATCTGGCTAACGTGGGTCCTGGGGAATCGAGCCTCGAACCGGGGTCCTTAGGCTTCACAGGCAAGCGCTTAACTGCTAAGCCATCTCTCCAGCCCTTGCCCGGCTCTTTTATATCTTTTTTGAGACAGGGTCTCATATAGCCCAGGCTGGCCTCAAGCTGGCTATGTAATTGAAGATGACCTTGAACGCCTGATCCTCTTGTCTCACCACACCAGGGAAGCAAACCTGGGCCTCATGCATGGTAAGCAAATACTGTACCAACTGAAAACTTCCTTACCCCATGGGGCTAGTTGATCCGACTGTCTAGTTGACATATGTCAGACCCTTCCCAGAAGCCCTGGCTGCCTTGAGAAAAGAATTGTCAGTCATGGTGCTGGAAAGAAGTGACCAGAGTGCTCAGTTCTGTAATATCTCCATCACACCTTCCAAGGCTCAGGGTCTAATGTGGAAGAGGTGGCGGAAAGAATGTAAGAACCAAAGGAAGTGTAGGACTCCTTACAACGTGCTCCTCCCGACACAAAATGGCCTGGATATCCATGACCTCACAGTGCCTGACACTACCTACACAAGACCATCCATCATAAGAGAAGGAAAAGATCATGACATCAAAATAAAAGAGAGACTGATTGATATGGGGAGGGGATATGATGGAGAATGGAGTTTCAAAAGGGAAAGTCGGGGGGAGGGAGGGTATTACCATGGGTTATTTTTTTTTAAATTTTTTATTTGTTTATTTGAAGCGACAGACACAGAGAGAAAGACAGATAGAGGAAGAGAGAGAGAGAATGGGCGCTCCAGGGCTTCCAGCCTCTGCAAACGAACTCCAGACGCGTGCACCCCCCTTGTGCATCTGGCTAACGTGGGACCTGGGGAACCGAGCCTCGAACCAGGGTCCTTAGGCTTCACAGGCAAGCGCTTAACCGCTAAACCATCTCTCCAGCCCCATGGGATATTTTTTATAATCATGGAAGTTGTTAATAAAAATTTGAAAAAAGCCAATTGTGGTGCCACATGCCTTTAATCCCAGCACTCGGGAGGCAGAGGTAGGAGGATCACTGTGAGTTCAAGGCCACCCTGAGACTACATAGTTAATTCCCGGTCAGCCTGGACTAGAGTGAAACCCTACCTCGAAAAACCAAAAAAATAAAAAAAATTTAAAAATTAAAAAAAAACCCACCATTACCAAGTGTGTGTGTGTGGGGGGGGGGGGGAATTGTCAGCCAGCTGGCCAGGTTGCCCTCACACCAGCCCCAGCAGCCATGGACACTCCACAGCAGCATGCAGGAAGTTGCACAATTGCAAGTCTTGCTGCTGAAGGGCAGATCAGGGCAGGGCAATCCTCCGTGACTTCTAGGTGACCCTGCAGCCCTTTCCACCCAGACTAGAGGGGAGCAGCTCTCTTAGTGGCCCCACAGAAGGATTAGGGTTGATGCAGACAGAGTGCTTCATTTACTTGGGTGTTGTGCTGTGCTAGTACAGCAGCTTCTCATTTGCACGAGGGACTCAGCCATAACTGGTGCTAACATTTTGGCTATATAAGCAGGCTGCCTGTTCACCTTGTTATTGGGCCTCAATGGAAGTAGCTGTCCAGAGCCAATAGCGTCAAGAAAGCTGCTTCAGAGTTCCAGAGAACAGCAGGGGCAGAGCCCATAGGAGCAAAGGTGACTGCAGGACCTGGTCACTGAAAGAATTTCAGGCAAGGCTGGGGAGATGGTCAGTGGGTATAGCTTTTACAGTACAACTTGGAGTATCTGAGTTTAAATACCTAGAAGTCATGTAAAAGCTGGATCTGGCATGGTTCTTTAATCTTGGTGTACCTACAGAAATGAGGTAGAAGGTGAGGACTGATGTGAGTTATCTTCTGACTACCACATGTGTACCTATGCACGCATGCTTGCCCTCTCTCTCTCTTTCTCTCTCTACACAGTGTAGGGTGTGGGGGAGAGAGAGAACAGTACATTTAAAAATCAAACAAACGAAGTCTGGTGGCGCACGCCTTTAATCCCAGCACTTGGAAGGCAGAGGTGGGAGGATCACTGTGGGTTCCAGGTCAGCCTGGGCTAGAGTGAGACCCTACCTCAAAAAAACAAACAAATGAAAAAATCAAACAAATGGCACACCCAGAAGCCATAGATTGTTACTAGAAAAATTTCAGTGCCAGGGATGGGATACCTTACAGTGAGTTGTTGGCCAGGGAGGTCCCTTGAAGCACCCAAAACATTACAGGCCATTGCCAAGGCTCTTGGTTTCCCACCAGGAATAGATGGTAAGACCCTGTTGCTAAAGACTACATGCCTCGGCTGCAAGGCCATTGAGAAATCAAACTGAGGCTGAGCTGAAAACCTCCCTATAGACCAGCTGGCTGAAAGCTAGAAAAAACTGCAGTGCATGCAGCCATATAGGAGATAGTAGCCATAAGTGGTGAAAACAGTGGACACTGCAAGCCTCAAGTTTGGCCAGCCAGGTCAAATGACCAAACCGGTGCAATAGTGGCATGTCTGTTATGGGGAAACCAATTGCTCTCTAATTGGACTGGAGGCCCACTCTATGGGAGGGAATACATGGTACTGAAAACCTAATCAAAAGTCTATAATAGGGGAGGTTATGAGTCTTAGGAGTATAACACCTGCTCTTTCTGACTAAATGCATATATTATGTCCACCAAATTGCCCTGTAAGCACTTTACTTAATGTTCATACCCATATATTAATGGTACTCTCACTTATGACCCAAAAGGCACCATAGTGCTTAGAAGATGTGACAGAAGAGTGTTCAACACTGAAACATCTCTATCATACCTTTCAAGGCTCAGGGTCCATTGCAGAAGAATATAAGAGCCAAAGGAAAGGTAGGACTATTTACAATGCAATCGTCCAGACAAAAATTGGCCTGGATATCCATGACCTTCACAAGACCCTCATAATAGGAGGAAAAGATGATGATATCAACATAAAAGAAAGACTAATGGAGTGATGGAGGGGATATGATGGAGTGTGGATTTGTGAAGGGGAAAGTGGGGAGAAGGGGGAATTATCAAGGTTTATTGTTGGTAATTATGGAAACTCCAATTAAAAAAAAAGCCGGATGTGGTGACACACACCTTTAATAACAGTACTTGGGAGGCAGAGGTAGGAGGATCACCGTCAGGTCAAGGCCAGCCTGAGACTACATAGTGAATTCCAGGTCAGCCTGAGTGAAACCCTACCTTTAAAACAAAACAAAATAAAAATCAAACAAACAAGGGATGGAGAGATTGTTCAGCATTTTAGGTATTTGCCTTCAAAGCCTTATGACCTAAGTTTGATTCCCCAGTACCCATGTGAAGCCAGATGCACAAAGTGGCACCCTTTGTGTGGAGTCTGTTTGCAAGGGCTGGAGGCCCTGGCGTGCCCATTCTCTCCGTCTCTCTGCTTGCAAATAAATAAATTAATTAAATATTAAAAAAAAAAAAACAAGTGGCTGGGCATGGTGGTGCATGCCTTTAATCCCAGTGCTCAGGAGGCAGAGGTAGGAGGATCTCTGTGAATTCAAGGTCACTCTGAGACTACATAGTGAATTCCAGGTCAACCTGGGCTAGAGTGAGACCCTACCTTGAAAAAGAAACAACAACAACAACAACAAAAGTGGCCTGGAGAGATGGCTTAGCAGTTAAGGCACTTGCCTGTGAAGCCTAAGGACCTATGTTCAATTCTCCAGATCCCACGTAAGCCAGGCACACAAAGGTGAGGCAAGCACAAGGTCGCACATGTCCGCTAGGTGGCACAAAGCATCTGGAGTTTGATTTCAGTGGCTGAGGATCTGGCACTCCAATTCTCTCTCTTCCTCTCCCCCCCCTCTAAAATTTAAAAAAAGAAAAAGAAAGAAAGAAAGAAAAAGTTATCCAGGGAACCACCAAGCTTTATTTTATTTATTTATTTGGAGTTGCTGCACAAGACTTTTATTTCATTTGGTCCCAGGCTTGGGAGGGCATCGGGGCGTTACAACGCTGCCTAGTGGCTGGAGAGGCTGGGCGGAGGAGGTCCCGAGGATGATTACGGCCCAGCAGGAGTCCCTGGAAGGCTGCGCAGGAGGATCTATCTAGTCGTGCTTCAGGGCCGAGGGCTCCAGTCTGCACAACTGGTGAGGAGGTCCTCCATCTTCCTGATGCGCTTCTCCTCCTCATCCAAGAAGTGGTGCTCCAGAAAGTCACAGAGATGGGGGTCTGTGCGGGTGGAAGATCCAAAGAGCCGGGTTCGGTTCTCTCCAGTGCCAAGGCTTCTGCGGCCTCCTGGGCTTTCCCACTCTGGAGTGCACATCCTTCTGCACATCCTGGAAGAGCGGCGCCGGCTCTGCATCCCGAGGCGCTTCTCCTGGGCCAGCTCTCGGGAGAAGTGGCCCACGCCGGGCACAGCCACATCGTGCCCCCGAGAGAGTAGCCCAGGGAGGGGGGAGGAGGAGGAGGCCCGCAGGTGCAAGCTGACCAGGCGGTTGCCTGCAGCCTCCACCTCAGTGGAATAATTCTGATGAACCTCGGAGGCCATGGCTGGTCCCGCAATAAGGAGTTAGAAGGTTCTGCATGGTCCTGGAAGGCAGTTGGAAAATCTGAATTAAAAAAAAAAAAAAAAGATGAAGTCCCTGGGTCTGTTCCATCCAAACACTGATGAAGCAAGACGTAGATACAGACACAGGGGTCCTCAGGCATACCATTGTTTTTTCTTTTTTAAAAAATTTATTTATTTGAGAGAGAGTGAACAAACTCCAGACACATGCACCACCTTGTGCATCTGAATTATGTGGGTCCTGGGAAATTGAACCTGGCTTTGCAGGCAAGTGCCTTAACCACTAAGCCATATCTAAGCCCTCTGCCAAGCTTTAAGAGCCAAGTGTCTCATCACCAATTAGCATGTTAGGGTCCTGTAGTTCTCTCCAGACGCAAGTCTGGGCGGGCGAGAAGCTTCCGGAGGGACTTGTTCTCTGAGGTCACATGGGGTGTGACCTGCGCATTGCTCTCTATGGTGCTCATGCACTGGTTGTCAAAGTAGTGCGAAGGTGTGAGGGTTGATTGGAGTCATATCCGCATCCTGCCAAGCTGCTGGCTTCATACGCAGATATGTGGCTAAGACAATGGCAATGACACCAATCGTGGGGACATGCTTATCTTGGCCCCAGAATCTTGACTGAGGTTCTGAGTACTGAAGGATGTAAAAGGCAGTTTCTTTGATAATAACGGATTCAGGATGCTGAAGTGTTTTGGCTGGGGTGGGATTTTTTTTCTGCCACAAGAAGAGTCGTACCCCAAATGGCAGGCTTGCTTGCTTGCTTACGTTCTTTCTTTATGTCCCTTCCTTCCTTCCTTCCTTCCTTCCTTCCTTCCTTCCTTCCTTCCTTCCTTCCTTCCTTCCTTCCTTCCTTCCTTCCTTTCCTTCCTCCTTTCCTTTCCTTTCCTTTCCTTTCCTTTCCTTTCCTTTCCTTTCCTTTCCTTTCCTTTCCTTTCCTTTCCTTTCCTTTCCTTTCCTTTCCTTTCCTTTCCTTTCCTTTCCTTTCCTTTCCTTTCCTTTCCTTTCCTTTCCTTTCCTTCCTTATTTCTTTCTTATCTTTTTTAGGTTTTTCAAGGTAGGGTCTCGCTCTAGTTCAGGCTGACCTGGAATTCATTATGTAGTCTCAAGGTGGCCTCGAACTCACCGTGATCCTTCCAACTCTGCTTCCCGAGTGCTGGGATTAAAGGTGTATGCCACCACGCCTGGCTCAGGGCTTCATTTTTAACCATTGCTTGAAGCCAGTTGAAATCAGCACTCTATTTATTTTATTTTTATTTTTAAATATATTTATTTATTTATTGACAACTTCTATACTTCCAGACAATAAACCATGATATTTCCCTCCCCTCCCCCACTTTCCTCTTCATAGCTCTGCTCTCTATCATATCCCTTCCCTCTCTCCATCAGTCTCTCTTTTAATTTGATGTCATCATCTTTTTCTCCTATGATGAGGGTCTTATGTAGGTATTGCTAGGCACTGCAAGGTCTTGAATATCGAGGCCAATTTCTGTCTGGACAGTTGCATATAATGAGTGGTGCCCTTCCTTTGGCTCTTACATTCTTTCCACCACCTCTTCCACAGTGGCCCCTGAGCCTGACCCTGAGTGTGAGGTGTTTCAGTGCTGGACCCTCCTCCATCCCTTCTCAGCACTATGTTGCCTTTTGGGTTATCCCATTGCCATCTGAAAAGAGAAGCTTCTCTAAGCAGAAGTGAGAGTAGCATTTATATATGAGTATGAACATTAAGTGTAGTGCTAAAAATATGTAATGCTTCACAAATTTGCATGTCAGCCTTGCACAGGGGCCATGCTAATCTTCTCTGTATTGTTCCAATTTTAGTATATGTGCGGCCAAAGGGAGCGCTGAAATCAACACTCTTAAAATAGCAACAGACTAGTCATTGGCATAATATTCAACATGAGACAGTGGTGCACCCTCTGGATAACTCATCCTTGTAGTAGTTTTATTTCCAACATCCTGGGCATATCCCTCAACTAGTGCACTGTTTAACCTTATTACTACATCGAACTGGTTGAGGGTGTAGTCCAGTTCTAGCCAGTGCAATATACCCCCATTCCCAATAACCACGCAGCACCTGCTTGGCTCCTAAGCGCACTGGAAAGTCGTGCTCAGTCAGAAGGTCCAACAGGCCCTGGACTTCACTGGAGACTTGCGGAATCCAAAAGGAGCGTCATACTTGTTCTCAGCTTTGCTGGCTCTGGGGACCTTTTGCACGCAGGGCGTCAAGTTCATGCTGTACTTTTGCTCAAATAACAGGGCCATTACCATCTTCACAAACTTGGGTCGATATTCCCTGTGCCACACTTGCTGAACACGTCTCTGAGCTGTCTGTGTGAGGTCAGGGTCTACATAATGCACTTTTTTCATGTCATATTCTTCAGTGGCGTAATCTAACTTGAGGATATAAAGGTATATAAAGGTTCCACACTCCAAACACAAGCAGCATACATTTAAGGATGTCTTTGAATAACAAGCTAGGTCTTATCTTGTTCTGGGCTTGGGTACACTATTGTAGGGAGGTCCTCAAACAATCACTTTTCAGCTTTACAAAGTGATACTCACTTGGCATACTCCCAGGCCTGGCACTGCATACTAAGGAGGGGCGCTGGCCAGACGCCAGTACCTGGTCCCGCCCCTGGCGCCTCCCACTACTTTTATTTTTTATTTTTTTGTTTTTTCAAGGTAGGGTCTCACTCTAGTCCAGGCTGACCTGGAGTTCACAATGTAGTCTCAAAATGGCTCAAGACCCTCCTCCTAAATCTGCCTCCTGAGTGTTGGGATTAAAGGTGTGGGCCATCACGCCCGGTTTATCTGTTCTATTTTTCTTTAGTGGGGGAGGGGAAAGAATGAATGCCAGGGCTCACCAGGGCCTCTAGCCATTGCAAACGAACTCCAGACACATGTGCCACCTTGTGCATCTGGCTTATATTGGTACTGGAGAATTGAACTTGGTCCTTAGGCTTTACAAGCAAATGCTTTAACCACTAAGCCATCTCTCCAGTCCCCCCCCCCAAACTTTTTGTTTTTATCGAGGTGGGGTCTCCTTATAGCCCAGGTTGACCTGGAACTCCCTATGTAATCTCAGGATGGCCTCTAACTCACAGTGATCCTCCTACCTCTGCCTCTCAAGTGCCGGGATCAAAAGGTGTGTGCCACCACATCTGGCAGGTTTCTTTCTTCCTTTTTTTTTTTTCCTCTTTTTTTTTTTTCACTTTTTTGAGGTTGGGTCTCACTCTAGCTCAGGCTGACCTGGAATTTACTATGTAGTCTCAGGGTGGCCTTGAACTCACTTAAAAGTGTGCGTCACCATACCTGGCTCGTTCTCTTATTTTTTTCTTTTCTGCCCCCTCTATTAGTCATGATGATATCATTGATGCACCCAATATTGTGCAGGTAACAATAGCCAGTGAGAAGTCATGAATACCACCTTCCCTTTATGTCTGGAAGACAATATTCCAAAGCACTCCTCTCCTTCCTTTGGTTCTTGTTCTTTTTGCCACCTCTTCCACAGCAGTCCCTGAGCCGTGGAGGGTGTAATAGAGATGTCTTAGTGCTGAACACCCCACTGTCACTTTTTTTCTCAGCACTTTGGTTAGATTTGAGTCACGCCAGTGGTCACCACCATCTGAAATGAGAAGCTTCTCTAACAAAAAGTGAGAGCAGCATTAAATATGAGCATAAATATAAGGATTTAGAGGGCAGTTTGGTGGGCATAATGCCTGCATTTATCCAGACAACAGTAGTGGCTTCCCTTTGGAGCTTATGACCTTCCTAGACATGGGCTTTTTTTGTGGTTATTATTCATTTGTTTTTGGAGGTAGGGTCTCTCTCTAGCCCAGGCTGACCTGGAATTCACTGTGTAGTCTCAGGGTGGTCTCGGACTCACAGCAATTCTCCTACCTCTGCCTCCCAAGTGCTGGGATTGAAGGTGTGCACCACCATGCCTGGCTGCCATAGTTTTTTTTTTTTTTTTTTTTTTTTTTCTCCCCAGGAGTCTCATTCTAGCTCAGGCTGACCTGGAATTCGCTATGTAGTCTCATGGTGGCCTTAAACTCACAGTAATCCTCCTACCTCTGCCTCCCAATGCTGGGATTAAAGGTATGCACCACCACACCCAGATTTTTGCCATAGGATTTTTAAATTTTATTTTTAAGGAATGGGGAGATGGCTTAGCTATTAAGGCACTTGCCTGCAAAGTCAAGGGGCCCAGGTTTGATTCCCCAGGGCCCACATAAAACCAGATGCACAAGATGGCATAGGCGTCTAGAGTTTCTTTGCTGTGGCTAGAGGCCCTGGTGTGCCCATTCTCTCTCTGTCTCTCTGCCTCATGTTCTCTCTCCCTCAAATAAGTAAATAAATAAAATATTTAAAAATTTATTTTTGGGCTGGAGAGATGGCTTAGCGGTTAAGCGCTTGCCTGTGAAGCCTAAGGACCCCAGTTTGAGGCTCAATTCCCCAGGTCCCACGTTAGCCAGATGCACAAGGGGGCGCACACGTCTGGAGTTCGTTTACAGTGGCTGAAAGCCCTGGCGTGCCCATTCTCTCTCTGCCTCTTTCTCTGTCACTCTCAAACCAATAAATAAAATTAAAAAAAAAATTTATTTTTATGAAAGGGGTGAGGAGAGAGAGGTGAGAATAGGTACATAAGGACCTCTAGCCATTGCAATCAAACTCTACATGCATGCGCCTCCTTGCGCATCTGGCTTACGTGGGTCCTGGGGAATCGAACCTGGGTCTTTAGACTACATAGGCAAGTGCCTTAACCACTAAGCCATCTCTCCAGCCCCTTTTTTTGTTTTATTTATTTATTTATTCATTCATTCATTTTTAAAACTATATATAAAAAACTCTCCAGCCCCATTTAAAAAAAATATTTATTTAATTATTTAACAGAGACAAAGGGAAAAAGAGAGAGAGAACGAATGGGTGTGCCATGGCCTTCAGTCACTGCAAACAACCTCCAGATGCCTGCAACCCCTTGTGCATCTGGCTAATGTAGGTCCTGGGGAATCAAATCTGGGCCCTTTGGCTTTGCAGGCAAACACTTTAATAGCTAAGCCATCCCTCCAGCCCCCATTTTTGTTTTTTAAGGTAGGGTTTTATTGTAGCCCATGCTGACCTGGAATTCACTATGTAGTCTCAGGCTGGCCTCAAATTCACAGTAATCCTCCTACCTCTGCCTCCCAAGTGCTGGAATTAAAGGCATGCACCACCATGCTGGCTCCTTATTTTGTTTTTTGAGGTAGGGTCTTACTCTAGCCCAGGCTGGCCTGGAACTCACTCTGTATACTGAGACGCCTTGAATTCATAGTGATCCTTCTCCTCAGCCTCCTGAAGGCTAGGCATGCACCACTATGCCCACTTCTGAATGGTAATTTTACTTTTTTTTTTTTTTTTTTTTTGAGATAGAATCTCAATCAATCTGGTCCAGGCTGACCTAGAATTCATTATGTGGCCTCAAACTCACTGCGATCCTCCTACCTCTGCCTCCCGAATGCTGGGATTGAAGACATGTGTCACATCTGGCCTGACTGGTAATTTTAAACAATGCTTCAACAGTGGTTACTTAACAATGCCAGAGCTCCTGGGAGAGGGGATCCTTTTCTTTGTCTCAGTCTCAGACACCCAAGGCCCGAGAGTTGTGACCCTGATAGCTGAACCCGGGGAAAGCACCACGTTCTCATGCTTGTTGCCACTTATCTGCTGCCATGACACTGCTGCCACCAGAAGCCAGGGATGACAAAAACTGCCAAGGGCTAGGATCTCTGGTGAGCAACCAGAGTGACAGGCCCCCCACCCTGACAGCCCCAGGCATTTAGCTGCAAGGCTTTGGTCTGGAAGTCCAACCCCAAGCCTCAGGCCCTCAAAGGGTGGATGGCCAATACCAGAAGAGCAGCTCGTACCTACCCAGGGAGGGCAGAAGGGCCTAGCAGCCCAAGGCATACTTGCTGGGCAACAGCTGCTTGTCAGTGGCCTCCCAGAACATGGGGTGGTCATTCATCTGTACAAGCCAACTGTCCCCAGGCTGGTGCCTGGACTAGTCTACAGATAACAAGAGGCTAAGGGAGGTCCCTGATGCCCCCAAAACATTATAGGCCATTGTTGAGGCCCTTGGTTTCCCACCAGGAATAGATGGTAAGACCCTGTTGCTGAAGACTCCACATACTTGGGCTGCAGGACCACTGAGAAATCCTGCTGGAACTGAGCTGATAACCTCCTCCATGTAGACCAGCTGACAGAAAGCTGGAAGAAGCCATTCTGCATGCAATTCAATGGGAGAAAGAGAAATCACCAGTGAAGATACTCAACAAGGGACACTGCAAGCCTTGTAATTGGCCAGCCAGGTCAAATGAGCCAACGGGTGCAATGGTGGCACATCTGTCATGGTGGAAACCAACTGCTCTCTAATTGGACTGGAGGCCCGCTCCATGGGGAGGAATACATCCCTGATACTGAAAACTTAAAACAGGGAGTCATGTGTCCTGGGGGTGTAACGTCTGCTGCTGGCTGGCTAAATGTATATACTATGCTTATCAAACTGCCCAGTAAGCACTTCTCTTAATATTCATGCCCATATATTAATGCTACTCTCACTTTTGGTAGAGAATCTTCTCTTTTCAGATGGCAGTGACCTTGGGATGACTCAGAAGGCATCATAGTGGTGGAAAGAAGTGACCAGAGTGCTGATTACTGCAATATCTCTATCACACCTTCCAAGACTCAGGGTCTATTGTGGAAGAGGTGACAGAAAGAATGTAAGAGCCAAAGGAAGGGTAGGACTCCTTACAATGTGCTTCCTCCAGACACAAAATGTCCTGGATATCCATGACCTCACGTCTGACATTACCTACACAAGACCATCATAATAGGAGGAAAAGATCATGACATCAAAATAAAAGAGAGACTGATTGAGATGGGGAGGGGCAATGATGGAGAATGGAGTTTCAAAGAGGAAAGTGTGGGGAGGGATGGTGTTGCAGTCCGGTTCGCATTGCTGGTAGAAATCACCTAACCAAGAGCAGCTTCTGGGAAAAAGAGTTTTATTTTGGCTTATGGGCTCGAGGGGAAGCTTCACGATGGCAGGGGAAAACGATGGCATGAGCAGAAGGTGGACATCACCCCTTGGCCAACATAAGATGGACCACAGCAACAGGAGGGTGTGCCAAACACTGAAGGGGAAACTGGCTTTAATACCCATGAGCCCGCCCCCAACAATACACTCCCTCCTGGAGGCATTAATTCCCAAAATTCCATCAGCTGGGAACCTAGCATTCAGAACACCTAAGTTTATGGGGGACACCTGAATCAAACCACCACATTCTGCCCCTGGCCCCCATAAACTGATATCCATACATGATGTTAGATACAATGCATTCAGTCTGACTTTAAAAGTCCCCATAGTTTTTATCAATCCTAATGATGTTCATTCATCCCCATAGTTCAAGATCTTTTAACTGAGCCATAATACCAAAAATTAACCTCAAAAAACCCATAATGGGGGCTGGAGAGATGGCTTAGCGGTTAAGCGCTTGCCTGTGAAGCCTAAGGACCCCGGTTCGAGGCTCGGTTCCCCAGGTTCCACGTTAGCCAGATGCACAAGGGGGCGCACACGTCTGGAGTTCGTTTACAGAGGCTGGAAGCCCTGGCGCACCCATTTTCTCTCTCTCTCCCCCTATCTGTCTTTCTCTCTGTGTCTGTCGCTCTCAAATAAATAAATAAAAAAGTTAAAAAAAAAAAACCCATAATGGCACAGAATAAATATTCACACTGCAATAGATGGCACTGGGCATAGCAAAGAAACATTCAACCAATACAAGATTTAAAACAACCAGGGCAAACATCAAACTCTGTAGCTTCAAGTCCAGCAACTCTAACCAGTGACAAATCTTCAAGTCCGATAATTCTAACCAGCAACAAGTCTCTGGCATTCCAATTCCGCCCCTCCAGCTAGGCTACTCACAGCCCTGGAAAACTTCATCGGGGCCAGCAGCTCCTTGGCAGCCATCTCATGGTCCCAGCATCTCCACTGGGTCTCCACTGCAAGCCACGGTTCATCCTCATGGCCCCATGGGGTCTCTATGCAGGCAACCAGCAAACCCGCTTCACACTGCCCATGGCCATTTCCAAAACACAAGACCGTGTTGCAAACTCAATGACCCTCTTTCCAGCATTTCTTATACTCCACGATACCAGGTAGGGTGCCAATTTGTTAATCCAGGGGGGAGTAAAGCAGACTTTGAAGAACAGGACACTCCTTGAGCACTCAGGCCCCTTCAAAAGAGTCTACATTCTTTCTGTTGCCCCAGCGCAGGTCAGCTAGCCCAGTCTCAAAGGTTGTAATCTTTCAGTTGCAGCTGAACAGGCAGCAGTTCACCCAAAGATTTTTCTTTCTGTGCCATATTCCTCTGCTCACACCAGTTCATTTCTACGCAAAGCAACCCTGCACAACTTTTCAGGACACAGGCATAACAGCAAGCTTTTCACACAAACTGCTAGCCCAGTCCAAGCAAAGCTCTTTCTCACCCTCATAAGCCAAACCTCACAGTCCATAGTTCTTACTGCATTCAGGTCTTGCAGTGCAGACCAGAAGAGTCCATCAAACTGTACTTACAACACTGCAAGACATCTCTTAGGCCAAGGATTCAACTCCTTCCACATTCCTCTTGAAAATCAGCTCCAAAAGGCCAAAACCACAGTCAGGTGTCTAGCAGCAACCCCACTCCTCAGTATCACTTTACTGTTGCAGTCCGGTTCACATTGCTGGTAGAAATCACCTAACCAAGAGCAGCTTCTGGGAAAAAGAGTTATTTTGGCTTACAGGCTCGAGGGGAAGCTCCATGATGGCAGGGGAAAACAATGGCATGAGCAGAAGGTGGACATCACCCCCTGGTCAACATAAGTTTATGGAGGACACCTGAATCAAACCACCACAGATGGAATTACCATGAGATATTTTTTATAATCATGGAAATTATTAATAAAAATTATTTGAGCCAAGTGTGGTGTTGCATACCTTTAATCCCAGCACTCAGGAGGCAGAGGTAGGAGAATTGCCATGAGTTTGAGGCCACCCTGAGACTACATTGTGAAATCCAGGTCAGCCTGGGCTAGAGTGATACCCTACCTCAAAAAAACAAAACAAAACAAAAAATTGAAAAGAAAAAAAAAGAGGCTAGCCAGTTTTGGATTGCCATGGTTGCTATGCCACTCAGCATTGAAGGGGAGGAGGGGAAGCACTTCAGGTGTTCTTGCTGGAGGGAGAAAATGCAGGTGGGTAAAAGGGCAGACCCTACCCAGTGAAGTTTCCAGGAACACAGATTGGCAGGAAAGGATGGTGATAAGTGCCCCTTAGAGTGAAGGCTTTCAGAAAGCAAGGGCCCCAGGCTGCTGAATTTGCACAATGACTGGTAAGAAGGGATTAGCTCTGCCCTACAAAAGAGAGAGCCAGGGCCCTGAGAGGTGGAGCAATGCTGCCCAAACTCAAGTGGCTTGTCCTCAGGGAACTAGTTTGGTCCAGAACACACTTTCACACCACCTCTCTGGGGGCAGGTCAAAACTCCCTCTCTCCTGGACAGAGTGACTTTCTTCTTTGTGGTTTTGAGACAGGATATCCTGTCATTCAGGCTGGCCTTAAAGTTACTATGCAGCCAAGGATGATCCTGAATTCCTGATCCTCCTACCTCTACCTCCCAAGGGTTAGGATTATAGGCATGGGACATGCCTGACTTGATTAAATGGCTTGTGAGTTTTTTTTTTAAATACTTAACGTGTCTATTTTAGGTGTTAATATGGTGAGGGCAGGGCAGCATAACCATCACCCCCCTAATCTGCAGGGAATGTGTTTCAAGACCTCATAGTGGCTGAACTTTGGATAGAGCTGAATCCTAAATATACTATTTTTTCCCCTATACATGCATACCTACGATAAGATTTAATTTATAAATTAGGCTCATTAGAGCTAGATGTAGTGACTCACACCTACAATCCCAAAACTTGGGAGGCCCTATTTGGAGTTCATTTATAGTGGAAAGAGGCACTGGTGTCCTCATTTCCTCTCTCTCAAATAAATAAATTAATTAAATGTTTAAAAAATTAAAATAATTATACAATTCATCCAGGGTGTTTTAGGCAATAGGGAGAAATTTAAAAAATGGGATGGAAGAAAGAAAAGTAAATGAGAATATAATTGAAGATCCTCATTTTGTCTGGTTGGCAAAGTGACTCGCAGGAAGTGACCTGCTCTAAGAGCCTACTCACACATAGCCTCTTTGACTAAGGCAAGCTGAGGTTCCTGGAAGTCAAAAAGTATCCAGAAAAGGTCAATCCAAGTTAAAGTTAGCCAAATTAAAATTAATGCAAAAGCATATATATATACATATATATACACACACATACATACACACACACATGGAAATACTATACCTCTGGAAATGAAAAGATAATTTAACTCATTTCTGGAGTTATGTGACTATAGTAACCTTTGCATTTAATTTCTTTAATTCTACTTTAGCATTGGCAATGGATATAGATTGCACGTTTATTTTGATTTGACTAGTATTTTCCTATGAACATTTAAAAACATTATTCATTTCCAAACAGAGAGCATAGATGCACCAGAGCCTCTTGCTGCTGCAAATGAACTCCAGATGCATGTACCACTTTATGCATCCAGCTTTATGTGGGTACTAGGGAACTGAACCCTGGCCAGCAAGCTCTGTAAGCAAGTGCCTTTAATCACTGAGCCATCTACCCAGTCCCTGAACATACATATTTTTTGCTTTTATTATTATTATTATTTTTTTTTTGAGGTAGGGTCTCACTCTGACCCAGGCTGACCTGGAATTCACTATGTAGTTTGAGGGCTCACAGTGATCCTCCTACCTCTGCCTCCTAAGTGTTGGGATTAAAGGCATGTGCCACCATGCCTGGCACACTTATTTTCATTTAACTCTGGCTCTCACATTGACAAAAAAGTTATCCTGAATTTTTTTTCAACATGGTCATTCCCCGAACTCACCAGTGTTTCGAAACATACACTATGCATCATACAACCTTAAACTTGAGCCAGACCCTCTGTCATAGTATGAAACAAATTAGCGACTTAGTGAATCCTGAAATGTTTTTCCAGCACCAAAATTAGAATATATATATCTTCTTTTTTTGGGGGGGGTATGTGTATATGTTGTATGGTATATGCTGTGTGTGTGTTGCTGCATGTGCCCTGTGCACACACATGTGGAGGCCAGAGGAAGACAGTGTTTTCCTGAGTCTCTCGCTGAACTTGGAGCTTCCTGTTTCTGAATTAAGACTAGTTGACCAGCGAGCCCCCGCCATCCCCTGTCTCTGCCCACCCCCCAGCACTAAAGGTACAGGCACCCAAATCTTACCTTTTATTTTTTTTTCCCTGAGGTAGGGTCTAGCCCAGGCTGACCTGCAACTCACTACGTAGTCACAGGGTGGCCTTGAACTCATGGCGATCCTCCTACCTCTGCCTCCTGAGTGCTGGGATTAAAGGTGTGCAACACCACGCCCAGCTTGCATTACTTTCTTAAACATAAAAGCTTAAAATATTGACTTTTTTGTTTTGAGACCAGGTCTCACTATGTAGCTCAGGTTTTGGCCTAAAACGCTCCATCCTCCTGCTTCAGCCTCCTGAATGCTGGGATTACACAAACACATGCCATTTTGCCTGACTTGAATTTTTCTTATATTCAAAAAATTTAACTAGCTTGCCCTTCTGTTATAGCCTCTGACGTGGAGTTAGTAGCTCTGGAAATATTGGAAGCTATTCCCTGATAGGAAACGTGGTTATTGTTCTCTGGATTTGTCCCGGGGTTTAGGGAATTCTGCAACGCCTCCCAGCCATGCTTCCTTGTATCAAAAGACCCCATAGTCTCAAATTCATCACCACAGCTCAAGCCAGTACAAGCCAAGTACGCTGCAAACACGAGCGAGCCTATCCCTGCCCTCCTGAAGAAGCCAGAAGCAAGCCTCTGGGATCCACTGCGCTGGAGTCCCGCGGGGGACAAGGAAGCCAGGGTCCAGCAGGAGCCCCTTGGCCGTGCACCGGACAGGGTGGACTTCCCTCCGATATCCGGTCCCCAAGCTCAGCATAGATGAATGTGCAAACGTCAGAATGAACGTTTTCCACACGTTTTCGAAGCACTGTCGGCATCAGCATCTCAGGAGTCAACCCAGGACTCAAGGTGTGTGATTAGTGAGGTACTACTGAATCTGCCGGCAGCCTGGTTGCCATGGTAACAGCGCTCTGCCAGCCCAGTCCAAAAAAGGACTCCGCCCCGGTGCACAGCTCCCATTGGTCACGCCCTTTTCCACGATCCCTTTATGATTGGTTGAGAGGCGCAGCCCACGAACCGGAACATCATGCAATTGGTGGGCGCTCTGCCCGGCCCTGCGCGGCCCTGCGCCTGGGCTGATGTGGGGCCAGGACCCCTCCAGCCAATCAGCGCGCAGGCTGAATGTGGCGCGTGCTTGTGCTCAGAATCCCTCCGCCGCTGCTCGGGCCGCCGCCTCCGGGTGCTACGGCCTGCCGGAAAGATGCCGAAGGTGACAGGTGGAGAGGCGAGAGAACCCAGCAGAGTTGCCCGGGAAGGGACTTCCTCTTCTGCTGGGGACCCTTCCCAAGATCAAACTCTCGCGTGTCATCCTAGAATAAATTAGAATAGGGCTGGGGTTCTACTCAGTGGCAGAGCGCTTGACTGGAGGTCCCTGGGTTCATTACAAAATACATGGGCAAATAATCAACAAACGAAAAATACCATCAAACAAATCATGAACACAAAGGGCTGTTGATGGCATGGTGAGATAGCGTGAGGAGTAGTACATCTGTAATCCTAGCTCTTGGGAGATGGAGGAGGCAGAAGGATCAGGAGTTCAAGGTCAGCCTGTGCTTCATGAGAAGCTGTCTCAAATCAATAACAAAAGGGATGTTAGTCAAGACTGGAGTCTGGGATGTAGCTCAGTTGGTAAATTGCAGGCAATCCACCTCTAGCACTGCAAACCAGGCATGATGGCTCATGCCTGTAATACCAGGTGTGGGAAGTGGAGGAAGAGGGATCAGGAGTTCAAGTTCATCCTCTACAAGGAATGGAGGCCAGCTTGGGCTACATGAGAATGAATAAAAAAATTTAAGGGCTAGCTGGGCATGGTGGCACATGCCTTTAATCCCAGCACTTGGGAGGCAGAGGTAGGAGGATCACCATGAATTTGAGGCCACCCTGAGTAGGGAGTGAACTGCAGGTCAGCGTGGGCTAGAGTGAGACTCTGGCTGGAAAAACAAAAAACAAAACAACAACAAAAAATTAAGGGATGAGCCGGGCATGGTGGCGCACGCCTTTAATCCCAGAACTCGGGAGGCAGAGGTAGGAGGATTGCCATGAGTTGTAGGCCACCCTGAGACTACATAGTGAGTTCCAGGTCAGCCTGAGCCAGAGTGAGACCCTACCTCGAAAAACAAAACAAACAAAAAAAAAAAAATTAAGGGATGGAGAGATGGCTTAGCTGTTAAGGCACTTGCCTGCAAAGCTTAAGAACACATGTTTGAATCTCCAGGCCCCACATAGCCAGATGCAGTGACACAAGTGTACTATGTTGCACATGTGCACAGGGGGCCGCAGCGTCTGAAGTTCATTTGTAGCAGGCTGAAAGTCCTGGCGTGCCCATTCTCTCTCTCTCTCTCTGCCATCTTTCTCTCTCTCAAAAATAAATAAATAGAAATAAAAACAAAAGCAGGGCATGGTGGCTCATGCCTTTAATCCCAGAACTTTGAGGCAGAGGTAGGAGGATCACCTGAGTTCAAGGACACCCTGAGACTACATAGTGAATTAGTGAATTCCAGGTCAGCCTAGGCTAGAGCAAGACCCTACCTCAGAAAACAAAACAAACAACAACAATAACAACAAAACAATGTGTGGTGCTACCCGCCTGTAATACAAGTGACTGGGGAGGTTAAAACATGCCTTTAGTTCCAGCACTAGGGGAGGCTGAGGTCGGAGGAAGGCCAGCCTGATCTACTGAGTTCCAGGTCAGCCTGGGACAGAGTTATGATCCTGCTCCAGAGAGGGGAAGGGGGAGTGAGGGGGAGGGAGGGAGGGAAAGAGAGAGGGAGGGAGAGAGGGAAAGAAAGTGTGCTTGCATGCCTGCCTTGGCACATGTATGTAAATATTTCCTTGTGCCTTATCACCATCTGTCTCCTTTCACCATAGAAGTTAGTAGAACACACTAGAGGCTTTGTGTTACACAAAACCCTTTTCTCTGGAAACCTGGCTTCTGCAGAGAGAGCTCGCAACTTACATAAGAGGAAAAAAGCCAAATGGAGCCAGAGGGTACATGGTCATCCCATCTGGTCACCATTTCTGACTTTGAACAAGCAAGAGCAAACTGTAGCAAGTTGCATGTGGCTTGGCTGGCTGCTGTTACTGTGTTTAGGGTTGGAAGACCTCTGTGTCACTATTAGCACTGGGTACAAGGGTGAGTGCCTCTCAGGCCCCATCTTATGTAGTGGTGCTGGATTGCAGGGTGATGGGCTCAAGGTGCAGCCTATGGTCTCTGAGTGTCCACCCTGAGTGCATGGGCAGATACTTGGGATGCTTTCAAGTGGCAAATAGTCCCTATGTGCTATATCCTAGCAACAAAGTCAAGACCCTGTTTTCATAGAATGTCACTGTAATGTGGTGGGGGCGGGGGGGAGGGGAGGGATAGAAGATAAACCAGCAACAAAGTAGGGCTGACTCAGCGGGTAAAGTACTTCCACAGAAGCGTGGAGACCTGAGTTCGGATCCCAGCACCAATAAAAAAGCCAGCAGCAGTAGTACATGCATATAATCCTGCACTGGGGAGGCCAAGACAGGATTCCAGGATTTGCTGGCAAGCTGGTCTAGCTGAATCAGTAAGCTCTGGGTTCAGTAAGAGACTGTCTCAGAAAGTAGGGTGGGCAGTGATTGAAGAAGATACTCAAAGTGAACCTTGGGCCCCCAAATGCACACGTACCAACATGCACCCACATAAAAATGAGCATGCATACACACACATGCATGCGCCCTCCTCCCACACAAACAGCCTAGGCAGCAAGGTACATATCTAGAATCCTACCCCTCAAGGGGTAGAGGCAGAAGAATCAGGAAGTCAAGGCCAGTCTTGGCTACATATCAAGTTTGAGCTAGCCTAGGCTACATGAGACACTGTCCCAATTAAAAACAAAACAAAAAAATATTAATAATGGGACAGTTTAGCCTTATGCTGAGGACAGAATTATTTGCAGTGTCTGGGGCTCAGGGAGTTTGCAGTTGTGGGCAGCCCAGAAGGC
This sequence comes from Jaculus jaculus, assembly GCF_020740685.1. Lineage (NCBI taxonomy): Eukaryota > Metazoa > Chordata > Mammalia > Rodentia > Dipodidae > Jaculus > Jaculus jaculus. The sequence goes on from NC_059114.1 coordinate 30,413,351, forward strand.
CTTCAAGAGGGCATGATAGAAACTAATGACAAAAGTGAATTTGCTACATTGTCTAGATTTACTGATTTATGAAAAATGATGTTTTATGAATCTTCTTGATTTGGAGTCAGTGAGTAAAACTAGTGCTTCAGAAGCTGGGCATGGTGGTGCATGCCTTTAATTCCAGCACTTGGGAGGCAGAAGTAGGAGCATTGCCATGAGTTCAAGGCACTCTGAGACTACATAGTGAATTCCAGGTCAGCCTGGACTACAGTGAGACTCTACCTCAAAAAAACAAAACAAAACAAAAATTGTGATTCAGGGCTGGAGACTGGCTTAGTGGTTAAGGTGCTTGCCTGTGAAGCCTAAGGACCCAGGTTCCACATATCAGAACCCATTCCCAGGTAGAGGCAGGAGAATTGCTAAAAGTTAAAGTATATCCAGGCACTACACAGTGATATCCTGTTTCAAAAACAAAAACAAAAACAGAGCTGGAGAGAGGGCTTAGTGGTTAAGGCATTTGCCTGCAAAGCCAAAAGACACAGGTTTAATTCCCCAGGACCCATGTAAGCCAGATGCACAAGGTGGTACATGCATCTGGAGTTTGTAGCAGCTAGAAACCCTGATATGCCCATTCTCTATCTCTCCCTCCCTCTCTTTCAAGCAAATAAATAAAATTAAATATAAGTATTAAACAAAACAAAAATAAAGAAAAAACAAAGAAACAAAAATAAAATATATTTTATGAATTTCTTTCCCTTTCTTTTTCTTTCATTTTCCTTTGTTTCTCCTTTCTTTTCCCCTTATTTTCCTTTCTCACTCCTCCCCTTTTTTTTCCTTTATGGTAGGGTCTCTCTGTAGCCCAGGCTGACATAGAATTCACTATGTAATCTTCTCAGACTCACAGTGATTCTCCTACCTTGGCCTCCCAAGTGCTGGGATTAAATGTGGGTGCCACCATGCCTGTTTTTTATCTCTCTCTCTCTCTCTCTCTCTCTCTCTCTCTCTTTTTTTTTTTTTTTAGTATTTTATTTACTTATTTGAGAGAGTGAGAGAAAGAGGCACATAGATAGCCAGTGAGAGAGAATGGGCACACCAGAGCTTCTAGACAGTGCAAATGAACTCCAGACGTATGTGGTACCTTGTGCATCTGGCTTTACATGAGTACTGGGGAATTGAACTTGGATCTTTAGATTTTGCAGGCAAGTATTTTAACCACTGATTCATCTCTCCAGCCTTTGAATGTGTTCTTATTTGCTATATTCAGGAACATTCCTCCAGAGCCTTGAGAGTCATGCTATGTCCTGCCTCTATTCTTCATCCTGGACTTGTGAGCTCCAGTGTCTGTTGGGTGGAGAGGTACACTGTGCCTTCCACCAGCCCGGCCTGCCTAGTGAAACCCCAGTGTTAAGAAAGGAGCTTGGGCCAGGTGTGGTGGTGCACACCTTTAATCCCAGCACTCAGGAGGCAGAGGTAGGAAGATTGCTGTGAGTTGGAGGCCACCCTGAGACTACATAGTGAATTCCAGGTCAGCCTGGGCTAGAGTGAGACTCTACCTCAAAAAACCAAAAAAAAAAAAAAAAAGGAGCCTGGGAGCTGGAGGGGTGGTTTAGTGGTTAAGGCACTTGCCTGTAGAGCTAAAGAATCCAGGCTCAACTCTCCAGGACCCACGTAAGCCAGATGCACAAGGTGGCTCATGTGTCTGGAGTTCGTTTGTAGCCACTAGAGGTCCTGGCATGCCTATTCTCTCTCTCTCTCAAATAAATAAGTAAAAATAAAAATAAAATAAAATATTTTTTGAAAAAAGAAAGGAGCTTGGGGGCTGGGGAGATGGCTTAGCAGTTAAGATGCTTGTCTGCAAAGCCAAAGGACCCTGGTTCAATTCCCTAGGATGCACGTAAGCCAGGTGCACAAGGTGGTGCATGATTCTAGAGTTTACAGTGGCTCGAGGCCCTGGTGCACCTAGTCTCTCTCTCAAATAAATAAATAAAAATAAAATATTTAAAAAAATAACCAACAGAAAGGAGCTTGGGTTCCATTTGCACCTGTATCCATGGGAACCTTTTATTGCTTGTTTGTTTTGTTTTTCAAGGTAGGGTCTCACTCTAGCCCAGGCTGACCTGGAATTCACTGTGTAGTCTCAGGGTAGCCTCGAACTCATGGAGATCCTCCTACCTTTGCCTCCCAAGTGCCACCACGCCCAGCTATGGGAATCTTTTTATCATGGATTCAGGGAAGAAGGGGGTGGGGTGGCTTTACACGCAGGGACAGCTGGAGGCCTTCATTCCTCCCTGTGGTAGTTATCTTCTCATTGTTGGGAGAAACACCAGCCAAAAGCAGTTGATGGGAGAAAAGGAATTATTTTGATTAGTCTCCAGAGGACGCTTCATGATGGTAGGGGAGACATCACCTCTGCCACAACAGGTAGACAACAGCAGTAAGAGAATGAGCCAAGCTCTGGCAAGGGGGAGTTGGCTATAACACCCACAAGTGAACAACACAACTCCAGCAAGGCTCTGCCTTCCAAACTGAAAACAGCTAGGGACCAAGCATTCAGAACACATGAGTGTGTGGGGGACATTTGATTCAAACCACCACACTCCGTCCAGCATGGTGGTACACACCTTTAATGCAGCATTTGGGAGGCAGAGGTAGGAGTATCACTGTGAGTTTGAGGCCATCCTGAGACTATAGAGAGTGAATTCCAGATCAGTCTGGGATAGAGTGAGATCTTACCTTGAAAACAAACCAAACAAACAAACAAACTAGCGGGGTGTGGTGGCTCAGGAGGCAGAGATAGGAGGATCAAGATGAGTTTTAGGCCATCCTGAAACTACATAGTGAATTCTAGATCAGCCTGGGCTAGAGCAACACCTTATTGTGAAAAACCAAAACCAACCAACCAACCAACCAACAACATCACATTCATCTTTCTTTTTTTTTTTAAACAAAAAAAATTTATATTAATTGAGAGAGAAAGAGGCAGAGAGGGGTGGGGGGAATGGGCGTACCAGGGCTTCTGCTGGAAACTCCAGACATATGCAACACCTTGTGCATCTGGTTTATGTGGGTCCTGGAGAGTCGAACCTGGATCCTTTGGCTTTGCAGGCAAGTACCTTAACCACTAAGCCATCTTTCCAGGCCCACATTCATTTTTCATTCCCTAGGTCTTCCTGGTATTCCTCTCCATGTCAGGCTCTGTGTACCCAAAGCACCTAGACCCCACCTCAGGAAGCAGTCACAGTAGATGTTAATATTGTGAGAACAGTGAAATGCCTTTTCCTTATAAAAAGTAGTCCTCGGGGCTGGAGACACAGCTTAGAAGTTAAGGCGTTTGCCTGCAAAGCCAAAGGATCCCGGTTGGACTCTCCAGCACCCATGTAAGCCAAATGCACAAGGGGGCACGTGCACCTGGAGTTTGTTTGCAGTGGCTGGAGGCCCTGGCGCGCTCTCTCTCCCTCCCTCTTCCTGTCTGTTAAATTAAAAAAAAAAAGTAGTCCTGCCCAGATGAGATGACAGGGCGCTTTGACACCTCCACAGAGGAAACCATTGCCCAGGGTTCGGGGAATGTCTGCTCTGCTGTTTCTAGGGCTTCTAGACCAGGAACCAGAACCAAGCTGGCAAGCGGGTGCTTCTCACAGTCCAGGTAGGGCTGTGCTTCCTCCAAAGCCTCAGGGATGTCCCTCGGACTCCTCCAGCTTCTGCAAGCTCCTGGCATTCCCGGGCTCGTGGCTGCTCATTCCAGTCTCTGCCTGAGTCAGTTGTCAGCCTTTGTTTCCCAGGCTGGTAGCCAACAACTCTGCCTCAGCCTCTGGAGTGTTTGATGCCACCATACCCAACTTTGTGAGTGTCTTCTAAGGACACTTGTCATTAGGTTCAGGGCAACCCTGGGTCATCCAGGATGAATTCCTCCTCTGCAGATATCACCTCAGACACAGCTGCAAAGCTCTTTTCCAGGTAAGGTCATGTGTTCTGGAGGATATCACTGAAGGGCCATCACTCACAAGGTACGGTATCTTCTACATTTACATAGTAATGTGTAAATATATATTTTATATCAAAAGATATATATATATATTTAAATATATTTTATTTATTTATTTGAGAGAGAGAAAGAGGCAGAGAGAGAGAGAATGGGTACCCCAGGGCCTCCACCCACTGCAAACAAACTCCAGATGCATGTGCCCCCTTGTGCATCTGGCTTACATGGGTCCTGGAGAGTCAAACTGGGATCCTTTGGCTTTCCAGGCAAATGCCTTAAACACTAAGCCATCTCTCCAACCAAGATTTATGTTTTTATTATTTAATTTAATTTTTTTATTTTTATTTTAGAGAGAATGTGAGAGAGAGAGAATTGGTGTACCAGGGCCTCAACTTGAACTCAACCCTTGAACTCCAGATGCTTGTACCACTTACTGGGCATGTGCAATCTTGTGCTTGCTTCACCTTTGTGCATCAGGCTTATGTGGGACCTATAGAATTGAACATGTCCTTAGGCTTTGCAGGTAACCTTAACCTTAGCCTTAACTATGTAGTCTCAGGGTGGCTTCAAACTCATGGTGATCCTCCTACTTCTACCTCCTTAACCACTAAGCCATCTCTCCAGCCCTCAAAGATTTTTTTTAAAAATATATTTTTTTTTTAGGGCTGCAGAAATGGCTTAGCAGTGAAGGTGTTTGCCTGCAAAGCCAAAGGACCCAAGTTCAACTCCCCAGGACCCATGTAAGCCAGATACACAAGGTGGTCCATGTGTCTGGAGTTCGTTTGCAGTGGCTGGAGGCCCTGGTGTGCCCATTCTCTATCTGCCTCTTTCTCCTCTCTCTCTCTCTCAAATAAATAAATGAAAAAAAATTATTATTCTTTTGTTTTTTCGAGGTAGGGTCTCACTCTAGCTCAGGCTGGCCTGGAATTCACTATGGAATCTCAGGGTAGCCTTGAACTCACGGTGATCCTCCTACCTCTGCCTCCGAGTGCTGGGATTAAAGGCGTGTGCCACCACGCCCAGCTTTAAAAAATTATTTTTTTAAACTTTTTAAAAATTTTATTTATTTATTTTAGAGGGTGAGAGAGAGAAAGAGGCAGATAGAGAGAGAATGGGTGCTCCAGGGCTTCCAGCCACTGCAAACAAACTCCAGACACATGCACCACCTGTGTATCTGGCTTACATGGGCCCTAGGGAATTGAACCAATGTCCTTTGGCTTTGCAGGCAAGCACCTTAACCGCAAAGCCATCTCTCTACCCCTAAAAAGTATTTTTACTTTTTGGCAAGCAGAGAGAGATAAGAGAGACAGACAGGGAGAATGGGTGAACCAGGGCCTCTAGCCTCTGCAAATGTACTCCAGATGCATGTGCCACTTTGTGCATCTCGCTTTACACGGGTACTAGGGAATTGAACTCAGATTCTTAGGCTTTGTAGGCAAGTGTCTTAACCACTGAGCAATTTTTCCAGCCCCGAAGAAGATTCCCTCCCCCCAGGTTGACCTGGAATTCACTATGTAGTCTCAGGGTGGCCTCAAACTCATTGTGATCCTCCTACCTTTGCCTCTGTGTGCTGGGATTAAAGGCCTGCTCCACCATGCCCAGCTTCAAAGCTTCAGAGATTTTTTTTTTTTTTCGAGGTAGGGTCTCACTCTAGCCCAGACTGATCTGTAATATTCATTATGTATTCTCAGGGTGGACTTGAACTCATGGCGATCTTCCTACTTCTGCCTCCTGATTTCTTTTCTTTTCTTTCTTTTTTTTTTTTTTTTTGAGGCAGGGTCTCACTCTAGTTCAGGCTGATCTGGAATTCACTATGTAGTCTCAGGGAGGCCTTAAACTCATGGCAATCCTCCTACCTCTACCTCCTGAGTGCTGGGATTAAAGGCGAGCACCCCCATGCACTGCTTTCAAAGATTTATTTTATTTTATTTTATTTATTTATTATTCTTTCTTTATTTTTTGGTTTTTCGAGGTAAGGTCTCACTCTGGCTCAGGCTGACCTGGAATTCACTATGTAGTCTCAGGGTGGCCTCGAACTCACAGCGATCCTCCTACCTCTGCCTCCCGAGTGCTGGGATTAAAGGCGTGCCCCACCACGCCCAGCTCAAAGATTTTTTAAAATACATTTTTATTTTTATTTATTTATTTGAGAGAAAGAGAGAGAGAGAATGGGTGCATCAGGGCCTCCAGCCACTGCAAACAAACTCCAGACACATGCATCACCTTGTGCATCTGGCTTAGATGGGTACTGGGGAATTGAACCAAGGTCCTTTGGCTTTGCAGGCAAGCGCCTTAACTGCTAAGCCATTTCTCCAGCCCTCAAAGAAGATATTTTTTGTTTTTGGTTTTTCAAGGTAGGGTTTCACTCTATCCCAGGTTGACCTGGAAGTCACTATGTAGTCTCAGGGTAGCCTTGAACTTATGGTGATCCTCCTACCTCTGCCTCCCAAGTGCTGGGATTAAAAGTGTGCTCTACCATGCCCAGTCTCAAAGAAGATTTTTATTCATTCTTTTTTTGTATGTGTGGTGTATGTATTGTTTATTTGTCTGTCTGGGTGCATCAGGATCTCTGGCTGCTGCAAATGAACACTAGATTATTGTGCCACTTTTTGTGTCTGGCTTACCTGGTTGTCTTGGGAATTGAACCTGGCCCAGAAGTCTTTGTAAGTGAGCACCTTTAACTGCTGAGCCATCTCCCCAGCCCATCATATGTGTGTGGATGCACTTGCTTGTGGAGGCCAAAGGTGGACATCTAGTGTCTTCTGTTGCAGTCACCTTCTTGTTTCTGGGACAAATCGCCCAACCAAAAGCAGGAGGATAGTTTTCATTTAGGTTTATAGGGGAAGCTTCATGATGGCAGGAGCGAGGCTGGATATCACCTTGCCATGGATGGAAAACAGCAGCAGGAGTGAGCCAAATTTTAGCAAGAAGCCCACCTCCAACAACACACCACCCCCAGCAAGGATCCACCTCCCAAATTGCCATCAGCTGGGGATCAGGCGTTCGGAACACATGAGATCTATTGCTCTCCACTTTATTTTTTTCTAAAATTTTATTTATTTATTTATCTATCTATTTATTTATTTAGTTTTTTTTGAGGTAGAGTCTCACTCTAGCCCAGGCTGACCTGGAATTCACTGTGTAGTCTCAGGGTGGTCTTGAACTCATGGCAATCCTCCTACCTCTGCCTACTGAGTACTGGGATTAAAGGTGTGTGCCACCACACCCAGCTTCTAAAATTTATTTTATTTGCAAGGAGAGAGAGAGAGAGAGAGAGAGAGAGAGAGAGAGAGAGAGAGAGAGAGAATGGGCATACCAGGGCCTCTAGCCACTGCAAACAAACTCCTGATGCATGCTCCATTATACATAGATACTGGGCAATCAAACATGGGTCCTCAGGCTTTGCAGGCAAATGCCTTCACTGCTAAACCATCTCTCCATCCCATTCTGTAGTTTTTTGTTTTTATAACTGTAGATGTCATTCTGCATTTTGCTTCATCCCCTTAAAAAAATCTGTGAAGCCTGGCATGGTAGCACAAGCCTTTAATCACAGCACTTGAGAGGCAGAGGAAGGAGAGGATTACTGTGAGTTCGAGGCCACCCTGAGATAGTGAATTCCAGGTTGGCCTGAGCTGGAGTGAGACCCTACCTTGGGGAAAACAAAACAAAACAAAACAACCTCTGTGAAGGGACTGGGGAGATGGTTCATCAGTTAAGGTGCTTACCTGTAAGCCTAGCAACCCAGGTTCGATTCTCCAATACCCATATGAAGCCAGATACATAATGAAGCACATGCATCTGGAGCTCGTTTGCAGCAGCTGGAGGCCCTGATGTGCCCTTTCTTTTCTTTCTTTCTTTCTTTTTTTTTTTTTTGAGGTAGGGTTTCACTCTAGCTCAGGCTGACCTGTAATTCACTATGTAGTCTCAGAGTGGCCTCGAACTAATGGCGATCCTCCTACCTCTGCTTCCTGAGTGCTGGGATTAAAGGCGTGCACCACGACACCTGGTCCATTCTTTCTTTCTGTCTGTCTCTCTTCTCTCTCTGGTTGCAAATGAATGAATAAAATATATATTTAAAAAAAATCTTGCTGGGCATGGTGGTGCACACCTTTAGTCACAGCATTCAGGAGGCTGATGTAGGAGTATTGCTATGAGACTTGACTTGGCCAGCTTGAGACTACATAGTGAATTCCAGGTTAGCCTGGACTAGAGCAAGACCCTACCTCGAAAAACCAAAAAAGAAAAGGTGGGGTGGAGTCTGGTTTAGCAGTTAGGGCACTGCTTGCAAAGCCTAATTGTCTGGGTTCGATTCCCAGTACCCAAGTAAAGCCAGCTTCATAAAGTGGCACGTGCATCTGGAGTTCATTTGCAGTGGCAAGAGGCTCTGGTGTGCCTATTCTCTCTTTCTGTCTCTCTCTTTCTTTGTCAGTAACTGCTTGTAAATAAATAAAATTTTTTTTAAAGGGGTAGGTGGGCTGAGGAGATGGCTTAGCAGCTAAAGGCACTTGCTTACAAAGCCTGCCTGCCTGGACTAGATTCCTCAGTATCCATATAAAGTCAGATGCACAAAGTGGCACATGTGTCTAGAGGCCTGATGTTCATTTGCAGCAGTGGCAAGAGGCCCTGGTAACTCCATTCATTCTCTCCCTAATAATAAAAAGAAAAAAACAAACTAGGGCTGGAGGGATATCTTAGCAAAGGTGCTTGCTTGCAAAGGGTAACTACCTGAGTTCAATTCCCTAGTACCCATGTAAAGCCAGATGCACAAAGTGGCACATGCATCTGGAGTTCATTTGCAGTGGCTGGAGGCCCTGGTATGCCCATTCTCTGTCTTTCTCCTATCTCTCTCTACTTACAAATAAATAAATAACTTTAAAAAAGCTGGACATAGTGGTGCACACCTTTAATCTTAGGAGAGGCAGAGGTAGGAGGATCCCTGTGAGTTTGAGGCCAGCTTGAGACTACATAGTGAATTCCAGATCAGCCTGGGCTACAGCGAGACCCTACCTTGCAAATATAATAAATAAATAAATAAATAAAAGGGAAAATAAGAATGGGCATGGTGGCTCACTTCTTTAATTCCAGCACTTGGGAGGCTGAGGTAGGAAGATAACCATGAATTCAAGGCCAGGCTGGCATTATAGAGTGAGTTCCAGGTCAACCTGAGGTAGAGTAAGACCTTCCTTTTTTTTAAAAAAAGGGCAGAGGAGCAATTTTGGTCACCACAGGCAAGTGCACTCTGCTGTGGGCTTGTGCATGGCGTGCCACTCGTGTTTATATACTAGATGTATCATCTACTGTATCATGTCCTCCCTACAGATACATCACTTCCTTTCTGTTCAGTTAATGCCTACCAATTGGGATCACACTACGGTTGCCTGCTTCTCTGTTGGTTGACTTTCTTCTTAGAAATTTAAAAAATTTATTATTTGCAAGCAGAGAGAGAGAGAAAGAGAGAGAGAGAGAGAGGGAGAGGGGCACTGACAGACTACAGGGCCTCTTACTGCTGCAAATGAACTCCAGACACATGTGCCACTTTATGCATCTGGCTTTACTTGGGTACCAGGGAACTGAACCTGGGCCATCAGGTCTTGCAAGCAAGCACCTCTAACTACTGAGCCATCTCTTCATCCCCTTCTTTTCCTTTTTTTTTTTTTTTGTTTTTGTTTTTTGTTTTTCGAGGTAGGGTCTCACTCTAGCCCAGGCTGACCTGGAATTCACTATGGAGTCTCAGGGTGGCCTCGAATTTATGGCAGTCCTTCTACCTCTGCCTCTCGAATGCTGGGATTAAAGGGGTGTGCCTCCACACCTGGCCTTCTTTTCCTTTTCAAAAATATTTATTTATTTATTTGAGAGAGAGAGAGAGAAAGGCAAATAGAGAGAGAATGGGTGAACCAGGGCCTCTAGCTACTGCAAACGAACTCCAGACCTATGTGCCACCTTGTGCATCTGACTTATGTCGGTGGGTACTGGGGAATCAAACCTGGGTCCTTTGGCTTTGCTGGCAAGTGCCTTAACTGATAAGCCATCTCTCCAGCCCCTCTTTTTTTTTTTTTCCCCTCAAGGTAGGGCTTCACTCTAGCTCAGGCTGACCTGGAATTTACTATATGTTGTCTCAGGGTGGCCTTGAACTCATGGTGATCCTCCTACTTCTGCCTTTCAAGTGCTGTAATTAAAGATGTGCGCCACCAGGCCCGGCTTCTTTTCCTTTTTTTTTTTTTTTAAATTTATTTTTATTTATTTGAGAGAGAGAGAGAGAAAGAGAGGCAGAGGAGAATGGGCACTCTAGGGCCTTCAGCAACTGCAAACAAACTCCAGATGTACGCCACCTTGTGCAGCTGGCTAACATGGCTAGTGGGAAATCTAACCTGAGTCCCTAGACTTCGCACGCAAGCCCCTAAACCACTAAGCCATCTCTGCAGCCCTGGTTTTTGTTTTTTGGTTTTTTTTTTAACTAGTTCTCCTACCTCCACTTCTCGTGTGGTGGTGGGATTACGATGTGAGCTCTTTATGCTCTTCTCACATGTATTCCTAATAAGGAAGTTCTGGAGTTTTCCCAGCAAGGTGGCACACAACTTTAATCCCAGCACACAGGAGGCAGAGGTGGGAGGACTGTGGTGAGTTCAAGACCACCCTGAATTCACCCTGAATTCACATAGTAAATTCCATGTCAGCCTGGGCTAGAAGGAGACCCTAACTCAAAAAAAAACAGAGTGTTCTGGAGTTTTCTGGCTTTGGGCCTTTTTGTGAATGTAAACATGGTGTGCATACTTTGGGGGCTGACTGCCGGGGGCTCAGTCCCACACTCCTGTCCTGTGCACTGTCATGGCTGTGAGGTGTTCTGCTGTGACTATGGTGGCCCTACTCCCTACTGCCAGGACTTTGTGTTACTGGGCTCATCTAAGCTTGCTAGGTGCTGGGTACAGGGGAGGTGGAGGGAGGCTGAGTTTTGGAAAATTGCCTCAAGTGCCTTGGTAGCTGGCACCTCTTCCATTTCCACAACCCTTGGGATATAGGGGGAAGGTAAAGCAACCTTGGAGGCCAGGAAGGGAAACCTTCCCACAACTCTTTGGCCTGGTGAACTAGGGACCAGATTGAGGCTCTGGGATAGAACCAGCACCTGCCGTCCACTCTCCCCACCCTGTCTGGCCTGGTGTGCTGGGTGTCAGCTAGGTGGGTGCTACCCTCTGACCTCCTGCCTCAGCCCTCTTGTGCTGGGCTTCAGGGTCTTTTTTTAAAAATATTTTTATTTATTTATTTATTTGAGAGTGACAGAGAGAGAAAGAGGCAGATAGAGAGAGAGAATGGGCGCGCCAGGGCCTCCAGCCACAGCAAACGAACTCCAGACGCGTGCGCCCCCTTGTGCATCTGGCTAACGTGGGACCTGGGGAACCGAGCCTCGAACCGGGGTCCTTAGGCTTCTCAGGCAAGCGCTTAACTGCTAAGCCATCTCTCCAGCCCTTTTTTGATTTTTTGAGGTAGGGTCTCACTCTAGCTCAAGCTGACCTGGATCTCACTCTGTAGACCCAGGCTGGCCTCAAACTCACAGCAGTCCTCCTACCTCTGCTTCCCAAGTGCTGAGATTAAAGGCATGTGCCAGCACACCTGGCTAAGGTTTGTTTAATGCCAGAATTTGGGCTTGTCTAGGCTGGGCTCTATGAGCCTCATCTAGCCCAGCTACATAGCCGGCTAAGTCTGCCTTCCAGATGGCTATGCTAATCACTTTCTTTGCTCTGGCAATACCTGACAAAAGCAACTTAAGGAAGGGGTTATTTATTTATTTATTTATTTATTTTTAGGTAGTCTCACTCTAGTCCAGGCTGACGTGGAATTCACTATGTAGTTTCAGGGTAGCCTTGAACTCATGGTAATCCTCCTACCTCTGCCTCCTGTGTGCTGGGATGAAAGGCGCGTGCGCCACCACGCCCGGCTGGAAGGAAGGTCTTATTGGGCTTGTACTCCTTCGCGGTGGGGAAGGCCTGGAAGCAGCAGCTTGAGGAGGCAGGTCTTATTGCATGCACAGTCAGAGATGAAGGCGAGTGCTTGGCTCCTTTTCTCCCTTTTATGCAGTCTGGGATCCCAGGGAATGGTGTCCCTCCACCCCTTAGGGCAGGTCTTTCCTCCTCAATTAATCTCATATAGAAACTCTCACAGTCATGCCCAGAGATGTGTTCATGTTGATTCTAAAGTTGATAATGGAGATTAACCACCCCAGACTTTCTGTGGCACTGTGTAAGAATTCATGTGCACACAGGTATTCCTATAGGCTGATGGACAGATATGCCCACAAACACAGGAGGGACCCCTCATTGTCAGCGTCTTCCCACCCCACCCTCTCCACTTCACCTAGTGACCCCTGGGGACTGTTGCAATGTCCTGCAGCTGCTGTCTCAGCTTGCACTTTCCCATGCACTACCCACGTGCTGGCCACACAGCAGCTACAAGCATCTGTAAGAAAATGGTCGGGCATGTTATGTCCTACCTTAAAACCTGGCCCAGGGCTTCTTGGCACACTTTGAAAGAGAAAAAAGGTTTTTTATTTTTGAGGTAGGGTCTCACTCTAGCCCAGGCTGACCTGGAATTCAGTATGTAGTCTCAGGGTGGCCTTGAATTCACAGCAACCCTTCTACCTTTGCCTCCTGAGTGCTGGGATTAAAAGTGTGTGCCACCACACAAGTCTTTTCTTAAGAAATATTTTGGGCTGGAGAGATGGTTTAGTAGTTAAGGTGCTTGCCTGCAAAGACTAAGGATCCAGATTAAATTCCCTAGTACCCATGTAAGCCAGATGCATAAAGTGGCGTGTGTGTCAGGAGTTTGTTTGCAGTGGCTGGAGGCCCTGGCATGCTCACTCATTCTCTCTCGGCCTCTTTCTCTCCCTCTCTAATAAATAAATAAAATATTTAAAAATTATTTTATTTATTTGTTTGCAAGCAGAGAAAGACAGACAGAGAGAAAGAGAATGGGCACCCCAGGGCCTCCAGCCATTGCAAATGAACCCCAGATGCATGTGCCACTTTGTACATCTCATTTATGTGCATGCTGGAAAATAGAACCCAGGTTTAGGCTTTGTGGTTGAGTGCCTTAACCACTGAACCATCTCTCAAGTCTGAGAACTTAAAGCCTGGCTTAATTTTTCTTTAAAAGAGAGATGAATATTATTATTTTTTAACATATTTATTTATTTGAGAGAGAAAGAGACATATAGAAAGAGAATGAGCTGGGTGTGGTGGCACATACCTTTAATCCCAGCTCTTGGGAGGCAGAAGTAGAAGGATTGGTGTGAGTTTGAGGCCACCCTGAGACTACATAGTGAATTCCAGGTCAGCCTGGGCTAGAGTGAAACCCTATCATGAAAAAACCAAAAACAAAAACAAAGAGAGAGAGAGGGGGGGGGGAGAGAGGGGGAGAGAGAGAGAAAATGGGCACACCAGGGCCTCCAGCCACTGCAAATGAATGAACTCTAGTTGCATGCGCCACCTTGTGCATTTGGCTTATGTGGGTCCTGGGGATTCAAACTGGGGTCCTTTGGCTTTTCAGGCAAGTGCCTTAACCACTAGGCAATCTCTCCAGCCCTGGCTTCAGTTTTTTTTTTAGGCAAGCCCAACAGACTGGCCTTTTTTTAAAGAAATATTTTATTTATTTATTTATTTGAGAGAGAGAAATAGGCGGAGAAAGGGAGAGGGAGAGAATGGACTGCCAGAGCCTCCAGCTACTGCAAACAAACTCCAGATGTATGCGCCACCTTGTGCATCTGGTTTACATTCCTGGAGAATCAAACTGGGATCCTTTGGCTGGCCTTTTTTTATGAGAGAGAGAGAAGGGGGGGGGGGGCAGAGAGGGAAAATATTGGCATACTAGGGCCTCCAGCCACTGAAATTGAACTCAGACACATGAGCCCCCTTGTGTGCATGTGTGACCTTATGTGCTTACGTCACTGTGTGTCTGGTTTATGTGGGACCTGGAGAATTGAACGTGAGTCCTTAGGCTTTGCAAACAAGGGCCTTAACCACTAAGCCATTTTTCCATCATCTCTGGCTTCTTTGTTTTTTTTTTTGAGGTAGGGTCTCACTATAGCCCAGGCTGTCCTGGAATTCACTATGTAGTCTCAGAGCGTCCTCAACTCATGGCATCCTCCTACCTCTGCCTTGTGAGTTCTGGGATTGAAGGCGTGCACTACCATGCCCCGCTTTGAACCCTTTCTTCCCAGCTAGTTACTCTTTTACTTTAATGTCTCTGTGTGTGTGTCCTGCTGAGTTTAACCAGGATTTCCCTCAAGAGTATGGGCAGGGGTTATTTACCAGAGCATATGTAACCTACCACTGGTCATACCACTGAAGAAAATGTCTTCCCTCCACCAGCAACTATTACCCACTGTAGTGGTTTGAATGTGAATGTCCTTTGTAGCCTTAGGTGTTTGTGTTTAAGCTTCCCACTTAGTCCCCTGTAGAGGGAGCCCTGCTGGAGGAGGTGGCCTTGAGTCCAGCCTTACTGGGTGCTCAGAGCTAGCTTACTCTTGCTGTCCTTCCTTTTTTTTTAAAAAAAGTTTTAATTTTTATTTATTTATTAGAAACACAGACACACACACACACAGAATGGGCACACCATGGCCTCTAGCCACTGCAAACCAATTCCAGATGCATGCACTACCATGTGCATCTGGCTTTCTTGGGACCTAGAGAATCAAACCTGGGTCCTTAGGCTTCCCAGGTAAGCACCTTAACTGCTAAGCCATCTCTCCAGCCCTGTTCTTCCTTTTTAAAACTTTTATTTCTTTTTAATTTTTTTTTTTAACAGAGAGATAGAGAATTCACCAGGATCTCAGCCACTGCAATTGAACTGCAGATGCTTTCTTCACCTAGTGGGCATGTGCAACCTTGCGCTTGCCTCACCTTCGTGCATCTAGTTTACATGGGATCTGGAGAGAGATTGAACATGAGTCATTAGGCTTTGCAGGCAAGTGCCTTAACTGCTAAGTCATCTCTTCAGCCCTAACCTTTTTTTTTTTTTTTTTAGTTTTCTTTTCTTTTACTTTACATACATAATCTCATTTAATTTAATCCTCACAATAGCCCTGTGAGGCACGTTTGTGCTCCATTTTGCAAATGGAGTTGAGGCACAAAAAATTAAACAGCTTATTTGCATGGCCATTATATGCTGGAGCAAGAATTTGAACCCAGGTGTGCCACCTCTTCTTTTCTTTTCTTTTCTTTCTTTTTTTTTTTTTTACAAATTTTTAAAATTTATTTTTTTATTAACAACTTCCATAATTATAGACAATAACCCATGGTAATTCTCTCCCTTCCTCCACTTTCCCCTTTGAAACTCCACTCTCCATTGTTCCCCCTCCCCTTCTCAATCTCTTTTATTTTGATGTCATCTTCTTTTCCTCCTATTATGATGGTTTTGTAAAACTTTTTTAATATTTTATTTTATTTTTAGTTTTTTGAGGCAGGGTTTCACTCTAGCTCAGGCTGACCTGGAATTCACTATGTAGTCTCAGGGTGGCCTTGAACTCATGGAAATCCTCCTACATCTGCCTCCCAAATGCTGGGATTAAAGGCATGAGCCACCACACCCAGCTAATATTTTATTTTTATTTATTTGAAAGACAGAGGCAGAGAGAGGAAGAGAGAGAGGGGAAAGAATGAGAGATTGGGCACACCAGGGCCTCAAGTGCTGCAAATGAACTCCAGATCCATGCACCACTTTGTGCATCTGGCTTACCTGTGTCCTAGGGAATTGAATCCTTTGGCTCTTTGGGCAATGCCTTAACTGCTAAGCCATCTTTCCAGTCCTGCTCTTTCTTTCTCTGCTGTGGATGTATGATGATGTGAGCCAGCTTCCTTTGCCATGATGAAGCTTCCCCTCAAAACTGTAAGCCCAGGCCAGGCATGATGGCACACACCTTTACTCCCAGCACTCGGGAGGCAGAGGTAGGAGGATCGCTGTGAGTTCGAGGCCACTCTGAGACTACATAGTAAATTCCAGGTCATCGTGGGCTAGAGCAAGACCCTACATCAAAACAACAACAAAAGCAAAACTATACAAAACAAAACTATACAAAATAAACCCTGTAAGCCTGACTGGAGGCTTCCACCCTGTTGACTAGCTATCATGACACTGGAAAGAGCTATGCAGCTGGTTGGGGGAAGAAAAGTCATCAGTGGTCTTAACTAGCAGTGGACCTTGCAAGCTTTACAGCTAAACAACCAGGCCAAATATACCAACTGGTGCAATGGTGGCATGTCTGTTATGGGGGAAACAACAGCTCTCTGATTGGACTTGATACCCACTCTACAGGAGGGAATTCCTTCCCAGTACTGAAAAGCTGATGGAAAGCTTATGACTGGGGAGGTCATAAGTGCTAGAGGGGAAACTACTACTATTGTCTGGATAAATGGATATATTGTGCCCATCAAACTGCTCTCTAAATACTTATGTTTATGCCCATGTATTAATACTACTCTCATTTTTGGCTTGAGAAGCTTCACTTTTCAGATGGCGGTGACCACTGGGGAGACTCAAATCTCATCAAAGTGCTGTGAAGAAGTGAGAGTGGAATAATCAGTACTAAGTGAGACATCTGTATCACACCCTCCAATGCTCAGGGACTATTGTGTAAGAGGTGGTGGAAAGAATGTAAGAGCCAAAGGAAGGGGAGGAGGCTTTGCAATACTGTCTTTCAAACACAAAGGGGCCTGTGGTATTCATGGCCTTATAGTAGCTGACACCACCTACACAAGATCTGCATAATAGGAGGAAAAAAAGGATGAAATCAAAATAGGAGACTAATTGGAAAGAAGGGATTCATTGGAGGGGGGAATACGGGAGGTGGGAGGTTAGTGGGAGAGGATTATGATCATATTGTGTATATGTATGAAAGTTACCCGAAAAACCATAAGCCTTTTTCCTCCCCATAAGCTGCTTTTGTTCTGGTGTTTTGTCCCAGACCAGCAGCTAACTGCTACATTTGCCAATAACGTCTCAGGGAGGAATGCGGCAGGGGTGTTGTGTAGCTACAAGGTCTTGATATGTAGCCCAGGCTGGCACTGAAGTCACGGCAATCCTGCCTCAGCTACCCAAGCGTTTGCATTACAGGAGAGGAATGCCCCAGCACACCCTGAGCCTTCATTTTTTATTATTTTTGTTTATTTGAGAGAGAGAGGGGGGGGGGGAGAGAAGAAGAAGAAGAAGAAGAAGAAGAAGAAGAGAGAGAGAGAGAGAGAGGGGGGGGGGGAGGGAGGGAGGGACAGAGAGAGAGGAAGAGAGGGAGGGAGGGAAGGAAGGAATATGAATGGGCATGCTTTGCCTTCTTGCCACTGCACTGCAATCGAACTCCAGATGCATGAGCCACGCTGAACATCTGGCTTTACGTGGACACTGAGAAATCGAATCCAGTCAGGAGGCTCTGCAAGTAAGCACCTTTATCCGCTAAACCATCTCCTCCACCCAGTCCCTTTTAGTCCACTACTATCCTATTGAACGTACATCTATCTGTCCCCTCGCCTTTCTGCCTGCAGCTGGCCTAGCGAAACACATTAACACTGAATAAATGAAGGCATGCAGAAGACCCAATAGCCTTGGCGCGTGTCGGGAGCGGCGCAGCCTCTCCGAGTCGGGCTCACTGCGCCTGCGCAGGTCCGCCGCCCAGGTAGCTCTCGGTGGGATCCTGACGCGCAGCACTCCTTTTTTCGCGCTGCTCGGCGGAGGGTTACAGCGCGGAGGCGTGGCCCAGAAGGGGGCGTGGCTCGGGAGTTGGGGCGGCGCCGGCGGGGCCGTGGCCAGGCCGGTGTCCCGAGGCCCGCGGCGGCGCGGGCTGAGTCTCGCGCTGCTGTTCACCCGCGTCGCTCTTGGCCGTGCCCGCCCTGCGCTCGCCGGCGCCCGGCAGCCCGTAGCCCGCATCAGCCATGTCCAAGCAGGTTCGGCCCGGACGCGAGGAGATCATGGAGAGCCAGGTGATGTGGGAGCCTGACAGCAAGAAGAACACGCAGATGGACCGCTTCCGGGCGGCCGTGGGCGCCGCCTGCGGCCTGGCGCTGGGTGAGTGCGGGGCGCGCGGCCCGGCCGCCCCCGGGGCCGTCCCGGAAGCGAGGTTCCTCCTAGGGAGAGGGACCCTCCTCTGGAAGGCCGGCGCTGCCCCTTTCTCTCCTAGAGGTCGGGATCGGTGGCCAGTGTCCGCCCCCTGGCGCCGGCGCTTCTCAGGGGCTGGCGGCCTTCCCACGGGCTCTTTGCCGCTGTCCACGGGGAGAGACCTCCTCTGCCTCCAGACCTTTCCGCAGGTTGGCTGCCTTCTCCCAGTGTGGGTCACCTTCCGGAGATGGCAGCCCGCCTGGTTCCAGGGTCCCTTGCTGAGCTTTCCCACTTAGCGTGCTGCTGTCCAGCCGATGGAGGCTTCCTTCGTGCTGAGGGCTCCTCGGACTTGCAGTTCATTCTAAGTTTGTGGGGTTCATGGGTCGTGCTCCCCTTAGCTGCCTTGCGACCAGTATGAAATTTCAGGCACCCTGGAAAGCTGGTCAGGTAAGAGCCCTTCTTTGAGATCAGGCTAGAGCCTCCTCCCCATCCACTCACATTTAAACTCCTCGCCCCAAATCTTGGAGTTCAGAGCGTCTTCCAGAACCACGTTGGCCCGCCCTGCCCCTGTGGGCGGAGCCCAGGGCGAATCTCTTTCCTGGGCTCCATCAGGCTCGGCCGGTCTGGTTGCCTGCTCAGCTGCCCACCCTACCCAGATTTATCGGTGATTTTCAGCACATAGTTGTCTTTTTTTAAACTGTCAGTTTTTGAGGTAGGGTTAACTTAAGATGACCTGGAGCTCACTCTGTAGTCCCAGGCTGACCTCAAACTCACGGCGATCTTTCCTTTTCACGCTGTCTTGCCCCTCACCTGCTGAGACCTCCTTGTTTCTGTTGGTGGTATCCATGTCCATTTCAGCTTCACAAAAGTGGCACGTGGGTCCTGTCTTTGTTCCAAGGGTCTTTCTCAGGGCATGGTCTTCTTCCCAGCCCAGAGGCTTCTCCCCTCCTCTTGAGCAGTGCTGGGTTTTCCTGCTTCCCGCCCTCCTCGGTGTGTCCTGTTTCCGGAGCCAGATCACCTTAGAGCATAGGTCTTGCTTTGCCACTTCTAGGCTGCCAGTCTACCAGGTCCCTTGTTGGCCATGGCACTGCAAACTGCCATCTGTCTTCCAGAGCATAGTGGCTCTTCCACATGGTTCCTTTCTGGGACTACCTGTACTCCACCTCTGGCCCTTCTTTGCCCATGTGTAGACAGGTATATCCCTTATCAGTTGTCAGTGGGTGTTGGGTTGATGAAGAGCCTTGGCTGGGGAAGAACTGTGAGACAATGTCTGGATTACATCCTTCGCTCTGTCACCCACAATGCTCTGCCTTGATTCCATTGTCTCCCCTGTCAGCAATAATGTATGCTGATCAATACTGATCTCTGGCACTTGTTCAGCATGAAACTTGGCAAAACCACTCCCCACTGTGCACGGGGTAAAGACCCCCCTTCATCGCAAGTGAGGAAGAGACAGTAGCTGTAGTTTCGTCCCATGGGTGTTGTAACAGACAGCTTCAGGTTCACTGAGATGAACTTTCAGACCAGGCACAGTATGGAGGAAGGGATTTATTGAAGCTTACAGACCCAGGGGAAGTTCCATTAATGGCAGAAGAAGCAGGCCTGCCTTCACAGGCCCAAGCAGACAGAGAAGCAGCACAAGCCTTAAGGTCAAAAGCCACAGCACACTTCAGGAACTCCAGCTAGGCACACTTTGCATATCTTTACATCGAAATTGGAAACCCACCACCATAGTTTAAGATCACCCAGTGACATTGCCTCCAGCCAGGTAGCCAGCAGATGCAAACTACAAACAACTGAATATATTGGGGGCCATCTATTCTATTCAAACCACCACAGGTGTCTGAGCCACTTTATGTAACCAGGAACAGGCCATTGAATTGCCCCAAGCCTTGGTTTCCTCATCTGTGAAATGAGCATAATCAGAGAGGACCATTGCCCCTGGGTGGAGGTGCCTGTGAGAGGACAGGCCTAGGCTGTTGAGTGCTGCTGTCTGCTGGGAGTGCCAGTCTCTTCCCTCCTTCAAGGTTCTGGCTCCTGGGCCATCTCAGAAGTCTGATTGACCCGTGTTTAAAACTTGGGAGGCAGAGGCTTGAGAAATGGCTCAGTGGTCAAAGGCATTTGCTTGCAAAGTCTTAACGGCCTGGGTTTGATACCCTAGTATCTACGTAAAGCCTGATGCTTGAAGTGGCACATATGTTTGGAGTTCATTTGCAGTGCCAGGAGGTCGTGTTGTACCCATACACTTTCTGTCTGCCTCTTTCTCTCCCAAATAAATAAAAGTACTTAAAAAAAGAAAAAACTGGGAGGCTTACTGGATATGGTGGTCTACACCTATAATGTATTCAGGGTCATTATAATGAAACAGGAGGAATTCTGTGAGTTTGAGGCCAGCCAGGACTGCATAGCATTCTAGGTAAACTTGTGCTAGAGTGTAGGCTCTCCCTCAAACAAATAGCTGGAAGCCTGGACATTAAACCCCAGGGCCTACCATATAGGGCTGTATTTCCATGAAGCAGCCATGGGCGGTCTGGGGCTGTATTTCCGTGAGACAAGCATCAGAGGACATGTTCTCTTTCTTTTTTGAAACAGGGTCTCATGTAGTGTCGGTTGGCCTCAAACTCACTATGTAGCTGAGGATGATAATGTTGGATTTCAAACCCTCCTTCTCCTTAATGACCTGCTGGAATTTTATTTAAAACCAATTGTTGAGCACTTGGGAGGCAGAGGTAGGAGGATCGCCATGAGTTCGAGGGTACCCTGAGACTACAGAGTGAATTCCAGGCCAGCTTGACCTAGAGTGAGGCCCTACCTCGAAAAACAAAAGCAAAAAAAAAAAAGCAAAAACAAAACCAGGTGTTCAAGTGCTAGCTCCTGGTTCAGACTCTTCATGACTCACACAGACTGAACTGAATGTGTCTGTGGCCTCCTGGTGTTGACTGTAGCTCCTGCCTGAGTGAGGTTCTGTGGCCCAGAGAAGAGGTTCCCATACATGGCTGTCAAAGTATTAAGGTGTCATTGTGACCACCAGTCCCTTGGCTGTGGGCCTGGGTATGTCTCCTGTGATGCTGTTGTGTGGAGGTGTGCTTTTCTTTTTTCTTTATTTTTCCCTTTCCCTCCCTTCCTGAATTTTGGAGGAAGAGTCTCAGTCTAGTGCTATCTATAGCCCAGGTTGTCTTTGAATTTACAGAGTTCTCTTGCCTTAGCCTCCCAAATGCTTCAGTTAAAGGCATGAGCCCACCAACAACTGGCTTTCTGTTTTTTTTTTTTTTTTTTTTGAGGTAGGGTTTCACTCTAGCCTAGGCTGACCTGAAATTCACTATGTAGTCTCAGGGTGGCCTTGAACTTATGGTGATCCTGCTACCCCTGCTTCCCAAGTGATACGTTTTTTGTTTTTTAAATTATGGTCTTGTTCTATCCTATGCTGACCTGGAATTCACTATGTAGTCTCAGGCAGTCCTTGGACTCAGTAAGATCCTCCTACCTGAGCCTCCTGAGTGCTGGGATTAAAAGCGTGTGCCACCACGTACGACTTCTCTTAAACTTTTTAATTTTTTAAACATATTTATTTATTTATTTGTGAGACAGAAAGATGGAGAGAGAGAGAGAAAGAAAATGGGCATGCTAGGGCCTGTAGCCACTGCAAACGAACTCCAGATGCATGTGCCCCCTTATGCATCTGACTTAACTGCTAAGCCATCTCTTCAGCTTCTCTTAAACTTTTTATTGACAACTTTCACACACATATATAATATATCATTATCATAGCTGTTTTTTATTTTGAGATAGGGCCTTGTTCTTTTTTTTTTTTTTTGAGGTAGGGTCTCACACTGGCTCAGGCTGACCTGGAATTCACTATGGAGTCTCAGGGTGGCCTTGAACTCACTCATGGTGATCCTCCTACCTCTGCCTCCTGAGTGCTGGGATTAAAGGTATGCGCCACCATGCTCGGCTTCTTGTTCTTTTTTAAAAATTTTATTTATTTATACGTGTGTGTGTGTGTGTGTGTGTGTGTGCGCGCGCGCGCGTGTGTGTGTGTGTGTGTGTGTGTGTGTGTGTGTGTGTATGTGTGCCAGGCCTGTCTTGGCTGCAAGCAAATGCTTGTCTAATTTATGTGGATGGCTGCACAATTGAACCCCAAGCTGGCAGGCTTTGTAAGCAAGTACCTGTGACCACTGAGCCAACTTCCCAGACCCACTGTTAAACTCTTTTTTTTAATTTAGCATTTTTTTTTCAAGTTTTTATTAACAACTTCCATGATTATAAAAAATATCCCATGGTAATACCCTTCCCACTGTTAAACTCCTTAGGCTGGCCTTGAACTTGCTCCATAGGTTGGACAGACCTTCATCTTCTGCCTCAGCTTCCTGGCTAGATGGGATGACAAGCCTGCACCACCAGCCCTGCCCTGGGTGAAGATTTATACAGGCCTTTGGTGTCTTCATCCATGGCCTGGATTTTGAGCCTCCAGCCTGCCTCTTAGCAGCTGGGGAAGTTTCTGCAGCCAGAGAGCTCTCATTTGTGGGAGGGGGAAAACCTGAGGGGCCTTTACACAGGGCAGTTTCCCATTGGCTTTATGTGGGTACTAGGGAATTGAATCCAGGTCATTAGGCTTTTCAGGCAAGCGCCTTAACCACTGAGCAATCTCCCCCTCCTCAGCAGCTTCGCACAGGTACCTTTAAATCTGTGATACATCTGAGATTCCTTAGGCCAGCCTGGCTCCCTCCCTGAGGTGCTTGGACTTCCCAGACTAGGTTGGCTGAGCCCTGTGTGTTTTATTTTATTTTAGAGAATTATGATGACTTGTACCATTGGTCAGTGGAGTCATACTCGGACTTCTGGGCAGAGTTCTGGAAGTTTAGCGGGATCCTTCACTCTCGCATGTATGATGAGGTAAGTGATTGGGGGGGGGGGAAAATCTCTTTTCACAGTGCTGTTTCAGAAGGAATGTTAACTTTGTAAATATTCAATCATCCTTTTTTGCAAGGTAGGGTTTCACTCTAGCTCAAGCTGACCTGGAATTCACTATGTAGTCTCAGAGTGCCTCTGCCTCCCAAGTGTTGGGATTAAAGGCATGTGCACCATGCCCCACTCAATTATACTTTCTTGTATTTATTAATTATTTTGGTTTTTCAAAGAAGGGTCTCACTATAGTTAAGGCTGACGTGGAACTCATTCTATAGCTGGCTTCAAACTCAGATCCCCTCCTACCTCAGCCTCCCTAGTACGGGGATTAAAAAAAAAAAAGCCACTATGATAGGCTACAGTCCTTCTTTTAATTTTTTTTTAAAAATTTTTTTTTGTTCATTTTTTATTTATTTATTTGAGAGCGACAGACACAGGGAGAAAGACAGATAGAGGGAGAGAGAGAGAATGGGTGCGCCAGGGCTTCCAGCCACTGCAAACAAACTCCAGACGCGTGCGCCCCCTTGTGCATCTGGCTAACGTGGGACCTGGGGAAGCGAGCCTCGAACTGGGGTCCTTCGGCTTCACAGGCAAGCGCTTAACCGCTAACCCATCTCTCCAGCCCCAGACCTTCTTTTAAAACCTCATGTAGGAGGATTGAAGGAATGGCTTAGCAGTTAAGGCGTTTGCCTGCAAAGCCAAAGGAACCAGGTTTGATTCCCCAAGACCCATGTTAGCCAGATGTACAAGGGGGCACATGTATTTGTAGTTTGCAGTTGCTGGAGGCCCTGGCATGCCCATTCTCTCTCTCTCTCCCCCTCTTTCTCTGTCAAATAAATAAAAATAAATTATTAAAAAAAAACACCTCATGTAGGTAGGAAAAAAGTCATTACCCTGGATGAAATTAGCATGGACCTCATTGGTACCTGAAATCTTTGAAGACCATGATCTTGTCGAGGTTCTTGTGTTG
Source organism: Jaculus jaculus (assembly GCF_020740685.1). Taxonomy (NCBI): domain Eukaryota; kingdom Metazoa; phylum Chordata; class Mammalia; order Rodentia; family Dipodidae; genus Jaculus; species Jaculus jaculus. The sequence goes on from NC_059114.1 coordinate 30,437,257, forward strand.
TGTCTTAGGAAGCAAGGTGCCAGGCATCTGCTCTCTTTCCTTTTCCTTCCCCTCCTGTCATATCTTCTCTAAACATTTTTTTGTTTGTTTGTTTGTTTTTTCGATACAAGGTCTCATTTTAGCCTAGGCTGACCTGGAACTTACTCTGTAGTCCCTGGCTGGCCTCAAACTCACAGTGATCCTCTTACCTCTGCCTCCTGAGTGGTTGGTTTAAAAACATATGCCAATACTCCTGGTAGCTTTTTACTATTGTATTTAATTTATTGTTTATTATTATTATTAGTAGTAGTATTTTTTGTTTTTCAAGCTAGGGTCTTGCTGTAGCTTAGGCTTACCCTGGAATTCACTATGTAGTCTCAGGATGGCCTTGAAATCACAGTGATCCTCCTACCTCTGCTTCCCAAATGCTGGGATTAAAGGTATGTGCTACCAAACCTGCTTTATTTGTTTGTTTGTGTATTTATTTGAGGGAGAGAGAGAAAAAGGCAGATAGAGAGTAGGTGTGCCAGGGCCTTGAGCCACTGCACATGAACTCCATACACTTGCACCACCTTTTGCATCTGGCTTACGTGGTGGTCCTGGGGAATTGAACCTGGGTCCTTTGGCTTTACAGGTAAGTATCTTAACTGCTAAGCCATCTCTCCAGCTTCCAAAAACTTTTAAATATTGTATTATTTTTAAATTTCTTTTTTCTTTTTTTTTTTTGTTTTTTTTTAAAAAAAATATTTTTATTTATTTATTTATTTGAGAGCGACAGACAGAGAGAGAAAGACAGGTAGAGGGAGAGAGAGAGAATGGGCGCGCCAGGGCTTCCAGCCTCTGCAACCGAACTCCAGACGCGTGCGCCCCCTTGTGCATCTGGCTAACGTGGGACCTGGGGAACCGAGCCTCGAACCGTGGTCCTTAGGCTTCACAGGCAAGCGCTTAACCGCTAAGCCATCTCTCCAGCTTCCAAAAACTTTTAAATATTGTATTATTTTTAAATTTCTTTTTTCTTTTTTTTTTTGTTTTTTTTGAGGTAGGGTCTTGTTTTAGCCCAGGCTGAGCTGGAATTCACTATGTAGTCTCAGGGTGGCTTGGCACTTATAGCCATTCTCCTACCTCTGCCTCCTGAGTGCTGGGATTAAAGGTGTGTGCCACCACTTCTGGTAATATATTTTATTTATTTATTTGAGAGAGAGAGAGAGAGATAGAAAGAGAGAATGGGTATACTGGGGCCTCCAGCTACTTCAAATGACCTCCAGATTCGTGCCACCTTGTCTTTACTTGGGTACTGGGGAATTGAACCCCAGTCATTAGGCTTTGCAGACAAGTGCCTTAACCATTGATCCATCTCTATAGCCTGTTTTTTTTTTGGGGGGGGGGAAGGGGTAGGGGTCTTACTCTAGTCTAGCCCAGGCTGATCAGGAACTCACTCTGTAGTTCTAGGCTGGCATTGAATTCACGCTAATCCTCCTACCTCTGCCTCCCAAGTGCTAGGATTTTTGTTTTCTTGGTTTTTTGAGCCCAGGCTGACCTGGAATTCATTTACTATGTAATCTCAGGGTAACCTTCAAGTCACAGTGATCTTCCTTCCTACCTCTGCTTAGTGAGTGCTGGGATTAAAGGCTTGTGCCACCATACCTGGTGAAGTTATTTTATTTTATTTTTTATTTATGAGAAGGAGAGAGAGAGAGTCAGGGAAAATGGGTATGCCAGGGCCTTCAGCCAGTGCAAATGAACTCCAGATGCATGTGCCACCTTGTGCATCTGGCTTTCTTGGGTCCTGGAGACTCGAACCTGGCTTCTTAGGCTTTGCAGGCAAGTGCCTTAACCTCTAAGCCATCTCTCCAGGCCCTGTCTTTAAAAAAAAATATATATGTGTGTGTGTGTGTGTGTTTAGATATGTATATATGTATATGAATTTATTTATTTGCAAGTAGAGAGAGAGAGATAGAAGAGAGATAGTCAGAGAGACAATGGGCATGCCAGGGCCTCTAGCCACTGCAAACAAACTCCAGATGCATGTGCTCTTTGTGCATCTGGCTTACATGGGTCATGGGGAATCAAACCTGGGTCCTTTGGCTTCACAGGCAAATGCCTTAACTGCTAAGCCATTTCTCCAGCCCTTAAAAATATTTTTATTTAAGAGAGTGAAAGTGAGCAAGAGAGAGAAAGGGGGGGGGGTGGAGAATGGGCACACCAAGGCCTCAAGCCATTGTAAATGTATTCTACAAGATGTATGTGTCATCTTGTGGAATCAGACCTGAGTCCTTAGGTTTTAGGGCTAGTATCTCTCCAGCTGGACTTTTTTATTTCATTTTTCTGGTTTTCGAGGTAGGGTCTCACTAAGGTCCAGGCTGACCTGGAATTCACTGTGTAGTTTCAGGGTGGCGTTGAATTGATAGCAGTCCTCCTATCTCTGCCTCCCAAGTGCTGGGATTAAAGGTGTGTGCCATATGCCTGTCTATTTTTCTTTTCAAATTTTTTTTATTAACAACTTCCATTATTATAAAACATATCCCATAGTATTATCCTCCCTCCTCCCACTTTCCCCTTTGAAACTCCATTCTCCATCATATCCCCTTGCCAATTCAATCAGTCTCTCTTTTATTTTGATGTCATGATCTTTCCTCCTATTATGATGGTCTTGTGTAGGTAGTGTCAGGTACTGTAAGGTGATGGATATCCAGGCCATTTTGTGTCTGGAGGGAGCATGTTATAAGGAATCCTACCTTTCCTTTGGCTCTTATATTCTTTCCATCGCCTCTTCTACAGTAGACCCTGAATCTTGGAAGGTGTGATAGAGATATTGCAGTACTGAGCACTCTCTGTCTATTTTTTCTGGCACCATGATGCCTTCTGAGTCATCCCAAGGTCACTGCCATCTGAAAAGAGAAGATTCTCTACCAAAAGTGAGAGTAGCATTAATATAAGGGTATGAACATTAAGAGAAGTGCTTACTGGGAAGTTTGATAAGCATCGTATATACATTTAGCCAGACAGCAGCAGACGTTACACCCCTAAGGCTCATGACTACCCTGTTTTAGGTTTTCAGTATCAGGGATGTATTCCCTCCCATGGAGTGGGCCTGCAGTCCAATTAGAGGGCAGTTGGTTTCCCCCATAACAGACGTGCTACTCTTGTAGCTGCTGGCTCATTTGGCCACCATGCCTAGCTCCATAGCCAGATTTTTAACTGGGTGGTTTGATTTCTTATTATTTAGTTTTTTTTTGAGTTATTTGTATATCCTGGATATTAATCTTCTGTCAGATGTATAGTTGGCAAAGATTTTCTCCCATTCTGTAGGTTGCCTCTTTGCTCTATTCACAGTGTCCTTTGCTATGCAAAAGCTTTATAATTTCAAGGGATACCAGTGATTGATTAGTGGTTTTATTTTCTGAGCAGCTGGTGTTATATTGAGAAAGTCTTTGCCTATACCGATATGTTGAAGAGTTTCTCCTACTTTTTCCTCTAGCCGTTTCAGAGTTTCAGGTCTGATATTAAGGCCTTTGATCCATTTGGACTTGATTCTTATTCATGGAAAGAGTTAAGGACCTATTTTCATCTTTCTACAGATATATCCATTTTTCCCAGTGTCATTTATTAAAGAGACTGTCTTTTTAAATTAATTAATTAATTAATACCGTCAAGTTGGTATCATTGTTAGGCTCATCCATGTCCCACCCCCTCCCCCTGGTCTCTCCTTGTTGAGGTATATGGGTCATGCATTGTGGAATTAGCCCACAGTTATGGGTAGGAGAAATGTCTTTGTGTATCATGACCCACTGTGCGGCTCTGACATGCTTTCTGCCCCCTCTTCCGCAAAATTTCCCTGAGGCATGTTGGGTTCATTTTTGGTCTGAGGCTGTCTTTTTCTCATTCATTATTTTTGGCATTTTTTTTTCAAAAATTAGATGGATGCAGCTGCATGAATTTACACACCTTTAATTCTAGCACTTTGGAGGGAGAGGTAGGTAGGATTGTCATGAGTTCGAGGCCAGTTTAGGACTACAGAGTGAATTCCATGTCTGTCAGCCTGGGCTAGAGCAAGACCCTACTTTGACAAATTAAAAAAAAAAAAAATAAAAAGACTGTGTTTTGCAATCTGGTGTTATCCTGATGGGCTTACCTTTATAGGGTACTAGGTACTTCTCTCTTACTGCTTTCAGTGTATTTTCTTTGGTCTCTATGTTTGGTAATCTAATTCTAATAAGGTGAGGAGAGATTCTTTCTGGTCTTGTCTTTTATCCTATGCCTCCTGTATCTGTATTTGTATTTCTTCCTATTTTTGGAAAATGTTTATGTGTGATTTTTGTTGAAAGCAAATATCTACTGTTACTCTGGATTGAAGTTCTTCTCTTTCTTCAATACCTTGAATTGTTTTTTAATTTTGAAAGTAAATACCCTGAATTATTAAGTTTGATCTCTTCATATCTTCTTAGTGTCTCAAATGTTTTGACTTTTTTCTCTGTTGCTCTCAAATAAATAAAAATAAACAAAAAATTAAAAAAATGTTTAAAAAGGGCTGGAGAGGTTGCTTAGCAGTTAAGCTGTTGCCTGTGAAGCTTAAGGACCCCTGGTTTAAGGCTTGATTCCCCAGTACTGATGTAAGCCAGATGTACAAGGTGGTGCATGCATCTGGATTTCATTTGCAGTGGCTGGAGGCCTTGCTGTGCCCATTCCTTCTCTCTCTCTCTCTCTCTCTCTGTCTCTTTCTCTCTCTGTTGCTCTCAAATCAATAAATAAAAACAAACAGAAATCAAATGTTTTGAAATTCCTAATCACATTTTCTTAGTACTTTGTCATTCCCTTTGTTGGAATGTTCTAGATTTGCCAGTCTATAGGTGAGACTTTCTACAGAGTCCCCCCCCCACCCCCATGTAGGGTCTTACTTGAGCCCAGGCTGACCTGGAATTCATTATGTAATCTTAGGCTGGCCTTGAACTTCCAGTAATCCTCCTACCTCTGCCTCTCAAGTGCTGGGATTAAAGGCAGATATAGGAGGATCACTGTGAGTTTGAGGCCAGCCTGAGACTATATAGTGAATTCCAGGTCAGCCTGAGACTATATAGTGAATTCCAGGTCAGCCTGAGCTAGAGTGAGACCCTGCTTTGAAAAACAGCAAAACAAAATTAAAAATAATTTTTAATTTATTATTTGCAAGGGGGAGAGGGAGAAAGAAAATAAGGGCATGCCAGTACCTCTTGCTAATATTATAAACTGCAGATGCATGTGCCACTTTATGTATCTGGTTTTCATGGGTACTAGAGAATCTTACCTGGGCTATTTGCTTTTGCTAGCCCTCAACCGTTTTTTTTTTTTCCGAGGTAGGATCTCGCTCTAGCTCAGGCTGACCTGGAATTCACTATAGAGTCTCAGGGTGGCCTCGAACTCACAGCGATCCTCCTACCTCTGCCTCCCGAGTGCTGGGATTAAAGGCATGCGCCACCATGCCCAGCTTGTTCTTTTTTTTCCTGGCACGTATTGTACATCAGTGTAGAGTATATGTGGTGTGATGTGATGTGTGTACATCCTATGTGTATGCATGCAGAGTCTAGAGGAGAATGTTGGATGTTATTCTTCTGTAACTCATCCACATATGTCTTGAGACACAGTCTCCCATTTAGCATGGGACTGTTCTTTTCTGCTAGCAAGTCCCAGTGATTCTCCAATTTCTGGCCTCCTGCAGGTCTGGGTTACAGATGTGCATGGCCATGCCCAGCTTTTTATGTGGGTGCTGGGGAATCGAACATGGATGGTCTCAGGCCAGGCCATCTTAGGTCCTTGCGCTATGTGGCAAGCACTCTTACCTCCTAAGCCATCTCCACAGACCCCCTTTCAATATTTTTTCAAAAAATGTTTTTTAGCCAGGCATGGTGGCGCACACCTTTAATACCAACACTCGGGAGGCAGAGGTAGGAGGATTGCCGTGAGTTTGAGGCCACCCTGAGACTCCATAGTGAATTCCAGGTCAGCCTGGGCTAGAGCAAGACCCTACCTCGAAAAACCAAAACCAACCAACCAAACAAACAAACAAAAAACCCCCAAAAAACAAAAAAAAAAAATTTAAAAAAGATTTTATTTTTATTTATTTGACAGAGAGAAAGAGGCAGAGAGAAAGAGAGAGAGAGAGAAAGAGAGAGAGAGAAGAGAATGGGTGCACTAGGGCCTCCAGCTACTGCAAACGCACTCCAGACGCATGCTTTACCTTGTGCATTTGGCTGACGTGGGTCCTGAGGAATTGAACCTGGGTGCTTTGGCTTTGCAAGCAAACACCTTAACCGTGAAGCCATCCCTCCAGCCCTTTTTACAAAAAGTTTTTAAGGGTTGGTGTGGTGGTGCACGTCTTTAATCCTAGCACTTGGGAGGCAGAGGTAGGAGGTTTGCCATGAGTTCGAGGCCACACTGAAACTACATAGTTAATTCCAGGTCAGCCTGGGCCAGTGTGAGACCCTACCTTAAAAAAACAAACAAACAAACAAAAATAAAAAAAAGGTATTTTGTTTATTTGAGACAGAGAGAAAGAGAGAGAGAGAGAGAGAGAGAGAGAGAGAGAGAGAAAGAGAGAGAATGGGCGTGCCAGGACTTTTAGCTGTTGTAAATGAACTCTAGAAGTATGTGGTACCTTGTGCATCTGATTTAGGTTCCTTTCAATCTCCAACTATCGATCGAATGATAGTCTTAACAGGTGAGGACATTCTAAGTATAATCCATTGTCTGTCTGGGGCAAAGTCTTTGGCAGTTGATGTGTTGGTACTTTGAGAAGAAAATCTTAAAAACGAACAGGCAAAAAAATAAGTAAGATGGCTGAAGAGATGGCTTAGTGGTTAAGGTGTTTGTCTGCAAAGCCAGAGGATCCCTGTTTGGTTCTCCAGATGCACAAGGGGGCACATGCATTTGGAGTTCGTTTGCAGTGGCTGGAGGCCCTAGCGTGCCCCATTCTCTTTCTCTCTCTCTCAAAAAAAAAAAAAAAAAAAAAAAAAAGAAAAAAGAAAAAGAAAATTTCCAGAAAATTGTGGTAAGGACCAGCAGCTCATCTGTGGTTTTGGTGTGCTTAAGTTGTCTCTGGCATGTGAGTCAGGGGTCTTTACTGTCACTCCCCACATCCCAGGGCCTTGGGTATGCTGGGTTAGTGCTCTGACAATGAGCCACAACCCAGTCCCAGGCATTTTCCTTTTTTAGGGAGATGGGGTGCTGGGGTCTCATGTAGTTCAGGCTAGCCTCAAATTCCTGATCTTCCACTTCCCTAGTGCTGACATTATAGGCCTGTACCCTTAATACCTGCTGTGGTAGTTTGAATAGATGGCCCCCAATATATTCAGTGTTTTATTAGTTTGTAGTTTGCATCTGCAGCCACCTGGCTGGAGGCAGTGTCACTGGGTGGATCTTAAGGTGAGGTGGTGAGTTTCAGATTTCAATCTTAAGACATGCACAGTGTGTGTGGCTGGAGTTCCTATAGTGTGCTGTGTTGTGTGGCTTTTGGATTTTAGGCCTGTGCTTCCCTTTCTGTGTTTGGTTCTGTGAAAGCAGGCCAGCTTTTTCTGCTATTATGGAACTTCCTCTGGATCTGTAAGCTTCAAGAAATATCCCTTCCTCCATAAATGTGCCTGGTCTGGAAGTTCATCTCAGCGAACCTGAAGCTATCTGATATACCTGCCTTTGGCATTTTCTTTTCCTCCTTTTTCAACACCTGCCTTGTTGCAAAAGCAAATGATGAGGGGCAGGGGGTGTTTTCCCCACAGGTAAATTGCTTGTTTCAAGCCAGCTGGAGGTCAGCATGTGAACTGATCGAATGAGGCTTTGGGACATGACCCTGTGGCCTCATCTGATCATGTCAGGGCTCTTGTGTGTGCGTCCTGTGGTTTCTTGTCCCCTCTGCAGGTCGTGGACACATCCAAAGGAATCGCAGACATCCCTGAGTGGTTCAGAGGCAGCCGGCTCAATTATGCTGAGAACCTCCTGCGACACAAGGAGAATGATAGAGTGGCCCTTTACGTTGCCCGTGAGTCCTCCTGGCCTCTGGCTTCCCCCGGTGTTGTACATGCCTATGACCCTGTGTCTCTGGGAGGTTCCAATGTTTGTAGGTGCCAAGGAATAGCTGGGTCTTAGTACCTTCCTGACATGACCACCACTCTTGACCCCTTTCTGTGGGGAATGGCGAGAGGGCCAGTTGTGTGTGTGCATCCGGCTTCTGTGGGAGCACTTTCTTTCTGTTTGTGAGAACAGTCTTACTATCTAGCTCGGACTCGTCTCAAACTCTCAAGTCTCCTGCCTCAGCCTTCCCAGCTGTGGGTTTCCAAATGTGTGCCGCTGTGCTCAGCGTGACACCATGTATCAAGTGAGCAGCTGAGTCATTCAGAAAGTGGGTGGACCTGGGGGTGCCTCTTCATGGGCTTCGCTTTGAGAAATAAAGTTTAGTGCATAGTCCAATGTATGTAGTAAGCAGTCTCTGGGAGAATTGATGTAAAGGGAGCATTTTAAATAAGCTGTGAGTTTTCTTTGTAAAGAGATATTGTGGGCTGGGTGTTGTAGCAATGCCTGTAATCCCAGCACTTGGGAGGCTGAGATAGGAGGTAATGGGTTCTAGGGCAAGATGGAGTCACTAGGATTTAAGGTTTTATACTGAAATGATTTTTCTACATGGCTGGGCCTCCCTCTCCCACTGAGTAATAATGCTTTGTCTACTTCTGAATGCAGTGGGTTTGTGTCTGCCGAGGGGAGTGGGCCTTCTCTAAGGAGGTTTGTGACTCAAAGTTCTGATTGTTGGATGGAGTCAGCAGGACCTGTTGAGGTGTGTGAACTGCTGTGCTCCAGTGCTTTCAGAAAGACCCAGGTGGCTCTGCTGTCTTCTCACACTCCTGATTTCTAAGGTACTCTGTCATGATCTGGCAGCTGCCAGTACCCTTGACTCCCTAGTATCTTGTGAGTTTTCAAGTTTCTCCACTTCACTAGAAGTGATGTGGGTTTGACACAGGAGAGAGCTTGAGCAGGGATTTGAACTTCAGGCCCCAGGATCGTATTGTTGCTATGGGACCTCAGTAAGTCTGTTAGTCTCTCTGGCTCTGTTTCTGTGAGCAAGATGTTGGCATCTACTTCAAAGTTATTGAAGGATTAAGCGGGCACACAAGATGTGTTCTTAGAACTGCCCTTAGTACAGAGGCCATGTGTGTACAGAGGATCAGTCAGGGTAAATGTTGGAAATCATGGTGCAGCTTCCCCCTGCACCCCCTCCCCCCGAAGTAAGATCTTGCTCTAGCCTAGGCTGACCTAGAATTCACTGTGTAGTCTCATGCTGGCTTCAAACTCGCAGTGATCCTCCTACCTCTGCCTCCCAAGTGCTGGGATTAAAGGTATGGGTCACCATGCTTGGCCCATGGTACAGTTTTTTTTTTTTTTTTTTCCCCCATGAGGACTTCTGGAATATCATCTGCAGTGTAGATCACTATAGAGTCCATAGTCACTTCTTATGCTTGTGCCTGCTAAGTCCCTCGGCACAGTCTTCATGTTGGGTTTGGCTTTTTATCATCATCATCATTATTATTATTATTATTATTATTATTATTATTGACAGGGTTTTGAGATAGGGTCTCACTCTAGCTCAGGCTGACCTGGAATTCACTATGTAGTCTCAGGGTGGCCTTGAACTCACAGCAATCCTCCTATCTCTGCCTCCCGAGTGCTGGGATTAAAGGTGTGCGCCACCACGCCTGGCTTCTCTTTTATTTTGATGTCATTATCCTGTTACAAAGGTCTTGTGAAGGTAGTGCTAGGCAGTGCAAGGTCATGGGTATTGAGGCCAATCTGTATCTGAATGATTGCATATAAGCACTCCTACCCTTCCTTTAGCTCTTATGTTTTTCTTTTTTTTTTTTTTCTGCTTTTCAGCATTTTTTTTTTTTTTTTTGTGGGAGGGGGGTTTGAGATATGGTCTCATTCTAGCTTAGGCTGACCTGGAATTCACTACGTAGTCTCAGGGTGGCCTTGAACTTAGGGCCATCCTCCTACCTCTGCCTCCCAAGTGCTAGGATTAAAGGCGTGAGCCACCATGCTTGGCTTGGTTCTTACATTCATTCCACCACCTCTTCTGCAATGGACCCTGAGCCTTGGAAGACATGATAGAGATATTTTAGTGCTGAACACTCCTCTGTTACTTCTTCTCAGTACTATGATGTCTTTTGGGTCATCTCAGTGGTCCTCACCATCTGAAAAGACAAGCTTCTCTAACCAAAAATGAGAGTAGCATTAATAAATTTGGACATTAAGTAAAGTGCTTACTACAGTGCAGTTTGGTGAGCATAGTATATGCATTTAGCCAGATAAGAGCAGGCATTACACTCCTAGGGCTCATGTCCTCCCCTGCCATAGGCTTTTGACTAGATTTTCAGTACCATGTATTCACTCCTGTAGAGCAGGTCTGCAGTCCAATTAGAGAGCAGTTGTTTTCCTCCATAACATACATGCCACTATTGTACCTGTTTGGTCATTTGTCCTGGATGGCCAAACTTGAACCTTGCAGTGTCCACTGTTTTCACTGCTGATGTCTCCCACAGGGCTGTATACAGTGTAGCTCTTTCCAGCTATCAGTCAGCTGTTCTGCAAGTAGGAGGTTTTCAGCTCAGCTCCAGCTTGATTGATTGATTGACTTCTTCCTTCCTTCCTTCCTTTCTTTCTTTCTTTCTTTCTTTCTTTCTTTCTTTCTTTCTTTCTTTCTTTCTTTCTTTCCTTCTTTCTTTCTTTCTCTCTTTCTTTTTTTTAAAGCCATATTCTTTTTCTTTCTTTCTTTTTTTTGTGTGTGTGTGTGTGTGTGAGAGAGAGAGACAGACAGACAGACAGACACAGACAGAGAGAATGGGTGCACCAGGGCCTTCAGACACATGTTCCATCTTGTGCATCTGGCTTATGTTGGTCCTGGGGAATAGAACTAGGGTCCTTGGGCTTTGCAGGCAAACACCTTAACTGCTAAGCCATCCCTCCAGCCCCATATTCATTTTAAAATTTATTTATTTATTTATTTGAGAAAGAGAGTAAGAGAAAGAGAAAATGGGCACAAGAGGGCCTCCACCAGCTGCAAATGAACTTCAGATGTATGTGCTACCTTGTGTATCTGGCTTTCATGGGTCCTGGGGAATTGAACCTGGGTCCTTAGGCTTCTCAGGCAAGTGCCTTAACTGCTAAGTTCTCTATCCAGCCCACCAGATAGATTTTTCAGTGACCTTGCATCCCAGGCCCAGGCATGTGGGTATTTAGCAATAAGGTCTTACCATCTCTTTCTGGTAGGAAACCAAGAACCTTGGCAATGGCCTGTCATGTTTTGGAGGCATCAGGCCATTTGTTCTTTTTTCTTCTTTTCAGGATTAAAGAGGCACCTACATACATTAATTCAAGGAAAGCAAGAATGTGTACTATAAACAAAAATGGCAGCTATTTCAGGTTTTTTTAAAAAAGTATTAAAAATTTTTTTTTGTTTATTTATTTGAGAGCAACAGAGAGAGAAAGAAACAGGCAGAGAGAGAGAGAGAGAGAGAGAGAGGGAGAGGGAGAGGGAGAGGGAGAGGGAGAGGGGGTGCGCCAGGGCCCCCAGCCACTGCAAACGAACTCCAGATGCATGTGCTCCCTTGTGCATCTGGCTAATGTAGGTCCTGGGGAATGGAGCCTTGAACCAGGGTCCTTAGGCTTCACAGGCAAGCGCTTAACCACTAAGCCATATCTCCAGCCCTATTTCAGGTTTTTAAAAAATCTCACTTTTCATTTTGTGTGTGGTGTATTCATATATGTGTGCAGATGTTTGTGTCCTGTGTGCCCAGTGCTGGGTGTTCTCCCTTGCTCTTGCACTTTGTTTCTTTGAGTGGGGGTCTCAGTGAACCTGGAGCTGCCCATTGTGGTCAGACTGGCTGACTAGCAAGCCTCCACAGTTCTCTCAAAGCTAGGGTACAGGTATATATGGATCTGACTACTTCAAACTGAAACCCCAGACTGAAACTGCTGCTCCTTCACAGGAGGAAAGCTCCTATACATGGTCCGGCCATCACATTGGAGCCTGTCTTCTGCCTAGCCTGCTTTCCCACAGACCTGTGTCACCCTGTGTTGGTCTGGTGGTCCTTCCCTGGCCCTGATACAGTGATGTGGGTCCTTCCTTTCTGTGATGGCCATCTGTGTTCTCTCTCAGGGGAAGGCAAAGAGGAGATTGTGAAGGTGACCTTTGAGGAACTGAAGCAGCAGGTGGCTTTGTTTGCAGCGGCCATGAGGAGGATGGGTGTGAAGAAAGGAGACCGCGTGGTTGGTGAGTGACTCTTGGTTTTAGGAGACCACGGAATGACCCTGAAGATGGAAGGCCCTTTAAAGGTGGTGGAAGTTTACAGCTACACCCAGAGAGCAGGCAGCAGAGGAGCATTGTAGAAAGAGAGAAGTGGTGGCACATCCCTGGAATCCCAGCCCTTGAAGGATGAGGCAGCTGGTTTGAAAGTTCTAGGCTAGCCTGGGCTACATAGGGGAGCATAAAGTAAAACAAGTCATAGAAATAAAGAAAGAAGGCTGGACGTGGTGGTGTACACCTTTAAATCCCAGCGCTCAGGAACCTGAGGAAGGAGGATCACTGTGAGTTTGAGACTACTTAGTGAATTCCAGGTTACCTTTACCTAAAAAAAAAAAAAAAAAAAGGAAGGAAGAAAGAAGGAAGGCTAGAAGGAGGGAGGAAAGAAGAAAGGGAGAGAAGGTACCATATTCTATTAGTCTGAGGGACAGGAACTCTCTTTGGTTTCTTGTTTTGTTTCAGATCTTAAAGGGACAAGGTCCTATTTGCATATGATTGAATTAATGAAAATATACCTAGCACTTAGCTCAGTGTGGGGAAACAAGAGTAGCCAAGTAGTAGATACAACCCACGTGAAGGCCCTGTGGTTGCAAGAGCAGGGTGTCTGCAGTGAAGGTGAGCTGTGGAGGGCAGAGGGGCAGGTGCTAGCATTGATTCTGAAAGGCCTCATCCACCTCTGCCTCACCTAGAGTCGCCCAGACCCCTGCTTCTTCTTACTGCCCTTCTCTTGCCCTCAGAGAAAGAAAGGAGATGTGTTAGAACCCAAAGATGGTAGGAACAGGCCTCTGTCTGTCTACCTGCCAACTACTACATCCTGAGGGCCTTCATATGCAGGCATGGTAAACGGCATTCTACAAGGAAAAATGAAGACAGGTGAAGTTCTTGCTCTCACAGAGGATTGCAGTTATTGACCCACTGGGTGTATTCATGGCCATTCACACACTGGTCCAGTACTCTAGGAAAGAGAAGTGCATTGTTTTGTGGGTCACCATTTGTCTTAGGGAAGACTTCCAGAGGAAGCTTCTTTTGAGTTAAAAGCTGAAGGACGAGTACCCCTGAGCAAGGAGTGCTGGTGTGTTGTGAGTATTTAGGAAAAACAGCTTGTGCAAAGACCTGAAGCTGGAGGATCTTAGAACAACTGAAGGACTGAAAGAAGGCTGTTGTGAGAAACATGAGAGGGAGAGGCAAGGACAGGATTAGAACGAGGAGACAGGTCAGATTGAAGACTGGGGTGGGCAGGCTGGCAGTAGGGAATCCCACTCCTTTGGTGCCCCAGGCCACCCTCCTCTTCTCACTCTGGCACCATTCTCAGAGGAACTTTTTTTATTTTTTTGTTGAGGTAGGGTCTTACTCTAGCCCTGGCTGACTGGAACTCACTATGTAGTCTCAGGGTGGCCTCGAACTCTTGGTGATCCTCCTACCTCTGCCTCCCGAGTGCTGGGATTAAAGGTGTGCGCCACCATGCCTGGCTTTTAAACTTTTTTTAAAAAATTTTTAAATTTTTAATTTTTTATTAACATTTTCCATGATTATAAAAAAAAATCCCATGGTAATTCCCTCCCTCCCCCCTGACACTTTCCCCTTTGAAATTCCGTTTTCCATCATATTACCTCCCCATCTCCATCATTGTACTTACATATATACAATAACAACCTATTAAACTTTTTTAAAAAATTTATTTATTTGAGAGCGACAGACACAGAGAGAAAGACAGATAGAGGGAGAGAGAGAGAATGGGCGCTCCAGGGCTTCCAGCCTCTGCAAACGAACTCCAGATGCGTGCGCTCCCTTATGCATCTGGCTAATGTGGGACCTAGGGAACCGAGCCTCGAACCGGGGTCCTTAGGCTTCACAGGCAAGCGCCTAACCGCTAAGCCATCTCTTCAGCCCTATTAAACTTTTTTTAATTGAACTTTTTTATTGACAGTTTCTATAAGTATAGACAGTAAACCATGATAATTCCGTCCTTTCATGATCATTTTCCCCTCTCAGACCCTCCCTCCATCAAATCCCTTCCCCCTTCCAGTTAGTCTTTTTTTTTATTTTGTTATTTTTATTGATTTATTTGAGAGCAACAAACAGAGAGAAAGAGGCAGATATATAGAGAGAATGGGTGCAACAGGGCCTCCAGCCACTGCAAATGAACTCCAGATGCGTGCGCCTACTTGTGTATCTGGCTAATGTGGGTCCTGGGGAATCGAGCCTTGAACCGGGGTCCTTAGGTTTCATAGGCAAGTGCTTAACCACTAGTCTTATTTATTCATTTACTGTTTTGGTTTTTTTGAGGAGGGTCTCTCTCTAGCCCAGGCTGACCTGGAATTCACTAGTAGTCTCAGGGTAGCCTGGACGATCTTCCTATTTTTGCCTCCCAAGTACTTGGGATTAAAGGTGTGCACTCCCATGCCCAGCCCTAGTCTCTTTTTATGTTGATATCGTCATCTTTTCCTCCTATTATGGCCATTTTGTGTCTGGACGATTGCATCGTAAGAAGTCCTACTCTTCCTTTGGCTCTTACATTTTTTCTGCCACCTCTTCCTCAATAGACCCTGAGCCTTGGAGGGTGTGATAGAGATGTCTCAGTGCTGAGCTTTCCTCTGTCCCTACTTCTCAGCACTGTGGTGACTTTCACCATAGAGTTCACCACTATAAAAGAAGCTTCTCTAATGAAAAGTGGGAATAGTGTTAATGTATGGGTATAAACATTCAAAAAAGTGCTTAAAGGGCAGTTTGGTGGGTGTAGTACATGCATTTAGCTAGACAGCAGAAGGTGTTACTTGGAGGAACTTTTGAAAGTCTGTTACCTGGACTTCCTGGACTCAAGGCTTTCTCCCCATTCCCCACAGGTTATCTGCCCAATGGTGCACATGCTGTGGAGGCGATGCTGGCCACAGCAAGTATTGGTGCCATCTGGAGCTCCACATCCCCAGATTTTGGTGTAAATGTGAGTTGGGGTCCTGCTGGAGGGGTGCCATTGTGCTCAGGAGTGTCTTGGGGCAGCTGTGGGATGGGGGTTGGACCCTGGCTGAGCTTTGTTGCAGTGGAGTAGGGCTAAAGGGCAGCGTCACTCCTGTCCATCTCCCGGCTAGTGATGAGAGTGACTGAGGGAAAGGCCCAAAGGGGGCAAGTCCTGTTGGTGCTGCCCATTGAAGATAGGGCCTCACACATGTTCAGCATGGGTGTAAATCTTGTTGGGATTAATTTAATATTTTTGGGGGGGTGTTGAGACAAGATTTTACTCTGTAACCTAGGCTGCCCTGGAATTGACCATGTGACCCAGGCTGACCTTAAATTTGAGGCAGCCCTCCTACCTTAGTCTCCCAAGCCCTGGGATTATAGGCGTGAGCCACTTCACTTGTCAATTTTTTGTTTATTTTTAAAAATCTTTGTATTTATTTATTTTCATACGCACAACACAGAGAGATAGAGACAGTGGTGGTTGGGGGAGGTAGGAGAGAATGAGAGAGGGGGAATGGGCACACTAGAGCTTCTTGCCACTGCTAATGAATTCCAGACACATGTACCACTTCATGTGCCTGGCTACTAGAGAATCAAACCTTGACCTGCAGGCAAGTGCCTTTAACTGTTGAGCCATCTCCCTAGCCTAACCTTGTGTATACATTTATTTTTATTTACTTATTTGAGGTGGGGTGGAGAGAGAGGGAATATGAATGAATGAATATAGGCACTCCAACCACTGCAAACGAACTCCAGATGCATGTGTCCCCCTGTGCATCTGGCTAACGTGGGTCCTGAGGAATGGAACCTGGGCCTTTTGGCTTTGGAGGTAAACGCCTTAACTGCTGAGCCATCCTTCCAGCCCTTGTGTATAAATTTATAAGTGAAGTAGTTCTTGCTTCCTTTAGCTAAGTCCCAGATTGTCAGAATTTGTTGGTGATGTTAGCAGGTGCTATGTTTGGTAGTCAATGTTCCTCTGGGCTCCTGTGGCATCACCTTGCCTTTTATTTTATTTTATTTTTTATTTATTTATTTGAGAGCGACAGACACAGAGAGAAAGACAGATAGAGGGAGAGAGAGAATGGGCGCGCCAGGGCTTCCAGCCTCTGCAAACAAACTCCAGACGCGTGCGCCCCCTTGTGCATCTGGCTAACATGGGACCTGGGGAACCGAGCCTCGAACTGGGGTCCTTAGGCTTCACAGGCAAGCGCTTAACCGCTAAGCCATCTCTCCAGCCCCACCTTGCCTTTTTTTGTCTGGACTTTTGGACCCTGTTAGGTGTTCTTAAGGTCTTCTGAGGCCAGTAGTTGGGTTTGTCCTGAGCTCCTGTGGATTGTAGCTGTTAGGATTCTGGCCCCTTCTCTGCTGTGTGGGGAGTGCTTGGGAGTTGCTGGTACTCCACATGCCAGGGAACCATGGGACCCAGGGTGTGTCAGTTGCTCAGAGCTGCCCAGGTGAGGGCAAGGGCATGTGATCACCATTGGATTTGCTCAGCTTGTGGCCCTTTTGTGGACACAGGCTGTGTTAGCAGAGTGAGGCCCACTCAGGTCACACTGCTCAGCTGGGTACCGCCCTGGGTATCTGGACCCATGGACTCCAGGAGAACAGGCACTTTTTTTTTTGAAACAGGGTCTCTAGTCCAGGCTGACCTGGAACTCACTCTGTAGCCCCTGCCTGGCCTTGAATTCACAGCGATCCTCTTGGCTCAGCCTCCCAAGTGCTAGAACTAAAGTCATGTGCTACCACATCTGGCTTGATGACATGCACTTTTGAGGGATATGTGGACATCTATGCTGCCTGCTCTGTTAGAGCTTCTGACCAAGGCTGGGCCTGTGCTGAATACTGGTGAATAATGCTGGCTTGGCTTGTTCTTACAGCTGACCCCATTGCTGAATGTCGTTCTAGTTACTACTAGAGGATTCCAGTAACTCTAGAGTACTGTCCCAGCAAGTGGCTCTTCACAAAGGCTCTTAGGGGCATTTTTCCCTGGCTTTTGAGTTGTGGGTGTCTGCCTTCACAGCTGCTTGTGTGCGTCTGTGAGCGAGATGGCTTGCTGCTAACATGGGCACCAGGGGGCAGCAGGGCCCTGCTTTTCCCTTTTTCCTCAGTGTGGTTGGCTGCATCCCTCAGCCCCTGATTCCAGAAGTGGCTCTGGGAAGAGAATGCATGCCATATACTTGTGTCTGTGGGTCAGAGAATGAGTAGTGACCACTTCCTGCTAGGACAAGTCTCTCAACCCCTGACTCCAGAAGTGGTTCTTTAACTGGTCTCCATGGCTGAGTCCTCTTTCCTTTCTGTTAGAGATGGGTGGCATGTGTGGCACTGGTGATATACAGGAAGTGACATATGTGGTGTGATTCAGCAGCCTGGGGCTATCATGGAGAACCCTGGGGAGCAGCACTCCTGCCTGCTTGCACCGGCCTGGATCCTGTGTCCACAGTAGGCCCAGGACTTGCTCATTTGCACTCCCGGTAACTGTGAGGTGTGTCCTGGGATGAATCTGTGATCCAAAGCCCCGTCCCTGCCTTTTTCTCGCCCCCCTACAGTTATGGCCGCTGTGCCTGGGGTAGCTGACATGTCTGGGCCTGGAGGCCATTGCCTATAGGAGTTGTGCTAGGCCTTACCAAGATGCTGACTTTGAGCTGGTGATGGGGAGCCCCCTCGGATACCCTCATGCCTGGGGCGCAGCCTGTTGCTTTCCTTCTCAGGTGCACTGCTGCTCAGGGAGCTGTGTGTGCTTGTGAGTGTAGATGGGTCAGCTTCAGCTCTGGGTGGCCATCTGCGTGACTCAGCACCTGCCTGACTGGTTGCTAAGCACTGATATAGTCAGATCTGTAGTGGTAGGTTTGTGTATTTCATCGCAGCTTGAAAGCAAACCAACCGAGAAAACCAAAAAATGAAGTCTTCCTGTAACCAAGTCAGTTGCTGCCCTGAGCCCTGGGCTTTCCTGAAGTGCAGCGAGGTCCCAAGGCTGTGACTTTCTCCTCACCTCCTGCAGTGGATGGCATGTTGGGGTGGGAGGTTCCCTGTGCCACTGTGCTTCACGCTGTCACCAAATGTTGCCACCCTTCCTCCTGCTTCCTATTCCTCTGTAAAGTGAAAACGTCAGTTTCTTAGTAGTTGCATTCCTGTAGTCCAGTGGATGCTCCCTCTGCAGTGTGGGTGGTGGTGGCAGAGGTTCCCCGAGCTGATATACATGTTGGGTGTCAGTACTGTGCTTGGGGCATGGCATGCTGCAAAGTGATCAGATTTGTCAAAAAGTTTATTTTATTGATATTTTGGGGAAAAAGGTAGGAATTACCAATGAAGTCTGCCCTCGTAATTCCTTTCTTTTACTTTAGTTTTTTTCTTGCTGGTGCTGGGGTCTGAACTCAGGGCCTTGCACTCTCTAGGCAAACTCTACTACTGAGCAATATCCCCAACTCCTCTTCAAGTTTTTTTCTTTTTTGAGGTAGGGTCTCCCTCTAGCCCAGGCTGACCTGGAATTCACTATATAGTCTCAGGCTGACCTTTAACTCACAGCGATTCTCCTACCTCTGCTTCCTGAGTACTGATTAAAGACATGTGCCACCATGCCCAGTGTCCTGTTTAAATTTAATTCTATTAATTTAATTGAGAAAGAGAGAGGGAGAGAGAGAAAATGGGTATACTAGGGCCTCTAGGCACTGTAGACTAACTCCAGACTTGTGTGCTACCATGTGCATCTGGCTTACATGGGTATTAGGGAATCAAACCTGGGTCCTTAGGCTTCACAGGCAAGCACCTTAACTGCTAAACCATCTCTCCTGCCCTAGTTTTAGGTAATTTAATTCTAGTCTTATTCTTTATATCTTAATTTAAAAAAAAATAAGTATTTGTTTGCAAGCAAGAGAGAGAGAGAGAGAGAGAGAGAGAGAGAGAGAGAGAGAAGAGAAGAGAAGAGAAGAGAAGAGAAGAGAAGAGAAGAGAAGAGAGAGAAGAGATAGAGACAGAGAGAACTACTGCAGTGGCCTTAACTGCTGAGCCGTATCTCCAGCCTTATTTCTTAAAATATTTTTGGAGACAGATATGGCCCTAAGCTGGCTTTGAAGTTGTGATCCTCCTGTCTCAGCCTACTGCTGGGTTGAAAGGGGTTTGCTGCCAAGCCTGGCTCCTTCCTTTCCTATTTTCCTCCCTGCTGCTTGTGTTGGGAACATACTTTCCTGGCAGCAGTTGGAAATAGGAAGCAATAACACGACACATCCAGTTGCTGTGTCCATGCAGTTTTTCTGTGGAGTGCATCATGGAAGAAGGATGCTCGCTGGCTCCCTGGCAGGGCCTCAGTGCCCAGGAGGTAGACTAGACGAATGCCTTCCACAACTCCCCTCTGTTAGTCTCTGGAAGTGATCTCTGTTCTTGGACCTTTAGCTCAGAGAGTCTCAGGTTATGGTGCATCAGAACTGCTGTGCTGATGGAAGCAGATTGCTAGACAATCTGTAGTGTTTGTGGGAGGGGCAGGGGATGCTGATGTAACTGGTGGGGGAATCCCACCATGAGCTGTTGGCTCCCTCACTTGCTGAAAGTCACCTGAGAGCTCTAAAAACAAAGGCTTGTGCATCTTCTTAATTACCAGTTAATTACTCAGCTTAGGTCCTTAATTAACTTAATGATCTCTCTGCAGGTGACTGGGCCTATAGCCAGGTGGGGACCCTGTTCTTTTGTGTCTGCTGTCACCATGGGCACCATCTAAGCTGCCCTTGGGCTGCTGACAAGGCTGTAGTAGAGTGAGGAAGATGCCTCCTGCACAGCGCTCCTGCCTAGGGGATGGCCTTGTGGGTGGAGCTGAAGAGGAGGCCTGCTCCAGAGTGCTGTGATCTGGTCCTTTGGTGGCATAGGTGTCAGGAGGCTGCACCTCTCTCATTGTGGGAGGCGGGGAAGGGCAGATCTGCAAGTGGGGAACTTGCTCCTTCAGCCAGGATTTCTTCAGCACTGTGCATACTCATAGATGTCTCTATCCAGTTGGCAAAAAAGTATCACTTAAGCCGGGCATGGTGGCACACATCCTTAATCCCAGCACTTGGGAGGCAGAGATAGGTGGATTACCGTGAGTCCAAGGCCACTCACTACATAATGAATTCCAGGTCAACGTGGACCACTTAGAGGAGTCAGGTTCCTCTTTAAGTGAAGATTCAGAGGAACAGAATCAGGGGCCACCTTGTGATGCCATGGTTGTCCTTCTGGGAGGTGGACCTCCTCCTATGGTGCAGGGGTTCTCTGCAGCAGACAGCCTTACTACTTAAGGACAGGCCTGGAATGCACAGGTTTTTGTGCTGCTGAGACCTTCCTTGTCATGACCTTGTTTTTTAGATGTGGGTTGTGTTTTGATGGATTTGGGGATGAAGGGCATGGCTTAGGTGCTGTCAGCCTTTCCCACTCCTAGGGGTGGCCCAAGAGTTTTGCCTTTTGGATGGTCTGTGCTGACTTGTTCCTTCATTTTTCAGGGTGTCCTAGACCGCTTTTCTCAAATTCAGCCGAAGCTCATCTTCTCAGTGGAGGCTGTTGTCTACAATGGCAAGGAGCACAGCCACTTGGAGAAGTTGCAGCGTGTGGTGAAAGGTGTGCTGTGCTTTGTCTCTGGGGGAGGGGTTGCATACATATGTAGATGGGCATCTCCCTGGAGCCTTGAGTGTAGGAAGAGATAGAATTCCCCTCAGGAGTCCTCCTTCCCATCTCAGACTATGGCTGGATTTTGGCAGCTGAGTGTATCTGTGTCCTGACTTTGCCCACCCTCCTTTCAGGGCTTCCTGACCTGCAGAGAGTGGTGCTGATCCCCTACATTGTCCCTAAGGAGAAGATTGACATTTCCAAGATCCCAAACAGGTACTGCTCTCTGGCCCTAGGTGGAGCTGTGGGGAGCCTTCATCTGGACTTGTATCAGGGTGTGAGAAGTGGGGGAGCTGCTGGTTAGGACCTTCATTCTATGGGTGGGACATGGGCAGACCCCACAGTTAATCTCTTGGGGGAGCATAGCAAGTGAGTGACAGAATGGGAGGTCCCAGGAGCTGTCACTCCTTGCCTATGTCCTTTTGCTGTGCAAGACTGAAAAGGTCCAGCCCTGGCTTCTTGGATTAGCCCTACAGCTTAGTGTTGGAGCTCATATTAACTGTGGAGTTCACAGGCATGCTTACACCTCACTCATGTGGTACACACATGCCCAGGTACATATGGACATGTGTTTACCTGCTTGTCTGTATACATGTGCACCCATGGTGGGTGATGGCAGACTTCCCAGTTGTGCACGGTACTGTCTTCTGGTCTTTAGGGGGTACAATGTATTTCCAGTGATGAGTCTTACCTGTGGGAGCAGGGAACAGAGATGACTGCTGGGCCCAGTGAGGGGCCTGGCTGTTCCTCTGCAAGGTCTGGGGAGGTGGAACCTCATTTGCCTTGGTCTGTTCTAGCTGGCCCTTACTGCATAAGGAAGGGTGTCATGATCAAAATACAGTTTGGTGAGACTAAAGTCACCAGAGCCAGCTCACTTGGGTTCAGATTTTGGCTAGGTGACTCCAGATTGGTGCTTAACCTGCCTGTATCTTGCTTTCTGCAATCATCACGTGGGGTAGTTAGTTCTTCCCAGCTGTGAGGTAGATAGGTGAATGCCAAGCTAGTGTATAGTTAGCAATCAGTAACAGTGTGTCACTGTGAGGGGCAGGGAGTTCTGTTCCCTAAAGCATAGAAGGCAAGCCCAGGTAGACTTAGAGAACTCTGCTGACTCTGTGTTCCAGCCAGATTGGCAGACCCCCATTCTGCTTTCTTTGTAACCAGTGACTTGGCTCTTGGGTGTCTGACAGAGGCTGTCATGCAGAGGAGGAAAAGCAGACTGGTGCTGCTAGTCCCAGGATGGCCGGCACTTGTTTGCCTGTTTCTGTGCGTATCTACAATTGAGACAAAGGAGAGCCACATTTGCTGCTTTATTTATTATTATTATTATTATTTATTTATTTTTAAATTTTGTTTTTGGTTTTTCGAGGTAGGATCTCACTCTGGCTCAGGCTGACCTGGAATTAACTATGTAGTCTCAGGATGGCCTCGAACTCACGGCAATCCTCCTACCTCTGCCTCCCAAGTGCTGGGATTAAAGGTGCGCACCACCACACCCGGCTTCATTCACTGCTTTATACAGCAGGAGGCTCTCTCCTCATTACATCCCAAGTGCTACTTGCTGTGCTGTTGTCTGTTTTGAAAGTCTCATTCCAGCCAAGGCTTACTGGAGTTGTGTAGTCCCAGGCTGGCCTACAACTTCCCCTGTCTCCCAAGGGCTGATTGACTGAAGGCATGTACCACAATACCCAGCTTTTTCTTAAATTTAAATATTTTATTTATTTATTGTGAGAGAGAGAGAGAGAGAGAGGGGAAGAAAGAAATAGGCAGATAGAAAGAGTGGGTGTACTAGGGTCCCCAGCCACTGCAAACAAACTCCAGATGCATGTGTCACCTTGTGCATCTGGCTTATGTAGGTACTGGGGAATTGAACCTGGGTCCTTAGGCTTCCAGGCAAGTGCCTTAACCACTAAGCTAACTCTCCAACCCAGCTTTTTTTTTTTAATTTTAAAAGTATATTTATTTATTTGAGAGAGAGAAAGAGGCAGAGAGAGACAAAGAGAGATGGAGCGCTCCAGGGCCTACAAATGAACTTCAGACACATACCTGGCCAGAGCTCCCTTTTGGGCAGTCAGAGCCTTAAACCCAGGCTGCTCATCAGGCAGTAACAGTGGACAGAGGAAATGGGCTAGAAGACTTCAATATCAAGTTCAAAGATGGCTTCCCAGGGTCTGCATAGCATTACTTGTGAGCAGCCTTTCCCATCCTGTTACAGTGTTTATGAGAGTGCTCGTGAATGTGTCCAGAGTGGAAATGAACTTCAAACCCTTAGTCATTCACTGAGCTCCCCTATTAGCTTAAGTTCATAGCATGTGATCCCCCTTCCTCCCACAAAGATCCCAAACTATGGCTTTTTAAATCTTTTTTTTTTTTTCTTTGCAGGGAGAGAAAGGGAGGGAGGGAAGGAGGGAGAGAGAAAACCAGGGAAGGGGAGAGAAAATGACCATGCCAGGGTCTCTTGCCAGTGCAAACTCGAGACATGAGCTACTTTGTGCATCTGGTTTTACATGGGTACCTAGGCCATCAGGCTTTGCAAGCAAGCACCTTTAACTGCTGAGCCATCTTTCCAGTGCCTTCACATGCTAAGCAGATGCTATTACTCCAGTCCTCTAGGCATTTTATACTATTTGTGTGTGTGTGTATGTGTGTGTGTGTGTGTGTATGTGTATGTGTGTGTGGTATGTGTATAGAGGCCAGAAGTTGGGTGTTTTCCTCAATCACTCCCCACCTTATTTATTGAGACAGGGGTTTCTGATTTGGCTGGTTTAGCTGGACAGCTTGCTCTGGGTGGCTCTCCACTTCTCAAGCACTGGGGTTACAGGCTTGCACTGCTATGTACTGGAGTGTTGGGATCTGAACTCAGACCCTTATGTTTGTGAGTGTTTCATGCACTGAGCTATTGCCCCAGCTCCCCCTCCCCCCGGTTTTTATTATGGTAGAAGTAGATGGATGTCAGGCCACATCTAGCTGGGGGTGGAATCAGCAGATCCATTTTGGCGTTCTGGAGGGTTCACTGTTGGTTTTCCCATGTTCCTGCCCACAGCGCATTCCTGGATGATTTCCTCTCAGGCGGAGCAGGTGAGCAGGCGCCTCAGCTGGAGTTTGAGCAGCTGCCCTTCAGCCACCCTCTGTTTATCATGTTCTCGTCGGGCACCACAGGAGCACCCAAGTGCATGGTGCACTCTGCTGGGGTAGGTATCTTTTCCTGTGCTTGTCTGATGGGGCTCCCAGTCTCTTCTGGTCCCCTCTCTGGAGTCCAGCTTCTTTCCTAAGTGTTTCAGGAAGACTCAGAGTTGGTCCCAGGATGATGGAGAGCTACTGTCTTGGGGGCACTGTGGCAGCTGTCATCATGGCAGCAAACACGTAGTTCTGTCCAAGTGGGCGCGCGCTGGGTGGACCTGGGCTTTCTCATGTGGGCTTCTAGGAGATTGTGAGCTCAGTGGGTGGGCCACCAGTACTGAAGAGCCAGCATTTATGAGGCTGAGGTAGGAAGAGCATTGTGACCTATAGACTGCCAGAATGAGATCCAGGTCAACCTGGGCTAGAGGAAGACCATACCTTGAAACGACCAAAAAACAAAGTCAGAATTGTGGAGGGCAGAAAGTGTAAACATGCAATGACTGTCAGGGGTGTATGTTTTCATGAAACTGCCCTTATATAGTGTGGGTACAGATGTGGAAACACACTGAGTGGCCTTGTGGAACTTGACTGCAGGCTACAGTCAAAATTTGAAAGCCATTAGTATTTACTACCAAGTGTCCTTAACTTAGCAAGAGCTCGGGACGATGATTAGGCAGGAGGCTCAGACATTTGTCTGTAAGTTTTTAAAGAACTAGTAAGGCAGGCTTTTCTAGAGGCCTCAGTTCCAGGCCTTGTTGGCTGGTGTGGAGTCTGCATCCCAGCCTCCCTCCTCACAGGTGCTAGCTACTCCTCCACCTCCTTGTCTTGCCTCCTAGCCTTGGGGGAGGAGCCTCCTCGTGTGATGGCTCAGCCTCCAGAGCCCAAACCCTCATCACCATAGTGCAACTTAGTGCTCTCAGTATTTTCTCCCTCACTTTCTAAGAGGAGACTGTGCATGTTCTTGGACAGCTTATTAGCTGTAGCCTGATGAGGTGGGCTGTGAAGTGAAATAGGAAACTTAGAATTCTGCCTCATTCAACAGTTAGAATGGATCCCTTCCACAAAGGGACTTTCACACAGGCATTTTATAGTTGTACCCAGTCTGTCCAGCAGACTTCCATAGGAACGTGGGGTAGGGCCGGGGGCTGGGGGAGTGACCTGGTCTCTTGGCCTCCTGGATTTGGACTTAACTAAGGTTCAGTTGCAGTTGTGAAATAACCACAGACAAAACATGAGTCTGGGCTGGAGAGATGGCTTAGTAGTTAAGGTGCTTGCTTGCAAAGCCTAAGGACCCAGGCTTGATTCCCCAGTACCCATGTAAACCATATGCACATAGTTGTACATGTGTCTAGAGTTTGTTAACAGTGGCTAGAGGCCCTGGTGCGCCCACTGTCTCTCTCACACACACACATAAGTAAGTAAAAACTAAAATATAAAAAAAACCACCATGAGCCTACTGATACAGCAGGGTACCTAAAAACTGCAAGGTTGGAGGGGGACATGGGGTGAAGGAACAACACTGGCTGGCTACTGTTGTATGAGCCTGATTTACTACATCAAGCTGGGTGCCCAGAGCTGCTGAGCTCCTGTGGGCCGGCGGAAAGGGCCCAGTGTCTTCTGAAGCTCTTGTATAGGGCAGGGTTTATGCGGCCAAACAAGGCATCTCCAGAAAAATCAAAATGTATAATTTTACCATTATTTTTAGCATTTTTGCATAGTGACTGTCATTTTTTTAGGAGAAGAACATAAAAATGTATTAGCTGTAATGTAGTTTGCTCATAAAAGGATCATGCCTGATAAATTTAGAGCGGACAGATAGGAAAGTTATATTTATTCTGTCCTCACTTGACTCTTGGATCTCCAGAGAGTGACTAAGCATCTTGCCTGGTTTTCAGGATTCTCTCTCTCTTTTTCTTGAACTTTTAAAACATTTTATTTTATTTATTTGAGAGAGAGAGAGAGAGACAAAGAGATAGAGAGAGAGAATGGGTGCACTGGAGCCTCCAGCCACTGCAGACAAACTCCAGATGTATGTACCACCTTGTGCTTCTGGCTTACATGGGTACTGGGTAATTGAACCTAGGTCCTTAAGCTTTGCAGGCAAGTGCCTTAACCACTAAGCCATCTCTTCAGCCCAGAATTCTCTTTTTTATTGTTGTTTTGATACAAGGTCTTTCTATGTAGTCCAGGCTGGCCTTCAATGTGGCAATCCTCCTGCCTCATTCTACTTAAAAGAATTTATATTTTCTTATTTTGAGAAAGAGATAGATAGATAGATAGATAGATAGATAGATAGATATCGGGCATACCAGGGCCTCCAGCCACTGCAAATGAACTCCAGACACATATGCCACCTTGTGCATCTGGTTTACGTGGATTCTGGGGAATCAAACCTTGGTCCTTCATTTCTATAGCCCTGCCTCAGCTGTCAGAGCATTGGAATCACACAATTGTTTGAGAGTTAGTTACCTGATAGCAGACTTGAAGACAGCTGAAGAGAGGCCAAAGCATAAGGTAGGGCTGCTGCCAGCACTCTGGTATGTAGTCATGGGTTGTCATTGGCTTGTGGTTGTGTCCTTAGTCCATGGAAGGTCCCAGAAAGAAGATTCCCTTTCCTTCCTTTAAATTGAATTGCTCAGTGCAGGGGTATGTCTCTGGCTCAGTGGCATGGGGCCTGCATTCAGATGCAGTGTAGGGTTTAAAACGCAAAGGACTGAGAAAAACCCAGGAGAGGAAACCAAAGCTGTGTTGTGCTGAGAGCATGATGGGCCTGTGCATAGCAGTGGCTTGGGGTAGTGCTGCAAGACAGCTGACTGCTGGGTGGAGCTCTGCCCTCATTACAGACTGCAGTGAGTGGGAAAGAGGGAAGGGATTTAATGTTGGCCACGTAGCCAGGCTGTGTCCTTTAGTGGATCCATTGTATATAGATGGCATCCATTGAATGATTTTCTATAAAGGTTGTCATCCTCAAATTCTTACCCACCCTGCCTGCGTGAAGCCCTATATGAGGAACTTTCTGTGGAAGCTTGTGTCCTCCCCTGTGACAGGCACCGTGCATCAGCCTGCAGTTTAGCTGTGGAGTCCCAGGCATTTTGGATCTGTAGAAAAGCCTTGTCTATTTCAGCACTTCCTGCATGTTCCTGTGGACTGTTGACAAGGCTTGCCAGCAGGCTGCCGCCAGTGGCAGTTGCCACTCTTAGGCATGGTGGTAGGCACTATCTAGGACCCTAGGAGTCTGGCTTCTGGACCAGGACTTCTGGGAGAATTGTGTTGAGCCCTGAAGGAGGTTCTCCTCTGATTGGCTTGTCCTCTGACTTCTTGTGAGTGGGGTGGAGCTGGTGTAACAAGGGAGGGTCTCGTGCCAGCCCCACAGACCCTCCATAGAGGAGAAGAAGTACAAGAACCTTACTGTGTACCCCGTGCTCACTTCTGTGGACTGTACTGTTTCCCCACTCCAGAGGCATGGAAGGGCAGTGTTTCCAATCTGTCCCTCTGGATCAAGACTGAGGCAGAGGGTGAATTGATGGGCAGTGGCCCCTCCATGCACTCTGTGAAGGAAGTTTCCTCCTTCTCTGCCAGCCACCAGCCAGAGCTGCTTGGAAGGCATGGGTGCAGGAAATGGGGTACTGGGCAGCTCTGGGGAAGCAGGTTTGTAAGGAGGTTACTAAGAAGACACAGCACAGGACAGGAAGAGCCGTGAAAGCTCAGCAAGTAGTGTGAGTGAGCATGTGGTGAAGGCCAGCGCAGATCTGTAAAGGAACATGCGAAACTGCTCACCCGGCTGTCTCTGGTGCAGGGTGAGGAGAAACTGCACTTCTTTCTTTCTTTCTTTTGTTCGCCTGCCCTTCCTTCCTTCCTTCCTTCCTTCCTTCCTTCCTTCCTTCCTTCCTTCCTTCCTTCCTTTCCCCCCCCTCCCTCTTTCCCTCCTTTCCCTTTCCTCTCCTCTTTTCTTTCTTTTTCCTGAGGTAGGGTCACACTGTAGCCCAGGCTGACTTGGAATTCACTCTGTAGTCTCAGAGTGGCCTTGAACTCACAGTAATCAATCCTTCTATCTTTGTCTCCCAAGTTCTGGGATTAAAGGCATGAGCCACCAAGCCTGACTGCATTTCTTTTTTAAAAAATTATTAAGGGTGGGGCTGGAGAGATGGCTTAGCGGTTAAGGCATTTGCCTGCAAAACCAAAGCATCCTGTTTCGATTCTCCAGGACCCTCGTAAACCAGATGCATAAGAGGGCTCATGCATCTGGAGTTCGTTTGCAGTGGCTGGAGGCCCTGGCTTGCCTAGTCTCTCCCTCTCTTTCTCTTTTTTTTTCTCTCAAATAAATAAATAAATAAAATATATTAAAAAAATTATTAAGGGCTGGAGAGATGGCTTAGTGCTTAAGGCAAATGATCCAAGTTTGATTCCCCAGTACCCATGTCAGCCAGATGCTCATGGTGACATTCTCTTAAAATTTGCAAGCAGAGAGAGAGAGAGAGAAAGGGGGGGGGAGGGAGGGAGGGAGGGAGAGAATGGGAATGTTAGGGCCTTTAGCCACTGTAGTTGAACTCCAGAGACAGTACATGTGCCCCTCTGTGCATATGGCTTTATGGAGTACTGAGGAATTGAACCTGTGTCATTAGGCTTTGCAGGCAAGTGCCTTAACCACTGAGCTATCTCTCTGGACTTTTTTCTCTTTCTTTCTTTCTTTCTTTCTTTCTTTCTTTCTTTCTTTCTTTCTCTCTTTCCTTCCTTCTTTTTTTTCTTTTTCTTCTTTCCTTGCAAGCAGAGAGAGAGAGAAAGAGAAAAGAAACTGAGAATGGTCACACCAGGGCCTCAAGCCACAGGAAACAAACTCCAGATGCATGTGTCACTTTGCACACCTGGCTTTATGTGGGTACTTGTTAATCCAACCAGGGTTGTTGGGCTTTGCAGGTGCTCCAGTCAGGTTCTCATTGCTGGCAGAAATCACCTGACCAAGAGCAGCTTTTGGGAAAAAAGGCTATATTTTGGCTTACAGGCTTGAGGGGGAAGCTCTATGATGGCAGGGAAAACTACGGCTTGAGCAAAGAGGGTGGATAGCACCCCGTGGCCAACCTCAGGTGGACAACAGGAACAGGAGAGTGTGCCAAACACTGGCGAGGGGATACTAGCGATAATACCCATAAGCCTGTTCCCAAAAATAACTGCCTCCAAGAGATGTTAATTCCCAAATCTCTATCAGCTGGGAACCTAGCATTCAGAACACATAAGTTTATGGGGGACACCTGAATCAAACCTCCACAGCAGGCAAGCACCTTAACCAATGAGCAGTCTTTCCAACCCCAACTTCCTTTCTTTTATATACATATAAACTTTTATTATTGACAACTTGTATAATAATCGACAATAAACTATGATAATTCTCTCCCTTCCCCCACTTTCCCTTTTACAAATCCATCTCCCATCATATCCTTTCCCCTTCTCAATTAGTTTCTCTCTTTATTTTGATGTCATCTTTTCCTCCCTATTATGAGGGCCTTGGGTAGGTAGTGCCAGGCACTGTGAAGTCATGGATATCCAGGCCATTTTGTATCTGGAAGATTGCATTGTAAGCAGTCCTAACCTTCCTTTGGCTCTTACATTCTTTCTGTCACCTCTTCTGTAATGGACCTTGAGCCTTAGAAGGTGTGATAGAGATGTATCAGTTATGAACACTCCTCTGTCACTTCTCAGCACTATGTTGCCTTTTTTTTAAAGTTTTCTCTCTTTTTGGTATTTTATTTATTTATTTGAGGGCAACAGAGAGAGAAAGAGGGAGAGAGAGAGAGAGGGAGGGAGGGGGAGAGAGAGAGAGAGAATGGGTGCGCCAGGGCCTGTAGCCACTGCAGATGAACTCCAGATGTGTGCATCCCCTTGTGCATCTGGCTAACGTGGGTCCTGGGGCTTCCAACCGGGGTCCTTGGGCTTCACAGGTAAGCGCTTAACCACTAAGCCATCTCTCCAGCCCACTATGTGGCTTTTTGAGTCATCCCGGAGGACACTGCCATCTGAAAAGAGAAGTTTTTCTAACCAAAAGAGAGAGTAGCATTAATGCATGAATATGAACATTAACAAAAGTGCTTACTAGGCAGTTTGGTGAACATGACATATGCATTTAGCCAGACAACAGCAGGCTTTATACCCTTAGGGCTCATGATCTCTCCTGCCATAGGCTTTTTAAAAATTTATTTTAGCTGGACGTGGTGGCGCATGCCTTTAATCCCAGCACTCGGGAGGCATAGGTAGGAGGATTGCCATGAATTCAAGGCCACTGTGAGACTCCATAGTGAATTCCAGGTCAGCCTGGGCTAGAGTGAGACCCTATCTCAGAAAAAAAAAAAGTTAAAGATTTATTTTATTTTAGAGAGCGAAAGAGAATCTCACACACACACACACACACACACACACACACACACACACACACACACAGAGAGAGAGAGAGAGAGAGAGAGAGAGAGAGACAGACAGACACAGAGAGAGGGAGAGAGAGAAAGAGAAAGAAAAAGAGTTGGTACGCCAGTGCCTGAGTCACTGCAATTGAAATCCAGGTGTTTGTGTCACCTAGTGGTCATGTATGACCTTGTGCTTGCTTCACCTTTGTGTGTCTGGTTTATGTGGGATCTGGAGAGTCAAACATGGCTCCTTAGACTTTGCAGGCAAGCTCCTTAACTGCTAATCCATTTCTCCAGTCCTCCATAGGCTTTTGACTTGGCATATATTCCCTCCTATGGCTCGGGCCTCCAATCCAATTAGAGAACAGTTGGTTTTCCATGTAACAGACATGCCACTATCGCACCCATTGGGTCACTTGGCCTGACTGGTCAAACTTTAAGGCTTGCAATGTTCACTATTGTTGTGATCAGATAAAGTATGAGGAATTATTTCAATCTTTCTATATTTGTTAAGATTTGCTTTATGTCCTAATGGTCTGTTTTTGAGAATGTTCCATGTGCTGCTGGAAAGAATGTATATTCTGCAGCATTTGGATGGAATGTTCTGCAGCATTTGGATGGAATGTTAGGTCCATTTGTTCTATGGCATCATTTAATCCAGATGCTTCTCTATTTTTTCAGGATGACCTGTCAATTGATGAGAGTGGGGTGTTGAAGTCACCCATTACCATTGTGCTTGATGTTATCTGTGACCTTAAATCTGATAGTGTTTGTTTGATGAAATTGGGAGCCCCCATGTTAGGTGCATATATGTTTAGGATTGTAATGACCTCCTGTTGCATTGTACCTTATATCAAAATAAAGTGACCTTCTTTATCTTTCCTAACTAGTGTTGGTTTGATGTCTTTCCTGTCAGATATTAGGATAGTAACACCTGCTTGTTTTCTAGGTCTATTTGCTTAAAATACCATTTTCCATCCTTTCACCCTAAGATGCTATCTGCCTTTTATGGAGAGGTGAGTTTGTTTGAGGCAACAAACAGAAGGGTCCTGCCTTTTTAAAACATATTTTTATTTATTTATTTGAGAGAGAGAAAGAGAATGGGTGTGCCAGTGCCTCTAGCCACTGTAAACAAACTCCAGACATATGTGCCACCTTGTGTATCTGGCTTATGTGGGTCCTGTGGAATCTAACTTGGGTCCTCTGGCTTCACAGGAAAATGCCTTAACTACTAAGCCATCTCTCTAGCCCAGGATCCTGCCATTTAATCCACTCTGCAAGTTGGGCATTGAGGCCATTGATAGTAAGAGTTACTATTGAAAAGTGTATATTCATTTTTGCCATTCTTCTTCTTTTGTAGTGTTTCCTGTTTTCCATTTACTCTCATGAATTAGCTGTTATTTGAGTATAGTTTATTTTTTCCTGTTTACTCGTGCATATGCTTTTCTTTCTCTTCAATGTGAAGGATCCCTTCAAGTATTTTCTGTAGAGCTGGCTTAGTGGCCATATATCCCTTTAGCCTGCTTTTGTTGTGGAATGTCCTTATTTTTCCATCAATTTGAATGGATAGCTTTTCTGGATAAAGTAATCTTGGTTGACAGGTTGACAGTTGCTATTTTTTTTTTTTGCGGGGGGGGGGGCAGGCGGGTGGTTTCAAGGTAGGGTCTCACTCTGGCCTAGGTTGACCTGGAATTAACTATGTAGTCTCAAGGTGGCCTGAACTCAAGGCGATCCTCCTACCTCTGCCTCCCGAGTGCTGGGATTAAAGGTGTGCGTCACCATGCCCCCAGCCCTTCTGACTTTTATAGTTTGTATTGAGTAATCAGCTGTTATGCTGATGGCCTTGCCTTTAAACGTGACTTGGTCTTTCTGTCTAACTGCTTTCAAGATATTTTCTTTCATTTTTGTGTTTACTAGTTTAATTATAACATGGTGAGGAGAGGATCTTTCCTGGTTTTGTCTGTTTGGTATTCTAAAGGCTTCTTGTAACTTGGCATCTCTTTCCTTATTTGGGGGAAATTTTCTTCTATGATTTTGTTGAAAATACCTACTATGCCTTTGGAGTGAAATTCTTCTCCTACTATACCTGAATTAGTTTTTGAATATATTAAATTAAATTAATTTATTTGTCAGAGAAAAAGAGGGAGAGAGAGAGACAGAGAGAATGGGCACTCCAGGGCCTCCAGCTTCTGTGCCACCTTGTTTATTTTATGTAGGTCCTGGAGAATTGAACCTGAGTCCTTTGGCTTTGCAGGCAGATGCCTTAACTGCTAAGCCATCTCTCTAGCCCTGTGCCTAAATTATTATGTTTGATCATAGTGTCCTGAATGTCTTGAAATTCCTATTCATATGTTTCTATTAGTTTGTTGGACTGTACTAGATCTGCCACTTTGTCTTCTAGTTTAGATATTCTGTCCTCTCCTTGATCCATCCTACTGGTGAAACTTTCTACAGGGTTTTCTACTTCACTTACTCAGTTTTGTATTTCTTGTATTTCTGATTGTTATTTTTTCATTATTTCTCCTTCCTTACTCAGGTCTTGACCTCCATATTTCATTAAGTTGATTTCCTGTATTCTTTTGGGATTCTTTCAGGAGTTTTTTTTCTTATTTGATTTATTTGAATATAGATATAATCATTCTTTTGAATTCTTTGTCAGACATTTCATCAAAATCAGTCTCACTTGAGGTCATTTCTGATGGATTTATAATTTTTGGTGGAATTATATTTTCTTGACATTTTTTGTGTTTCTTATATTATAATACAGAGATTTTTGCATCTTTAATTTGCTGCTTGGGTTTTCTAATGATCTGCGGTATTCTTTGGCCTTTAAATCAGATGTTATATGTCTTCAGCATAGGAGCCTAAGGTGCCAGGTGTGGCTCTTATATTACTCCCAGAGTAACATAGAAGTGACCCTGGTGTTTAGTTTGCCTGCTATGTAAGTATTCTAGTAGGCTGGGTGGAGCAAAATATAGGCAAGTTCTAAAATTCAACTGAGCAGTATATATAATCAAACCCAGCACAGAATATTTGGGTAGGAGTGGACTAAAACAGATAATCTAACAAAGCCACAGTCCCTAAATGTTTGTATTGCCCCACACCTGTAATCCTGTTGACTGGGAGGCTGAGGTTTCTGGTCTGTAATGGGTTTCACGTCATCCTGGGACTGAATGAGACCCTGCCCCCAAGAAAGGCAGAAGAAGACACTATGAACCTGAAAATACCCAAAGCAACACACATCAACCCCAAAACACAGTTTATTTAAGAATGGTGGGCTGGAGAGATGGCTTAGCGGTTAAGCGCTTGCCTGTGAAGCCTAAGGACCCCGGTTCGAGGCTCGGTTCCCCAGGTCCCACGTTAGCCAGATGCACAACGGGGCGCACGCGTCTGGAGTTCGTTTGCAGAGGCTGGAAGCCCTGGCACACCCATTCTCTCTCTCTCCCTCTATCTGTCTTTCTCTCTGTGTCTGTCGCTCTCAAATAAATAAATAAAAAATTAAAAAAAAAAGAAAAAAAAAAGAATGGTAAAGCTGACCACTAGTAAGTACATCAATCAAATCTAACACATAACCTTCCCTGACATGAAAGGTGTGATTAGCACTTCCAGAGCAGGTCTAAATACCTGGCTTTGGGGCAGGTATTGACCCAGCGTAAATAGGTCCTGTTACCTTTTGGGATGGCTTCAGTCTCACCTATGCTGAGTGCCTGTGTGGATCCCTCTTTACTGCTCAGTGGGCTCTGCTAGGCTAGTTGGGTCGGTGGGTCTGCTGTTTCGATCGGCTGTGCTGGATACTGTATAGCTGAGACCCTTTACAGTTTTCCAGTGGTTGCTGGCACTGGCAGTTGGGGAAGGGAAGGCTATGGAGGATGCCTGGCATTCCTGAGCTGATCAACTGGTTCATGTTGTCTTCTCCTTCAGGTTTTTTAACTTTGTGAGGAAGCTGGTGTGAGTGGCAAATCCCTTCACAGTGTTTCAACTTCTGTGGCTCAGGCTGGCCAGGTGTGGGCATAGCTCTTTCCAGCAGACCAGACGCAGGGGCTGTGGTGGGAGCCAGTTCTGGCTGCTTTTGTGATTGCTAGAAGCTCTGGGTCTCTCCTGCTGTGGTTGATAATTCCTTATATATCTTCACTTTTTGGTAGAAGAGTGTATTGTAGTGTTTTTCTTCTTATTTACCCTCCCAGGCTGCTTTGGTGTAGCTGCTACACCACCATCTTAACCAGAAGTCTCTCTCTCTCTCTCTTTTTTTTTAAAAAAAACATTTATTTCAGAGACAGACAGTGAGTGAATATGGGCACACCAGGGCCTCCTGTAATTGCAAACTCCAGATCCATGCAGCACTTTGTGCATTTGGTTTTATGTAGTTATTGGGGAATTGAACCTGGGCCACCAAGCTTTGTCAGCAAGCGCTTTTAACTGCTGAACCATTTCTCCAGCCCTCTGTTTTTTTTTAAACCCTTAATTTAATTTAATGTAATTTAAAAAAGAAATTATTTTAGAGAACTGGAGAGAGAGAGAGAGAGAGAGAGGGAGAAAGAAGAAGAAGAAGAAGGGGGGGAGAGAGAGAGAGAGAGAGAAAATTGGCGTGTCAGGGCCTCAGCCACTGAAATCGAACTCCAGACACTTGTGTCACCTAGTGGGCATGTGCAACCTTTCACTTGCCTCACCTTTGTACGTCTGGATTATATGGGATCTGGAGAGTCACACATGGGTCCTTAGGTTTCACAGGCAAAGCCTTAACTGCTAAGCCATCTGTACAGCCCTCTTGTCTCCCTCCCTCCCTCCCTCCCTTCCTTCCTTTCTTTTTTGAGGTAGGGTCTTGCTCTAGCCCAGGTTGACCTGAAATTCACTGTGTAGTCTCAGGCTGACCTTGAACTCACAACAGTCCTCCTACCTTTGCCTCCCCAGTGCTGGGATTAAAGGTGTGTTCTGCCATGCCCAGCTCTGCTGTTTTCTTTGAAAAAAAAGTTTTTGTTTTTTAAGTAGAGTTTCACTCTAGCCCTGGCTGACCTGGAATTCAGCATGGAGTCTCAGGGTGGCCTTGAACTCATGGTGATCCTTCTACCTCTTCCTCTTGAGTGCTGGGATTAAAGGTATGCACCACCACGCCTGGCCCTAAAAAATACTTTTATTTATTTAGTTTTTGCAAGGAAAGAGAGAGAGAGAAGAGATACAAACAGAGTGAATGAGCATGCCAGGTCCTCCAGCTGCTGTAGATGAACTTCATATGTATGCACCTGTGTGCATCTGGCTTTTACATGGGTACTGGGGAATAGAACTGAGTGAGTCATTAGGCTTTGTAGGCGAGTATCTTAACCACTAAGGCATCTCTCGAGCCCAAGAACAGCATTTCTTAGTATGTGCATTACAGTTTTGAAGTGTGTAAATAAATTGCCTTAAATGTTGAGCAGGGCTGGAGAGATGATATAGCGGTTAAGGTGCTTGTCTCTGAAGCCTAAGAACCCATGTTTGACTCCCCATGTCCCACATAAGCCAGATGCACAAAGTGACGCAAGCACAAGGTTGCATGTGTGTAGAAGGTGGTGCATGTGTCTGGAGTTAACTTTATAGTGGCTGGAAGGCCATGGTGTGCTGATTCTCTCATAAAAATGTTAAAAAAAAATAATATAGCAACAGGGAAAAGTGCCTGTGGTGTAGGCATGAGAACCCGAGTTCTGATCCCCTGCACCCATGTGAAAGTTGAATGAGACCTAATGTGGAACTCTGGCCTCCAAGTGCATACACATGCACCACACACACATATATACACACGAAATTAAAAATAAATAGATTTTAAAAAGCAAGAGGGGAATTGTCTCAGCAGTTAAAGGCACTTGCTTATGATTCCTGCTGGCCTGGGTTTAACTCTCCAGCACCTACATAAAGTCAGACTCAAAAAGTGATCTGGTATTCTTTTCAGTGACAGTGGCAAGAGACCCTGGCACACCCATACATGTACCACACTCATGCTGTCTCTTCCTTGACAATGTACATGTGCAAATGGATTAAAATGTTTAAAACAAAGCATCTGATCCATGACCTCACAGTGCCTGACACTACCTACACAATACCATCATAAGCCGGGCGTGGTGGTGCACATCTTTAATCCCAGCACTTGGGAGGCAGAGGTAGGAGGATTGCCATGAGTTCAAGGCCACCCTGAGACTCCATAGTGAATTCCAGGTCAGCCTGGGCTAGAGTGAGACCCTACCTCGAAAAACTGAAAAAAAAAAAAAAGAAAAAAAAACCCATCATAATAGGAGGAAAAGATCATGATGTCAAAATAAAAGAGAGACTGAGAGGGGGAGGGGGTATGATGGAGAGTGGAGTTTCAAAGGGGAAGTGGGGGGAGAGAGGGATATTGTTTACAATCTTGGAAGTTGTTAATTAAAAAAATAAGCATCTGTGAAGGAATGTATAGAGGGTGAGTGGAATTGTCTGACCAGATCTAGGTCCCATACTGTCTGTGTGTTTTCTCTGCTCAGGCATCTCCGACCTGCAGATGATCCCCATCTGGTTCTGCTTAGGCCTCATGTTTCCCTGTCATCAGTTGTGGGAGCTTTGGGCAGGCAGGATGGCCTGAGCCAGAGGGACATGCTGCGCCTGCCCTTCACTATAAGGCTCATTCTCTTCTGCCTGAAGTTGGGTCCCTATGGTGTCTCTGGAACTCCTGATGGTACAGGCACCAAGAGCTCTCAGAATCAGATGACACGAGTGACATGGGAGGTGGCCCCTGAAACCAGGAAGGGAAGAAGAAGGTTGCAGGTGTCTTTCTGGCAGGCCTCAGAGCAGGGGATCACCAGCCTCTCTCCCTCCTGCAGGGCACCCTTATCCAGCACCTGAAGGAGCACATGCTGCACAGTAACATGACACACAGTGACATCCTGTTATACTATACCACGGTAAGTAAGTCTCTCACTGAGCATGGTGTCCCTGCCACCACCACATGGATTGGTGCAGAGTGGGGATGGGGCTGTGTGGCAAGAACTCAGAACTAGCCTTCTTTAAGACTCCAGGTGTCTAGAGGTTCCAGGACAATCTGGCCACATTTCCTGGATGGGCATTGCTTTTTTTTTTTCTTTTTTTTTTTTTTTTGTTTTGTTCTTGTGGCACTGGGGACCAAGTCAAGTGCTTTGGGCATGCTATACAAGTGCCCTGCCACTGAGACACATCACTAGCCACACCCTTAATTTTTTTTTTTTTTTCTATTTTGAGACAGTATTTTGCTAAGTTGCCCATGCTGTCCTTGAATTTACCCTGTAGCTTAGGCTGGTCTTGAACTTGCCCTCCTGCCTTACCCTCCCAAGTAGCTGAGATTCCAGGTCTGCTGACCTGCTTGGCTTTTTAAGAATTTTATTTTATTTTTTTTAAAGCCGGGCGTGGTGGCGCACGCCTTTAATCCCAGCACTCGGGAGGCAGAGGTAGGAGGATCGCCAAGAGTTCAAGGCCATCCTGAGACTACATAGTGAATTCCAGGTCAGCCTGAGCCAGAGTGAGACCCTACCTCAAAAAAAAAAAAAAAAAAAAGAAAAGAATTTTATTTTTTTATTTCACACACACACACACACACACACACACACACACACACACACGCAGAGAGAGAGAGAGAGAGAGAGAGAGAGAGAGAGTGAGAAAGGTCGGGAGACTGGTACACTATGGTCTCCAGCTGCTGCAAATTAACCCCAGACACATATGCCACCTTGTGCAACTGGCTCACATGGGTCCTGGGGAATCGAACCTGAGTACTTTGGCTTTGCAGCAAACACCTTAACTGTTAAGCCATCTATCTCTTCAGCCCCTGTGCTGCTTTGTTTGTTTGTCAAAGTAGGGTCTCTTTGTAGTCCAGGCTGATTTGGAATTCACTATGTAGTCTCAAGGTGGCCTCAAACTCATGGTGATCCTACTACTTCTGCCTCCCAAGTGCTGGGATTAAAGGTGTGTGCTACCATACCTGGCTTGTGCTGCTTTTTAAGACATTGCTGGAGGCAGGTTTCTCCTTGCCAAATTGGTGTCTATAGCCCAGCTGTGCATAGGTGACTGTCCACCTGGGCCCCAGACACACATAGGAAGGGGACCAAGCCTGGCCTTGATGGTGACTGTAGAC
Source organism: Jaculus jaculus (assembly GCF_020740685.1). NCBI lineage: Eukaryota > Metazoa > Chordata > Mammalia > Rodentia > Dipodidae > Jaculus > Jaculus jaculus. The sequence continues at coordinate 30,475,739 of NC_059114.1, forward strand.
AGGCTACTTTATTCTCTCTGTACATAGCTATGAATTAAGCCAAATGACAGGTTGCTCAGCTTCAAGGATTGTCACTTTTTTTTTTTTTTTTTTTTTTGAGGTAGGGTCTCACTCTAGCTCAGGCTGACCTGGAATTCACTATGTAGTCTCAGAGTGGCCTTGAACTCATGGTGATACTCCTACCTCTGCTTTCTGAGTGCTGGGATTAAAGGCATGCGCCACCGTGTCGACAGGATTGTCACTTTTACCTTAGTTCTGAAAGTGTGGTTTTAGGTGCCACTAGGTTCTGGTCTCTTTTGTGCCCTGTGATTTCCCAGGCACCTTTAGGGCAGGAAGCATGGCATAGGTTCAGTCCTTGATGGATTGCAGAAACCCCCAGGGGGGCATGCAGTTTTAAGCCACAGGGTTTTGCATTGAGAACTCAGATTTGGAGCCTGTGTTACAGGGTTTCACATTAAGAAGGTGGTGCATGAAGAAGTCAGGTTTGGAGGTTGTGTCTTGAAGTTTCACATTGAGAAAGTAGTGTATGAAGAAGTCAGGTTTGGAGGCCTATTTCATATTTCCTGAGCCTTTTGCCCCTCAGGTTCTGTGACAAGTTAGGTTCCCAGTGTAATGTGAGCAGTAGCTTCAGGAGTAGATGTTGTGCATGTCCCTTGTCTGTGAAATGTCATTTCTGATTGTGCTCTGCATCTAGGCCAGTGGTGAGGTAATCCTTGATGGAAGACACCACCAGGGTCAGGCATTGTGGCATACCTGTAATCCCAACACTTGGGAGGTAGAGGTAGGTGGGTCTGGAATTCAAGGTGATCTTCAGCTACATAGTATGAGGCCAGCCTTGGATACACAAGACCCTGTATCACAAAAGAAAGAGACAAAGACAAAGAAACTCCTTAGCATAATGGATCCAGAACTATGATTCTCCCCATATGATGGAGAGATAGGCAGGCCTGTGTGCTTTGTTTTGCCTTTAAAATCTTAAATAAAAAATATTTTTATTTATTCATGAGCAGAAAGAGGGAGTAAGGATATGCCAGAGCCTCTTGCCATTGCAAACATCATCTGTACACTTGGGTCACTTTGTGCATCTGGCTCTATGTGGGAACTAGGGACTCAAACCCTGGCTTCACATTTTGCAAGCAAGTGCCTTTAACCACTGAGCCATCTCCTCAGCCCCAAAACATTTGTTTTTTTTTTGTTGTTGTTGTTTTCTTTGAGACAAGGTTTCACTTTGTTGTCCAGTGCAATTCTCCTGTCTCAGCTCCCTCCTCTGCTACTGAGTGCTGGGATTCCAGGTGTGTACCTCCACACCAGGCTCACATTTCCTCATATTTGTTGCAGGTCGGCTGGATGATGTGGAACTGGATGGTGTCGGCTCTGGCCACAGGAGCATCTGTGGTCTTGTACGATGGCTCCCCTCTGGTCCCAACACCCAATGTGCTGTGGGACTTGGTGGACAGGATAGGGTAGGTCCTTGGGGTCTTTGTTGCTTTGTTATGCTGAGGATGCTGATGTCCCGTTAGCAGGGTGCCGGCCTTGGAATGCTTAGCCATCACAGATGTCCCACTGATGGTGGGGGAGCATGGAGGATGTCAGAAACAGACAGGGTGGGGTTAGCTGTCCTTTGTGGAGGGAGACTGGTCCTCAGTACCCTGAGACATCAGGGTACCAGAAGGGTTGGGTTGCTTTTCCTTGCAGTGCTGGTGTAATGGGATACTAGGGGTCCAGCAAAGACCTTGAACCCCAAATCCTAGGTTTAGTTCTAACTTTTTTTTTTCCCGAGGTAGGGTCTCACTCTAGCCCAGGCTGACCTGGAATTCACTATGGAGTCTCAGGGTGGCCTTGAACTCTCAGCGTTCCTCCTACCTTTGCCTCCTGAGTGCTGGGATAAAAGGCGTGTGCCACCATGCCTGACGGTTCAGTTCTAATTTTGATTAAAGAATTGAATTAAGAAAATTGAGAAAGATGATTATTAAATTATTACATTTACTAAGCAAACTACAGAGCCAAGGAAAGGCATCTACATGGCTAGAGATCCCATGTGGAGGGCCTGGGGGAAAATGCTGAAAGAAAAGAGAAAAGAAAATTCAAGAAGTTCCTGCTGGAGGGAATAAAGGAGCCCAGGTGGAGATTAAGGGCTAGGGGCCCTGCCTGGCTGGGCCTAGGCCTTGGCCCAGGCTGAGCCAGCCCAGACCCAGCAGAGGGAAAATCTCACCTGTAGCTGGAAGTTCCTAAGTGATCAGAGAGCCTGCCTGCCCCTTGCAAAGATATTTATAGCTTTATAATGGTGGGCAGTCTTCCAGCTCAGGTGAACCAGAGGGACAGCTGGTTGGTTAGGGCTAAGGGCTGTCTTGGGAAGAGGCTAGCCCTGACACCATGTTCTGGGGGCTGAACTTGATCAACCAGGATGCTTAAATTCTATGAAAGACCTCTCTTCCAGGAGGGGCCTGGTTGTTTGTGGAAAAACAGGTTTAGGGAACTATGCAAGAGATAAGATGTCAGATCATACTTGATTTCTAGCAAGTGCAAACTTTTCCTCCCTTTTTTACCTTCAGGGGTCCTGTCACCCTAACTGTACCACCCCTTCCACTGGGAATGGAACCTTTCTTATAGAAGAAGCACAGCTGTCACCTCAAAGGGGAGCACTTATCCCAGAGCCAAGTATGATCGCTTATGGCTCAAGACATGGGTTCAAGTTGCCCCAGATCCCACATTCCAGCATGGTAGAAAAGAAGCTAAAAGTTGAACTGATTCACTGAGTTACTGAAAAGAGTTAATTGCTGGGGAGCTAAAACTTACCTTTGTCAACCAACGGAAAAATCCCGAAGAGGGAGCTGTCCAGAAAGGGCCCAGAGGGACAGGGATGATAAGAACAAAGACAGTTTAGGCTAAAACAAAGTGAAATGGACTTCCTTGCTAGGGTGGCCTGACTACAGAAATGACTGATGTGCAAATTGCCATATCTTGTTTGTTCACTTATCCCTCCCCTTGGCTATGAAAACTATAAAATGGAAATAAAATCTCAGCTTGGGGCTAAAGCTTCTTTAGAGGGCTACCTCAAGCTATTTGGCCCCCAGGTAATAAATGCCTCTACTTTCACTCATACTGGCACTGGAGTGATCTTTCCAGAGAATTTTTGCAACATTAATAGTTTCATGTCATTTAGTAATCAAAGAAAGTCATAACTCAAGGTGCTTTAAAAATATATTGGTGGGAGCATCAAGAAAGGCAGGTTGTAGCAGAGTGAAGTCTCTGCTATCTGATGACATTGTGAGCCTTTTGGTGGAGTGTTCTGTTTGTATATTTCAAAAGGAATTTACTTGATAGTCACAGGACATCAGGTCACACAGGTGGGCAGTGCATAGATAGTGATGATTTGGTTCCCAACTTAACATTCCAGGGTCTCAACCATGCTAGGAAAGCACTTCACTGAGCTATGGCCCCAGCTCCAAATGTCTTCCTAGTTCCTTCTTTCCCTTCCTCTCTCCCTCTTCTGCTCCTTCTCCCTTTCCTCCTCTCTGATAGTGTTTTAAAATCTAGGCCATTAATATATTTTTACATATGCTTGCCTAGCCAGGGTGATGCTTTTTGTGTATTGACATTTGGCGTACAGTCTTAGAGGAAGATCATTTCCTATTGAGACTGCTGTTGGCAAAAGGTTAATCACATTCCTAGAGTCTCCATGGCTTTGAATTTTTCCTTCAGTACCCATGGGGAGAAATTGTTTTTGTTGTGGGATAGGTGGAACATTACTGGATTGAGGATGAATGTTCTTCATTAGCACAGGCCAGACCAACTAACAGTGGCTCTTCTTCTTCCCTGGGATGTGCTCATGAGCCCCCAAAAGCCAGAGAGGGAACATTCTGTCTAGAGACGGGGCCTGAGCTCCAGAGTCCCCGTCCGAGGAGATGTAGTGGTGGTGTCAGTTGTCCATGTATGGCAGCCACATGACGGTAAGACAGCTCTGCACAGCGGTCCTCAAGAGTGACTCATCTTCTCCAGGAGGGGGTGCCCAGGGCTGGTGATAGGAACAAGCAGGCCTTGTTTTCCTGGAGCTGGTGGCACAGGAGCAGGGAGGAAGGGGAGACTGTGTCAGAAGTTGGTCACTGATGGTAGGGAGCTTTGGGAACCTACAGGAGCCTTGAAGGACCTAGTGTTTTCTTTCCCACCCACACCTTAGGATCACCATCCTTGGGACGGGTGCTAAGTGGCTGTCAGTGCTGGAAGAGAAAGACATGAGGCCAGGTGAGTGTGCCAGTTGTTCCTGTTCCTGGAAATGCCTCTTCAGGAAATGCCTCTTCAGGAAGTGCCATCCCTGTATGGCTATTGAGGCTGGTTCATCTCTTGTGCTTGCTCTTCTTAGCGGAAACCCACAACCTGCATTCTCTTCACACGATTCTGTCCACTGGCTCCCCGCTGAAGGCCCAGAGCTATGAGTACGTGTACAGATGCATAAGGAGCAACGTGTTACTGGGTTCTATCTCAGGTGTGGTTCTGTGCAGGTATCTGTGGGAAGTGGGAGCGTGGGGCCACCTTCTCTTGGAATTTATAGGATGAAAGTGGTTCCTCACATAAGAACGTGCTTGTGATGCTGAGAGAGTGACGCTCATGTGTAGATGTGGGTGTGTTATATGTGGTTTACAAATGACCATTTCTCTTAATGCTTTGCTTAACACAAGTCTGAGCTGTGCTTTGGAGAGATATTTGTGCAGGTAGTGAAAAACTGAGTATACAAGAAATTATGTCAGAAGCCCGTCTTTCAGAGATAGTGTGTGAGAGCATGTATATGCATGAGCGTGCCTGTGTGTGTGAGATCGTGCATGCGTATGAGTGCCTGTATGAGCATGCATGCGAATGAGTGTGCCTGTGAGTGAGTGTGCATGCATATGAGTGTGCCTGTGTGTGTGAGAGCATGCATGCATGTGTATGAGTGTGCCTGTGTATGAGAGCATGCATGAGTATGAGTGTGCATGTGTGTGTGAGAGCGTGCATGCGTATGAGTGCGCCTGTGTGTGTGAGAGCGTGCATGTGTATGAGTGTGCATGTGTGTGTGAGAGCGTGCATGAGTATGAGTGCGCCTGTGTGTGTGAGAGCGTGCATGAGTATGAGTGTGCATGTGTGTGTGAGAGCGTGCATGAGTATGAGTGTGCATGTGTGTGTGAGAGCATGCATGAGTATGAGCGTGCATGTGTGTGTGAGAGTGTGCATGCATATGAGCGTGCCTGTGTGTGTGAGATCGTGCATGCATGTGAGCGTGCCTGTGTGTGTGAGAGTGTGCATGAGTATGAGCGTGCATGTGTGTGTGAGAGCGTGCATGCATGTGAACGTGCCTGTGTGTGTGAGAGCGTGCATGCGTATGAGCGCGCCTGTGTGAGTGAGAACATGCATGCGTATGAACGAGCCCGTGTGTGTGAGCGTGCATGCGTATGAGCGCGCCTGTGTGTGTGAGAGCGTGCATGCGTATGAGCGCACCTGTGAGTGTGAGAGCGTGCATGCGAATGAGTGCGGTTGTGTGTGTGTGAGCATGCATGCGTATGAGTGCGCCTGTGTGAGAGCATGCATGCGTATGAGTGCACCTGTGTGTGTGAGAGCGTGCATGGGAATGAGTGCGCCTGTGCGTGTGAGAGCGTGCATGCGTATGTGTGCGCCTGTGTGTGTGAGAGCGTGCATGCGTATGAGCGCGCCTGTGTGTGTGAGAGAGTGCATGCATATGAGTGCACCTGTGTGTGTGAGAGCGTGCATGGGAATGAGTGCGCCTGTGCGTGTGAGAGCGTGCATGCGTATGAGTGCGCCTGTGTGTGTGAGAGCGTGCATGCGTATGAGTGCACCTGTGTGTGTGAGCGTGCATGCGTATGAGTGCGCCTGTGTGTGTGAGCGTGCATGCGTATGAGTGCGCCTGTGTGTGTGAGCGTGCATGCATATGAGTGTCCTGTGTGTGTGAGAGCGTGCATGCGTATGAGTGTCCTGTGTGTGTGAGCGTGCATGCGTATGAGTGCACCTGTGTGTGTGAGCGTGCATGCGTATGAGTGCACCTGTGTGTGTGAGTGTGCATGCGTATGAGTGCACCTGTGTGTGTGAGCGTGCATGCGTATGAGTGCGCCTGTGTGTGTGAGCGTGCATGCGTATGAGTGTCCTGTGTGTGTGTGAGAGCGTGCATGCGTATGAGTGTCCTGTGTGTGTGAGCGTGCATGCGTATGAGTGCGCCCGTGTGTGAGAGCGTGCATGCGTATGAGTGCGCCTGTGTGTGTGAGAGCGTGCATGCGTATGAGTGCGCCTGTGTGTGTGAGCGTGCATGCGTATGAGTGCGCCTGTGTGTGAGAGCGTGCATGCATATGAGTGTCCTGTGTGTGAGAGCGTGCATGCGTATGAGTGCGCCCGTGTGTGAGAGCGTGCATGCGTATGAGTGCGCCTGTGTGTGTGAGAGCGTGCATGCGTATGAGTGCGCCTGTGTGTGTGAGCGTGCATGCGTATGAGTGCGCCTGTGTGTGTGAGAGCGTGCATGCGTATGAGTGTCCTGTGTGTGTGAGAGCGTGCATGCGTATGAGTGTCCTGTGTGTGTGAGCGTGCATGTGTATGAGCGCGCCTGTGTGTGAGAGCGTGCATGCGTATGAGTGTCCTGTGTGTGTGAGCGTGCATGCGTATGAGTGTGCCTGTGTGTGTGAGAGCGTGCATGCGTATGAGTGCGCCTGTGTGTGAGAGCGTGCATGCGTATGAGTGCGCCTGTGTGTGTGAGAGCGTGCATGCATATGAGTGTCCTGTGTGTGTGAGCGTGCATGCGTATGAGTGCGCCCTTGTGTGAGAGCGTGCATGCGTATGAGTGCGCCTGTGTGTGTGAGAGCGTGCATGCGTATGAGTGCACCTGTGTGTGTGAGTGTGCATGTGTATGAGTGCACCTGTGTGTGTGAGCGTGCATGCGTATGAGTGCACCTGTGTGTGTGTGTATGCGTATGAGTGCGCCTGTGTGTGTGTGTGAGAGCGGGCATGCATATGAGCGTGCCTGTGAGTGTGAGAGCGTGCATGCGTATGAGCGCACCTGTGTGTGTGAGCGTGCATGCATATGAGCACACCTGTGTGTGTGAGCGTGTATGCGTATGAGTGCGCCTGTGTGTGTGAGCGTGCATGCGTATGAGCGCACCTGTGTGTGTGAGCGTGCATGCATATGAGCACACCTGTGTGTGTGAGCGTGTATGCGTATGAGTGCGCCTGTGTGTGTGAGCGTGCATGCGTATGAGCGCACCTGTGTGTGTGAGCGTGTATGCGTATGAGTGCGCCTGTGTGTGTGTGAGAGCGGGCATGCATATGAGCGTGCCTGTGAGTGTGAGAGCGTGCATGCGTATGAGCGCACCTGTGTGTGGATGAGCCTTCATGTGTATGTGTGGGTGTGTGCTCCGTGTCTGTGGGTGTGTGCACGCTCATCTAAGCTGGGCTCTGTGTTTGAGTCTGTGTCCCGGCTCCTCCCTTATCCTGTTGTTCTCTGCTTGTCCCCGCTCTCCGGTCCTGGCAGCTTCCACGGTGTCTGCTTGCTGATTATACCAGGAGGGAGAGCCTCTCCTCTTCTTGTGCTGCACCCCAGCAGGGCTACAGAAGCTCTTGCAGTCAGTCAGCAGTGCTCCCGTTTCCCCACTCAAATCCTGGCTTCAGTGTGATCACTGGAGGTGCCAGTCAGACAGCAGGGATGGGTCTCTGCGGGCCTCTCCCTGAGAAGAAGTCCCTGCCATCTGTGTACCCATGGGATAGGCCACACTCACTCCTGTCCCTGAAAGTTGCCTCTCTGCTATTGCTTCCAGGTGGCACTGACATCATCTCTTGCTTCATGGGCCAGAACACATCCATCCCTGTGTACAAGGGGGAGATTCAGGCACGGAACCTGGCCATGGCTGTGGAGGCCTGGAATGAAGAAGGTGCTGGCTTCCCTGAGTGATCCTGGCTGTGAGGAGTGAGGGGCCCAGGGAAGCTCATGGAAGTGTCCCTTGCTTGTGATGACTTGCAATCTCTGGCTGAGGGGCCGCCTCTGTCACTTACAAAACAACATCCTTTCTCCCTGCCTGGTCTCCCATGGGCTCCTTGTCCCGAGTTCCTGAAGCAGGAATGTCCGTGGGAGCTGGGTGGGTGACTGTGGTGCTCAGGCAGCTCCTGGCTTTCCTAGCAAGGGGAATGATTGAACAGGACCCTCAGGCAACTGGGGTGGCAAGAAGGGGTCTGCCTGGGGAGAAGCCTATGGTACATATGCAGATGTGGGTTGCCTACCTGTGAAATTTGTCACTCTTGCATCCTACATGGCAGCTTAAGGAAGAGAGGGTGCCATGCTCACCCTCCTCTTCCTCTTCCATGCCAGGAAAGGCCGTCTGGGGAGAGAGTGGCGAGCTGGTGTGTACTAAGCCCATCCCCTGCCAACCCACACATTTCTGGAATGATGAGAATGGCAGCAAGTATAGGAAGGCCTATTTCTCCAAATTCCCAGGTAAGTCAGAGCCAGGCCAGCACTATACCCTGCCTGGCTGGTCCCTAGTTCTTGGCTGGCCCAGCTGCTCACCGTAACTCAGAGACCTGCTGCTGCCAACTAGTGTTTTTTTTTTTTTTTTTTTTTTTTTGAGGTAGGGTCTCACTCTAGCCCAGCTTGACCTGGAATTCACTATGTAGTCTCAGGCTGGCCTTGAACTCATAGTGATTCTCCAAACCACTGCCTCCCCTGATTTCTTAATATAGGAGAGAGGGAGGGAGAAAGAGAATATAGGTGCACTGGGGCCTCCTGCTGGTGCAAATTAACTCCAGACACCTGTGTCACATTGTGTGGCTTTATTTGGGTGTCAGGGAGTTGGACCCAAGCCGTCAAACATTGCAAGCAAGTGCATTCAGCTGCTTGAGCCATCCTTCTAGCCAAATGGTCAATATTTTGTACTGTCATCTGGAAGCCATTGGGCGATTCTATAACCTGGGTTCAGTTGGCCCTCACCCACTTCCATATCCAGAGCCTCCTGGTCCCAGTGCTATCTGGGATGTTAAAGGCCGTTGCTGTCATATCAGGGTCTGCCTGCCCAGGAGGAAGTAACAATGAAGTGGGGCACAGTGAGGGGTGGTGCTCCTGAATGGGGTGGTTTGTGGCCAGAGCACCATCCTCACACTGACACCCACCAGTCATCTCATGTGGTTGCTGGGCCGCAGCAGGGGAAACTCTTCTCTGAGGGCCTGGCTCCTCCCCTTGGACTTAGCAGTCTAACTAAGCACCCCTTCTGTGCCAGGGCTGTGGTGATGAGTGTGCACTAGCCTCCGCATGCTACACAGGTCCACTCAGCCACTTGGCTTTGCATAAAGCACATGGGTAGAATCGGAATGTGCAAGGGCTCCTTAAAGTTGTGGCTGTGGCTGGATGTTTGCGTGTTGCCTTGTATGTTTGCAGTCACTGGTGAAGTTTGTTGCTCCCTGTGCAGTGCCTGCCATACCTTAGTTCTTTATCACCCCATGCTGAGGCTCTCCTGAATACCTGCTGTGCCTAAACTTCACCTTGACTCTTGCCACAGTGTCACTATGCAGTAGCCCAATGTGAAACAGCAGAGAAACACTATTTCTCAATAAGAGCATAGGGACCCTGCTCTAGCATCAGAAACAGACCTTATTTGAATATTGTCTGAGAAATGCATCTTCAGCAGCATTGCTCTTTGAAACCCTTTTCTGTCTTTTTTTTTTTTTGGTCACATTTGTGAAAAATATCTCTTAGGATGAATTTCAGAATAAATCTTTCTTTCTATCTTTCTTTTGGGGGGGCTTTGAGGAAGGGTCTCACTCTAGTTCAGGTTGACTTGGAATTCACCATGTAGTCTCAGGGTGGCCTCAACCTCATGGTGATCCTCCTACCTCTGCCTCCCCAGTGCTGGGATTAAAAGTGTGTGCTGGCACCACCCGGCTAATCTTTCCTTTTGAATCTGTTACATTCCTTCTTAGGGAAAAAGATTTTGTGGGCCTGGGAAGATGCTGAGCTGTTAAAGGTGCTTGCTTGCAAAGCCCACCTCCTGTCCAGGGTTCAGTTCCCCAGCCACCTACATAAAGCCAGACGAGAGACCCTGGCATACACACATGCATGCAAATGGATAATAAAGAAAAAAAAAGCCGAGTGTGGTGGTGCACTCCTTCAGTCAAAGCACTATGTCAGCCTGGGCTAGTGTGAGACTCTGATTCAAACAGCAACAACAACAACAAAAAAAACCTAACAACAAGCTAGGCGTGGTGGTGCACACCTTTAATTCCAGCACTTGGGAGGCAGAGGCAGGAGGATCACTGTGAGTTCAAGGCCACCTTGAGACTACATAGTGAATTCCAGGTCAGCCTGGACTAGAGTGAGACTCTACCTTGAAAATCAAAAACAAAACAAAACAAAACAAAACAAAAAACCAACAACAGAGCAGGCATGGTGGTGCACGCCTTTAATCCTAGCACTTTGGAAAATGGAGGTAGGACTATCACTGTGAGTTGGAGGCCACTCTGGGACTACTGAGTGAGTTCTAGGTCAGCCTAGGCTACCTTGAATAAACAAAAACAATAAAATAAATGCTCTGACCAGTTGCATTTTCATTTTAAAATTTATTTTTATTTGATTTATTCTTAATTTAAATACTTATTTATTTGCAAGCAGGGAGAGAGAGAGGAGAGACAGAGAGAATGGGCATACCAGGGCTTTCAGCTGCTGCAAACAAACTCTAGGTGCATGTGCCACTTTGTGCATCTGGCTTTACTTGGGTACTGGGGCCTCAAACCCAGGTTGTCAGGCTTTGCAGGCAAGCTCCTTAGTTGCTGAGTCATCTCTCCAGCCCTATTTTTTTTTTTAAGAGAGAGTGAGAGAGACACAATTAGAACGCTAGGGCTTCAGCCACCACAATTGAGCTCCAGACACTTGTGCCACCTAGTGCGCATGTGTGACCTTGTGCTTGCCTCACCTTTCTTTCTTTCTTTCTTTTTTTTAATTTTTATTAACATTTTCCATGATTATAAAATATATCCCATGGTAATTCCCTCCCTCCCCACCCCCACACTTTCCCATTTGAAATTCCATTCTCCATCATATTACCTCCCCATTACAATCATTGTAATTACATATATACAATATCAACCTATTAAGTATCCTCCTCCCTTCCTTTCTCCACCCTTTATGTCTCCTTTTCAACTTACTGGCCTCTGCTACTAAGTATTTTCATTCTCACACAGAAGCCCAGTCATCTGTAGCTAGGATCCACATATGAGAGAGAACATGTGGCGCTTGGCTTTCTGGGCCTGGGTTACCTGACTTAGTATAATACTTTCCAGGTCCATCCATTTTTCTGCAAATTTCATAACTTCATTTTTCTTTACCGCTGAGTAGAACTCCATTGTATAAATGTACCACATCTTCATTATCCACTCATCTGTTGAGGGACATCTAGGCTGGTTCCATTTCCCAGCTATTATAAATTGAGCAGCAATAAACATGGTTGAGCATGTACTTCTAAGGAAATGAGATGAGTCCTTTGGATATATGCCTAGGAGTGCTATAGCTGGGTCATATGGTAGATCAATCTCTAGCTGTTTTAGGAACCGCCACACTGTTTTCCACAATGGCTGGACCAGATTGCATTCCCACCAGCAGTGCAGAAGGGTTCCTTTTTTTCCACATCCCCGCCAACATTTATCATTTGTTTTCATGATGGTGGCCAATCTGACAGGAGTGAGATGGAATCTCAATGTAGTTTTAATCTGCATTTCCCTGATGACTAGTGACGTAGAACATTTTTTTAGATGCTTATATGCCATTCGTATTTCTTCCTTTGAGAACTCTCTATTTAGCTCCATAGCCCATTTTTTGATTGGCTTGTTTGATTCCTTATTATTTAACTTTTTGAGTTCTTTGTATATCCTAGATATTAATCCTCTATCAGATATATAGCTTTGCCTCACCTTTTTATGTCTGGCTTATGTGGGATATGGAGAGAGATTGAACATGGGTTCTTAGGCTTCACAGGCGAGCGCCTTAACCATTAAGCCATCTCTCCAGCCCCGTATTTTTAAATATTTTCTTTTTATGTATTTGAGAGAGAGAGAGAGAATGGGTGGGTCAGGGCCTTTTGCCACTGCAAATGAACTCTAGCTTTTTTTTTTTTGTTGTTGTTTTTGAGGTAGGGTCTCACTCTAGTCCAGGCTGACCTGGAATTCACTATGTAGTCTCAGGGTGGCCTCGAACTCATGGCGATCCTACCTCTGCCTTCCAAGTGCTGGGATTAAAGGTGTGTGCCACCACGCCCGGCTCAGCAAATGAACTCTAGATGTATGCACCACCTTGTTTCAGTCCTACTTTTAATTAAAAAAAAAAAATAAAACATTTATTTGAGAGAAAGATGGAGAGAGGAAAAGAGAGAGAGAATAATGGTTGTGCCAGGGCCTTGCCTTGTCACTGCAAGAGAACTCCAGATGCATGCACCACTACATGCATCTGGATCTACATGGGTATTGGGAATCAAACCTGGGTTGTCAGGCTTTGCAAGCAAGCACCTTTAACCACTGAGCCATCTCTCCAGCTGTGGTTACCAGGAGACTCAGAGCTGAGTTTGTTGTGTGTTGTGAGATGACCAGCCTACAGGTGACTTGCTCAGGTTGTCTGAGGGCAGCTGGGAGGTGAATGGATGTGCAGAAGCTAGGTGATGAGTTGTACTGGAAGCTCAATAGAAGATGACCTTAGGCTGTCTCCTCAGTCACTGTGCAGATTCTTTTGTGTTCTGAGGTAGGGTCTCGCTTTAGCCCAGGCTGACCTGGAATTCACTCTGTAGTCTCAGGGTGGCCTAAAACTCATGGTGATCCTCCTAATTCTGCCTCCTGAGTACTGGGACTAAAGGCGTGTGCCACCACACCCAGCACAAATACTTTTTGAATCTTCTTTTCTGCAAGTGGGCATCAGACCCTAAAACAGGATGCCAGGTGGTGGTGCAAACAGGCTGTGTGCGGGCATGAAAAGTTGGCCAGAAATTACTTATTGAGTCAGGGACCGGCTGTTCTTTGCAAGTGGTAGAAGTGTCTTGGGGCATATTGTCAGACATCAGGGGACTGATGTCTTTATTTTTTCTCTGCATTTTTAGGGCTTTAGTAACCAGGGAACAGTACTGCCAACAGCCCAGAAAACCTACAAGTTTCCATCAGGGAAGACCTGACCCCACACACACCAGGCTGCAGCTGGTCCAGGCATAAAAGTTCCCAAATGGGTCCAAGGTGCGTGGGCCAGACAGACCATGTTGCACTGTGGTCTAGGTTGCCTCAGGACCTGCAGAAAGCACTTCTGTACACACTGGCTGTCTGAAGCCAAGAAGATGTTTATTTTATTTTAATTAATTAATTCATTAATTTAGATTTTTTTGTTTGTTTTCTTGAGGTAGGGTTTTGCTCTAGCTCAGGGTAGCCTTGAACTCATGGTGATCTTTCTACCTCTGCTTCCCAGGTTATTTTGATTTTTTGGGATAGGGCCTTGCCCAGGCTGATATGGAACCCAAGGGGCTCCTCCTACTTTGTCTCTTGAGTGCTGGGGTTAATAAAAGGTGTGTGCTATCATGCCCCACAGTTTTTTAAAACTTTTCTTTATTGACAGCTTCCTTAATTATAGACAATAATACATGATAATTCCCTGCCATCCCCTGCTTTCCCCTTCACAAATTCACCCTATGTCATATCCCTTTCCCCTCTCAATTAATCTCTCGTATTATGATGGTCTTGTATATGTAGTACCAGGCACTATGAGGTCATGGATATCCAAGCCATTTGTGTCTGGAGGATTGCGTTGTAAGCAGTCCTATCCTTCCTTTGGCTCTTACATTCTTTTGTTTTGTTTTTCGAGGTAGGGTTCGCTGTAGCCCAGGCTGACCTGGAATTCACTATGTAGTCTCAGGCTGGCCTTAAACTCATGACAATCCTCCTACCTCTGCCTCCTGAGTGCTGGGATTAAATGTATGCACCACCATGCCCGGCTTCTTACATTCTTTTTGCCAACTCTTCACCAATTGTTGCAGTCCGGTTCGCATTGCTGGTAGAAATCACCCAACCAAGAGCAGCTTCTGGGAAAAAGAGATTTATTTTGGCTTACAGGCTTGGGGGGAAGCTCCACGATGGCAGGGGAAAACGATGGCATGAGCAGAGGGTGGACATCATCCCCTACCCAACATAAGGTGGACCACAGCAACAGGAGTGTGTGCCAGACACTGGCATGGGGAAACTGACTATGAAACCCATAAGCCCGTCCCCAACAATACACTCCCTCCAGGAGGCATTAATCCCCAAATATCCATCAGCTGGGGAGCTAGCATTCACATCACCTAAGTTTATGGGGGACACCTGAATCAAACCACCACACCAATATACCCTGAGCCTTTGAAGGTGTGATAACAGATGTTTCAGTGCTGAACATTCCACCATCACTTCTCAGCACTATGGTGCCTTTTGAGTCATTCCAGTGGTCACTGCCTTCTGAAAAGAGAAGTTTCTCTAATCAGAAGTGAAAGTAGCATTAATATATGGGTATGAATGCTAAGAAAAGTGCTTGTAGGCAGTTTGCTGAACATAATATATGCATTTATTTATTTATTTTAAAAACTCAGATGATTTTAAAATTTTATTTATATTTATTTATTTGAGAGAGAGAAAGAGAATGGGCATGATGTGTCAGGGCCTCCAGCCACTGCAATCAAACTACAGATGCATGTGCCACCTTGTGCATTTGTCTTATGTGGGTCCTGGGGAAGCAAACCTGGGTCCTTTGGCTTCACAGGCAAGTGGCTTAACTGTTAAGCCATCTCCCCAGCTCAATATATGCATTTAGCCACACAACAGCAGGCATTACTCCCCTAGGGTTCATGACTGCCCCTGCTGTAACCGTTTGATTATGTTTTCAGTACTAGGCATGTATTCCCTCCTATGGAGCAGGCCTTTAATCCAATTAGAGAACTATTGGTTTCCAGCATAACACATGCCACTATTGTACACGTTGGGTCATTTGGCCTGACTGTTCAAACTTAAGGCTTTAATATCCTCTGTTGTTTATCTCCACTGATGACTTTTCTCTCTCACAGGGTTGTATAGAGTGTAGCTTTTTCCAGCTTTCTGTTAGCTGGTGTACAGGGAGGATGTTTTCAACTCAGCTCCAAGTTTTTTTCTCAGTGACCTGTAGCACAAGCATGTGGTATCTTCTGCAGTAGGCTCTTATCATCTATTTCTGGTGGGAAACCAAGAGCTGTGGCAATGGCTATAGTGTTTTGGAGGCATCAGGGACATCCCAGGTCAGCAACTCACTTGAAGGTATCCCATCCCTGGCACGGAAAATTTTCTAGTAATAATCTGTGGTTTCTGGATGTGCCATTGTCTAAAAAAGTAGGTTTCCATGTGGCTTATTTATAACATCTTGAATTTTGATTAACTCTTCCCCACCCTTGTGTAGGTAGTGTCAGGCACTGTGAGGTCATGGATATCCAGGCCATTTTGTGTCTGGAGGAGTGCATATAAGGAGTCCCTACCCTTTCTTTGGCTCTTATATTCTTTTTTTTTTCTTTTTAAATATTTTTTTCTTTTTATTTATTTATTTGAGAGAAACAGTCAGACAAAAGGAGTGAAAGAATGGGTGCTCCAGGGCCTCAAGCCACTGTTAACGAACTCCAGACATATGCGCCATCTTGTGCATCTCGCTTATGTGGGTCCTGGGGAATGGAACCTCAGTCCCTTGGCTTTGCAGGAAAGTGCCTTAACTGCTAAGCCATCTCTCCAGTCCTGGCTCTTACATTCTTTCTGCCACCACTTCTGCAATGGACCCTGAGTCTTGGAATATGTGATAGAGAGATATTTCTGTGTTGAGCACTCTTCTGTCACTTCTTCTCAGCACCATGGTGCCTTCTGAGTCATCCCATGGTCACTGCTATCTGAAAAGTGAAGCTTCTCTACCTAAAGTGAGAGTAGCATTAATATATTGGTATGAACATTAAGAGAAGTGCTTACTGGGCAGTTTGGTGAGAATAGTAAATACTTTTAGCCAGGCAGCAGCAGACGTTATGCCCCTAGGGCTCATGGCTACTCCTGTTGTAGGTTTTCAGTATCAGGGACGTATTCCCTCCCATAGAGTGTGACTCTAGTCCAATTAGAGAGCGGTTGGTTTCCCCCATAACAGACATGCCCCTATTGTGCCCGTTGGTTCATTTGATCTGGCTGGCCAAATATAAGGGCTTTCAGTGTCCACTGTTGAGTATCTTCACTGGTGATTTCTTTCTTTCCCTTGGAATTGCATGCAGCATAGCTTTTTCCAGCTTTCTTTCAGCTGGGTCTACATGGAGGAGGTTTTGAGCTCAGCTCCAGCAGGGTTTCTCACTGACCTTGTAGCCCAAGTATGTGGAATCTTCAGCAATAGGGTCTTACCATCTATTCCTGGTGGGAAACCAAGAGCCTCACAATGGCCTATAATGGTTTGCGGGCATCAGGGACCTCCCTGGCCAACCTCTCTTATTTCTTTTCTTTTTTTTTTCTCAATTTTTATTAACATTTTCCATGATTATAAAAAGTATCCCATGGTAATACCTTCCCTCCCCACTCCCCACTTTCCCCTTTGAAATTCCATTCGCTATCATATCCCCTCCCCATCTCAATCAGTCTCTCTTATTCTGATGTCATGATCTTTTCCTCCTCTTATGATGGTCTTGTGTAGGTAGTGTCAGACACTATGAGGTCATGGATATCCAGGCCATTTTATGTCTGGAGGGAGCATGTTTTAAGGAGTCCTACTCTTTCTTTGATTCTTACATTCTTTCCGCCACCTCTTCTGCATTAGACCCTGAGCCTTGGAAGGTGTGATCAAGATGTTACTCAGTACTCCAGCCACTTCTTTCCAGCACTATGATACCTTCTGAGTCATCCCAAAGTCACTGCCATCTGAAAAGAGAAGTTTCTCTACCCAAAGTGAGAGTTGCATTAATATAAGGGTATGAATATTAAGAGAAGTGCTTACTGGGCAGTTTGATAAGCATAGTATATACATTTTTCCAGACATCAGCAGATGTTACACCCCTAGGGCTCATGACTACCCCTGTTTTAGGTTTTCAGTATTAGGGATATGTTTCCCCCATGGAGCGGGCCTCCAGTCCAATTGGAGGGCATACCACTATTGCACCTGTTGGTTCATTTGGGCTGGCTCTTATTTCTTTATATAGATACCTAAAGCTGTAAATCTCCCTCTTAGGATTGCCTTCATTGTGTCAAAGGTTTGGTATGTTGTGTTCTCATTATCATTTGAGTCTATGAATTTTTTGATTTCTTTCTTGAATTCTTTATTGACCCATTCATCATTTAGTAGTGTATTGTTTAGTTTCCCATTGTGATCAGATAGATTGTAAGGAGTTATTACAATTTTTGTGTATTTATTAAGATTTGCTTTGTTAGACGCATGCCATTTTTTTTGGTTTTTCAGGATAGGGTCGCACTCTAGCCCAGGCTGACCTGGAATTCACTATGCGCCATGAGTTCAAGGTCACCTACCTTGAAAAACCAAGAAAAGATTTGCTTTGTGTTCTAATATATGGTCTATTTTAGAGAATGTTCCATGTGCTGCTGAAAAGAATGTGTATTCTGTAGCATTTGGGTGAAATGTTCTGTAGATAACTGTTAGGTCTATTTATTCTATGACCTAATTTAATTCAGATGCATCTATTCACTATTTGCCAAGATGACCTGTTAATTGATGAGAGTGGGGTGTTGTAGTCACTCACTACAACTGTGTTTGGTGTTATCTGTGACGTTAGTTCTAATAATGTTTGTTAGATGAAATTGGGAGCCCCCATGTTAGGTACATATATGTTTAGTATTATAATGTCTTCTTGTTGGACTGTGCCTTTAATCAATATAAAGTGACCATCTTTCCTAACTAAGGTTGGGTCGAAGTCTACCTTGTCTGATATCAGGATAGCGGCATGTGCTTGTTTTCTAGCCCACTTTCTTGAAACACCATATTCCAACCTTTCACCCTAAGTTGGTATCCATTTTTTGTTTCTTGGAGGCAACAAATTGAAGGATATTGCTTTTTAACCCAGTTTGCGAACGTTTGTCTTTTGGCTGGGGTATTGAGGTCATTGATATTAATAGCTATTGTTTAAAGGTGTGTATTTATTTTTGCTTTTGTTCTTGTTTTGTAGTTCTTCCAGTTGTACCTTTGCTCTCTTATATTAACTATAATTTGTGGATGGTTTGTTTCTTTTTTTCCAGGTTCCTTATGTTTGCACATTTCTGACTCTTCAGCATGTAGGATACTTTCAAGTATTTTCTATAGAGCTGGCTTTGTCTTCAAATATTCCTTTAGCCTGCTTTGTTGTGGAATGTCCTTATTTCTCCATCAATTTGAATGGACAGCTTTGCAGGATAAAATAATCTTGGTTGTCAGTTTTTATATTTCAGAACT
The DNA here is from genome assembly GCF_020740685.1 of Jaculus jaculus. Lineage (NCBI taxonomy): Eukaryota > Metazoa > Chordata > Mammalia > Rodentia > Dipodidae > Jaculus > Jaculus jaculus. The sequence goes on from NC_059114.1 coordinate 30,494,166, forward strand.
TAGAATACATCATTCCAAGTCCTTCTGGCTTTTAAAGTTTGTGTTGAGTAATCTACTGTTATCCTGATGGGCTTGTGTTTGTATGTGGCTCGATTTTTCTGTCTAACTGCTTTCAATATATTTTCTTTGGTTTGTGTGTTTTGTAGTGAGAGGTTGTTTCCTGATTTTGTCTGTTTGGTGTTCTCTAGGCTTCCTGTATCTGTATTTGCATCACTTTCCCTCCTTGGTGGAAGTTTTCTGAATTTGATAAATACCTGTTGCCTTTGAAGTGAAATTCTGCTCCTTCTACTATGTCATGAATTCTTATGTTTGATCTCTTCATAGTGTCCTGAATGTCTTAAAATTCCCATTCATGCCTTCCTATTAGTCTTTCTCTTTGTTGGACTGTATTAGATCTGCCACCTGGTCTTCTTGTTTAGATATTTTGTTCTCTTTTCTACTGGTGAGACTTTCTACAGAGTTTTTATTTGACTTACTGTGTTTTTCATTTCTACTATTTCTGATTGGTATTTTTTTTATTATTTCCTTACTCATGTTTTGTAATGATCTCCTTATTTAAGTTGGTTTCCTGTGTTCTTCTTCAGGAGTTTTTCTTCTTTGATTCCTGTGATTTCTTCTTCAATTTCTTTGAACATAGGTATAATCATTTTGTTTTTGAGTTCTTCATCAGAAATTACATCTAAAGGTCTCACATGAGGTCATTTCTGATCAATTTATAGTTTTTTCTTGACTTTTTTATGTATTATATTGTAGAGATTTTTGCATCTTGAGTTAATTTGATGCTTGGGTTTTCCAATTATTTGCAGTGTTCTTAGCCATGTAAATCTGACTTTATGTATCTTCATGTGGGAGTGCCTGGTGTAGCTCTTATACTCCAAGGAAAACAGTAGAACTGTCCTTCATTGTTCCATTTTCCTGCAGTAGTAGACTGGGTAAAGCAAATTACTGGCAGATTCTAAAATTCAACTGAACAATGTAGACATTCAGTCAAAATCAGCACAGAATATTTATACAAGCATGGGAATTAAACTAAGCAGAAAATCTAGTAAAGCCAAAGTCCCTAAGGGTATCTTTTTTTAAAAAAGTATTTTATTATTTATTTATTTGACAGGGAAAGAGAGAGAATGGGTGTGCCAGGGCCTCCAGCCACTGCAAATGAACTCCATCCAGATGCATGTGCTTCCTTGGGTATCTGGCTACCTTGGATCCTGGGGAATTGAACCCAGGTCCTTTGGCTTTGCAGCCAAATGCCTTAACTGCTAAGCCATCCCTCCAGCCCCTTAAGGGTGTCTTTTGTTAGTAATCCTAGCAACTAGGAGGAGATTTCTAGTCTAAAATGAGTTCCAAGTCAGCCTGAGGCCAGTCAGTTCCTGTCCCTAGTAATGACTGAAGAAAGACAAAAGCTTTAAAAATCAAGAAATGTCAAAGGCAATAATATACAAAATACAGCTTATATGATAAGGGTAAAGCCAATTAAGAATATATAATTCAAATGTAATACATAATCTTCCTGACATGGAAAGAGATTAGCACTTCCAGTGTAGGCCTATGTATCTGGCTTGGTATAAGTAGGCCCTGTTATCTTTTGGGATGGCTTCCAATCTCAGTAATGCTGTGTGCTCACCTTGATCTCTCTCGATGCCAGTCCTGGGCAGCGAGGGGTGAATGAGTTCTCTGGACATTCATGACCGTGATGGATGGAGGATGAGAAGCTGTACCAGAGCTTCTCAGCTAGTCCCTCCTTGTATTCTCCTTCAGCAGCTGTTCTGCTGTCTTCCTTTTCAGGTTTCTTGCCTTTGGGAGGAGGCTGATGTGAGTGGAAAATTCCCTCACCGTGTTTTTGCTCCTGTTGCTCTGCACTGCTGGCCACGTGGTCACACAGATTGGGACTGCTGACACCTCAATGGGATTTTGGCTGTTTCCCTCCTTTCTGGAAGATCTTGGTCTGTCCTGCTTGTCTGCTGTGGTTGATAATAGCTTGTACACCTTCACTTTTCAGTAGAAGAGTATATTTTGCTATGTTTCTGTTATTTCCCTCCCTAGGCTGTTTTTGGTGTGGCTAGTATACCGCCAGCTTACCTGGAAGTCTGAGGTTGCAACTTTATATATATACATATACATATACATATACATATACATATACATATACATATACATATACATATACATATACATATACATATACATACACATACACATACACATACACATACACACATACATACGTACATATATATATATATATATATATATATATATATATACACACACACACACATACACACACACACACACACATATATGGAGAGAGAGAGAGAGAGAGAGATATCTATATAACACCCTCAGTTAATTTCTTCCCACTTTACTAATTTGCTGTCATAAGTCATAAAACCTGGATCCAGGCAGGGCTCCTTAACAGCCATTTCAGCCATAAACTGCTACTACAGCCATGCATAGTTACTGATATTTGTAATCTCAGCACTGAGGAACATGAGGCAGGAGAACTTTCATGAGTTCAAGGCCAGCCTGGACTATAGAATGAGATCCTGTCTCAAAAAACAAAAAACAAATTATTAGATATAGGGGCACATATTGCCTCCAAATCAATTTACAATTCCACTTATTTTTTTATCATAAAAGGAATGAATAATCATGCTTTCTCCAGTATGAAAACTGTAACTTTTTAGTTTTTTTTTAAATAAAAAATAAGGAAAACCTTTAAAAAGTACAAAGATAAAAGAAACACAGAACCTCAATATTAAAAAATTAAGATTTCTCCTATTTAAGATCTTTGGTAAAGACACTAACTATAGTTGATTGCCCACATCACCAAAACATGGCACACTTATAGTTCAAAATGCAATTTTCCTTTTGACTATGTAAACAAAAGGACAAATGCCTTGGGAAATTTGGAAAATGTAATGGTCTCCCCTTTCTCTTAAACACATGTACACTCAGTCTGTCTGCGGGTAAAGGCAAAGGGAGGGCCAGTTCTGTTGTTTCCTTTCCCCTCTCTGTGTCCTTTTCTTTTTCTTGCACTCCTGCTTGCCTAGTTCGTCTCTCTCTGCAGCTTGTCTTGCTCCTTCTTCCTTTGGTTCTCATGCCGAGAGTCTTGTTCCAGTTTCTGAGCATTGAGAACATCTTCCATGTTGGTCTTTCTGAGTATGGATTTGTTAGAACCACTGTTCATCGCCAAGGCACCTTAGTCACCATTTTCTTCTGCTTCGTCCCCTACCTGTTGCGTCAGCATACTGGGCCAGCAGGGCGGCTTTTCTGTTTCCCTTCTTCTGACACCATCCTGGGCTTCACAACAATGTAGGCCTGTTTCTCAATTAGGGTAGCAATGGTCTGTACCTCATCTTCCTTTTTTTCTTTTCACCTTGGTGACAACATTCTGTGTTTCAGACCATCGTTCTACAATCTCCTTGCAGATATCAAGGAGGGAATCTTCTTCCAGGAAAGCAGAGAGGATACCATGCAGAGTGTCCAGTTTTTCTTCCTCTATTTCCTCTTGTAAGACACCAAGGATGTAGGTGCCTTACACAGCTTGGTGCACTCCCCAGCGCTTCCAGCTGTCTGTCCAGCCAACAAGATCCAAAATGCCTACTATCTCTCTCACTATGGTCTGCCTTGGCTGTTTTACTGGGTACTGCCATCTTGAGTTCAGGGTCCTGCCTGCCCTGGAGGCATCTACTACAGTCTTAACTATTATTTGAGTTCGGTTTATTTTTTCCTATTAGCTCATGTGTGCTTTTCTTTCTCATCAGCATGGTGGAACTCTTCAAATATTTTATGTAGAGCTCATTTATAATGGTCATATATTCCTTTACCTTGTTTTTGTTGTGAAATATCCTTATTTCTCCATAAATTTGGGTGGATAGCTTTGCTGGATATAATAATCTTAGTTGACAGTTGTTGAACTTAAGAACTTGGAATACATCATTCCAAGCCCTTATGGCTTTTAAAGTTTGTGTTAAGCCAGGCGTGGTGGCACATACCTTTAATTCCAGCACTTGGGAGGCAGAGGTAGGATTTCCATGAGTTTATGGCCACCCTGAAACTACATAGTGAATTCCAGGTCAGCCTGAGGTAGAGCAAGACCCTACCTTGAAACCCCCCCCCCCAAAAAAAAAAGTTTGTGTTAAGTAATCTGCTGCTTTCCTGATGGGCATGCCCTTATATGTGACTTGATGTTTCTCTCTAAATGCTTTCAGAATATTTTCTTTGGTTTTTCTGTTTGGTAATTTAATTATAATATGGTGAGGAGAGGTTCTTTCCTGGTTTTGTCTGTTTGGTATTCTAAAGGCTTCCTATATCTTGGTATCTCTTTTTCCATATTTGTGGGAAATTTTCTTCTATGATTTTGTTGAAAATAACTACTATGCCTTTGGAGTGAAATTTTTCTTCTACTATACCCTGAATTCTTACGTTTGATCTTTTCACAGTGTCCTGAATGTCTTGAAATTCCCATTCATATCTTCCTATTAGTTTCTTGGACTGTACTAGATCTGCCACTTTGTGTTTTAGTTTAGATATTCTGTTCTCTCCTTGTTGCATCCTACTGGTGAGACTGTCTACGGAGTTTTCTATTTGACTTACTCTGTTTTGTATTTCTACTATTTCTTCATTATTTCTATTTCCTTATTCATGACTTATATTGACCTCCTTATTTCATTAAGTTGATTTCTTGTGTTCTTTTGGGATTCCTTTAGGAGTTTGTTTTCTTGTTTGATTTCTTTGAACATAGATAGTTATTCTTTTGAATTTTTTTTCAGGCATTTAATCTAAAACAGTCTCACTTGAGACCATTTCTGATGAATTTATAGTTTTTCATTTGTTTATTTATTTGAGAATGATAGACAAAGAGGCAGAGAAGGGAGGGAGGAGGGAGGGAGAATGGGTATGCCAGGGGCTCTAGCCACTGGAGAGAGAGAGGGAAAGAGAATGATCATGCCAGGGCCTCTAGCCACTGCAAACAAATGCCAGATGTATGTGCCACCATGTGCCTTGCCTTTGGATCATTTGCGACCTGGAGAATCAAACCTGAGTCCTTAGCCTTGGCAGACAGGTGCCTTATCTGCTAAGCTATCTCTCTGTCCCTGCTTGGGTTTTCTAATTATCTGCACTATTCTTAGACATGTGAATTCAATGTTATATACTTTCAGGGTAGGAGCTTAATTTTAGGTGTGGAGTGGCAGTGAAGGCATGCGTGCCTGAGTACGTGCCATTAGAGGACACAGAAACTGGTCATGTTTAGCTCAGTCTTTGCAAAGTGGACAGAGAGAGAGAGTGGTGGTGTGTGATTCCTTTGCTCCATGGCTGATGGTGGGGTAGACTTGCTTGCAGGAGCCCAGCAGCCCCTTCACTCACAGGCTTGTCCCTTGCAGTGCATTGCTGTACTGCAGGGTATTGGATATGATCATGAACCTCCTGCCAAGATGTCCAGAGCATGGGTAGACCTGGGATAATGGCCACCTTCTGACTGTTGCCAGCACAGTACCTAGCTGTGCGTATGGTCATTGTGTGTGTGACCTGTGAGTCTGTAGTGACTGTTCAGGATACTGCTCTGGGCTGTCTCTGGTTGTTTCCTCTTCCCCTACCTCCACATCTCCTAGGCTTACCTGTAGGTTGGCTGTCTGTGTGGTGGGGTCCTGGACTGGTTGGCCTGGCCTGGCTCCAGACCTGTCGCCTTCCACTGTCCTCACTATTGTCCTCTGGGGCTTGTCTTTCCCCTCCACGCAGAGAACACTTCTCTAAATGCCTTCTCTGACTACATTGTCCTGGTGGTAAGATTGGTGTGAGCTGGTGTTCTGAGTGACATTTTCCCCATGGATGCTCATGGATGGCCCAGCCATGAGCATATGGCTTACCCTCTGCTCCTAGCTCCACACTGCCTGTTTTTGGCCTCATGAAGTCTGTAGCTAATGTCCCCTTCTTGTTATTTCCACCTCTGCTGCCTGTCAAGCACATTTCTCAGCCTGTCCCCTCAGAGTGACTGAGCCACTTTGTCTTCTTGCAGGTGTCTGGGCGCATGGGGACTACTGCAGAATCAACCCCAAGACTGGGGGCATTGTCATGCTGGGCCGGAGGTGAGTGGCCATTAGGCAGCCCCTCTTTTCTACCTCTTCTAGAGGCTTCAGGGGGTGGGGTATGTCCTGTGGTAGTCATGACCCCTACCCTGGGTTCCTGTCTGCTCCAGTGCAGGAGTCAGAGACCCTCCCCTCCTGTGCTGCTTTCTCCCCTGAGTCCTCATGCTCTCCTGTCTCTGGGCCTTTGTGTGTGCTCTCCCCCTGACCAGAGTCCCCTCCAGGGCAGCATCGGGCCCTCTGGCTACTCAGTCTGAGATGTGGGTACACAGTCCCTTCTGCCACTGATGAAATTGAGCACCCTTCTTGGCTCCCTTGCTTATAGGGGTGGGTAACAGGTTAGGGAGTCATGGTTGGAGGCCCAAAACAAAGGTACAACCTGGGTTTGTCACTGGGCTGGGTACCTGTCCCCAGTTTTGTCCTCAGGAGGGAGGAACCCACGTACAGGTGGGGAGGGTCATTGGGGAGGAATGTACATACAGAAGGGCGCCCCTTGATGTCTGAGTGTAAATCTGTGGGTGAGGTCAACAGGTAGAGAAGCCTTGACCCAAGAAGTAAGGTTTTGCCTCAGGGCCCATGGTGCCTCCCTCCCTCACAGCCTCACATTTGTCCTTGTCTCTGTAGCGATGGCACGCTCAACCCCAATGGCGTGAGATTTGGCAGCTCTGAGATCTACAACATCGGTCAGTCAGTATTTCTCTTTCCATGTTATTCTCACTCAATGTCCAGCCTGATATCACAGTACCAGGCTCTGATTCCAGAGAACATATGGGATCAGGCATCGGTGCACACATCCTCTTCCAGAACATTTTTGGCTATACTGAGTACAGCCTCAGAAGGGGTTTAAGATCGCCTGCCCTCTGCCTTCCCACCATGCTTCACCCTCACAACCAGCTCAGTGAATTTGTCTTCTGGGTGTGGAAACAAGTATAGAGTGGGGATGTGAATATTGAAGGCCGCAGAGCCTTGCCGGACCCCATGTTCACATCTGTGGAGCTCAGAATTGTCTAGTAGGGTCACGGAGGGCAGAGGGTAGGTGGGGAGAATGGGCTGAAAGCTGCCCGACCTGACAGAGACTCAGCCCAGATCCCAAAGCCACCCTTCCTGCAAAGTGGCCTCCCTTACTGTGCTTGGATTTGAGCCCCAGTGGTATTAGGTCTGTGTGTGCCTCCAGGTGAGCAATGTGAAGGCCCCTCTTTCCAGCTGTGGAGTCCTCAGACAGCTGCCCCCTTTCTCCCGTGTGGTGGTTTGTCCTTAAGTGAGTCTAGCCCTTGGCAGTGCAGCCCCAAGGCATTCCCCAGGTGGTCCCATCTATCCCTTTCTGCCATGTGACTATGAATGTCACAGCCTACCAAGGACTCTGTGTGAGGCCGTGCCTGTTCTGTCCCCACAGTGGAAGCCTTTGAGGAGGTGGAAGACAGTCTTTGTGTCCCCCAGTACAACAGGGATGGTGAAGAGAGGGTCATCCTGTTTCTGAAGATGGGTTCGGGGCACGCCTTCCGGACTGACCTAGTGAAGCGCATCCGTGATGCCATCCGCCTTGGCCTGTCTGCTCGCCATGTGCCCAGCCTCATTCTGGAGACCCAGGGCATCCCGGTATGTTCTCCCCGCCTGTGCCACTCTGTAAATGTCTGTCACAAGCACATCACTCAGGAGTCTACTTACCTGGAGCTCTGAGCGCTGATGGTTCCTCAAGCTTCAGGTGGATGCTGTGCTGCTTGGCAGGGGCTTCTCTCTCCCAGTTGACATTTACAGCCACTTCTGAGAGGTGCTGTGCCAGAGGAGGCAGTATACTGGGGCGTGGTTGCCTGGCCTAGCCTACAGGCTGGCTGGCCTCTCCTGGGTGCCTGGCCCAGCATTCAGGAGGCAGAGGTAGGAACCTGGGTCTTTAGGTTTTGCAGGCCAGTGCCTTAACCACCGAGTCATCTCTCCAGCCCCCCCCCCCCCCCAGCTAGTCTTTATAGTGTAATAAAGTATAATGATATAAATGTGTGTACTGAAATATAAGCAGCAGTGAACAAGACTGTACAGAGGACAGCTAGGCCTTCTGAAGCTATTTGGTAGCTTTGTGCCTTGCCCATGGCCTTTCGGATAGGTGTTGTCTCCTCTTGTAAGGAAAGTTTTAAGGTGAGTTTGGAAGAAAGAAAGGAATAGAAATCTCCACGGCAAGAGCAGACTTTGCTAGTCTGAGAGGGACACCTCTGGGCCCAGGGGCTACCTCTGACCCTGCGAATGTGAGAGCGTCCTGGGTAGCATGTGGCTGGGAGATTTTTTTGGCCTTAAGGTGGAGGTAGGGTTTGTACTGAAGTGATGGAAGCAAACTACTTTTCCGGGCCGCATTTCAGCAGGCTGTTGCTTTTTTTTTTTGTTTGTTTGTTTTTGTTTTGTTTTTCGAGGTAGGGTCTCACTGTAGACCAGGCTGACCTGGAATTCACTCTGTAGTCTCAGGGTGGCCTTGAACTCATGGCAATCCTCCTATCTTTGCCTCCAGAGTGCTGGGAGTAAAGGTGTGTGCCACTACGTCCAGCCAGGCTGCTTTTTGTCAAGATAGTTGAGGCAGTTTGTAATCTCTGGGCAGACTTCTTCGTGTCCAGAGTTGATGTGCTGACTCCCCCAAGGTCCTATTTGCTGATCCCTTCAGCTCTTTTACATGTGAGCAAACAACTAAGGTGTAGGAATTTGCCCAAGTCCCCCAAGTGTAGTGATGGAAGTCACCAGTTTTTAAAAAAAAATTGTATATATATATTATTTAGAGAGAAGGCGCGAGCAAGCGAGCATGGGCATGTCAGGCCTCTTGCATGTGAACAAATGCATCTGGCTTCATGTGGGTACTAGGGAATTGAACTTAGGCTGTCAAGCTTTGCAAATAAGTACCTTTAACTGCTGAGCTATCTCTCCAGCCCAGTTGTTTGTTTTGAGACAAGGTCTGACTATAGCTCAGGCTGGCCTTGAGCTCATCGTCCTCCTGCATCAGCCTCCTATGCCTAGGTCCTGTCTTCACTGCACCCTTCATTGCACACAGAGCACCCGCTGGGGTGGGATAGATGAGTTGTGGATTGGTCCTGGTGAGTGGACCCCTCACCCAGGCAGGGGTGAGTGTCAGGCACATGGCATGCCCACTTTGGGCCAGCTGGATCTTAGACCAGCAGCTGGTCCACCATGTGGCATGAGATACAGTTACATGCTCATGTGGCCTGTGTGTGGATCTTTAACACAAGCTTGGGCCATGTAGTTGGTCTGACCCCTTTCCACTGCCAGATGGGCAGTGGATGTGATCTGTGCAGGGTGTGTGGCACTGGCTTTAGAGCTTTGTGCACCAGCTTGTGACAGCCATGGCTGCTTTGAGCATCTGGGTTGAGTTGACCCTTCAGGATGAGGATGAGGGCAGGTATATGAGTAAGAGTGTGTTCTCCCCTTACGCTTTTCAGCATCCCTCTTCCCTGCCTTTCCTCACAGTATACGCTCAATGGCAAGAAGGTGGAGGTGGCTGTGAAGCAAGTGATGGCTGGAAGGGCCATAGAGCATCGTGGGGCATTCTCCAACCCTGAGGCCCTGGACCTGTACCGGAACATTCCTGAGCTGCAGGACTTCTGAGCCAGACTGGCTCCCACACCTCTCAACCACACATGTGCCTGTGCACTGTGACTTCTGTACATTCAAGAAACACCTAGAGGCTGACAGCTGCTCTATATGGATGTGGCACCACGTGCTCGTAAACTCTGAAGCAGCGTTCCCTTTTTGGAGCCATCTGCTGTGGATCTGGGTCTCCCACGTGCTAGGATGGGCCTGGCCTTTGGAGACTAGAAGGGTGCATTTAGGCCCTGAGCTCTGAGCATGTGGGTCTACACATGGCCTTGCAGGTGCAGGGCCAATGACATCCCAGTGACAGCACACCTGAGAAGCAGTGTGGCCCTCAAACTCGTGAGCCTACAATTCTGTTTCACTTTATGATGGTGCAAGTCTTTCTGCCCTGTATTCTTGTCTTCTGGTTGGCCTGTTTCCTCTGAGGGCTGTTGTCCCATCCCATTAAGAGCTTGCTGGTTCCAGGGTACACCTGGCACCTGTGTGCCCTTTGTTTTGTAGCTGGATGTTGGGAGCCCTGGGCTGATAGCACATGTACTGTCTGCCTTGGCAGAATACCACTGGGGGAGACTGAGTCATGCTCCAGCCAGTGGGGGTTCCTTGTTGGCAAGTGCTGTCATCCTGCCTCAGGGGCTTGATAGCAGCTTTTGAGTCATTCAGATGTAACATTAATGGAAAGTTTGGTGCCGGGGTGTGATGCACTGGGCACCCACCCTGGGCCACTCTTGGGGTCACTGGGCAAGCTCCTAGGTACAGGCCCAGGTCAGCATGGTCACCGTGAGTGCTGTGGGCTGTGACCTCACTGCTCTCTGTACCTGAGGCTGCATCTGTTATGGTTGTGTGTCATCAGTACTGGAAGATGGAAGCACTGGGGTGAGGGGAGGGTGCTGGTCCGCTGAGTGGCCTTGGTCAGGATCCTGGTGGTCATTTTCATTTTTGTGTTTTTTATTTTTTATTTTATTTTTTAGGCAGGGTTTCACTCTAGCTCAGGCTGACCTCGAACTCACTCTGTAGCCCCAGGCTGGCTTTAAACTCAACGTGACCCTCTTAACGTGGGACTAAAGGAGTACACCACCACACCTGGCTCTGTCTTTTTTTTTTTTTTTTTTTTTTAAACTGAGCACAATGAAATACCTTTTGGAAATCTTCTGGATTTTAAATCTGTAAGGGAAAAGTGCTATGAAGAATTTTATGCAATAAATGTGTGCACATGCACACTTGCACATGTGCAGCATGCTTGTCCTTTCTTTGCAGAAGCCAGCTGTGGACGTGTGGATGAGGCCAGCTGTACCACGGTGCCAGTCACAGCTGTGCCCAAACTGTGTTGGTGTTTCCAGGGCCTTGGTATTTGGCAGTGATCTCTTTCTGGGCTAGGTGTGCTGCTCTGGGTTAAACTCCAGGCCTCCCCGATGGCGGGCTTGCTGCTGCCCAGAGCTGGCTGGCTGGAGCCTGGACTACCTCTGCCACAGCTGTGTCTCCTTGGGTTGTGTTACCGTTTGTCACAGACCCAGTGCAGGCTGTCTGGGAGTATAGTCTCTCTGTCACAGCGAGTGTCCCCGGCACACAGGAGTGCTCCACTGTGTGCTATTGTCATCTTGCTTACTAGGTGACTGTAAGCCTTCCCTCTGCATTCCAGGCAGGAGGAAGGGAGGTGACAAGCAGGAAGCCATCTGAGTCTGCCCCTCCTATCGGCAGAATTTTTTTTTGAGAGCTCCGGGCCCTACTGCACTGGGCACTGGTTACACTTGCTACAGGGGATCCTGGGACTGGGGAACTTAGCATAGTTTCCAGTGCCTGTCTATGAAATGCTGCCCAGTGTCCCTGTCTGGCAATGGGTCTGAGATGGCTGGGGAGCCTGGGCTCCTGGTGTCTCCGGTAGAAGCTGTTCTTGCCCCTCTTCTGGGCTGGAGTGGCTGCTGCTTTGGCTGGCGCCTCTTTCCCATCTTCATAGCTGGGGCAAGTCCCCGTTACTGACTGCCAGCAAGCACCCCACTTGCACTGGGCCATGCACCCATTATTTCTCTGAGGACCAATCTGACACCTGTTGTCAAGAAAGCACATCTGTTTGAAGGGTGCGAGAGGGCTGGAGGAGTCCAGCTCAGGGGCCGAGCTGCTGACTGCCCCCAGCTGGGTTGGGCTTGTCTTCAAGTCCTCCCAGGAGCCTTGATCAGGCCACACCCTGCCTCAGGTCAGGCTCAGGACTGTGTGGTCCTCTTGTCAGTTCTGGGGGCTGCTGGCAAGTCCATGGCATATGGAGGAACCTTGGGCTTACCCTGTGTGCTCTAGCTGGGAAAGGCCTGGTGACAAAGCCCCTTGATAAGTAAGCTGGACAACTTCATTAAAAGTGGCAGATGGTCTGAACCTTGCTCCAAAAGGCACTCTAAAAACCTGGCAGCCACTGGCCAGCTGTCCTGTGTCCCCATGGTGCCACAGGCTGCCCAGACCCTTGGGAGGCCAGAGAAGCTGGGAAGGGCATGCACCTGAGAGATGTGCCTCCCAACTTCTGTCACTGAGGGCAATGCAAAGCCATTCTATAGCCAAGCTCATGGGACTCAGGCCTGCCTAATCAGCATTCTGCAAGTGATTAGACATGTGACCCTGACAGTCCAACACATTTTAACACCAGGGCTTGGGCCCGAACTCCTGAGGGAAGGCTCTCCTCTCTGAGGATAAAAGCCTGGGGCTGAGTATGTCTCCTGGGCGTGGGTGGAGGAGAGTCCACGTGAGAAGACTGGGTGCAGAAGATAGCTGGCCAGAATGGAGGGAGAATAGTGGTGATGGTATGGGTGTTCTAGATCCAGACCCACCTGAAACTAGTCCCCTGTGGAAATTTTCATGGCACTGTTTGTCCTGGCTTTAGCCAGTCTGGGTTGTAGTTTCTGATACTTACTGCCAATGAAATCTGAATCATAATTAAAAACAGGAAGAGGACACCAAAATCAACTTGACCACAGCCAGCTCCAGGTCTGTGAGAGGGATGGTCAGGCAGTGCCAGCAGACTCTTTCTTGCTCCACAGCCCCAATGTGGCTTGTGATCTCCCTGCGTGAGCCAATGAAAGAAAGGAGGTGAGGCCAGAGCTCAAGGTGAACAGTATTGAAAGTTCCAGAGTATCGGACCTAACAACTGTGTCCCTAGAAGCTGCTCAATTATACTATCCACTTACCAGTGATATCCGGGCCTGATTGCCAGCTGTAAACCAAGACAGCAGGGTCGGGATTACAATGCACTCATGGGGCTATACTTGCTTGCTTGTATCAGTCTTGAAATTGGGATGGAATAGTGAGGCTTTTGGAAGCTGTCTGTGGGAGCCAGGGAGATAGCAGTTACAGGTGCTTGTTTGCAGAGCCTGCCAGCCTGGGTTGAATTCCCCAGCATCCCTGTAAGCCAGATACAAAGTAGCTCCTGCATCTGTGATCCCAGCACTCAGGAGGCTGAGGGAGGAGAATTGCCATGAGTTCAAGGCCAGCCTGGGCTACGGTGAGACTCTGCTAGAAAAATAATTTAAAAGGGCATTTCTTATGTTCTGGCCTCGGGATGGCTTATTAATTTTTAAGAAAGCTGCTTCTCTTTCCTCTCCCCACAGCTGTAGTAGGCACCCCAATGTGCCCAGCTGTGAATCCTCACTGTCCCATGACTTGAATGAGAAATGAGACTTCCTCCCAATCACCACCTGGGTGGGGGTGTGGCAGTCTAAGCCTCACTTCCCCCAAAGAGTTTCTGCAGTTATTCCAGAGAACCCTAATAACTGTCCACAAAGCCCAGGCCCAGAAAGGAGTAAGAACCATCATGTAGGCATCTCTCAGAGCTCCTACTTTGCAGGACAAGATCTTTCAGATCCCAAATCCCTACTGTTCTCTCAGGCTCTGTAGCCATGGGGATGGCTTCAAGGCTGCTGTGAATACCAGCTGGACTGGGCATGGTGGCACATAGTTGTCAAACCCCACACTCAGGAGGATCCAGAATTCCTAGCCATTCTGGGCTACAGAGCAAGACCCTGCGTCAAAAATCAGACAACACAAAACTAAACGCAACAGGCACTGGAATGGCTAGCATCGCTGCTTTGTCCTCCTGGGTCTCTTTCCTCCCCAAGACACCCCTCTCCACAGCTGTCCTCTACCTCCCCACAGAATTTTGTGTTTCCCCTTGAGTGTGGGAAGGAGCTAAGCCCACCACTGACCTTAGAGGTCATAGGGGGGAGTTTTGTGGGATAGCTGGTTCCCAGTCAATTGTCCTTGAGTTAATCTGGGGAGATTATGTTGAGTGGGCCTGCCCTCTCTTTATCAGGCCTTGCCTGAAGTCAGTAGCAGCTGCTTGGAGATAAGTTCTGCTTGTGACTGAAGGGTTTGGAGGGGAAAACAGAGCTGAACCTGCATGGGACACAAGCCTCATCTGCTCCGCTCCCCTGCATTGTCCCCACATAGTGGACCATGGGTAAATGGATATTTTAACCCCTTAAATCAATGACAATTTAGGAGGTATCAATGGGTGACGAACATAGGCTACCAGTGGCTCAGGCTCCAGGGCCATGATATACACTCCAGTTTCAAATTCAGATTCTCACATGCACAAATATGCTTATTTTACATGCACACAGATACTTTGTCCCAAGCGGTGACACACACTAGGACCTATCTGACATAGACATACGGCACTCAAGCTTCCTCACACTGGTCTGGGCACATGCACACACAGAATGCAGACCCAAACACAGGCCCACACGCCCTGGCTTTGATGTTAACCACCCCTTTCCATACTAGTGGGCACACCTCCTGGGTGCCCCCAGGTGTGAGGCCTACTTTGTGGCCTGCTCTGCTCTCTCATTACCTCTCCTCCACCTTCTGCCCTTGGCCCAACCACAGAGCAAGGGTTCAGGGGCTTATTTGAATTGGGACTGGCACCATGTCTGAGCTCTTGGGAGGGAAATGAGAAGAAAGGGCTGGCTTTAGGCACAGAGGGATCCAGGACAGGCCAGTGTATCAGCTTTCAGCACCTCTAAGGGCAGTAGGATGCCATAAAGAGCATGTGCTCTGGAGTTGGGGTTTGACGTGACAGATAAAATGCAGGCCACCCAGTTAAGTGTAAGCATCAGATAACAGCTTTGTGAATGGGTGTCTGGTGGGCACAGCCACAAAGCAGTAGTTCCTAGATGCTGATGAAGTGGCTGGGTTCCAAGTTGGCAGCCTCAGTTTATCTGATAATGCCTTTACCACTGTATCCCCAGCGAAAGATGTCGTGTTGTCTGTGAGACAGGGTCTCGCCTTAGTGCCTGGTGTGTCTGGACCACATCCTCTTTGTTGATGGACACCTGGGCTGGTTCCATTTCATGCCTGTAAACAGTGTCACAATAAATATGGATGAGCAGATCTCTGTGGTATGTTGACTTAAGAGTCCTTTGGGTATATAGCCAGAAGCAGTATAATTGGATCATATGGTAGTTTGACTTTTAGATTACTTAAAAAATTTTTTTATTTATTTACGAGAGATAGAGAGAGGCAGATAGATAGAATGGGTGCCACAAACCCCAGATGCATGTGCCACCTTATGCATCTGGCTTACATGGGTATGGGGGAATCAAACCTGGATCCTTAGGCTCTGCAAGCAAGTGCCTTAACCACTAAGCTATCCCTCCAGCCCCTACTTACAGCTTATTGAGAAACTGATTTCCATGGTAGCTGCACGCCACTAGCAGTGAGTCAGGTCCCCTTTTCTCACATCCTTCCCAGCATTTGTTTCCTTGATGGTACTATTCTGACTGGGATGAGATGAGACCATGAGAGAGAGAGAGGAAGGAATCTTAAAAAAGGGGGTGGGAGGAAAGTGAGTAATGAAATACATGTGACATGAAAGCAGAAGAGGGGATTATTTTGGGGAAGGAAGAGGGCTAGCAAGGGGGGGGGCAGTGGGATGGGGAGTAGGAAGTAAGGTGGGGGACCAAAACTAACAGTCTATTGATGTACATGTGTGACAGTGTCATAATGGAATGTGTTACTTTGTATACTAACTGAAGAAACGAATAATTGTAGTGCAATAATACAAAGACAGGCATGTGACACACTCCTTTGATTCAAGTACTCAGGAGGCCGAGGTAGGAGGATCACTGTGAATTCTAGGTTGGCCTGGACTAGAATGAGACCTTCCCTCAAAAAACAAAATAGCAAAAAGACTGGGGTCTGAGTCTTGGTGGCAAGAACTACCAAACAGCATTTCTTTCTTTCTTTTTTTTTTCTTATGAAGATATTGGCTCTCGCTCTAGCCCAGACTGACCTAGAATTCATTATATAGTTTCAGGTTGACTTTGAACTCACAGTGGTCCTCCTACCTCTGCTTCCCAAGTGCTGGAGTTAAAGGATGTGCCACCATGCCCAGCTCTATTTTTATCTTTTTGACAATTACATACCTATTTAGATATTTACCCCTGCCTTACCCTCTCTTATCCCTCTCCACTAAACACCTTCTTCCCAACTATTTTCCTTCGTAATTCCATGTCTATTTGCCTTTGTGTGTGTAAGTTGGTGGTGGGGGGTAGTTTATTGGAGTATGAATAACTTGCCAGTGGCTAGCTACATTTCTGAGTATGACACCTATCCCTTAGCAACCATTAACTGCCAGTTACTCCTCAGGAGGGGAGCACTTCATGGGTCCTTTCCCCATCCAAGATGGAATGTAGGGTCCAATTTTGTGTAGGTAACCACAGTTGCTATGAGGTCATAAATGCTACACCATGTCATGCCAGGAATAGAACCATAGCACTTCTCTGTTCTCTGGCTGTTATATTCTTCCTGCCCACTCTTCTGCAGTGTTCCCATCATCACCTCCCACAGTGCCATGCTGGGGACCATGTCTTATTCAACACACGGGCCTTTGGGGACCACTCCATATCCAATATGTAGTGGCTAGGGGGGCATGCGGGGTGCTCCATTGTGAGAGCCCCAGTCCTGTCATGGCTGGTTCCCATGCCCAGGCCACACTGGGGAGTGGAGTGCAGCCCACTGACCTAGTGAACACCTAACCCTTTGGAACAAGCTCATGAGGGGTTCAGGAGAATAGTTTTGGGCACCATGTTTTTATTTTTTGGTGGGTAGTTCCTAATTGTCTAGATTGATTTTGAAAATCACACCAGGGCTGGGGAAATGGCAGTGGTTAAGGCCACTTGCTTGTTAAGCCTACCAATCTAGATTTGATTCCCTAGTAAAAGTCGGATGTAAAAAGTGATGCATGCATCTGGTGTTTGTTTGCACTGGTAGAATCCATGGTACACCTGTGTTTGTGTGTGTGTAAGTGTGCGCACACATACATGCAAGTAAATGGGATTTCTGAGTCATTTTGTTGCTGTCACTGACTCTCAGTCTTTAATTAGGTAAAAATTGGTTCATGTGTCATGAAATTTAAAATGACAGTGTTCTGTAAAAAGCTCTTCCCTTTATCCCAGCCTGGTGGAGATGGGGGTTTCTTGGGGAGCCATTCATCCAGAGAGGGTGAGGCCTTCAAATGGACCTCTGCTCTGCAGCTCTTAGTGCTAAGTGAGATGTTGCTATTTTGCCCCCAGGGCTCAGGGAACACTGTGGAAGAGAGGGTAGAAAAAAGGTAAGAGGTGGCTAGACAGATGGCTTAGTGATTAAGGTACTTGCCTGCAAAGCCTACCAACCTGGGTTCAATTCCACAGTACGTCAACACAAAGTGGCACGTGCATCTGAAGTTTGTTTGCAGCAGCTGAAAGCCCTGGTGTGCCCATTCTCTCTGTCTGTCTGTCTGTCTCTTTGCTTGCAAATAAATAAAATGAAAAACGTTTTAAAACAACAACGAAAGAAGGTAAGTGGCAGAGGACCTGGAGGAGGGCTGTGGAATGCCATCTTTCGAACATGAAGTGGCCAGTGCGTTCGCAGCCGACCTCACAGTGGCTGTCAGGAAGGTAAGAGAACCTGCCCAGTGTGGGGCCCGTCAGCATTCCGTCTTGTATGATGCAAGAGGAAAAGAAGACATCAGTATAGTTAGACAAAAGAAGAGGTTTAATGGATGGAGGACAGAGAGGGAGAACAAAAGAAGGTAAAGGTAATAGTAGGAATTATGATAAAATACATTACATACAAGTATGAAAGTGGTCAATAAGATGTTAAAAATAAAGAAACTTGACAGGAATCGAGGGTCTCAGTAATGTATCTCATAGCTGCGTTGGTATTCCAGCTCCACCAGATGCATTGTGAATGCTATGACACAGATGCAAATGTGACAACTCGATTAGGTCTGCGTTCCTACATGGTTGACTTTGCAAATTGAATTCGGGGTTGGTGCCTCTGCCCGGCTGCTGCAGTCATGCATTTTGGGGTTTTGGAGCTGGGCTGCTGTCTTGTCCCTCCCTGTAGTCCTCTTCCATCTTAGCGGAAGGCAGAGGTCCCTGATGGATGGGCTACTGTCACTTGTGGCATTATTAGCCACTCTATCATAGTGACAGTGTCATTTTTAATGTCCCATCTTCAACCCCAGGTTTATTTTTAACCAGGCTTTCTCTGAGCTGGAGCTACACTAAGTTCCATGTTGGCTGGGAACTTTCAACAGTACTGTTTCTCCACAGAGTGCCTCTTGTGCTGTGAGGATGTTGATATCTCTTTAAATTTACTTTTGCTTGTGTGTGTGTGTGTGTGTGTGTGTGTGTGTGTGTGTAATGTGTGGAGTGTGTGTGTGTGCAGTATGCACATGCCTGTGACTTTGCTGTGCCCCCATGCTCTCCTGCCACTGGGATCCCTTGCCTGTGGTGGATGGAGTGAAACCCTGGGGTGTTCCACCCCATCACTCTTCCACCCCATCACTCTTCCACCTGGTCTTGTTTGAGTAGAAGTCTCTTTTTACTGTTTCCAGAGCTCGCAAAGCATCTTTGATTCTTAGGTCTTGGGCTGGGGAGATGTCTCAGTGGTTAAAGGCACTTGCTTCAAGCCAGATTCTAAGGTCTGCTCCCCTGCAGGACTGGGGTTACAGGCACATGCATGTGGCCATGCCCAGCTGTTTATGTGGGAGCTGGAGATTTGAACTCAGGCAGACTCAGGCCCCCCTTAGGCCCTCATACTGGTTCAGGAAGTGCACTTAACCACTGAGCCATCTCTCCAGCCTGGATGTTGGTTATTTTTATTCACATGATGGTATGTGAGTTTACAGACATGTGCAGAAACTGGGGTTTGGGACTGGGGAGTGGGCTCAGTGGTTAAAGATACTTGATCAGCTAGATCCCCAGCACCCACATGAAGCCAGAGGCAGAAGTGGTACAGACACCTGCAATCCCACCATGCATGCAGCAGTGGGAGGAGAGGTCAGGAGACTCCTAAAGCTTGCAGGGCCAGCTAGTGAGACAAGAAAGCCAAGGTGGAAGGAGAGGGCCAATATCCCAAGGCTGTCCCCTGATCTGCACACACGGGTGCACACAAATAAAATTTGTTAAAAATTGGACTTTGGGACTGGAGAGATGCTTGTCTACAAAAGCCTAATGACCTGGGTTCAATTCCCCAGTACCCATGTAAAGCCAGATGCAAGTGGCACATGTATCTGGAGTTCGTTTGCAGTGGCTGGAGGCCCTGGTGTGCCCATTCTCTCTTTTCTCTTTTTATTTCTGCTTGCAAATTAATAAATAAAAATATTTTTAAAAATTGGGCTTCGGTGAGGTTGCAGACAACTGGTGTACTTGTGCATCAAGGTGGGAATGTGGCATGGTTCCGCCGCCATGGGGAGCAGCTGACAGAACTAGACCATGGGATCACATACAACCCAGCAGTTCTGCTCCTACGAATATACCCCTCAAAACTGACAGCTCTGACTAAAATGGGTACTTGTATATCAATGTTTATGGTGTCATTTTGCACAATATACAAAAGGTGGGAACAGCCCAAGTGTCAGGTAATGGATTAAACAAAATGTGGTGCATGCAATGAGATATTACCCAGCCATGAAAAAGTACAGACACAGCTACAATATAGATGGACCATTTTCACATTTTATCACCGAGCGCAGGTGCCAGTCGCAAAAGGACAAAGTGTGATTCCAGTTCCAGGAGGTACGTGGAACAGGCAAATTCACAGACATGAAGTAACATGCAGGTTATCCAGGGAATGATGAAGGGGGAATTTGAAGTCAGTGTTTAATGGGTTGAGGGTTTCAGTTTTGAAGATGAGAATGTGCTGGAAATGAAGGGCTCATTGCCACATTGTGACTGAGCCTGGTGCCACTGAACTGTACATTTAAAGATGCATGAAATGCTGAGTTTACCATGTCATGTAAATTCCATATATTTAACATGATAGGAATGGTTGTGGGCTGGAGAGATGGCTTAGCAGTTAAGACATTTGCCTGTGAAGCCAAAGGACCCAGGTTCAATTCCCCAAGACCCACACAAACCAGATGCACAAGGTGGCATATGCATCTGGAGTTTGTTTTCAGTGGCTGAAGGCACTGGCATGCCCATTCTCTGTCTTTATCTACCTCTTTTTCCTTCTCTCTCAAATAAATAAATAATAAAAATATTTTAAAAAAGAAATGGTTGTGATATACACTTCAGGTTTTTGCACGGGAAGTATTTATCTTATGTATCAGCTATGAGGTACTCCTAGGTCTGCTCCTAGAGATTCTGACTGGAAGGTTTGAAGAAGAGACACAAGTCAGTGCTTTCAGAGCCTGCCAGGCATGGTGGTTCATGCCTGGAATCCCAGCATGAGGAAGGCTGAGGCAGGAAGATCATGAAGTCAACCTGGGCTACAGAGGGAGTTCAAGACTAGCCTAGGCTAAATAGTAAGATCCTGTCTCAAAAGAAAAGAAAAGAAAAAAGAGCGCTAAGGAGACAGCTCAGTGGTTAAAGGCATTTGCTTGAAAAGCATGCCAGGTCAAGCTGGACACACAAAGTGGCACATGCATCTGGGGTTCATTTGCAGAAGCAAGAGGCCTTGGCGGACCCATACTCTGTCTTTGCCTCTGTCTCTTTCTACTTGCAAATAATAAATACAAATATTTTTGAAAAAGAAAAGAACCAAAAAAGAAGAAAGGAGCTTGTGATTTGGGAAAAGGAGAAAGGCTTACTCCAAGCTCAAGACAATTGTGGGGTGCAGACTGTGTAGTCCACACAGGCTAGTAAGCCACACCATCAGCCACATCATGCTCACAAGCTGGCTACAGCAACCCCAAACAATCACAGGCAGCACACCGTGAGCATGGCAGGCTGGAGGTGGGTGGGACCGACGCGTGCAATGACAGTGTGTTTGCAGCCTGACCGCCATGCTCAGCGTCGGAACTCATTATTCAAGCTGCCTCACTCCCCTTCACTCCAAAGGGTGCTGGGTGGCAGGTGTCTTGTTTATTCCTTTTTTTTTTCTTTTGGTTTCTCGAGGTAGGGTCTCACTCTAGCTCAGGCTGACCTGGAATTCACTATGTAGTCTCAGGGTGGCCTCGAACTCATGGCGATTCTCTTACCTCTGACTCCCGAGTGCTGGGATTAAAGGTGTGCGCCATCATGCCTGGATCTGTTTATTCCATTTTTTATGTTTGACATCATTTCAAAGTTAAGAAAAATTGCAAGGATAGCACAAATCATTCCATATGTCCTTCACACCTGAGTGTGATCCCCAAGCATTAGAATTTTGTGATGTGTGCTTACCTTTTCCACCACATGCGTATGTACTCTTGTACTCATAGGCACGTGCACATGTGCACACGCCTGTATTTTTCTGACTTATGTCAGTTGCAGGCCTTTTCCTACACAACTATGCCCCAATGATCAAAGCCAGGAAGTGACCAAGGCAACTATGATCTGTCTGCCATTGTCCCAACAACTTCCTGCATAGCACATGATGCCGTGTGCTTCCTTCCCACTCCTCATCAGGAGACTCGTGTCTCTTTAACAGAAGAAATTCTCTTTCTGTGTGTGTACATGAGTGCGTGTGTAACTGTTGTACCATTGCAGGTAGGTGACTTCTGAAGGCAGCTCTATGCACAGGCAGGCTACAGGGAGAAGTAGGCTCCCTGCTGCTCCTGACACTGCTGACCCCATGCTCCAAGGCTCCATCCTCCTGTCTTAGTCTGGTCACCTCTTAGAGCTGGGTTTTGACTCATGCATGGGGAGCTGGGCTTAAGCACAAGACCCCAGGGACACCCAACTGCTTGGTTCATTCTCCCTCTTCACCAACAGTCTTGTTTTCTGCATTGTCACCAACGGGCACCTCTCCTCACCAGGCAGTAGGATGGCTGTGGCAGAAGCCTGTGCTGGGGACCCAGGCTGTGGTCTCACTGTTTCCCAGGGTTCCGATGAAGACTAAGGACAGGTGGCCCAGTGCCTGGTCATGTGTGGGCTTGTGGCTCTCCCAGGAAGGGCACTGTTTCCTCCTGAGCTCTGAGGTGGGGGCATGGCTTAGATCACTTGGAAGCTTCTGTTGTCTTTCATGGACTGCTATTGTCCAGGCCTGGCTCTCCTCAGGTTGGATGGACCCTAGAAATTTGATTGGCTAGGCTTGGGTCATATTACCAAATGTGGGGTGGGGAGGTGTCAGCTCTGTCTAGGCCTCTTGTACAGTAAATGGTAAGTTCCAAGAGGAATCTGGGTGTTTTGCACAGAAGAGATGGTTGAGGAAGGGCAGCTAGGCAGGAGGAAGCTGTGGTTGTGAACTGAGAAGGCCAGACCCTCAGCCAGCTTGTCACATCACTCTTTTGGGACTCAGGGTGTACATCTAAGAAATGGGTCCTTGTAAGCTTCCTGGGAGAAGGGGACTCTCCTCACAGAGCTCTCTCTGCAGTGGGCCCGGTCCAGTGAAGAGCAGGACTTGCTGTCTGTCCTACACCTTCACAGTGAAGGCGTTCACCTCTTGGAGGTTTCTTTCTCTCTCCATCTTTCTTTTTGTGTGTGTGTCGCATGTATGATGTGTGTGTGGTGTATGTGTGTGTGCAGATGTGTACTCCCTGTGGTCTGTACAGAGGCCAGAGAAAAACATCGGGTGTCCTCCTCTGTCATTCCACCTCATTTCTCTGAGATGGAGTCTGTCACCAGGGTCCTTAAAGAAACCTCTGCCAAGTCCATAGCATAGCCTGGGTCACTTGAAGCTGGCCTGGAGTGCTGACCAATCACAGATCTTTGGAGGAAAACAGAGACTTCCAGAACAAAGGTGCTAGGAGAAGGCTCAGCAGGTAAGCACTCTTGCTATACAAGCATGGGGACCTGAGTTTGATCCCCAGCATTAGGTAAACATCCAGGCATGGCCTTACATGCCTGTGCTGGGGTGGGGGAGGGGTGTTCCTGGTCAACCCATCCAAGTCAGCCTGGGCTAGAGTAAGTATTTTATGTTTTTGAGATAGTTTCATTCTAGCCCAGACTGACCTTAATTCATTATGCAGTCTTAGAGTGGTCTTGAACTCACAGGGATCCTCCTACCTCTGCCTCCCACCATGCCCAGTCAAAAGTTTTTTTTTTTTTAATGTTAATTTTGTTTATAAAGTTAGTATGTGACCTTTCCAGTCCCTGCTCAGAGTTCCACTCTCTGGATCTTTAGTGGTGGAAGCTCTCTTCTTCCTTATGGTCAGTCTGAGAGTTTTTCTTTTTCCTTTTTTTTTTTTTTTGGTTTTTCGAGGTAGGGTCTCACTCTAGCCCAGGCTGACCTGGAATTCACTATGGAGTCTCAGCGTAGCCTCGAACTCACGGTGATCCTCCTACCTCTGCCTCCCGAGTGCGCCACCACGGCCAGCTCAGTCTGAGAGTTTTTCAAGGAACGCTCTCCTCCTGCAGGGATCTCCCTAGTGTGTGCCTCTCCCCTTCACAGTCCTCTTCATTCAGTCTCTCCTTCCATCTCTCCTCTCTCATGTTCTTCTCTTCCCATCTTTTCTCTGTTTATATTTTTAATTTTTTTACAGTATAAGAAAATTTATTTTCCTAAGATATTAATTATGGACCAGTAATGCATTTAAACACAATGCTTCAAAACATTATGCATAAAGAGCTTACAGATCACATTTAATAACAAAACACCTAGTTGTTTAATACATGTTTTTACAATTACAATTTAATTTTCAAAACCAAACATGTAAGTATTAAGTAAATCACTTTATAGCAAAGGACGTTTAAGTGGACTGCACAGACTTGTGTGATAAAAGGAGAAAGAAGAAAATTACAATTAAGGTCAAAACTCAAGACAGTATTCTGACACTTCTGTCTAATTGAGGCCTAATCTTATAAGCAGCCAGGTCACTGAGTATTAGTAGGGTCTCACTCTAGCCCTGGCTGACCTAGAATTCATTATGTAGTCTCAGGGAGGCCTTGAACTCACGGTGATCCTCCTACCTCTGCCTCCTGAGTGCTGGGATTAAAGGCGTGTGCCACCACGCCTGGCGGTATCGCTCTTTTTGATAATTTGTGATTGATATCTAGTAATTTCCTAAACCACTAATGTAGCTTTCAGATGTTGTATCTTTTATGTTTTGTTATAAATGAACCGAGGTCCTGTAACACTGAAATATGTCAAGGTAAAAATTGGTCCTCGAGAATTTATCCATGAATTCAGCAACTATTTATTGAATACCTACCTTTCTCTTGCCTTCAGAGCTCACCACTTAAAAATACAGCTGCTCCAGTCCTGGCTCTGAGTCACTCAACCTTTAATTCATCTTTCAAGACATGCAGAGATAGAGACTTTCTCTGTAAGGACAAAGCTTTCTTTGGACTTTCATCAGGGGGATTTCTGAAGGGTACACATTCATATAATATAGCCTCCTCTCTTTGTCTAAATGTCATTTGGTACTTAAGTCATGTATTTTGTCTTCCCTTTTAGTTTGCTCTGATTTACTCTTTTAGTTTTGTCCAGCCTGTGGGTTTTTCCTGCAGCTGAGTGCCATCTCTGTTCCTTGTCACTGCTGGCCTTTGCTTTGCTTGCCCCATCTTCCTTCCTCTGACTTCTTCTCTTCTTCTTCTTTTTTTTTTTTTTTTTTTGGTTTTTTTTGAGGTTGGGTTTCACTCTAGCTCAGGCTGACCTGGAATTATACTATGTAATCTCAGGGTGGCCTTGAACTCACAGTGAGCCTCCTACCTCTGCCTCCCGAGTGCTGGGATTAAAGGCGTGCGCCACCACGCCTGACTTCCCCTGATTTCTTATGCACAAGATGACTAATAGTAATATTTCCCTGAAGTGTAGGTCTTCAATGAGTATTACTCATCAACACTTCCAGTCAGTATTTCTTTGCTCAAAGAAGCATTGTACACTTCAAACCTCTGCTGCAACAACATTCTTTCTGAACACTATTCAAAAATATCCTAAAAAAATGGTTTCTTGAGGATTTCTTTCATATAAGTTGGTATTAAAAATATATAACTCAACAAAAGATGTTTCTACTCATGTCAATTCAATTATGAGTGTTGGATTTTGCAAGATAACTTAAAAATATTTGGTGGAGCCAGGTGTGGCCTTTAATCCCAGCACTTGGGAAGCAGAGGTAGGAGGATCCTTGTGAGTTTGAGGCCACCCTGAGACTCCATAGTGAATTCCAGGTCAACCTGGGCTAGAGTGAGACTCTACCTTGAAAAACCACCACCAACAACAAAAATTAGGTGTAGGGCCGGAGAGATGGCTTAGTGGTTAAAAGCTTGCCTGTGAAGCCTAAGGACCTCAGTTGGAGGCTCAATTCCCCAGGACCCACATAAGTCAGATGCACAAGGTGGCACATGCATCTGGAGTTCGTTTGCAGTGGCTGGAGGCCCTAACACACCCATTCTCTGTCTCTCTCTGCCTCTTTCTCTATGTCTGTTGCTCTCAAATGAATATATAAAAATAAAAACAAAAAAATTGATGTGGAGCTGGAGGGATGGCTTAGCCATTAAAGTGTTTGCCTGTAAAGCCAGAGGACCCATGTTTGATTCCCAGGACCCATGTTAGACAGATGCACAAGAGGGCACATGTGTCTTTGGAGTTTGTTTACAATGGCTGGTGACCCTGCTGCACCAATTCTCTCTCTCTCTTCTCTGTTAAATAAATAAAAATAAAATATTAAAAATATTTAGTGTAAGACATCAATTTATAGACACAATAGCTAGATCTAAAAATTCACTTTTTGGCTTCATGATGAGAAATTAAAATTTATAGAATATATTAAGGTTGAAACTTAAAAACCCTAAAAAATAAAAAAACTAAGACAGCTTTTCACTGAAATGTCTGTTAACTTTATCAGACTATATAGTAAATCAAACTACATGTTTGCAAGTCAGATATTATCAGTCAATTGTCATCTATGACCCATAATTCTTTTACATTTTAACTCAACGAGGCAAGTATGATGTAAGAGTAAGTGAACTTTAGTTTTCCAAATGTTCTGGTAAGAATTATTAGACAAGTCAGATAATCCATTTGCCACAAGTGAACTCTCTGTTGTTAAGAAGTAGCAGTTACCAACTGTACCACCTTCTGTGGAAGTCATGCCCTCCACTCACAAGGCTTTCCATTTCATATGAAAAGTATGAACAAGGGACAAAAGAACCTCCATTCATTGTTTCATTGATTCTTGGTATTTTCATAGTATCTTAAATGCTTGATTTCAATTTTATAGCAACAGTATACATTAATATTTATTCTGGTTGGTAACTGTGCTCCAAGTTGCATGTATTAATGACTTCCAACATGATCTCTAGGAATACTTCATAGTTCTGAACTATGCTTTAGAAAAACATTTTGGTGTGTGGTGGTGCACACCTTTAATCTCAGCACTCAGGAGGTAGAAGTAGGAGAATTGCCATGGGTTTGAGGCCACCCTGAGACTGCATAGTAAATTCCAGGTCAGCCTAGACTCTAGAGTGAGACCCTACCTTGAAAAACAAAACAAAACCAAAAAAAAAAAAAAGAAAAAAAAAAGAAAGAAAATAATTGCACTTGTTCCTGCAGGAACTTTAAATTCTTCTGCTGAAAACCTTAACCGCTGAAAAAGTTGTACTTTCAGAAACACAGTACTTTGTACGGCAGTCTGATGTGAGCATGATCTTCTTTTTTTCCAGGTTCCTTATATGTGTGCTTTTCATTCTCTTCAGCATGGAGGATCCTTTCAAGTATTTTCTGTAGAGCTGGTTTAGTCTTCATATATTCCTTTAGCTTGCTTTTGTTGTGGAATGTCCTTATTTCTTCATCTATTTGAATGGATAGCTTTGCAGGATAAAGTAATCTTGGTTGAAAGTTGTTATCTTTCAGAACTTGGAATACATCATTCCAAGCCCTTCTGGCTTCTAAAGTTTGTGTTGAGTAATCTGCTGTTATCCTGATGGACTTGCCTTTGTATGTGAATTGATTTTTCTCTCTAACTGCTTTCAGTATATTTTCTTTCATTTGTGTGTTTTGCAGTTTGATTATAATATGATGGTGAGAGGTTCTTTCCTGATTTTGTCTGTTTGGTGTTCTATAGGCTTCCTGTATCTGTGTTTTCATCACTTTCCCTACTTGGGAAAGTTTCTTCTATGATTTTGTTGAAAATACCTGTTATGCCTTTGGAGTGAAAATTTCCTCCTTCTACTATGCCCTGAATTTTTATGTTTGATCTCTTCATAGTGTCCTGAATGTCTTGAAATTCCCATTCATGCCTTCCTATTAGTTTGTCTTTCTCTTTGTTGGACTGTATTAGATCTGCCACCTGGTCTTCTCGTTTAGATATTCTGTCCTCTCCTTCATCCATCCTACTGGTGAGACTTTCTATAGAGTTTTCTATTTGATGTACTCTGTTTTTCATTTCTAGTATTTCTGATTGGTATTTTTTCATTATTTTGATTTCCTTACTCATGTCTTATATTGACCTCCTTATTTAATTAAGTTGGTTTTCTGTGTTCTCCTTCAGGAGTTTGTTTTCTTCTTTGATTCCTTTTCTTCTTTGATTTGCATATAGATATAATCATTTGTTAAATCTTTGTCAGGCATTTCATCTAAAACACTATCAGTGGAAGTCTTTTCTGATGGATTTATAATTTTTGGTGGAATTATATTGTCTTGATTTTTTGTGTTTCTTGTATTATAATGTAGAGATTTTTGCATCTTGAGTTAATTTGTTGCTTGGGTTTTCCAATGACTTGCAGTGTTCTTAGCCATGTAAATCTGACCTTATATATCTTCGGTGTATGAGTTTAAGGTGCCAGGGGGTAGCTATTACATGCCAAGAGAAATAGCAGAAGTGACCCTAAGTGTTGAGTTTGCCTGCTGTTCCAGTATTGTAGTAGACTGGGTGAAGCAAATTACTGGCAAATTCTAAAATTCAACTGAGCAATGTAGACATTCAGTCAAAATCAGCACAGAGTATTTATACAAGTGTGGGATTAAAATAAACAGATAATCTTATAAAGCTGAAGTCCCTAAGGGTGGGTTGCTCCACACCCTTAATCCTGTCAACTAGGAGGTTGAGATTAGTCTGAAATGGGTTTCAGCCTGGGGCCAGTCAGTCCCTGTCCCCAATAATGACAGAAGAAGACAAAAAATATCAAAGGCAACAATAGTCCACACCAAAATACAGCTTACTTGAGAAGGGTAAAGCCAACCAAGAATGTATCATTCAAATGCAATATATAGCTTTTCCTGACGTGGAAAGAGAGACGAGTACTTCCAGTGCAGGCCTCTGTACCTGGCTTTGTAAAAGTAGCCCTGTTATCTTTTGGGATGGCTTCCAATCTCACCAATGCTCAGTGCCCACCTTGATCTCGCTCTCTCAGTGCTGGGTGGCTGGGGGTGAACCAGTTGTCTGGACATTCACAGCCCTGACAGTTGGGGAATGGGAGGTTATGCAAGGTGCCTGGAGTTTTACCAGAGCTGTTCATCTGGTCCCATTTGTATCTCCTTCAGCACCTGCTCAGCTGGTCCCTTCTGTCTTCTCCTTCAGGTTTCTTGACTTTGTGAGGAGGCTGATGTGAGTTGAAAATCCCTTCCCCTCCTTTCTACTCCTGCAGCTCTGGGCTCCTGGGTGGGCAGGTGGGTGAGCAGGTTCATGAATTGGGGCTGTTGGTGCCTCAATGGGATTCTGGCTGTTTTTCTCCTTTGTGGAAGATCTTGGTTTCTTCTGCTTCTCTGCTGTGGTTGATATACTCCTTCACTTTTCATAGAAGAGTGTATTTTGCTGTGTTTTTATTTCCCTCCCTAGGCTGCTTTGGTGTGGCTAGTATGCCGCCAGCTTACCCAGAAGTCGTGAGTGTGATTTTAAATGACACCTTCGACATGGTGGAGCCCCTAATTTATTTATTTGAATGCAGAGAGACATGGAAGAGATAGAAGAGAGATAAGTGAAAGAATGGGTGCACAAGGGCCCTGCCAATGCAAACAAACTCCAGGCACACATACCATTTAGTGCATCTGGCTTTACATGTATACCGGGGAATTGAACTCAGGTTGTTAGGTTTTGTAGAAATGTGCCTTAACCACTGAGCAAGTCATCCAGCCCTCTTCCCTTCCGTTTTAATTTTAATATTTTAAACAGTTGATTTTTATTTATTTATTAGAGACAGAGGGAGGGAGGGAAGGAGAGAGAGAGAGAGAGAGAGAGAGAGAGAGAGAGAGAGAGAGAGAGAGAGGAGAGAGAATATGGGTGTGCCTGTACCTCTAGTCACTGTAAACGAACTCCAGACACATGTACCACCTTGTGCATCTGGCTTATGTGGGACCTGGAGAATCAAACCTGGGTCCTTAGGCTTTATAGGCAAGAGCTTTAACTACTAAGCCATCTCTCCAGTCCCTTAATTTACTTTTTGAGAAAGAGATAGAGAGGGAGAGAATGGGCGCTCCAGGTGTGAACAAACTCCAGATGCATGTGCCACTTTGTGTGCATGTGCAACATTGTATGCTTGTGTCACTGTGTGTCTGGCTTACATGGGACCTGGAGATTTGAACTTAAGTTTTTAGGCTTCACAGGCAAGCGCCTTAACTGCTAAACAATCTCTCCAGCCTTTCTCATCCTTTTCTGAGTCTAGTTTTTTCTTTTTCATTCTGTCATTCTCTACTTTTTCTCTATCTCCCCTATCTCATCCCTTCCTCTCTGTTTCTTCTCCTCCTTCCCCCATTCTTTTCCAGTATCTTTTTCTGTCTTCCCCCATCTTTTTTCCATCTTTATCTCCCATCCCCCATGTTTTTCTCTGACGTCCCCTGTCTGTCTTCTGTCTCTCTGTCTCCTCCTGTCACCCCGTCTCTCTCTCTCTCTCTTCCTCTGTCGCTTCCCCTCCCTCTTTCTCAGCTGTTTTGTTCCCTCAGTTCTCACATGTCCATTGAGCTCCCTGCTGCTGGTGCAGTATCTGCCAGATGGCAGAGTGCAGTCCTGCTGGCCCTCGGTATGCTAATGACACAGATAATTTTTAATCATGAAGGGGAGAGGGCTCATCATGTAGGTCAGATAGAACACCTGTGAGATGGGTTTATCTACCACAGTCTGGCTGCTGTCCCCTACAGGTGTGATGACCCTTGAGCTGGCTGGTTGGTAGCTCTGACCCCTCAGTGCCTCAACATCTATGTTGTGACTGGTGAGCTGTGGAGGCAGGAAACTCGGTGGGACACTTGTGGTGCCAGGCCTCACCTCGCTGAGGTGGCCTGTGGCTCCACTGTGTGTCCCCAGTGAAGCCTGTGGGGTGAACAGAGCAGAGCTGGCCCAGCATGGGGCCTGGATGGGTGAAGGGGAGAAAAACTATATTGAAGCTACCCTCCTGGGGAATTCACAGACAATGAAAACTGGTTGAAATGGGACATCTGGGAGTAGCACTCTGCAGTATCTGATGTGCCATTGTGGCCAGTGCTGCTGGACACTAGGAGTCAGCAGACATCATGCCCAGCCCGTTGTCCTTGGATGCTGTTTACTGCTGCTCCCAGAGCAGCTCTTTGAGTTCAGTGGTCCTCAACTTCTGGTCTGCTATGCATGTAGTGAGGAGAAGGCCAAGAGACTACTGTTTCCAATATTTCTTGTTCATGTGCCAGCTTTGTGGGTACAGACAGCTCCACCTACGTGAACAGCTGTGAGCTGTAAGAGGAAACCACTATTACCCATTCAGACCCGCAGGCAGAACATTCCAGACTCACAATGGTGCTGTGCTCAGATTAACCATCTGTCAATCAGCAGGATTCCTCTTTACAGCCCACAGCAGACAGCCTAGGCTCTTCTTTCTCTTAAGGCTCACTTGAGCTGCCTCAGGTTCTTGTTTCTTAATTATTGGATTAGGAATTTGGAAGCCCAGGTTATAGTTTTGAGTTTCAAGTTTTATAGCATACCTGTGACAACTTACTTAACCTCTTGGAACCTCAGATTTCTCATCTGACAGGTAGGGAATTTAAAGTCTTGTTTATGTGCACTGCCAGAGTGTGATGGTGAGGGGGAATTGTGGATGTTCGATTGCCTTGGGAAAAGACACAATTCTGCTCAGGCACGTGGGGCTGTCTATACTCACAAAGCTGGCATGTGAACAAGAAATGTTAGAAACAGTAGTTTCTTGGTGTTGTATGGCAAAATTCCTCTGCATTGAAAGCAGTGAACAACTATTGCCAGCTTTTTCAAAAGCAGCTGGGACAACTCACAAGAGAAGGTGTGGGGAGGTCATCAGACCCTCACCTGAGATCTCAGGTACCCCTTGTGCCAGTGTATACAAGAACGCACAAGGTCTTGTGGCATCAGGGGAAGATGGAGTATATACAGGGTAAGAGCAAGGAATGAGGAGCTCCATGGAAGTGGTTTCTTGGAGTCCTCATGCTCCGTAAGTAAGCCCTCACCCCGAGGCTGAGAGAGGAGCCTCCCTTATATACAGGGGCAATCCTAGTATAGTGAGCCCCACTGAAGTGCTGCTTTGGGGTCTCACACTCCTGGACAGGGACAAGGTGCTTCTGGAAGCAGCTGCAGGTAAGTCTTCATTCGAGGTAGGATGAGACTTCTCGGTAGTGCAGCCACTCTGGGTCCCCATGCTTTGTAAGTAGGCCCTTACCCTGAAGCTGAGGGAGGATCCAAGGAGTGATCTGGACACAGGAAGTCCCATCAGAGTGGTTGCTTTGGGAGCTCCACATTCCTGTAAGTAACTCCTCTCCATGCTCTGTAAGTGAGCCTTAGTAAACTCATTGGTTCACCAAACTGGTATGGGTGGGTGCAATTGTACTTTTGTCTGCCATCTGACATGTGTTTGTGTCTCCCCATGGGAAAAGTTTCCTGAAACACTTGGACTTCTCCTTATGGTCACAAGATGACTGCTGTGACTCCAGCCATAGAAGCTACATTTAAAGCAAGAAGGGATTAAAGCCTGGTCAGGTCCCTGTGATAGTCTTCAGGCATAACAGTATTCCCAGTTAACCTTTGGACCTTCTCTGTTTATCTCATGGAGACAGTTGTAGGTCTTCAAGGGAGTCTGGAGCCTGGGAAAACCGTCAGTTAATTTCTCCATTCTGTATCAAATGAGGAGGCAGGAGAAAGAGAAGCCGGGAGTAGGGAGTGCGCTGAGCACAGGAGTGTTCTGACTGGCAAGTTCCACCCTGCAAGCAGCAGTGCAGCTCCAAGCTGCGGTGAGGGCTACTCTGGGAAAGGTTTTGTTCTTCTGTGTGTGTGGCCGTTTTGTGTGCGTGCGTGCATACACGTGCATGCATGCAGATCTGCATGTTCCATGTACATGCATGAAGAGGCAGAAGAGAATCTCATGTGTCCTCTTTCATCACTCTTCTGCCTTATTCCTTGAGACAGAGTCTCTCACTACAGCCAGAGATGCTGTTGTTTGGTCAGATTGGCTGGCTAGTGAGCCCCAGTGATCCTTCTGTCTCCCCCAAGCCACAGGACCACAAGACCAGGGTTACTGGCATGCATGGCCATCCTGTCTTCTTATGTGGGTACTGGGGATGTAACTCAGTCCTCCTGCTTGTGCAGCAAGGGCTTTTGTCCCCCAGCCATCTCCCAGCGAATCCAGGAGAGTGTGACCCACGATGACGCATGCCCCGGCTGGCTGATCCGCTTCTGGCTGTGCTCGGGTGGCTGATGGTTCACTGTGGAGGTGGGTTACATTAAAAATCAGATGCTTGTCATTATGCAAATGAGTGTCTCACTTTGCGAAAGACTTTACTTTTTCTATGAATTATTCCTTGTTCGTTGTTTTTTTTTTTTTTCTCTCCTCCCTGTGAAAGAAATCAAAACAGCCACTGACTGATCAGAGGAATTTTCCAATTGTTCTGTAAGCCATTTTCATTGAATGCCTTTCTGGGCCAGGACCTGGGTAGGGCACAGGAAATAGCCACAAGGGACAGCTGCTGTCATGATAGAACTCATGCTCCTGTGGAAAAACCAGCCATTGACACAGAAGTGACATACCATATGACAGAGAGACAGAGAGAGAGAGAGAGAGAGAGAGAGAGAGAGAGCGCTGAGCTGAAGTCTCAGAGGAGGTGACATGTCGAGAGAAACCCAGGAGAGTGGGAAGGTGTCAGCCATGCCATGGTCTGGGGAAGAGTGCTCTGGGCAGAGGGGATGGTATGAGCAAAGGCCCTGAGGTAGGAACCACAATAGTGCCATGTTCTATTCTAGGGAAACAAGAGGACTTCAGAGGCTTCAGGGGAGGGAAGGGCAGTGGGAAGGAGGCTGGAGAGGGGCAGACCAGTCACCCTAAGAGGCATGAGGGACCCAACCAGAAACAGATCTAAGTTTCTGGCCTGTGGGGCCATGGGTTTGGTGCCCTGGCCAGGTGGGAGATAGGTCTTAAGCACATGAATGAGCAAGCTGTTGGCAGATCAGATAAAAATGAGCACAAAAAAATAAAACCAGTAAGAGGAATATTTTTAGAGTAGAAGTGGGTGTCTTAAGCAAGGAGGAACTTTAGAGATGCAGTTTGGTGATTGGCTGAAGTGCCTGCCACACTGGCCTCTCTGGCTGTGAAGCAAGTGGCCCCAGCAGCTCAAAGTTTCCATTTACCAGCTCAGATTCTGAGACTGGAGGTCTGCTTGGGTCCCACAGCTGGCCAGTGTCCTCACCTGGGACAGGCAGAGCCAGGCCCCTGTGGCAGGAGGGCTAAGGCCTGGTTTCCTGATGGCAGTCAGACTGGCTGTCTCCCCACTCTTGAAGGCCACATTGTCCCCATTGTTCCTTGCCCTCAGTGCCAGCAGCAGGAATAGTCAGTTGTACCTCAAATGTCTGCCTTCAGACACAGTGGCCTCTCTGACTGGCAGGAGCATCTTTTCAAGACCCTGTCCTGGCTGCTGGTCTCCAGCGGGACCTCCTAATGCTGGCCGTTTCCTGCCCCAGGGGCTTTGCACTTTCTGTCCCTGCTACCAGCAGGCCTGCTCCCACCTGCACGACTCACTCCAGTGCCACCAGTTTTAGCCTCTCTCTGCTTAAGCCATCCCTTCCACTCCAAAAATATTATTTTACTTCTTTGCGCTCCCTTTTATCTGACCTGTCCAACAGCTTGCTCACTTCTGTGGTTAAGACTTGTCTCCAGCCGAGGGCACCCCCCTTACATGCAGGTGTTTAGGGGGAAGGGTAGGGGACTTTGGTCTGATTTTGGTTGGGTCCCTAGTGCCTCTTAGGGTGCCCACGGTGTGGCAGGGCTGACAAGTATGTGATAAAGGAATGGGTGAATGAAGGCATGGGGTTTAGGAAAACTGTCTTCTCCCTCAAGCTGGCCAGGCTCCAGAGCTCCTGGCAACTGGTTATGTAACCAGCTTGTCTGCAGAGCCCATGGCTCCCCTGGAGCACAGTGGTTATATTTGGTGTTTACAGCCCCTCCTTCCCTCGCACATTCCCAAGAACTCTGAAAGCCATGCCTGGTTTCCTAAGGGAGACTGAGCCCCGCTCATGATCCCAGGTGCATGGAAATGGAGGAGGTGCTTGTTGTGGTCCTTGACCCTAGCCAACAGCCAAGGATGTTTGGGGCTCACATGCAGGTCTTGGAGGAGAGGGGTGTCCTGCAAATCACACAGGGAGGAAGGGGATGAACCCTGCCTCCAGCTAGCAATGTGACCTTCATATATTTGCTTGTCTTGAGGGTGAGGCTGTGGCATTTGCTGGGTGATGGTCCCACTGATGAGGGGCTGCTGGCCTGGACAGCTATCTCAGCCAGAGCTAGTCCTCGGATCCCAAATTTAAGAGCAGTGTCGGGGCTGGGGTCAGACTCAGTTGTTAATGTGCCATGTACACACGAGGACTTGAGATTGCAGTGATTAATGCTCGCATTAACGTAAGCTCATATGAGATCCTAAGTGGGGAGTCCTAGCACCCATGTAAAAGCTGGACATTCGCTGCATACTTGTGATCCCTGCGCTAAGGAGGCAGAGAAAGGAGAATTATTGGGGCCCACTGACTAGCTAGCCTAGTTGAGTTGGTGAGCTCCAGGTTTAAGGAAAAACCATGTCTCAAAAAATAAGGTGGAGGGGCTGTAGCTTGCTCAGTGGTTAAGGTGCTTGCCTGAAAAGCCCAAGGACCCAGGTTTGATTCCCAGTACCCGTATAAAGCCAGATGCACAAGGTGGCACATGACTCCCTCTCTCTGCCTCTTTCTCTCTCATAAATAAATAAAATATATAAAAAATTAAGGTGGAGAGGATTGAAAAAGATCCCATGGGTGGGGAGATTGCTCAGTGGCTAAAGGCACTTGTTTGCAAAGCCTGCTGGCCTAGGTTCAATTCCCCATTATCCACATAAAGCCACATTCACAAAGTGGCACATCTTCATTTGCAGTGGTAAGAGGCCCTGGCATGCCCATACTCTGTCTGTCTCTCTCAAGTAAAAATAAATAAATAAATAAAAAGACACCTGATGTTGACCTCTGTTGCAGGTACCAAGGCACCCAGCCAAAAGCAGCTGGGGGGGCAGGGGGAGGAAAGTTTATTGGTTTACAGTCTTGAGGGGAAGCTCCATGATGGCAGGGGAAAAATGGTAAAACAGAGTCTGGACATCACCTCCTTGTCACAGCAGGTGATAAATAGCAGCAGAAGAGTGGGCCATTTTCTAGTAAGGGGGAGCCAGCTATAATACCCATAAGCCCATCCCCTCAAACACACCTCCTCCAGGCAAGGCTCCACCTGCCAAATTGCCATCAGCTGTGAATCAAACATTCAAAACACATGAGTTTATGGGGGACACCTAATTCAAACTGCCACAATCTAGAACGTGCATGCATATACACCCCACATGCATATATCCAAACATGCAAAAATAGCATCCCCAAGATGGGCATGGCGGCCCATATTTGTAATATCAATACTTGGGAGGTTCAGGCAGTAGGCTCAGGAGTTCCAGGCCAGCCTGGATTATGTAGGAGACCCTATCTCAAAACAAAACAGCCAGGCATGGTGGTGCATACCTTTAATCCCAGCACTTGGGAGGCAGAGGTAGGAGGATCGCCATGAGTTTGAGGCCATCCTGAGACTACTGCATTCCAGGTTAGCCTGAGCTAAAGCAAAACCATACCTCAAAAAACCAAAAAGCAAACAAACAAAGCATTATTCCCAGGAGATGGAGAAAGACCCACAAGGGAGCTGACAAGGGATCTTGGGTTCATGTAGATCTCTGTTCAAATTCCACCTGTGCTATTTGGAGTATGGGGGCAAATTGAACCTCAGTTTCCTCCTCTGAAAAATGGGGACAAAATAGTCCATTTTGCATGGATGAGTAAATGTTGGAAGGTCTTTTAAGTACCTGATGTATATTCAGGGCCCTCAGCTGAACCTGAGTTAAAATGGCTGGGTTTCCTCGTGGAAGTCATGGAAGCCTCATGCTGGAAGAACTGACTAAGAAAAATCAGGGCTGGTGTTCTAGAGTTCTTGATCCTCTGAGCTGTGTCTGGCATCTTCAGAGTGGCCCTCTGCCTCTCAGGGGCATCATCTGGGAGAACTTGGGTGTTGGCTTTGGGTAAAGGATCTGGGCTTGCATGGTGTGGTATGGATGGGCTCACATGATTTATCAGGCCTGGCCAATTAGCATATTCCATATCCTTGACACAGAGATTGTCTGATGATGGACATGTTGCCATCAATCTACTGGCCTTTCTCTTCTACCATGGTAGGAATTATGGTGGATGTAGGTATACTTTTGTGGAGTGGGTGGTCCCAGGTCTTGGGAGTTCCCAAGACCTGAAGGCTGGACTTTGGAGCCAGAGGCTCCCAACTACACTTCTGAGAGCTAGAGGCCTCCCACTCCAGGCTCTAGAATCAGAGTCTGCTGGTTTTTGTCAGGCAGGAGGGGAATCATTGCTCTGGGAATTAACCACCAGGACCTGGAGCTTGACGGCTGTTGTCGTCCTTGGTTTCTAGCAGTAGTAGAAGCTCCTGGACAGGCCTCGGGTGCTAGCCCTCAGCTCCTGTGGTGAGTGTTACAGCTCCTGGGCAGGCCTTGGTGCTGGGCCCTTAGCTGCTGTGGGGTTATAGCTCCTGGGCAGCCTTGGGTGCAGGCCCTCAGCTCCTGTGGTAATGGTGTTATAGCTCCCCAGGATTCTTCTAGCAACCAGAACCCTCAGGTTCTCATCTCTTTATAGCCTTCTGTCTTTGCCTCAACTCTCTGGTGTCTCTCACCTTCTATGTATGTCCATTATCCCTCATTCTTGGCTGCCTCTGCTCCTCATCATTTCTTCCCCAGCCACTGCCAGTAAGTCTTCAGCTGCCCTCTTGCCACTGCCGTTGCTACTGCCTCCATTGATGCTGTTGCTGTGCTCATGTTTCTGCTCTCTCTTCTCTATGAAGCCAGCTCAGCCTACTCTCCTCATGATAAAGAGTGAGCAAGAAAACACCCTGGAGAGAAGTCTAGAATTAACTAGGGAACAGCACAGGAGGGTGTCTCCAGCTGGTGAGGAGACAGCTTACTTATATAGTCAGAAAGTGGGTGTAGCCAGGGTGTCTGCACCAATCAGGGCAAATGCATATGAACCAATGACAGGGTTGTTTGAACCAATGAGAGGAAGTCCTTCCCTTCTGGCCTGGGTGAAAGTGGCTGTTGGAGTACACCAAGATGAGTGGCTACAGGAAGATCAGCTCAACAGTCATGGCTGGAACAGTGAGTTCTGGGTCTGAAGTTGCCAGTTGGCAGCAAGCAGCTGTGGTTGCTGTGCAGCTTCCTCAGGTGCCTGTATGTTCACAGCCACTGAGTGGCCACGAGGACCATCCATCTGGCCTCTTGACCAACCATCTTCTGTTCAAGGCAGCCAGACATTAGGGAAGTATCTAACTGCTGTCAATCAGGGAATCAAATGATGTTGGCCCCCAGCATCTTATTAATGGGGAAAGTATACATTCAAGTGTGCGTGCAGTAAGAGTCCACTATTAACAGTAAGCTGCGTTGGCAGCAATCAACAGGATCTACTCTATGCCAAACACCTTTTGGGGGAGCTGGGTCATGTAATCTGTCAGAGTGTGATCCGCCGCCTGTGGCCAGTGACATTCTTTTTTTTTAATTTTTTTTTTGTTCATTTTTATTTATTTATTTGGGAGTGACAGAGAGAAAGAGGCAGATAGAGAGAGAGAGAGAGAGAGAGAGAGAGAGAGAGAGAGAGAGAGAGAGAGAATGGGTGCGCCAGGGCTTCCAGCCACTGCAAACGAACTCCATGTGCATGAGCCCCTTTATGTATCTGGCTAACATGGATCCTGGAGAATCGAGCCTCGAACCGGGGTCCTTAGGCTTCACAGGCAAGCGCTTAACCGCTAAGCCATCTCTCCAGCCCCAGTGACATTCTTTTCCTACCCTTCTTCTGCTGAGAGCAAGTCCTGAGGCTCGGCATCAGCTGAGTCTAAAGCCATAACCTCTGACTGTGTGAGCCCCGAGACCCTTCCCACTCAGGCCGCGGTCACTGTAAAACATGCCACTGCGCTGAGCCCTGTGGCTGGAGACACGAGGAGAACTCGTGTCTTGTGATAAGCTCAACGTGACAATGAGCCAAACCAGTCAGTTGTTCCTCTTAGAAGGAAAACACAGGACCATAGGTCAGGTGCCATCCCTTCTGTGGACAGTAATGAGGGCTCCCCACCCTGCCCCTGGCCCAGCATCCAGCCATGAGAACTGAAGCCTCCACATATCCTAGAAGTTAGTTCAGAGGATCCTGGCAGAATGTACCATTCCCTCTAGATTGCCTGCAGGGTCAGAGGATAAACAGGGTGCGAGGGAGGAATTACTTGAAGGAATTACTTGACCACATGGGCAGGTGTGGTCAAGATAAGGAGCCATGCTGGTGTCACCACCATCTCTCAGGCTAAATCGGAGGCTGCTTGGGCCCAATTGAAGAGTCTGGATTGAATACCGGGAGACTTGGGGCATGTAGTGCACACCTTTAATACCAGCACTTGGGAGGCTGTGGCAGGAAGAGATAAATTCGAAGTCAGCCTGGCTACAGAGTGAGTTTCAGGTCAGTCTGGGCTAGAGTGAGATCCTATGTTAAAAACAACAACAACAAATAGCAAGAAAAGAAAAGAAAGAGTGAGAAGGGTTTGTGTCCCATGGGGGCTTGACCTCCTGCACCAAAATGATGATGGTGATGAAATTACAGGTGGTGGTGATTTCAGTACATTTATGAATCTCATTGCAAACTTCTCTGGAATATTTACAAATTTGAATGGATAATGAGTTAGTACTGATATGGTCATCTTTGATGAATGGAACAACACAGATGTGCATGTTAAAAACAAGTAAAGAAAGCCATCTGTATATGAGAAATACAGACTGGGCAACACGCCCTGGCCACCTAGGGTGGGAACCTCATCAGCACAGTTTTGTAGGGGCACTTAGCATGGTGACCCCAAGCTGCAAATCCCTCACTCTCAATGTGGTTTGGGGGATATGCCCCAGACCTAACCATGCATATGCCCCAGAACTTACCATGCACAAGAACGGTATCATGCACAGGCCCTCCCCAATGCTAGGGATGGATCCCTGGCCCTTGTACATATCAGGCAAATGCTTTACCACTGAGCTATACCCCCAGACCAGGAGCACACAATTTGGAAAGTGATTTAACACTCATAAAGTCAGAATAGCAGAACTTTTTTCTTCTTTCTATCTCTCAAGGTACATTGTGAATGTGGTGAGTGTATGTGACTGTCTATCTGGGCTCTTCCAGAACCCACCTTTATCAATGAGGCTGCCTTTGATTGTCTCAGTGAAGCATGGCAGTGAAAAGCCTGTGGTGGGGGTGATGTGGTAGTTAAGAATGTTGCCAGAATCTATGTCTTTGTCCCCTGCAGTGGCTGTTGGTGGACCTCATGGTCATAAGACGGAACCAGAGCCTGTTTCACCACAACTTCACTCAACAAGTTGCCAAGAAGAAAAAAAGGGGCAGAGAGCAAAAAGGGCCTTGGCTTTTCTCCTTTGATCAGGAAAGCAGTCTCCATATTTCCCATTCTCATTGGTCAGAGCTGGGTCACAGGCCTTTTTCAGAACTGGGCCCCATGGAGTGAGTGACAGATTTGCCTTGTGCCCTACAAAGCAGCTGAGAGCTGGGAAGGCAAGCAGAGCTGCATCTGGGGTGGTCTTGGAATGTGTGGTTGGCATAGCCCATCCATCCTGGTGCCCACAGAACCTGAGGTCACACTGCTAGGGGCAAAATGAATGGATAGTTGGGTTGTGAGAGTTAAATGAATCAAATATGCAAATTCCAAAGAGTTGAAATGGTATTTTAGTAAAACCTTATACATTCTATAGTGTTCCCGCCTAAGGTTGTGAATATCTCAATATCCACTAAAACAAATGCTGCCCATTCCATAAGGAATACCATTCAACTACAGACAGGAATGACCTGCCAACAACACCTCCCACCCCCACCCCACACAGATGACCGCAAGAACACAATGTGGGGTGTAAAGGGCCACAGAAAAGCCATGGAGCACGTGGCTCAGCACAGGTGAGGTGTGCAGTAGAAGGGAAGCCTCAGAGGTGGAACACAGCTGGCGGTGTCGTGGCCTAAGGCAGTGGAGAGGGGGTGACATGGAGTAAGTCGGTCCTTAAGAAAGTTCTGGAGTAGTCTGTGGTGATGGTTACAGGGTGGATGCCCCAAGCACTGGGGAACTGAACTCTTTAAGATGGTCAGCTGGGAAGTGGGACTGGCAAGCACGACGCGGGACAGCTGCAGAGCCTTGGATGGCGCCGGGCTCAGCAGCTCCGGTCTTGCTCCTTACTTTCCAGCCTCCAGTGCATCTCAGACTTGTTCCAAAGAGCACCCCTTGGTGCCTTCATGGCTGGCTCGCCCTCTGTGCTGCTTTCCTTCCTGTGTGTTTCCATGTGCATGTGTGTACAGGCCAGAGGTTAATAGAGGCTGTTTTCCTCATTCACTCTTCATTTTTACCATCTTATTTATTGGCAACTTAAAAATATTTTATTTTAATTTATTTATTTGACAGAGAAAGAGGGAGAGAGAAAGAGAATGAGTAGGCATGCCAGGGCCTCCAGCCACTGCAAACAAACTCCAGATGCATACATCTTGTACATCTGGCTAACGTGGGTCCTGGGGACTCAAACCTGGGTCCTTTGGCTTTGCAGGCAAACGCCTTAACCACTAAGCAATCCCACACCCCATCTTATTTATTGTTTCATGTGTATAGTATATGTGGTGGTGGTGTATGCACAGATGTGTATGCCCTGTGTGCATGGTCTGGAGGCCGGAGGAGAATGTCTCATTGCTCATCTCTGTGTTTCTGTGAGACAGTCTCTCTCTGAACCTGGACCTGTCACTTTCAGTCAGGTTGGCTGACAAGTGCATTCTCTGGCCTCTGTTTCCCACAGACTGCCGATGTGTTGGTATGCTGAACTGTTTACATGGGTGTTGGGGGAATCACATTCGGGTGGTCTCAGGTCCCATGCTTTCCCTGTAAGTGCTCTTGTTGAACTCTCTTCCCAGGCCCCCCACCTTATTTTCTGAGATAGGGTCTTTTAAGGAGCCCAGAGCTCACCTATTTGGCAAGACTATCTAGCTAGCAGGCACCAGGGATCCGCGTGTTCCCTCCTCCCAGTTTTGGGATCACAGGTGCACTCTGTAGCACTCAGCTTTTACTTGCATGTTAGGGATTCAAACTCAGGTTCTCATGCTTGTGCAACCTGTACTTTACCTACTGAGCCCTAGCTGGCTCTTCCCTACCCCTCTCTCCCTGCCTGCTTAGCACCCAAGGGCTCCTCTCTCCTATGGGAGGCCAGGGACAGGGCTGCAGGTACTCCCTACTTTAATGCAACCCATGAACCCCAAAGCCCCTCCCTTTGGTGGGCTTTATGTGAGCTCAGATCCTTTCTGCTATGGCTTTCTCAGGCCTCCGGGAGTGCCTGTCACCTTCCCGGGACTCAACTCCTAACCTTGAGTTTCATTCCTCCATGCATTTTTTTAGCTGCTGGGTATCTCCTGTGCCAAGCCTGTCACACGACCCAGCCAGTGCCACCAGCTGTTTGGTGGAAGGACAGAAGCTCACAACCCAATGGAGAGAGTAAAAGTGTCTCTGTGTATGACCCTAGATATTAACAAACACCACCCCCCACAAAACAGCAACAGAAAACCCACCAACCAAACAAACATGGCAGAGTCCATAGGAGCTGCGTGTGGCTGGGCATCCCAGGAAGGCCACTGCTTCTCTCCCCCAGAGGCTCAAGCACCGAGCAACTGATTTCTTGGGATTCTTGATTCTTAGCTCATTTTTGATTTCCTATTTAAGTGAGCCTGACTTCTATT
This sequence comes from Jaculus jaculus, assembly GCF_020740685.1. Taxonomy (NCBI): domain Eukaryota; kingdom Metazoa; phylum Chordata; class Mammalia; order Rodentia; family Dipodidae; genus Jaculus; species Jaculus jaculus. The sequence goes on from NC_059114.1 coordinate 30,536,418, forward strand.
TCCAGTCCCCTCCACCCCCAGTGTTCCATGGGTGGTGCCAGTGCACGTGAGTTCTATGTTCTCAGTGGGTGAGGGTGTCAGTCAGGCTTCTGCTAGGCATCACAGTTTGACTGGAAAATGCAAAGAACTGCACACTGTGTGCTCTCACCTCTTGTGTAAAGGCCAAAGGCTCTGTCGGAGTTGAGCTAGCCCACTGAGGTCGGGAGGTCGCCTGCCAGGTCCCCCTAGCACCCTTGCCTGCAGTGCCTGAGATGGCCACAGGATGGCAATGTTGCCCCTTGCTGCAGCCTTGCAGGCGCGCAGGCTGAGCTATAGCCTAGGGCAGGGAGCCGGCCAGAGAATCTAGAGGTTCAGCACCTGCTAAATAGGAGTGGCAGGCTTATGGAAGCTGTGCTTAACTGGGCCAGGTCAGAAGAACTGCCTCCCCATACTTGTAGAACCAGGAGATGGGCCATTTCTGGTCACAGTTTCCCCATCTCTGTACATGGGAAGACTGCAGGTTGTGAGGCTAGTAGGCTAGGGATGAGGAGTGGGGTAAAAGGAGGGTTCTACTGCACTCTGGGGTCTCCTGGTCACATTGCTAGTCCCCCAGACTCCCTGGCCCCTCCCCCTGGTTCTGGAAGGCTCTGTCCTTGCTCATAAAGACTCCAGACATACTCTCATTAGAGAATTTGGTCCAGAGACCTGGTTGACAGGCAGAAATCCTCACCCAGTCACAGCATAGGGCAGGACAAGGCTTGAGTATCACGTTTATCCCATAGAAGGGGCTCAGAGAGAGTTAGGAGTTTGTCTAAAGTAACATAAACTCTTTCTATCCTCCCACCCAGTGTGTGTGTGTGTGTGTGTGTGTGTGTGTGTGTGTGTAAAAGGCACCCTCAAAAGTCAGATCCAGCTGTGCGTGGTGGTGCACATCTTTAATCCCAGCACTCAGGAGGCAGAGGTAGGAGGATCTCCATGAGTTTGAGGCCACCCTGAGACTACATAATGAATTCCAGCTCAGCCTGGGCCAGAACAAGACCCTACTTTGAAAAACAAACAAACAAAAGTCAGATCCCTCTCCTCCTTGATGCTTGAGTGTTCAACCATCACCCCTACTGTTCAGTTGCAGAGGGTGTGCTCCAGTCCACCTCTGCTTTTGAGTAGCTCCATGGAGGGCGACAGGGATGCATCCTGTCATCTCTGCCCAGGGATGGCTGTGGGAGGGAGAAGGAGACAGCACACATCTAGGACTGCATGGCCCCGGCTGCTTGCCTTGCTCAAGGGCCTCATGTATGCTTGTGTGTGTCCTCCAGTGGTCCCCTGTCCCTAGTATGACACAGAATGACCCCTCATCCCTTCATGGCCATAGATCCCTCATATATCTCACTGACACAGCCAAGCACTTCCTGGCCTACTTCCTTCCAGCTATGGCTGTACCCTGGGGTACGTGTGTCACGGGGCTGCTGTGTCCAGCCTGCTTCTTCTCCACAAGGCCAGGCAGTGCACACAGGATAGGTGCTCAGCTCAGTGGAAGTCACACACGCTGGAAGGGGAGAGAGAAGAGGTAGCTGGAGCCACCACACAGCTGATCCTGAGGACGGACAGTGAACAGCATGTCCAGGACTTTCCTCTTAGCTGGGCAGAGTCATCATAAGGAACAGCCAGGCCCTTTGCAGGACCCCAGGTCTCAGGATATCCCACTGTCCAGCCTTGCCTGGGAGCCCAAGAGGGGGCTGGGTTGGAGCTGGTGGGGGGTCCCCTTGGAAGGGAAGGCTCAAGCAGCACAAGAGGAATGACTTCATGTGTCATAATTAACGCATGCCAGAGAGTGCCCACCTGCCCCTAGCTCTTTCTTCCTCTTTTTATCTGAGGACAGCAGTTCTGCTAAGGAGCCTGTTTGCACTAATGACCAGTTGGGAGGGTGGAGGAGAGCCCTGTGTGCTCAGGGCCCCGGAGGAAAATCAGATGCAGCAGAATGATATCCACAGAGTAGCCTTTAAGCCGGCCATTTCCGAGGTCTGGCTTTCTGTGTAGTTGTTGGGGGCACCAGGTAGCTTCCATTTTTCAGGCGGGGAAACTGAGTTTCTGGAAGGGTAGCGGTTCCCTTGGTCTAGGCTGCACAGCCAGCGTGCAGAGCAGGCTGCCAGCTAAGGCTGCTACTCAGGAATCTTCCCAGGTCTCTGGATCACCCCTGTTGGACCACTGATCTGGTCGTCCCACTTGACCCACTTTTTCAGGCAAAGCTGAGTCTCTGGAGCCCTGGCAGGTATGTGGTGGTGGACAGAGCAGAGAGAATCCAGCCCAGATTGAAGCATGGCACAGTCCCGGGCTGGGGCAGGAGACGCCCAGGACTCTCGGGGAAGCCCACTCCAGGCTCCCGCTCCGCTGTGAGCAAGGAGAAGGCGCACTTTAGGGTTGGAGACAGGACTGTCCCAACCTCAAAAGCCGCAGGTCGCAGACGTCCCCAAGACCCTGGGGGCTGTTTCTGGATCTCCGCCCGGCTGGCATACCTGCCCTTGGGGTGCCGCCACTGCTTCCGCAGGCACCCCCGAAACGATTTACCACAGGAACTCAGCGATCAGCTTCGCAACAATATAATTCCTTGGGGGTACACGTGGCAGATCCATTCCTGGGGCCCTCCCCTGGCTCCTCCATCCCTCGACCTTGGGAACGCCCATCCCTTCGACCCTACACGACAGCCGGGTTCTACCTGGAAACTTCTCTCTGCACTCTGCATCACCCCCACCCTAGTCCCTGCCAAACCCACGCTCCTGACCACCCGTGCGGGTCTCCCTAGGCCTCCTGCCCGGCGCCCTGCCCCAGGCACGTCCCGCCGCCGGTCTCCTGGGGTCCCCAGACCCCGGCACTTCTCTGGACTTCTCTCCCACCCCCTCCCTGGCCTTCCTCCTCTCCTCCCTTCCCTGTCCTCCTCCCTTCGTCGTCCATCCTCCTTCCTCCCCCTTCCCGCATTCCTCGCCCTCTCTTCTCCCCCTTCCCCTTCTTCCCTAGTTCTCCTCCTCCTTCTCCCCCTTTCCGCCCCGCCCCCTCCTCCTCGCCCCCTGCTCCTCCCCCTCCTGTCCTCCCTGCTTCTGCCTCCTCCCCGCCCTCCTCCGGCGCGCTCTCTCGCTCACTCTCTCGCTGGCTCGAGGGGCGGCCGGCAGCTGGCGCTGGCAGAGGCGGCGGCGGCGCGGCCGGGATGGGACCGGCGCTGGGGCGCAGGAGCGGCGGCGCGGGCGCGGGCGGGGGCCGCGCAACTCCAGCCAAGTGCCGGGCGTTGGGCGAGCGCGCGCGGTGCTGAGCCGGGCCGGGCCGGGCCGGGCCGAGCCGAGCCGGGAGAGCGCGCCGGGGGAGGCGCCGCGAGGAAGCCGCGGGCCCGGGCGCCTGCGCCTGCGTCTGGAGGAGCGAGCCATGCCCGGCGCCCGCGCCTAGCCGCTCCCGGAGCCGGGCGGACCGCAGCCGCCGCGCTAGGACCATGCCGCGGGCGCCGCCTCTCGGGCTCCTGCTGGCGCTCGCCGCGCTCCGGTGCCCAGGTAACGCGTCCCCGGGCCCCTCCGCGACCCCGGCCGCCACGCGCAAACTTGGCCGCCTCCGTTCAAGTCCTGCGTGGCTCCCAGCTCCCGCACTTGGGCCGGACTTGGTGGGGGGAGGCTCCAGCGGTCCCCTTCGCGCCGGGCAGGGGCGCGCCGGCCTCGCCCCGCTCCCGCTCCCGCTGCCCCGCGCATCCTTTTCGGGCGCCCGGGGGCGGCCGGCCGAGGACTCGCCCCCAGGAGTTCCCTTCCCGTCCCCAGGCCCTGGGGATTTGCTGTGGTCCAGGGTCCCCAGAACCCTTCCACCCGCGGCCTGCTGCCCACGCTCAGGGACGTGCCTTTTCAGGACACCTGCGGGGCCTTGAGGTGGTGTCGCCAGTGCTGTCCGACCTGTCAGTAGTCCTTCCCCGCGCCCCGCCGCGATCCAAACGCCCCCAGAAGTGGCCTCCCAGCCCGGTGCCTCTTTGCTCCCTTCCTGGGCACACGGGCCGCCCCACCGCCTTGACCCCAAGACCGGAGGGAAAAGGGCCGCGTGGCCAGGAAGCCTCGGGGCGCGCAGGGCCGCCTGGAATGCGGTGAGGGAATAGCCATCGCCCTGGGATTAGCGATCCCCGGTCCCTGCTGCCACCCCGGGCCGCTGTCTCCCAAAGCCAGTGCGTTGGGAAAGCAAACTCGTCAGGTATTTTTCTGCTTGTTGCCTCCGCAGGAGTTCGTTTGCTAAGCTTTCTGCCTCCCTGCTGTGGCTACGTGTTGGTGGTTGAGGAGCTGATCCTGAAAAGAGAGAGCCTCCCTCCCTTACCCCAGGCCGGGGAGACACCCCTGTAGGCCGGGTGACAGCAGCACCCCTATGCTGGGGAGGGCTCAGTGCCCCTGACCTTTTCAAACCAGGACCAGGTAGTTCCTGCCTGAGGACATTCTTTCCCCGTTCTTTTAAAACTTTTTATTGACAACCTCCGTTCATATGGACAATACACCACGATCATAATTGCCTCCCACCACCTTTCCCTCATCCCAAATCACTCCTCCTTTCCCTGGTTCTTAACCGACCAACCAGGCAGACCCGCAGAACGCACCAGAAAAGGTAACTTCGCGGCTCAGGGAGAAATGTAAACATTGTCTTCCTATGACATACCCTTAAGTGACCCCAGATATTTACTAAAACCTTCTACTTGGCGAGGTAGTGGCAGGCCTTGGGTTTCCCCGGGCCAGGAGGGCGGCGTCGGTTCGCTGCGGGGCGAGGCCTTCGGTGGGCTGGTGGGCAGCTGGGCGCCCTCGCGCCGTCGGGCACTGCTGCGGGCTGAGCCCAGCTGAGGCTCTGGGACTTGTTTGCAGAAGTGTACAGTCCCTCAGACTTGAAAATTTCAGTTTTGTCGCTATTTTGTTTCTCCGCGGGGGGTCAGCGTATGCCTGGATGTGCTCCTAGGCTTTTTGGAGCAGCTGCCTGCCCAGAGCTTTGTGTCAGAACCTGTCCCCTCACCGTGCCACGCCCCACCCAGAAAGGGCTCTTGCCTGTGTGTGGCTTTGGGCAGCCTGGCCTTCGGAGGGACGTTGTGCTACCCCTCAGAGTGCTGCTGGCTCAGAAAGGGTTCTCGGCACTGCTGCTAGGACACAATCTGTCTAGGTCCTTGGGCGCCCATGTCTTTCACCGGTTCCCACCAGGGACATAAAGAGAACACAGTTTGACAAGTCTATATTTAGTTCCAAAAGCGAGGCTGGTTCCTGAGAAACCCTTAGCTGTCTACACTTGGTTGAAATATTCTCAGGACTTAACTAGCTTCTTTCAGAGCTGGCTGGATTTTCTTTTTTTCTGGAAGGTGCTGGCTGGCCAAGGAGCTGGGAGAGTTCCTAGGCAGGAGGCACGCTTGCATCATGCTCGGCGCGCTGTCTTCCGAGCCCCTTTCCTGCGTGGGCAGTTATCCAGGGAAAGAGCGTGGTGGGTGGACTTCTTACAGCCTCGTGCGCTGAAGCATATGGAACTGTACTTGGTTGGAGTTAGCACAAATCTCCCAGCCTAGCGACCAGGGGGCCCCGCCATTCAATCCATTTTTGTGCAAATTAGTGGCGCAGTCACTGTCCCCTGTGTTGGGGAAAATAGACACGTCTTGCTTCATTGACTCATGATGCTTAGGGTTTGTGGGATGGGATGGGTGGCGATGACCCTTGAATTTCCCT